>NC_064920.1:1039993927-1040618927 GCF_023897955.1 Schistocerca gregaria
CACCCATACCAGAATCGGTAGGAACATTATGTTCCACTTCCATATTTACAACTGCAGATACTTGAGGCACATCGTTACTTAATACCTCCATATTGACGGTATCCCCTACTTGCTTTTGTTCAGGAGTACTTTCCTGACTATCACTCACATCAAACTGACTTACATCGCCCTCTCTCACAACCACAGAATTATCATTCCCATCCATACTAGCAAGTCTGTTTACACATGCAAATAATACACTATACAAAATTAGCTTATATTTCTTCGTCCGACGTCGTCGCAGCGTGTTGAAAACAGCTATCTGCCTTTCTTCCCGATGTGTACCAGATTCAGGGCCCACACGCGCTGCCACTGCGATTGAAGCTGCTGCGCCTTGCTGCCCGCTTACTGTGCCATCTGTTGCTCCGCAGACCAATTCTACGCTGCGCCTTCAGTCCCGTAGCATCTAGTTCGCTATAAAATTTCCGTTCCACAGGTTCTCTCCTCATTGCATCTCAAAACGTATGTTCGTCTTCACAACAATATCTCATTCGCACCTACAGTCACTGTTGCAAAGTTGCTTATTGACCGTTCCTCTCGATCACGAATTCGGTTTCTACAGCTTTAAAGTTTCCCAGCCAATGCACCATGTGCGGCGTGGCACGTTACTTATTTACTGCCCTGCCAGTGTACAGCAGTGTTCATTTGTCTAGCTAAAAGCTGTAATAGAAAATACTGGACCACTACTCTCTATACCAGGTCGCAACATACATAGAATTATCCGGTAAACGGGATGTGGCTAGCTACTGAAATAAAGGTTTTAACTTGGCAATGTAAATTTCCAGGTGTACTTTTACGATAAAGATCACAGTTAATACTGCGAAGACCGTACTAAGTGGCAACACAATGGTAAGTTCACACGCACACCACAATCACAGTTAATAGAGTTCACCGAATCGTTTAGTTATGAATATTCTCGCCCAAATGTTGTGCACTCTGCTCCACACGTAATACCTGTTCCAGTCTTAGATCGCACAACACGCCGCGTGGTTTTACCTAACAGTCAAAAGCTATAATTTTGATATTCCGTCCGAAATTCCACACGACTTCCACCATACCGTTCACTTAAATACACTTTATACTACTCCGCGAACTCATAATTAGCATTTTTCCGCGATTTTATAGTACTTTCGTCGGAGCTGCTTTCAATGAGATGTTACTAGTTCGAACCCTCAGCCCCGACTTCCCTAAATCACACCAAAGGCTTTGTTCACAGCATAGATTGGCGCAAGCCTGCATTTTTCTGATTGGCTGATATCCCAAACAGCAAATCAGGTTGCAGTATTATCCCGCACTAACCCGCGCTTTACTTCAATGACCAATCATAGTAAAACATTTCTTTCTATGGCAATTGCTAAATAAATAAATTTAGAAAAGTATCAAATATAAAATTACTCCTTCTGAAATTACCGATTAATTTGTGTTCTACTCATGATTTGTTAGTACCATAAACTGACTGCACATTTAATTATAGTAAATCTCCTGTATAATTTAACTGGTACTTCTTGAATAAACAAAACAATTTTCATTTACTTCTGTTCTTCTTCACTCATACAACACTCACACTACACATATAAAACAATTATAATTATGCAAATACATTAAATATTAATTAAACATAACTTTACAACATTGTTTTGACTACGACTGCTAGCACTGTCCGTCAACTGCTGACCTCTGCCGCCTACTAGTGCAACTACGTGCAGCTCTGTAACTCAGGTCCATGTCAGCTGGTGACATCTGTCGATGACTCATGCCTATAACTATATCGTCCTAACAACTGACAGGAGCGATGCGAAGGCGCTACGCCTCATAATGGTACTGAGCTAAGTGGCGCAATGTCATTTCTCAAAGTTTGTGGGATAAGGATAAAGGGAGGAATGTATTTCGAGCAATCATGTTCAATGAAACGGTCTGTAATTGGTTGCATGTCCTGCGATTTGATAAGAAATGCACTACATAGGAAAGACGTTCTCATAATCTTGCCGCAGTTGGGAGTAGTGGGTAGAAGTCTCTCTTACTCTCTGTAGTCAACGTGAATATGTTACTGTCGCCTAACAGTTAGTAGCATTTAGAGGGCGCTGTCTATTCTATCAGTGTATCCCATGTAAATCGACAAAGTAAGGAATCAAAATATGGATGCTGTGCAACAGAAAATATTCTTAAGTACCTAAAACCCACATTTACACAGGAAAGCAGATCAGAACAGCGCTGGTAAAAATCAGGGGATGAGGTTACGTGCTGATCTCACCTCTGAGTTGGAGGTCGAAACATCACATGTGACAATATTTTTATGTTAGACAATTTAGTACAGCTGTTCCTGGGAAGATAATTACTTAATAATGTTGAGAATTAAACGAAGGAATAAGCCATAACTTCCACAAAATATGACCAACAAGGTAGTTCGTAGCTCACCATTTTACTTCACAAATGACACAACTGTGGTCAGTTACATGTCTAACGGAAACAAGAATGTTGTGTGAATGAAAGTGCTCCAATCTGATCATGAAACCTGTGACAGGGCTGATCAGAAGCTAAAGATGAGTTTGGATTAATATTCATGGAAAGGGACTGTAGACACCCTTAATCAACTAACAGATACATATACAGGCAAATGAAAAACAAGCAGGTGGTGCTGACAGTTTTCCAAAATGTTCTTGACGTGTCTGCTTACAATGCATATGTCATGTGGCCTTCTAATGACCCTAATTGGAATACAAAGAGTTCAACTACAAGGAGAATATCCCTGAAGGGATTGGGAAATCACTAGTAGTACACACTCTGCAGCAAGGACGCATTTTCCAAGAACAGAATATTTCATCAGCATGATCAGGGTTGTCCAACACCCCAAATAAGTAGCAAGTGTGTCAGAATCTGTAAAAACAAAGAAAGCTACTAAACTTGCACTATGTAATTTCTGTCCAACAAACAAAGACAGTAAAACAAATATATTGCGTTGAAAATGTAATACACATGTTTGCAAAACATGTCACCTACTTGTTTCCAAACTGCAATGAGTAAAAACTGAAATTAGAAAATGTATATTAATGCTTTCAAAAATAATCTCCTAAACTGAACACCGTTGTTTCATATTTATTATTTTGTCGATACTTAAGTGATTAATTCTGTCCAAACTTCAATCGCTAAATTAACAAAAAAAGTATGAAAAAATAATGTAATGCTTTCTAAGAGGAATGACTTAGTGAAAACTGTGTCCTACTTCATATTTACCCTATGTGAATATCAAAATAAGAAATTTTCTACATAAAGTTCTCATTGTAATTATTATTATTATTATTATTATTATTATTATTATTACCATTATTATTACTTTCAAGATCTCCTTGAAATACAAGGATGTTAAAAAGTGTACGAAAAGTATGTGTTGGTAGAAGATTTTTGCAGTATTTTAATGTCAGATCATATTGACCAGAATATTTGTATGGTAAAAAGAACAGAACACTAGAAGGTTAAAGATAAACTTTTGTTTTTCAGGTAAGGCCACTGTGGTAGAATTGGTAGTTACTGTAAAATGTTTTCACTCATCGCTAGGATGCTGTTACTCAAACGTGTTTTACAAAAGAGATTAGTTACTGTAATTTATCCCCCTAAAAGAACAGTTATTGTGAAAGGAAATGACTGAAATTCATACCTGTAAAAGAAAAGTGTTCGAAGTCGGGATACTTCACAGATCATAGTAGGAGTGTAGTAAAGAAATATGTGTCATTAAAATATCGATGTTCTCACTCGTCCAAAACAAAAACACCGCTTTTTTTTTTTTTTAGAGAGGTGTCATTGAGGAGCGGGAAAGCTTCGTGACGGTGGGACGGTGGAGCGTGATAATATAATGTATAATACAACGGAATGTTTTGCGCTATACATAAACAGTAATCGGATATCGTGACAAGAAAGTTAGATTGCAAAGCTCGACTGACAAATACGGCAGACGTGCAAAAAACGGCGCACAGATGGCGCGTAATCGACACGTTGCCAAAACAATCGCATCCCAATGTTACTGAAATGCAGAAACATAGAAAAAGTATTTACGTATTATTATAGAGGATATTAGTATCTTTTGTGAGAAATAAACCATATCTCTGTTTAATTAATATTGTTACCATGTCGATATTACAGAGAGCACGAAAAATGGCGAATTTACATGATGCAAGACGTAACAAAATGGCTGAAGAGCACTAGATGTTTCGTGTCTCACTTATTTAGAAAAGTAGAAACGAAATTACTTAAACGACAGTATACATTAGTAGTAGCACAGGGTGCAATTTAATCTCTGATTCTGAGAGAGAGATTAATTTATTACATTACAATAGACTGTGATCGGAGTGCTACAATGGATTTTTGCACACTTGAGGGGAATGTGTATACAAGCTAACTGCATACATTGTCACAGTAACGTAACGATCTCCATTACCCGGGCATTCTGGAGGCGATGGTTCAATCCTGCATCCGGCCATCCTGATTTAGGTTTTCCGTGACTTCCCTAAATCGCTACAGGAAAATGCCGGGATGGGTCCTTTGAAAGGGCACAGCCGACTTCCTTCCCCGTCTTTCCCTAATCCGATGAGATCGATGACCTTTCTGTTTGGTCTCTTCCCCCAAACAACCCAAATCCATTACCCGTAGAATAGTTTCAGCACCACACCTCTTTGCTAGAAATATTTTTATTGGAGATGATATGCATTTACCTTCAGACATCCTTTGAACTGATTTATCGAGCCATTAACCACCGTGCAGTTCACAATTTTTCACATTTGTTAACCATTATTCGGCAAAAGAACTGATGTCAGGCTAATGAATCGACACCGAACGATTTAATTTGTAATTATCTATCCACTTAGCTGCAGAACCACACATTATGCATCACTATACGTCCAGATTAAAACTGTGTGCCGGACCGAGACTCGAACTCGGGAACTTTGCCTTTCGCGGGGAAGTGCTCTACCATCTGAGCTACCCAAGCACGACTCACGCCCCGTCCACACAGCTTTACTTCTGCCCGTACCTCGTCTCCTACCTTCCAAATTTCCAAAAGTTTGGAATGTAGGAGACGAGGTACTGGCTACCTCACCTGTTGATTAGTAGTATGTTGGTTATCTTTGGTTGTGTTGACACTTGTTCTGTGTGCGGTGTCTTCCTTGTTTCTCCTCTATGAACCGAGGCATTAAATTTGCTTGCACATTTTTTCTTCCTTGCATTTGTGCCTTGAGAATGGCAGGGTGTGCTCCTGTCGAAATATCGGCGGTGTTCGACGATGTTACCCGGCAGCAAACCCGTAAGTTATTTGAACATTCGATTCGCCGGGAAATTCCGCACTGTTTCTTAGTGAGTGAAATACATGCTTACATATTACCACACTAGCATAGAAATGTACTTCATGATTCTGTGAGCAAGCAGAACTTAATGTATCGTTCAAGAAGGCACGGTGAGAAGTGGAAGAAGCTGTGCGTAGAGCTCAGGGAAATGTGACCGGACTATTTCTATTCTATACGCGTCTAAATAGCTCAGTAGGCAACACTGGACTGAAAAAGAAGAAACTGAGATTACGATTTAACGTCAAGCCGACGACGCCGTCATCACGGATCTAGAAAAAGCTCTGACTATGGAAGGATGGAGAAAAAACTCGGCCGCTCCATTTTCAGTGGATCCCAGTATTTGTATCCGTCGATGTAGGAAATCGACAAGAAACCAGACGAAAGTTTCAATCTCGGTCCTCCAGAATACAAACCCCTTCCCCGGATAGAAATTCGAACTGTCGTCGTATCAAATGCAACCATTTGAGAAACATAATTTATAACGACTTTTGTCAACTAGATCCCAACACAGCAGCAGGAATAAGGTTCTTTTGCAACACATCTATCTACATCTAAAACCATTATTTTAATCTGATGGGTGTTTTAAAAACAGGTTTGTCATTGTAACAACTTATTGCCATGACTCACCCCTTTTTGCTCTTTTCTCTAAAATATCCTTTTTATCAATTTGATTCAGCATTGTCTCTCCGATTTCATCATAGTCTTGTGTACCTAGCCACGGTCTGGACACGTATTCTGTGTGTTGTCATTTGTCACTGTTTAATATCGGTAAAGGTTGAGCAATGTGTTTTCCCCAACTCTGGTTTCAGAACGCATAGCGTGAGTCACGTAAGACGTAACATCCTTTTCATGTCATGAAGGGTTACACATATAGAAACGCGATTTTCGTCAACGTTAGAGCACCGAGGGGTACGTATTCCTTTGGTTGGTTAATGTTTCAAGCGCTGGTATCAAAGGAAATATATTGAAGTAAGTACGTTTTCTTAAATGGAACTGTATACTTTACGTAATTGCATTCGGTAACTTGTGAGGAGGCAATTACAGTGTCATAGTGTTTGTTAAGCTTGAAACCTGTCGTAATTACATTCGAGAAATGTCCTTGAATGTGGGAGCACAGTGGCCGGAAACGGCATTTGCGGTGCAAACACTGCTAGTGAGGCATATAGGACCAGGTTGCGTAGTTGTATACCGTAATGTTGGCTCAATGGTTCAAATGGCTCTGAGCACTATGGGACTTAAAATATGAGGTCATCAGTCCCCTAGAACTAACAGCTACTTAAACCTAACTAACCTAAGGACATCACACACATCCATGGAATTAGAACCTGCGGCTGTAGCAGCAGCGCGGTTTCGGACTGAAACGCCTAGAACCGCCCGACCACAGCGACCGGCGTAATGCAGGCCTGCGTAACGAAAATAAAACTTGTTCATTCCTCTTCAACCAACTTACGGCGTAGATTCAGGTTCACATACGAATGTTGTTTATTGAAATGCGACATAGCCTAGAATCTAGTGTATCAAATATGGCTTAGGTAAACTCTTTCACATTTGTGTATCCTCGTAGATTTACGTAAGCTGAAACCCAGAGAAATCAACAGTTCATTCTTCAAAAATAAAAGGGTTTTATACGCTGAGGTAAAATACATGCTGTCGGACAACTCTCTCCACTACACTTTTCTAACTTACGTCATATGGGATACATTCGTTGAATTAAACATTTTATTAAAAATACTTTGGTGGCCACCTGCACATGGCAAAATAAATGTTCTTCTTAATGAAACGTCATTTCGTCATGCACTTAAGTGTGTACTGATAGTGTTACCAGCCGTGTTCAGCTCACGCTGTCGACTTATTTGACATCGCTATGCAATGTCGTACACACATAAATGATATGAACAATTTACTAACACTGATTTGGTAACCAGGCATATCACGTAACAAATTTTGTCTTCCAAAAAAGTAACTTTATCCTTCATTTAAGCATATCATCGAATTGTTAACCGTGGGCTGAAAGGCACATTTACAATCGCCGTTTGAAAGATCGATGAACAGATGTAATTAAAGTGGATGATGGCGATTCGACGACATGTGTCATCTGGCGTAGTTGCGGCTTCGTCATAGACTGCATCTTTGAATGCTCCTCAAAGAAAGAAATCAAGAGGAGTCAAATCGGGGGAGCCTGGCAGACTATTTGATTACAGATTTTCGTCCTATCCAACTTCCAGCAGAAAAGTTTACGTTCAGTATTTGCTGTGCATCACGGGACGAGTAAGCTGGACCACCGCCGTGTTGCAGTCACGTGAACTGTCGAATATCCGGTGGTACCTATTATACAAGAGCCGGCAGATGATCGTCAGAAAGTGTAAGTAACGAATTTTCATTTAGAACGCCTGTGAGGAAGTAAGGTCCCACAATTTACTGATCTTTGGATAGAAGATTTTGTGATTTTTTATTTTAAACGTTTATACTGGCATTCATAGAAGGTGTATGTTACCTAACCAGTATATTATTTGTATTTTTTATGGATTTCAAGTATGAGTCTAATTTCACATATAGTATATCAATATATGTTTTTAATGACAGACGATCGTTTAGCCAAGGGGGAAATTTTTTTTAACTAAAGACACTGCATACCGCACTTTAATCTTTATATTGGCGACACTGGTTTACTATGTACTTCGGGTAAAGCGCTCTCTGCTGGCATTAGGTTTTTGTAATCTGAGTATTAGCACGCACATGTTTAACTTGACGATGATTTATATCAGAATATTTTAACGGTATGTATGACTGCCATACATGGCTATAGATATTTTGTAGTTTATATGTTGTGTTGGCTGAAGAGCCAAAACCGTGTTACTAGTGGAGGCCGAAATGCACGCGTTTTAGCTCACGGAGGCTGGCGTGAGGAGGGAAGGACTCTACTAACGTGAGGTCTGGAACATGACAGGGAATTAGAATTCAGAAAACGGACGTAATTAGTTTGATACTCAACTTTAATCCATTAATGATGAACGTCGCTCTTCACGGTACTTAATTCACAATATTATCTATTCAGAATAGTAATTGAATATGGCGCCTTGCTAGGTCGTACGAATGACGTAGCTGAAGGCTATGCTTAACTGTCGTCTCGACAAATGAGAGCGTATGTAGACAGTAAAACATCGCTAGCAAAGTCGGCTGTCCATCTGGGGCGAGTGCTAGGGAGTCTCTCTAGACTAGACCTGCCGTGTGGCGGCGCTAGGTCTGCAATCACTGATAGTGGCGACACGCGGGTCCGACGTACACTAACGGACCGAGGCCGATTTAAAGGCTACCACCTAGCAAGTGTGATGTATGGCGGTGACACCACATTATATTTCTTGCATCACTAAGACTTCTATACTTTTAATCTTAATTAATTGAACCTGGTCGCTTACACAACAGATCAGAAGATGGCGATAAGCCGAAACCGGTAATAAAGTGTAAAGCAATCTATGTGAAAATAAAAGTGCCAATTTCCTATGATGCCACACCATACATTTACGCTGCACCTGATTAAGACAGTGTGGATTTTTGGCTGCCTAGTAGTGCTTGTTATGCAAATTTACATTAGCGTGGTAAAACAGAGCTTCATCGGTAAAGAGCATACGTTGGGAAAACGCGAGGTCGTCTCTCAGTTGCTGAAGGGCAAACCGACAGAATTCTGGACGACTTTCAAAATCAGGGTCGTCGAGTGCTTGATTTAGTGACAAACTGACTGATGGTAGGGATGATGCAGGATGCGAATGACACCCGTCTAGCTGATTCTACATCCCTTGACAATACGTCTCGTACCACTGTGCGAATTCCTTGGCGTCCTTGCAAGAACCGCTTCTTGGTGTTCTCTGTCAGTTGAATTTTCTCTCAAGTCGTCTTTTTAACGTTCAAGGAACCCGTCCGCACTAGCGTCTCGATAATTCGTGCAATTTTCTAGCGCGTTGGAAATTGGCGATAGATATCCTTATACCGCTGTAGTGTTTCTACGGCATATACATTCAGCATATAAGAATTGTATATCCAACTTCTTCTTGCTGGTGTACATGTCCTCACGAAGCGAATGCTGAAGCAGACATGAGAGGCCTGCAGTGCAGACAAGTAAACAGCCAAATATTTTGACACTCTGACACAGCGTAGCAGGAGCGCTCTGCTTGGCGGTGTTTGCAGTGGTAATGCCGATTCCAACAACTCTGCTCTCAAATTCTAGGGCGCTTCTCAGATTTTTTATGGCGGGTTTCAACGTCAACATTAGCAAACGCTACATCACTGTAACTGTCTCCTCTAGAGTTATTGAATGCAGTCATAAAAAGTTCAGGGTTCCATTAAAAAACGCGCCCTTGCTTCATAATCTCAGCGCTAAAAACATTAACCAAACAAAAAATACCTGCCTCTCGACGCTCTAACATTTGCCGAAAATCACGTTTCGATGTGTGTAGCCGTTCACGAAATAAAAGGGCGTTAAGTCCTACGTGACTCACCCTATCTTTTTGTATTACTACCTAATTTCATTCTTATTAGAGTTGTGGTATCCTCCCACATTTCGCATCATCCGAGCAAAACAGCCCCCCCCCCCCCCCCCTGAGAGTGGGAGTTCTCAATTCGTTCGAGCAATCAATCATTCATGATAGGAAACACAGTCATAGCTCAGTCACTCAAAATGATTCAGAAATTTTACTTGTTTGAATGAAATAAGGCGATGATTCTTCTTCTCTGCAGGCTCGTGCTTTGTGGCAGTCTGCTAATCTGTACAAATAAAATGCCTCGTATTTTTGGGAGCGTTGTATAATCAGTCGGCAAACCTCAGAACAAGCGGATATTTGGCTTTGATGAAGTTTAACCTTCCGAAGAAGTAATGGAGCTCTTGGATTATTAAATGCAGGTTCGTATCCAGTCTTTCGGAAGTTCCCTTCTGATTAACAACTACGCAAAATATCGATGAATATAATTAATTCTCAAATGTCAAATACACACATTTTGTATGAAGGAGCAATATATATATATATATTTCCCTTTTAATCGTACAGCTCGTATCAGTTATCTTCTGTCATAAATCTCAATAATCAGATTACAGTTCTTCAAAACAAAGCTCAGGCTAATCGGCACGAAGACAATCTCGGAAGCTTTTTTCTTCAAACAACCACCAGACACAGTACTACAAAGAATAATTATGCGCTCATGGCATAGCTTTTGTGTGAAACTATTTTGCGCATGGATTCTGCGAGTATGAAGATAGATAATTTGTAAACGTCATTCAAGGGTAGAACTGTATCAGAATAATTCATCGAATATAAAGAGATAGTACACTACCTAATTTCATTCTTATTGGCGTTGTGGTATCCTCCCACATCTCGCATCTTCCAAACAAAACAGCCTCTCTCCCCCCCCCCCCCCCCCCCCCCCCCCCCGCCCCCGCGAGTGGGAACGCTGGCAATGTCTTACACAGTAGGACACTGCCTAAGTAATCATTCTAAACTAACACGGTGGCGTGTTAAGATTTACCACGCCAGAAAATTGGGGCAAGTTGCTTTGATTTGTGCCGCTGGCGATTACAAGAGCTGCATAAGACAGCTGGATGACACAGCACTCGGACCCTGCCTTCTTCGTGTATCAGTTTGTACTGCGACATATCAGCCGAAGCGACGCTTATCCACGCTTCAAGTGTCATATTGCACGGTTCCTACACTCTCTCTAATATCTGTGCCATATGACGCGAGGTGAGTAAATGTAAAGGTGTACACTGTGACTTGATGAGATGATTCTAGATGGTTACCTACAGCACGTAACTTCAGCGGCGAGTTTTTTTCCCCGATGTGGGGTACTCACAATACACCCTTGAGATGGAGTCACGTGAAGAGCTCAGTGGCTGCACGGTCTCAGACATAAGGGAGTCCCAAGCACCGGGCACACACGACGTGGCCAGGGCCATATGGGCTGATGCGGCGCGTTTGCCCTCTCCTGTATTCGAGCGTCGCGTCGACGCTCAGAATAATGGCTGACATCACAGCCACGTGACACGCGATACAAAAGATGATATGAGAACAGGAGTGCTCCAAATCCGCAACAACAATTGCTCACGAGTGTAATGTCGATGGAGATTTACGGAGAGAATGTCAATGTGCTGAGCGAACAAGTTATTGGCATGATCATTGTCTTTGCACTACGAATAATCGTCTTACAAATCTTCAGCAACGTAGATGTAAGCCATTCCCAACAAGTCTGTTTATGCATCAGAAAGTCTAGCGAAAACATTTGGAAAAGCTTTCTGACGTTTTAAACTTTCTGGCCGATTACAAGTGTGTAGCAGTCTACTACACTAAAGTACACTACTGTTCATTAAAATTTCTACAAAACGAAGATGACGTGCTACAGACGCGAAATTTAATCTACAGGAAGAATACTGTGTGATATACAAATGATTAGCTTTTTACAGCATTCACACAAGGTTGGCGCCGGTGGCGACACCTACAACGTGCTGAGATGAGGAAAGTTTCCAACCAATTTCTCATACACGGACAGCAGTTGACAGGCGTTGCCTGGTGAAACGTTGTTGTGATGCCTCGTGTAAGGAGCAGAAATGCGTACCATCACGTTTCCGACTTTGATAAAGGTCGGATTGTAGCCTATCGCGATTGCGGTTTATCGTATCTCGACATTGCTGCTCGCGTTGGTCGAGATCCAATGACTGTTAGCAGAATATGGAATCGGTGGTTTCAGGGGGGTAATACGGAACGCCGTGCTGGATGCCAACGGCCTCGTATCACTAGCAGTCGAGATGACAGGCACCTTATCCGCATGGCTGTAACGGATCGTGCAGCCGCGTCTCGATCCCTGAGTCAACAGATGGGGACGTTTGCAACACAACAACCATCTGCACGAACAATTCCACGACGTTTGCAGCAGCATGGACAATCAGCTCGGAGACCATGGCTGCGGTTACCCTTGACGCTGCATCACAGACAGGAGCGCCTGCGATGGTGTACTCAACGACGAACCTGGGTGCACGGATGGCAAAACGTGATTTTTTCGGATGAATCCAGTTTCTGTTTACAGAATCATGATAGTCGGATCCGTATTTGGCGACATCGCGGTGAATGAACATTGGAAACGTGTATTCGTCATCGCCGTACTAGCGTATCACCCGGCGTGATGGGATGGAGTGCCATTGGTTACACGTCTCCGTCACCTCTTGTTCGTATTGACGGCACCTTGAACAGTGGACGTTACATTTCAGATGTGTTATGGCCCGTGGCTCTACCCTTCATTCGATGCCTGCGAAACCCTACATTTCAGCAGGATAATGCACGACCGCATGTTGCAGGTCCTATATGGGCCTTTCTGGATACAGAAAATGTTCGAATGCTGCTCTGGCTAGCACATTCTCCAGATCTCTCACCAACTGAAAACGTCTGGTCAATGGTGGCCGAGCAACTGGCCCGTCGCAATACGCCAGTCACTACTCTTGATGAACTGTAGCATCGTGTTGAAGCTGCATGGGCAGCTGTACGTTACACGCCATTCAAGCTCTGTTTGACTCAATTCCCAGGCGCATCAAGGCCGCTATTACGGCCAGAGGTGGTTGTTCTGAGTACTGATTTTCAGGATCTATGCACCCAAATTGCGTGAAAATGTAATTACATGTCAGTTCTAGTATAATATATTTGTCCAATGAATTCCCGTTTATCATCTGCATTTCTTCTTGGTGTAACAATTTTAATGGCCAGTATTGTAATATCTTCTGAGCTACCCGAGCATGACTCGTAACTCGACTTCACAGCTTCCATTCCACCACTACCCCCTTCTTTTCGTGTTTCACATAATCTTACGTGGGAAAGGCGACGATATTTCAAAACAGCGCACTGAAAGACTCATTCTGGACTTTGTCACAATATTAAGAAATTTACATTTTTCGCAAGAGCTCTATTGTTTGAACACTAACGGGAAATGTAAAGTACATTCCGAATGTCTTGAGAATCGTGTGGAATAATACATTTTGTCCTCAGTAAGATACTAGGTGGTCTGACGGAATACTGGGCATTCCTCCTAGGACACGTTGATTGTTTCTTTCACTTTGTCACGGTTCTGGCACTTTGAGACTCCTTTGCAGGCTCTGCAATCAAAATAACTGGTGGGAGCGGCAGTAATAAAGACTTGTGCCGACTGTCAGCGAAGGAAGCGACCAGTGCTGAGGTTACCAGTATTGTGTATGCCCAGCGGGTCTTCACTCACGGAACGGCAGAGATGCTGTCTACTTGAGAGGCGTCGGAAGTGGGGTTTGCATAACCCGCCTCACCGGTCGTGTTTGCTGACCTGCCTGATATACAGCTACCGCCTATTGTCTGAGCAGCGGCAGCCTTGTTTACTTTGTGCTCTTCTCTCGAGGACGGGAGACGTGCATGTTTGGACACAAAATGGCTGCTATTGTAACCGTCCGTTTTCGGCGCTGACGCTCTGATGTTCTATGTGACACGTACGGCGTAGCACCGCACCGCTAACAGCCGTAAGGTCAATTGCCTCTACTTCTCCATGTCAGAAGGAAACAGTAACACTGCTCCAGTTTATTCTGATTGCCTCTAAGCCTAGCAACAACTAAAGCAATATACATTCTAGGACAAAAAAACGATACACCACGAAGGAGTTACGCAAATTGGGTCGGCCGCTGTGGCTGAGCGGTTCTAAGCGCTTTAGTCCGGAATCACCCAGCTGCTACGGACGCAGGTTCGAATCCTACCTCGGGCGTGGATGTGTGGTTAGTTAGGTTTAAGTAGTTCTAAGTCTAGGGGACTGATGATCTCAGATGTTAAGTCCCATAGTGCTTAGAGCCATTTCAACCATTTCTGAACTCAAATTACTCACAAATTGATATTCGTATAAGTATCGAAGGAAAATGCAAAACTGTAAGCTTTGGCAGCCGATGGATGAGTGTGCGACGCTTCGGTGAACTGGCACTGATAGTTAGCAGAGAACATGTCGAAGCGTGGTCATAAAATTATGGCGAATTTTATTCCGTGTACTCACACAGACGCGTGAACAATATGCGCTTACGTCAGCGTTTGGAAAGGACTTGTAGTTGGACTCAAAGAAGCCATTTGGAGTAATTGGCGAATCGCTCAACATTTCAGTAGGAGCGATGCCACTATTCGACGATGGCAGGAATGGGCAAACCATGGCCGAACACAACGTCAAGAAGGAAGCGGTTGACCTAGAGAGATGTCACAGCTTGAGGTCCCAACAGTCGTTAGAGAGCCGGAGTCCCAGATTTATCATTACCATCGATCCGACGTGCAACTGGTGCTTCATTGACCACAAGGACCATTAATAGACCACTCACAAAATGGGACACGGCGCCGCTTGCGCCGACTAACATTGATCTCTGTACATCAACAAGCCCTTTTGCAGTGGTATCGGACTTAGTCCGCCTGGAAACTCATTGACAGGAGTAGAATTGTCTTCAGTGGTGAGTGCTGCTGAGCCCCGATGACCAGCTAAGAGACTCCCCGGACAGCGAGATTATCAATCTGATTATTGCCCGCCATACGGTCCGACAACCAGTACTGATGGTCTGGGGTACCACATCATTTCGCGGGAGGACACATTTAATTGTCATGTGCGACACCCTTACAGCACAGCGATACGTCGACGATTTTCTAAGTCCTGTATTATTGCTCTTCATAGCAAGGCATCCCGAGTTTACATTTCAGTGAGAGTTTCTCCTGCTTTTCTTCGTGCTTGCCACTACCATCCCAGAAAGTTCACTGTCTCTCTCTCCGGGGCCTCCAACCAGCTGGGGATTTTGACGATCTAACGCCCCAGTTGGACAGACTTTGACATGAAGTCCTTCAGGAATGCATCAAACAACTCTATCAATAACTGCCAAGCCGAATAACTGCTTGCGTAAGGGCCAGTGGTGGACCAACGCTTTATTGACTTATTCAATCTCTGAAGCTCTTTCTCCTGAATAAGTCATCCAGTTTTTATGAAATTCTGCACATTCACATCAATTTTACCGATTTCCGTCCCACTCGGACGATCTCTTCGTGGTGGCACCTGTTTTTTTTTTTTGTCTTTGATTGTACATGCGCAGACTGATTATTAAGGAAATTTCCTAGTATCTCAAAAAGCGAGATTAACCTACTCAAAACTCTTATTAGGACAAACTTTCAATATTCACTACCACCTGACTCGAAATTTTTCCTAATCTTCTCTATTACCTTTCAAGGAGTATTTTACCTGCAGTTCCATAGCTAATGAAACACTTGTTTTGGAAATGATGTTCCCCAGTTACACTGCTTTTATTTTATTTATTTATCGTTCTTTCTTGCTACTAGTTTCGGGGTCGTAGTACCATTTTAAAAATATCGTTCGCCGCGTCAGCCACCCTATAACCAATGGTATGGTCAACAAGGACTCACAAGTAGCAAGAAAGAAAGCTAAACAGATAAAATAAAAACAGCGTAGATACCGAACATCCATTTCCAAAACACGTGACTGCAAATTGATTCAGATGGCTCCTTATCAAATGAATATACAGTTCTCCCATCTTCTCTTTATACTGTATAGTTACTCAAGTTAGGAAAATATTCAAGCTCACATTTGAAGCCAATATACAGGGATTGTATTGCAAATGAGCATCCAATCGTCTCGGAATGGATATAAACAGGTCCTGTGTGGTTGTGAAGGGTTTCTTATGCCATTCGTCCTGCAAAATAGTGAGGAGATCAGTTAACAACGACGGAAATGAATAGCGATCACGAACCCTTTTCCAAAGTAGACCATAAATGCTCAATAACTTTGACAGCTGGTGCCTTGTGGTGGCCAGGGTAGATATGACCATGGTCCTCGTGCGTACGAAACCAGTCCTGGACGATTCGAGTTGTGTGAGCAAGAGCTCCTGTCTTGGAACACGGCATCACCGCTTTGGGGAACAAAAATTATGCAGTCGGATGAGCCTGTTCGCATAAACTAGGCTCTTCACACACCCTGAGAAATGTAAGTTCAAAGGTGTCATGTCTGGCGAATGGGCTGGCCATGCTACATGACCACCACGACCAGTTGACTGTTACGTAATAAAATGGAACACCTACAGCCGTTCTTTCGATGTTATTTATCATATGGCTATCAGTTTCGATGGTTCAGTACACCATCCTCAGGCTTGTATGCATAAACAGTAATGACAGCATCATCAATTTACCAACCATGCAAATAGAAAGAGAGTTTAAAAACAAAATAAGAATCAAGGACAATACTATACAAGTGAATTTACAGTAATCATTTGAAAAAAGTAACAAATACGTCATTGGCACATACGTAAAATAGAATTATATATAGTACACCACAACGAGTTTCCACTCTGTACTTTATAAAAATGTATTATTTATTAATAAAATTATTAATTAAATATTCCACGATTTTTATTTGTCAGCTCAATGATAAAATAAATTGCGCATTCCCGAAATAACCTACTAAACGACAAAAATACTACAGAAAATGATAGATGTACGTAAAAAACTACAACTTCAGAAATTAGTAAATATGCATCTATGTGAACGTAGTCCTTTGACAAGGAGAGCATCAGCAATGTCTTAGTGTCAATATAAGTAAACCTAGGAAAATGACATTATAAATACAGCTATATGTCACTTCAAAGTTATGAAATGCTAAGCTGAAACCCGAATATAGGGATATGTACGTCACATGTACAAAATGGTTGTCCAAGGACGTGTCAAGGGACCAAATGTAGAGAATCACATATGTCCTACCATACACAGAACATACAGACCCCAAGATAATGTTCAAGATCAACAACATCTACACGTATGTTGGGAAATATCCGTCGCAGAAGAACAGCTTCATCGAAATCGATATGTCAGTACGGTAAGCTGTCAAAATGACAGTATAAATACATCTATACATATTTATGTCAAATAATAAAATAAACGTCCAAAAGTTGTCAAAAGACCAAACATAAGAAACCACCTGCATAACGTATGCAGAATATATTAGAAACGTCCACAAGAATCTATTCAGTTTGAAAAAAGTAAATGTGTGAAAGTATTTCATTATGGTCAAAAAAAAGGGAATTACTCTGTAATGAGCCATCAGGAAGTACAGGGTCCTTATACCAAAATATTCAGACAGTATGCTCAAACAGCCTCCAAAATTTTGTCTATGGATTTTGGGTTCACTGTGTACAAACAAATTGTCTAATATCTGCGTAAGAATTTCAGATAGTTCATTTGACGACAGGTGGCCCTTGCCTGAAGAGTCGTAGTTAAAAAAAAATTCTTGGTCTATTAGCTTCATGTTACTTTCATTTCTTTACCCATGTGGGGCAGAGCGTCCATTAGAGTGGACAGCTGTTAATGGTGACTTCTTTGGTCTTTTTAGTCAGTCCTGAGACTGCAGATGGACAAAGCCCACTTCATGGGCACGTCCTACTGCTATTGCATCATGCATGCATTTGAAGCCTCATGACTGACTGAAAAGGTCAGGGAAGTGACCTGCATGCCTTTACAGCCTCATGACTGACTGAAAACGTCAGAGAAGTGACCATTAAAAGCTGTCCACTGCAGGAAATATCATGCACCACAGGGTTACAACGAATGTAAGAGTAGTGAATGTATTAATTACGTAAGACAACATCAAGGATAAGAGTGGTTAAATTTGCTTTTCCCTGGCTAAGTTTTTGAGTTACTTGGTTGCCAAATAAATAGACAAAAAATTTACCATGTGTCACTTCTATGCTTGATTTCTCAGCCGAAATGAATTTCTTGTATGATGTACTTGGTCATGAAGAAGCTATATTTATTAATAGTGAGTCTTCTTCTTTTTCTTCTTCTTCTTTTCAGCGATCATAGTCCCCGCAGACCACGCGCTGCATCAGTGATCTGCTTCCATTTTCTTCTGTCTCTCGCTGTCTCTCTCCACCTTGCGGGGATTCTTAATACTGCTACTTCATTCTCTACCTCATATTTCCACTGTGCGCGAGGTCGGCCCAATGACCTTGTTGGTTGGAGAGTGCCCTTATATGCTTTCTTAGGGGTCCTGTTGCTTTCCATTCTAGCCACATGCCCTGCCCATTGCAGTCTCCTACTTTGTAATTTCTGATCGATACTGGGCTGCTTCATTAACTGATAACTTACAGTGTTCTTTCGAACTCTCCATATGTCATTCCTCAACACACGTCCCCAAATGTTTCAAAACACTGTTCTTTCGAAAACATTCAGTTTTTCTCTTTCTTTCGTGGTAAATGTCCAGTTTTCAGAACCATACAGTACTATTGGGCAGATGATTGCGTTATACATCAACGTCTTAGTGCTGGCTGACAAGCTTTACTTCTGAGTGGGCTACTTAGAGCGTACAAACATCTTGATCATGAGGCTAATTTCTCGTTTATGTTCAGAGTTATGATATTTTTACTGATGATGTACTATCCAAGGTATTAAACTGATGCACTTTTCTGAACCGAGAATGATGGCTAATTTCAAAGAGGGGATTCGGGTTCACTATTCGACCTATTTCCATATATTCTGATTTTTCTTGGTATATCAAGAGTCCCATTTCACTGGCACTGTGCCTGAGAGATATGTACATGTCCTTTGTCCTTCAGCTCTGCTTCACTGAGTAAGACTACATCATCTGTGAATGCCAGGAGTTTTATTTCACTCTGTTCGAATGGGAGACCTTTGTATAGCTGTAAATTACTCTCTCGATCCACTTTCTCTAATGAAAGGTTGAAGAGGATACATGAAAGAGCATCTCCTTGCTGTAAACCTGCTTTGATTGGGAAGTTGGGGGACATGAATCCTCTGAATTTCAGTACTGCCTGTGAGCCATCCATGCACAATGAGTCTAACGACTGAAAAAGTTAGAGCCCATTGGTCACTGACTGTGTATTTAGTAATAAATAAGGCGTCGAAATTGACCAATTGCTAGTGCTATTACCAAGAAATACAACCTACACAGAAAACGTTTCTCATACAAGACTTGGTGCCATAAAGGTCAGCTTGCAGGTCAGAGTGATTGAATAGCAGTTAAATGCGAGATTATTTTTTAGATACTACAACGGATGGCAGAGAAATTCCGCAATGTGGGGTTTCAGTTGGTCAGACCAACATCTGCTATGTGTGCGCTTACTGCATTGAATGGAGGCTACATGGAACCTTTATTCTGAAATTCGCAACACAATCACTTAGAGCGTAATTTAATCGTTGTATTGTAAAATCGTACATGCATTTTTGCCTTGGCTGTCAGCACTGTTACACCTGTTGATCAGGCATCATCGAGACATGAAAGAAAGAAAATGGGAGTGGCAGCAATTCTGCGCTACAATTTGGCCAACAGATCATTCCTCAGTACAATCTTCTACAGCGCTGAAAAAAAGAGTATCCACGTCTCATTATCACACACAGATTGCTCATAGCGTTTTCAGAGTCGTACTTCTACCGACAGGATCGCTCCGCTCTCTGACGTAAATTCTTCAGCTGCAATGAAAAAATGTTTCTGCATTGCACAACCAAAGGCAGGATAACCTATGGCCCCGTTTATACATGAAATTCACGTCGTTTGACAAGGCGACATCAAAATGACAAAAGAAAATTGAAACTGATTTAGAGCACAGTATTGTTGTGTAACACAAAGAACGTCCGTTAATGACGTTGTTACAGTGGCAGCACTGGATTTTTTTTTAATAGGTGGCAAAATAAGAAGTTATATTGTGGGCATCTGTCGCAGGTGGAAATTTCTGCATGTAAAAAAGTATGTGAATAAAAAAAAGGTAACACAGAAGGTGAATGGAGAACAATTCGTACCTCCAGTACCAGTTGTGATTATAGTAATAGTAATATATCCTACAAGCGTCTCAAAAATGAGATCGACAGGAAGTGCAAAATGGCTAAACAGGGATGGCTAGAGGACAAATGTAAGGATGTAGAAGCTTATCTCACTAGGGGTAAGATAGATACTGCCTACAGGAAAATTAAAGAGACCTTTGGAGAGAAGAGAACCACGTGTATGAATATCAAGAGCTCAGATGGCAACCCAGTTCTAAGCAAAGAAGGGAAGGCAGAAAGGTGGAAGGAGTATATAGAAGGTTTATACAAGGCCGATGTACTTGAGGACAATATTATGGAAATGGAAGAGGATGTAGATGAAGACGACATGGGAGATACGATACTGCGTGAAGAGTTTGACAGAGCACTGAAAGACCTGAGTCGAAACAAGGCCCCCGGAGTAGACAACATTCCATTAGAACTACTGACGGCCTTGGGAGAGCCAGTCATGACAAAACTCTACCAGCTGGTGAGAAAGATGTATGAGACAGGCGAAATACCCTCAGACTTCAAGAAGAATATAATAATTCCAATCCAAAAGAAAGCAGGTGCTGACAGATGTGAAAATTACCGAACTATCAGTTTAATAAGCCACGACTACAAAATACTAACGCAAATTCTTTACAGACGAATGGAAAAACTGGTAGATGCGGACCTCGGGGAGGATCAGTTTGGATTCCGTCGAAATGTTGGAACACGTGAGGCAATACTGACATTACGACTTCTCTTAGAAGAAAGATTAAGAAAAGGCAAACCTACGTTTCTAGCATTTGTAGACTTAGAGAAACCTTTTGACAATGTTGACTGGAATACTCTTTTTCAAATTCTAAAGGTGGCAGGGGTAAAATACAGGGAGCGAAAGGCTATTTACAATTTGTATAGAAACCAGATGACAGTCATAAGAGTCGAGGGGCATGAAAGGGAAGCAGTGGTTGGGAAAGGAGTGAGACAGGGTTGTAGCCTCTCCCCGATGTTATTCAATCTGTATATTGAGCAAGCAGTAAAGGAAACAAAAGAAAAATTTGGAGTAGGTATTAAAACTCATGGAGACGAAGTAAAAACTTTGAGGTTCGCCGATGACATTGTAATTCTGTCAGAGACGGCAAAGGACTTGGAAGAGCAGTTGAACGGAATGGACAGTGTCTTGAAAGGACGGTATAAGATGAACATTAACAAAAACAAAACGAGGATAATGGAATCGGGTGATGCTGAGGGAATTAGATTAGGAAATGAGACACTTAAAGTAGTAAAGGAGTTTTGCTATTTAGGAAGTAAAATAACTGATGATGGTCGAAGTAGAGAGGATATAAAGTGTAGACTGGCAATGGCAAGGAAAGCGTTTCTGAAGAAGAGAAATTTGTTAACATCGAATATAGATTTATGTATCAGGAAGTCGTTTCTGAAAGTATTTGTTTGGAGTGTAGCCATGTATGGAAGTGAAACATGGACGATAACTAGTTTGGACAAGAAGAGAATAGAAGCTTTCGAAATGTGGTGCTACAGAAGAATACTGAAGATAAGGTGGATAGATCACGTAACTAATGAGGAAGTATTGAATAGGATTGGGGAGAAGAGAAGTTTGTGGCACAACTTGACTAGAAGAAGGGATCGGTTGGTAGGACATGTTTTGAGGCATCAAGGGATCACAAATTTAGCATTGGAGGCCAGCGTGGAGGGTAAAAATCGTAGAGGGAGACCGAGAGACGAGTACACTAAGCAGATTCAGAAGGATGTAGGTTGTAGTAAGTACTGGGAGATGAAGCTCGCACAGGATAGAGTAGCATGGAGAGCTGCATGAAACCAGTCTCAGGACTGAAGACAACAACAACAACAATCCTACATATTGTTTCTTTCACCAAGATTTTCAGCACGGTGATGGAAAGATTCCAAATTTTATTTTACTTCAAGAGCACCAAGTCTATTAGAGTAACATTTCGCGTGGTGAATATTCTGGAAGAATAATTTTTATGCATCGTAGCAGATCTAAAAAAAGAATGTAATTAAATTATAAAAATGAATAATAAAGATATGTTATTTAATTATGTAAATTGGAGTATACGTTTATATTTAAGTGTGTTAAACTGAAAGTTGTGATACATGTGGGTACAGTCCTACAATACCATCATTTAGCTTCAGATCGCAGCGTAATTAAACCTGCTACCTGCAGGGCAATCTTTTCTTTTTTTTTTATACAGAACTGTTCTCTATTGCTATAACTTTCGCTAATCAGTTATAACAATACCTTATAGCTCTTATTTTGTGTAAGAAGCGATGACGTATGAGTTGTTCGTCGGATCCTGTGTAGGTCGCCGTGTAGTTATAAGCCGGCCGCGGTGGTCTAGCGATTCTAGGCGCTCAGTCCGGAACCGCGCGGGTGCTACGGTCGCAGGTTCGAATCCTGCCTCGGGCATGGATGTGTGTGATGTCCTTAGGTTAGTTACGTTTAAGTAGTTCTAAGTTCTAGGGGACTGATGACCACAGCTGTTAAGTCCCATAGTGCTCAGAGCCATTTGAACCATTTGAACCGTGTAGTTATATGGACTTCATTTCCTTGTTGCAGAATTCTTTTTCCTTCGATGCTCTTTTGGGACACAATTTGAACTAATTTCTGATATACATTTTACTCTTCTATAACTCACTTATTATTTCACTTCATGAAAGAACACTTTTTAACGTTAATTTCAGAGCAGAACGCACAATTGCAATTATACATAATAAGAGGTGACATTTGCAGCCCGCTGACTGACAACTCATATCTGACAGTCTGTGACGTCTGCCTAGGCTCAACAACCACAACGAGAAGAGCTCAGTTCAGAGATATACCTATATTATTCAAAAAACTACTCGTAACTCGTTCCTCATCCGTGACAGCACGGTTTCCTCTGCCGTCCTCGCGCTTAAGTATATGTCTATACAGGGTGCTTGAAAAAGGCACGGCCAAACTTTCAGGAAACATTCCTCACACACAAAGAAAGAAAATATGTTATGTGGACATGTGTCCGGAAACGCTTACTTTCCATGTTGGAGCTCATTTTATTACTTCTCTTCAAATCACATGAATAGTGGAATGGAAACACACAGCAACAGAACGTACCAGCGTGACTTCAAACACTGTTACAGGAAATGTTCAAAATGTCCTCCGTTAGCGAGGATCCACACATCCACCCTCCGTCGCATGGAATCCCTGAAGCGCTGATGCTGCCCTGGAAAATGGTGTATTGTATCACAGCCGTCCACAATACGAGCACGAAGAGTGTCTACATTTGGTACCATGGTTGCATAGACAAGAGCTTTCAAATGCCCCTACAAATAAAAGTCAAGAGGGTTGAGGTCAGGAGAGCGTGGAGGCCATGGAATTGGTCCGCCTCTACCAATACATCGGTCACCAAAACTGAAATGTGCAGGAGTTCCATCGTGCATGAACCACATGTTGTGTCGTACTTGTAAAGGCGCATGTTCTAGCAGCACAGATAGAGTATCCCGTATGAAATCATGATAACTTGTTCCATTGAGCGTAGGTGGAAGAACATGAGGCCCAATCAAGACATCACCAACAATGCCTACCCAAACGTTCACAGAAAATCTGTGTTGATGACGTGATTGCACAATTGCCTGCGGATTCTCGTCAGCCCACACATGTTGATTGTGAAAATTTACAATTTGATCACGTTGGAATGAAGCCTCATCCGTAAAGAGAACATTTGCCCTGAAATGAGGATTGACACATTGTTGGATGAACCATTCGCAGAAGTGTACCCGTGGAGGCCAATCAGCTGCTGATAGTGCCTGCACACGCTGTACATGGTACGGAAATAACTGGTTCTCTCCATACAGTGACGTGGTCAACGTTACCCTGTACAGCAGCAACATCTATGACGCTGACATTAGGGTTATCGTCAACTGCACGAAGAATTGCCTCGTCCATTCCAGGTGTCCTCGTCGTTCTAGGTCTTCCCCAGTCGCGAGTCATAGTCTGGAATTTTCCGGGCTCCCTAAGACGCCGATCAATTGCTTCGAACGTCTTCCTGTCGGGACACATACTTTCTGGAAATCTGTCTCGATACAAACATACCGCGCCACGGCTATTGCCCCGTGCTAATTCATACATCAAATAGGCATCTGCTAACTCCGCATTTGCACTGACTGCAAAACCACGTTCGTGATGAACACTAACCTGTTGATGCTACGTACTGATGTGCTTGATGCTACTAGTACTGTAGAGCAATGAGTCGCATGTCAACACAAGCACCGAAGTCAACATTACCTTCCTTCAATTGGGCCAACTGGCGGTGAAGTACAATACATACTGAGGAAGTACAATACATACTGACGAAACTAAAATAAGCTCTAACATGGAAATTAAGCGTTTCCGGACACACTTCCACATAACATCTTTTCTTTATTTGTGTATGAGGAATGTTTCCTGAAAGTTTGGCCGTACTTTTTTGTAACACCCTGTATACTAGTTCAGATTATTTAGTTTAATTACATTTCATTGAGTAAATGAAAGTAATTCAAGGAAGAATTGCGCTGGTAATTTGTCCCTCAAGTCCAAATAAATATTTCTTGTTATTGCGATCCAAAGTCAAACTTCAGCTTCTATTTGTTCTGCAGACGTGGGACAATGTGTGCACATTCATAGATAATTGGAAAACATGATTTGATGAGTGGCTTTGAAGTGCGCAGAGGTACACTTATTTAAGTGAGAACTACTCAGAAACATTAAAATAAACGGGGTTACACGGCAAAGTTTCAATGGCATCACTTGTCGATCTCAAGATAGAATCGCTCGCCACTGAAATGGTTGATAACACAGATAGATTCGACTCGGATTTTCGGATTCGGACACTACAACAGAAATAATTTCTGGGTCACATTATTAAGATTTATCGCTCCTGTTTTTCGTTCTTTTTATTTTCATGTTTATTTATTTCATTGCCGTACCAGAACCGTAAATCCAATGTCTTCTTCAGTTGTAAATGATAGTATTAATAAAAATAACAGTTTCTAATGGAACTTCCGCTCTGCACACGTGTTAACTCTGATGAAACTCATCAAACAAGTGAAAACCAAACAGCGGATCGAAACCTGGTGTCTGCCCTTCTTGGGGAGCGCTCTGTCATCTAGGATGTTTAAGTAGATGTCATTTAATTACTCGACCATATTCTGAGAGTACTTATGTCACACTGATCCTGACGTAACGCTTACGTTACTTAAACTGAAGCTTTTCTGGGTAGAGTACCTGCGGCTGAGTCAATGTGTTTAGTTTCCGCTCTTTTGAAATGAATAAGACACTGCAATCAGAGATGTCCCTTCGACATCGAAAACATTTGGGGGGGGGGGGGGGGGAGGGGGGGCAGTACCAGACTGGACAAGAAGTAAGAAGTAAATTCCATGCGACCTTGTTTGAGGAAAGAGACTTCGTTCTCCTACATCGCGATCGATAGATGCTGTTCTTTTATGTACAAATTAATGGTGGTTTGTGACTATATGCCCAAGGCGTACCAAGCGAGGAGTGGGGAGAAAAAAATTGGCAAGGGAACTTGCATCTCGCCCATATTAATAGACGAACCTATCAGGTGAGTATCTGTTTCAAGAAAGCCTCAACTTATAATGGATATCGACTAGTAAAATATCTACACAGAGCCTTTTGTCACGAAACATCCGAAAAATTTCGTCATGCACCGTGGAACTAATATTAGCTGCTGGTCCTTCTTGTAGTTTAATTTAATCGAAAATCATCACGAGCTTTAAAATCTAATTTGATAATTAATGTTTTGTATGACGTGCGTATGGTATAGTTCAATTTTAAAAGTTTTTAATATATTTTGTGAAGGCATCAGGATTAAACCTAAATATAATGTATATGTTATGTCCTAGAGGTAGTCGGAAACATGGAAACAAGTTGCTGAAGAAAAATTTGAGTAACCATATTCGTAAAGATCGTGTACTGTTTCACCCTGTAGAAGATAGCGTAATTCAGTAACCATTTCATTAAGAGAGGTAATTCATAACAGATGGACACGAAACATGTATTCCACGAGGAGAAATTAGAAGACTGACGGCGAAAAACAAAGGAAGGAGAATTAATGGCAGTGCACTAGCTCTGAAGGAACAAAGGCAGCCAAGGATTTTTTTTTATTTTCTGAATTTTTTTAACGCGGATCCTCACGCGTCTCCTGACACCAAACATTTTCCTTTACCTTACTTCACCAAACACTCTGGTTATTTGTGATTCGCTGCTTTCTGATAGCTTAATGGCAGACACTGCCCATCGCGCATATTTGCTCAGCACACGATAATACAAGGTGTACAACTTCGCTTCCGCCGTTTTTTACTCAAGATTTGAGGTTTTAATGAAACAAATTCGTTACACGTGTATCATTCAAAGTATTTTCCATCGTTGGCCACTACTTTTCCCATCTTTCGGGCAGTGTACGAATCCCACGTCGAAAAAATTATTCATCTTGTGAAGCGATCCACGAATCGATCCAGTTTGTGACTTCTTCATGAGATCGGAAGTGTTGGTCAGCCAGGCTATGCGCCATTGATCTAAACAGGTGATAGTCAGAGGGAGCAATGTCTGGAGAATACGGCGGTTGAGGTAGGACACCCCATTTTAACGTTTCCAAGTACTTTTTGGCCTCTTTTGCAACGTGGGATCGAGCGTTGTCTTGCTGCAAAATCACTTTATCACGCCTCTCGCTGTCTTGCGGCCGTTTGTCTTCTAATGATCTGCTCAAACGCTTTAATTGCATTCGATAACGAGCACCTGCAATTCTTTCACTTAGTTTTAACACCTCATAGTACACGACGTCGAGCTGGTCCCATCAATTGCAGAGCATGATCTTGGAGCCGTGGATATTCGGTTTGGCGGTCGACATGGAAACGTGGCCGGGATATCCGCATGATTTTTTGCGTTTAGGGTTATCGTAACGAACCTATTTTTCTTCCCTGGTCACAATGTGATGCAGAAATCCCTTCCGTTTTTGCCTCTGAAGCAACTGTTCACAAACACACAAACGCCTTTAAACGTCTCTTGGCTTCAGCTCACACGGGACCCAAGTTCCTTCTTTCTGAATCATACCCATAGCCTTGAGACGTTTTAAAATGGCTTGCTGTGTCACTCCCACCAATCGTGTCAATACCTCTTTGAATTTGACGAGTCTTCACTCAGCAATGTCTCCATTTCTGTGTCTTCGAAAACATTCTCTCTTCCACCGACATGCCGGTCTACGACGTTAAAATCACCGTTCTCGAAGCGTTGAAACCACTCACGACACGTTCTTTCACTAATATCGTCCTTACCATAATTACCTGAGAGCATTCGATGAGAGTCAGCTGCTGTTTTCTTCGTGTTGAAACAAAACAGTAACACCTGCCGCAAATGACGAGAATTAGGCTCGTAAATTGACAATTACAATCAAGAACAACTTTATGATGCAGACACAAATCGACAAATGTTTGAATGAGGTTATGTTGACCGAGGTCCAAGCTAACTGTCTGACGTCTGCGATCTGTTTCTTTCGATCGTTACTTACCGTTGTCGCCACCTATCGGCAAACGACGGAAGCAAAGTTGTAAACCTTGTAATTAACCTGTAAAATTGGCACTAAAACAAGACAACCTGTAACTGCCGAAATTAACGCACACAAACAAAGCACATCTACTTATATGTGTAGAAAATGAATGAGAAATAAAGGGAAACTTTGGTATTACTGCTAATATTTGCAATAATAAGAATACTATAGGGAGACACTAGGCTTGCAAAGAAAGAACATCTGTAACTGCATTTATTTGGTGAGCGAAATTCTGAACCAAAATGGAAAGTGCTGATCAAAAGTGAGTGGAATTTTGGTTATCAGAAAGAGAACGAAAATGAAAAATTAACATAATTTCAGCACAAAACTTTAATGCAGAACTCATTCCAGTAATGAATATCGAATCAAAACACGTTTAGCTGTCTAAATTGCCAGTTGTTATTTTACTGAACAACCAGTTTCGGCGATATATTACGGCATCTTCAGGCCCCCCGACCGACGTGTAGGAAAATTCCCACCTCTGGTAGAGTCAAAATAGGGCCAGCGTTCACTGACTGGTACCAGTAGATTTATGTTGAAAAGATTTCCGTTTCTTTTGAGCAGAAATTGAATGCTGGCACCTATTGTGATGGACTAGAGGTGGGAATCTTCCTACACGCCGGTCCGAAGGCCTGAAGATGGAGTAATATATCGTCCAAACTGGTAGGTCAATAAAATAAAAACTGGAAATATAGATGGCGGAAAGGTGTTTGATTCCACGTTCTATACTGAACAGCGTGCGAGCTTTCGAAAATAATAAAGTGAATGACGTGACGTGGTGTATGGTGGCCCTCAACTACGCACCTTCCGACTCAGAGGTGCACTATTATAAGTTGTTGCTGGTTTCGTTGACTAGGGGCTGGGATATGTAGTTGCCGCATTAGAGGCCAAATACTGCTGAGTCTACAGTATACGATAAGAATACACACATGAATCGAATGGTCGAAGGTTTCTATCACTCGGCAATTGCGAATTATGAAAGTAAAATATAAATTTATAAACAAAAAGATTCCAGAATGAGATTTTCACTCTGCAGCGGAGTGTGTGCTGATATGAAACTTCCTGGCAGATTAAAACTGTGTGCCCGACCGAGACTCGAACTCGGGACCTTTGCCTTCCGCGGGCAAGTGCTCTACCATCTTTTTTTTTTTTTATATGCGAATTCTCTGATGTTATCTATAACAGTCTAACAATCACATGCAGTTTATTGATTACATGCATGTAGAAAACTTGTCCTGAATTAAAGATGTCAAACAAGGTTTTATGAAAAATAAAATGCCACTGTCACACGACAGCTAATGTAGAAAATACTTTTATGACGTATTTTGGCACGATGCGCTCTCCCCATACATAATACAAAAGTTTCGAGATGCATCTGCTGCCTGGCTATCTGTTAAACCTGATAAGAACAAAATGTCGCAGAAGTTAGCCCTTTTTCCACGTGCGACTATTTTGTGTTGAGAAGTGAAGGGAATTATGTTCAAAGTTCCATTAGATCGGTAACTTCAGTAGACAGCAGTATGGCGTTTTAAAAAAATATAGCAGTGAATGTACCCAAACTCGCGACATCCTATTTTTTTTTTTTTTTACATATATTTGTTCATATCACATAGGACGCCCTCCAGGCGAAAAAAAAGGAAAAAAAATTATGTGGAATTACCATCAGTAACATATAAAATAGAAAGGGAATTATAGGAATTAAAGAAAACGCCCTCCTGGCAGAACAGACAAAGCAGCATCCGCGTCCCGCCAACTTGTGGGTAGACGCACACCGAATCCCAAGGCAGTCAGGCATGTTCCAGGCACGTCTTCACGAAGAATATTGCATTTTCCGGTACATGGGACTGAGTCCTGGTATTACACACTCTAATTGAAGTCATCTTCTCATACCTGGGACACCCCAGCTGCAGGGGGGATCGAAGAAGGCACTACCCAAAAAGCTGGCATAGTACTGACGGTATCGCGGATGGTGCATGAGAAAAGTAAAGCGATCTTGCAGGAATGTCCAAAAATCAAGAACACTCTTATCACCTTCATGGAACAAATAAGAGATCGAGAGACCTTTTATCCAGATCACAGCGTTGGTCTTCGTACTTGGGAAGTATGTCTCATCTGGGAACAGAAGAGATTTCGGTGTAATGGCATGGGGAGCCGTACGTAGAAGAAAGGCAAGCATCTTCTGAATCAGCTGCCACACCTCTGCAGAAGATCCACACATCAGTCGATGTTCGTCCGTATCAAGCGTTTGACAGCGAGGACACAGCGGCGAATCTGTCATTTTTATGGCATGTAGACGAAGTTGTGTCATGTATTTTCCATTAACGACCAAATACCAGGTCGCACGTGCGCTCGTGTCTAGGTATATATGGTGTACAGAACGCCATACCACGGGCCATGCGATCGTAGGATATCGCCTTTCCACAACATTCCGAGTGTGATTTCTCATCATGATTCGGTAAACATCACGTGCCATAGGGGGTCTGGTACTAGGCAAGTCGGCATGGACATAACTGTATTCGATGAAAAAGGTCCGGATATGTGAGAGAGGGGAAGAAATATGGGCTACTGCAACGGGTGCCACTCGAGAGGGAGGGGCCACTTCATCAATCAGGCTTCCCGATAATCCGTTTCGGCGGCGGATCCACGATTTAACCATCGTACTTACATAAAGGGCAGCTGCTCTCGCTCGGACGTTGACAAGGCCGAGGCCGCCATCTCGAGGAGGAAGTGTCAGCGTGTCGTAGCGGACTTTGAAGATAAGACCCGCGCTAACAAAGTAGCCGAACGCCGCCTGAAGTCTGTGTGCCATTGCCTTTGGCATCGGTAAAATCTGTGCTAAATGGGGTAGTCGCGAGACTAGATGAGTGTTAACAAAATCCACCCTTTGTAACATGTCCAATGCTCTCAGGAGGTTGCCACGAACGTTCGTGCGGATAGCTTGAAGCAGGCGTTTGTAGTTAAATGAGATCGTGCGCTGTATATCACGCGTGAAGGTGATCCCCAAACATTTGAGCTTGTCCACTAATGGCAATGGTGCCACACTCTCAGCTGGAAGGCCTCTACCGATGGACATAGCACTAGATTTCGTCAGGTTCACACGGCTGCCCGCAGCAGCCCCGTACTGGTTGATCCACGCCAGTGCCTCTCGCACTTCATCCTCCGATAGAACCAAAAACACCAAGTCATCTGCATAGGCGCGGCAGATGAAAGAAGTCCCCCTCATTGTTATGCCTGTCAACCGGCTCCTCAAACCGTGCAATAGTGGCTCAAGGGCAATGGCGAAAAGCAGCATCGACAGCGGACATCCTTGACGGACCGACCGCATGACGTTAATAGGGCCCGCCACACGGCCATTGACCAGCACCCGCGACGTGGCACCTCGGAGAAGCCGCAAGACGAGGTGTATAAACCTGTGGGGAAAGGCCATCCGTCGGAGTACGTTTTCGAGAAAGTCATGACTCACTCTATCAAAGGCGTGGTCGAAGTCCACTGTCACTAAGGCACCACGACTGCGACAGGTCATGGTCAGGGCTATAACGTCACGGTAATCGCTGAGTGCCGTCTGAATGTTACTATCACCTCCAAAGCACGTTTGATCCAGAGAGATAACTTGAGGGACGACGCGCCTAATGCGAGCGCCAAGAATCCGGGTAAAAATCTTGAAGTCACAATTTAACATGGTCAGCGGCCGATAATGTTCCACTCCTCGACCTCCCGATGGCTTGGGGACCGGGATAAGCAAGCCTTCTACGAATTCGGATGGGAGAGGAAAGTCAGGGTTCATCAGTTCTTCATACATCGCAGTCCAGCGTGAGCCCATGATGTCATGAAATGTGTGGTAAAACTCCAGCGGGAACCCATCTGGACCTGGGGCTTTGTTTGCCGCACCCTTATGAAGAGCATCGGCGACGTCATCAGCCGTAATTGTCGCCGTGAGAATCTCCGCAGCAGACTCGTAGGTGGGCCACATTCAGCTTCCACAGGCCTCGACCGCGCCACACCTTCTGCCTCTGGAGCGAAACTGTGCAAATGTAGGCGATATGGTCGGAAAAGGCGGTAGGCCATAACTCAGCGTCAAGCGTGGCAGTTACGAGTCCTGGGGACACGTAGACACGGTCAAGACGACTTGCTGAATGGCTGGTGACGTACGTATACCCAGGCCGATCGCCATGCACGCGGTCCCAAGTATCGGTGAGTTTCAGTTCATGCACAAGCAGCTTGAGTTCCTGGCATGTGGTGAAATGGGGATGTTGGTCCTTTTGGGATAACACACAATTGAAGTCGCTGCCAAGAACAATATGGTCGTAGCGTCCGACAAACAAAGGAGCGATCTGTTCTGAATAGAATCGCGACCGCTCCCGTCGCTTGGCCGTGCCCGAGGGAGCGTAAACATTGATGACTCGAACACCGTGGAAAGTCACAGCAAGACCCCTAGCCGATGGTAGGTAAATCACGTCATCTACATCAATGCCTTCCTTTAAAAGAATAGCTGTCCCACTGCCACCGTCGGCACACGGCGTGAGGTAGGAAACATAGCCATAGACATTAGGAAACGTCGCCAGGCGAACTTCCTGCAAAAGGGCAACATCTAGGTCCGACGCCCTCAACATATCACGGAGCAATTGTAGTTTGACAGGGGTGCCAATGGTGTTGACATTGATGGAGCCAATCCTGTAAGCTTGTCAATTGGGACTACAGGGACGCTCATGGAGGCACGAAGAGCAGCAGCGAACAAGAATGTTGTCCCAGTAGGCTGCACATCCCCATCCTGTAACCCTGTCGATTAGGAGTCGTGGGCTGGAGCAGCGGCATTCGCGGCTGTCTCACTAGTTGGTGTTTCGTCGGCTACATCGTCAGACCACGCAAGGGTGCGTGGATGGTGTGCGTCCAGTGGAGTACCAGCAGAGTCCGAAGGCAGTGTCACGTCGGTGGTGGAAGAGTTGTCCTGGCTCAGCTGTTGTTCAACGTCCATAGGTACAGCGCCTGGTGCATGCAAGGATGGTTGTACGTCCGACGGAGTGCAAGTTGGTGCTTCCACCACGGATTCGTCCTTCGGGGGAACAACTTGATAATTTTTATCTTCATCGTCTTGAGACTGCGTCCTGCAGGTGTCAGACGGGGCGATCCGCCGTTTCCGACGTCTCTTCGGCGACCGTTGCTTGCGCACGTGATCTTCAGTGTCCGAAGACGCCTGGGGATCCGGATGTTCAGGCACAAAAGCATCGGTAGGCACAATCATGGAGTCAAGGGCCATCCCCTGTCCTTGAGATTGCTCAACACTGCACACGTCGGGAGGAGGAGACAAGGGCGTCGGTCCGTCCGCAACAGCCTGAGGCAGTACCGGAGACGACGATGTACCAGTAGTAGGAGCCAGTGGTGTTCGCGGTCGGGGGTCGCTATGGAGAGCTTCGACAAACGTCAGCGGTAGCGACGTCGGAGCAGTCGTGGCCGGCAGGTCCCCAGGCGGTAACTGTGTGATTCTGCGCTGCAGACAGCTGGAACGGAGGTGTCCTTCTTTGCCACATCCTGAGCATGTCTTCGGCTGTCCATCATAAATAATAATTGCACGGCAGCCACTAATATATAAGTAGGACGGCACATGTTTGGTTAGTTCTATGCGGATCTGCCGTACTCCATTGAGAACCGGGTATGTAGTGAACTGAACCCACTTCTCAGCTGTGTGGCTAATCACTTTTCCATATGGATGGAATGCAGATACCACTACCTCTGAAGGCACCTCGAAAGGGAGTTCAAAAACACGTATCGTGCGCAGTCCAAGTCCTGCATGTTCCACAGTTACGTCACCGATGTGTCCATCAGAGTGACGGAACTTAAGACCACTTCGAGTTGCATCTAGAATTTTTTCACATATGTCTTCGTTGACCAATTTCACGTATACCACACTGCTCACTATAGAAAGGTGGATGCCAACAAGATCGTTGCAGTCAATCTTGACTTCATCTCTGATAAACTGTTCGATTTCCAGTGCTTTTGGTCGGGCATATTCAGGTGCAAAGCTAATCTTCAGTGTCGATTTTCGGTGGGCATAAGCCATTCTCTGTCGAATGAAATATAGCGCGCTAAGACGGCAGAATCACGTAAACAACTCCGCGAGCGAGCTGCGCGGCGAGGACGTAAACAAGACGTCCGTGCCGCTAGCGTGCCGAAAGGCGACTGCCATCTGAGCTCCAGAAGCACGACTCACGCCCGGTACTCAAAGCTTTACTTCTGCCAGTAAGTTTGGAAGGTAGGAGACGGATACTGGCAGAAGTAAAGCTGTGAGTACCGGCCGTGAGTCGTGCTTCGGTAGCTCAGATGGTAGAGCACCTGCCCGCGAAAAGCAAAGGTCCCGAGTTCGAGTCTCGGTCGAGCACACAGTTTTAATCTGCCAGGAAGTTTCAAAAAGATTCCAATCAAATAAATTCTGAACATACTATCTTAATGACTTTAAATAATGAGTACGATAGTAGAAGTACTTTTGAGAATGCGGTATACTTCTGCAAAACACTTATTGGCGTCGATGGTCCAGCAATTAAATAAAATATAAGTTGAATAACAGGGAAACAATAGATTCCTACTGCACGTAATTAGTCATGAAAAACAACACAGCTCGCGAGATATTCACTTCTAAACGCACACTACGACTTCACTGTAGAAGCCACGGAAACCTCAAAAGTGCACAAGTCGGCACTCCAAAGTATTTGTACCTGCCGCGACCACGCACAAACCGCGCCACACTTTCCTTGTCTCTGCCGCGACCGAGCGTCCGTCGAGCCGTCACGTCCAGCACTTCCCGTGTCCTGTACGGTACTCTCCAGAATTCTCCGTGTCCTGTACGGTACTCTCCAGAATTCTCCGTGTCCTGTACGACTGTCCCTCGCGCCGCACTGCTCACAACTACCTCGTGGAAACGATGCTTCTCTCCAACCTCCATGCGTGTCTCTAAGTAACGAGCGCTGTGAGTGGCTAGAGCCCGCCCTCAATGTCTCCAAGCCAACGTGCACCCACAAACATATTGAAACACGTACGAAATACTGGATTTACATTTAAATAACTTGAAATTAAATAAATATTCCTACGGCCGGACCATAAACACGCTCTGAATACATAAACAAAGTAAATAAACATATATCAAAGGAATAGCAACAAAAGGTTGGCAGTAGCCTAATGTCTCTGTGCTTTCTACAACACAGTAAATATTTAAGCAATTTCTTCGTGAAAAATATATATCGGATATACACAAAGACATAGATGAATAAATATATTTATAAGCATGGTGCTACCGTTTTTTCGTGAAACTCTGACGTGACGATAGTAATCAGCAACTTGGACCTCCAATAACTCATGTACTATTCAAGTTACATACCTGTAATTCATACAAACTTAGGTTTTCCCTAATAGCTTTCTAAAGACACGGCGATCGACAAAATCGGGTGAAGAGTTTATATTTTGGAAGTTCGTTGCTGGGTGTTACTTGTATAATTTACCATCAGATACTAAACTTTGAACTAATAAAGATATTGAAAATCTGATTACACCATCAGAATCGTCGTGTAAAATGGTTCAAATGGCTCTGAGCACTATGGGATTCAACTTCTGAGGTCATCAGTCCCATAGAACGTAGAACTACTTAAACCTAACTAACCTAAGGACATCACACACACCCATGCCCGAGGCAGGATTCGAACCTACGAACGTAGCGATCGCGCGGTTCCAGACTGTAGCCCCTAGAGGTGTGTAAATAATAGCAATGTACATGTTTCTTTTTGAGGTATCATGATTCATCTGGCTACTATTAATTTCTATACGAACTGTGAAGTGTCTGCCATGATTGTTTCACAAAGTCTGCCATCTTTGGCCCTACTGGCGCACAGTGTCACCAAGAAATTCCCAGCCACGTGCTCGATGGACCACGCGCTGGGGTTCCCCTCAAGCTCAGCTAACGTTCGGCACCACCTGGTCACTGCCGGGCCGCGGCTTTGACGAGCGTCCTGTGCGACCGCCCGAACTCCGAACATATAATATTTCCAGGGCGCTTCAACTCGTCCGTTACCTCACAAGCGTAGGTCTCGCAACCATCATGGTAAATACGGACTTACAGATGCTTCCCAGTAATAGTTCGCGAAGGCAAAACCCATTTGGTGGTGGTTAGTGTTTAACGTCCCGTCGACAACGAGGTCATTAGAGACGGAGCGCAAGCTCGGGTTAGGGAAGGACTGGGAAGGAAATCGGCCGTGCCCTTTCAAAGGAACCATCCCGGCATTTGCCTGAAACGATTTAGGGAAATCACGGAAAACCTAAATCAGGATGGCCGGAGACGGGATTGAACCGTCGTCCTCCCGAATAAAACCCATTTGTCAACGGCCTTGCCGCTGTGTCGAGACCGGTTCCTGTCAGATCACCAAAGATACGCTATGTCGAGCTTGGCGAGCTCTTGGATGGGTCACCGTCCTTGTATACCAAGTGCTGTTGGTAAGCGGGATACACTCAGCTCTTGTGAGACCAGTTGAGGAGCTACTTGACTGAGAAGTAACTGCATCACTCACGAAAACTGTCAACAGCCGGGACAGCAGTATACTTACTACAAGGCTCTCCATACATGCATCCAATGATGCCTAAGGGTTCAGGATGACACGGCGGCTGGTCGGTACTGTCAGACCTTCAGGACTTGTTCGGACGATGTCTGTGAGAATCCATTGTAATAACTGTAACCCTAGTCTCCACTTACCTCATGCTGTTGGTGTGTCATCTTCATCCACGTTGTTGAATCATTGTAGCTGTTCGTTCTTAGATGCAGCAGAACAGCGCGATTTTTGTCGAATCCATTCGGTTATAGAATTCGCATGCAGCTACTTGGGTGAGGCATGCTTCATTCAGTTAAGAACTCATAATCCTTTTTTGCCGTTAATAGCCACAGTTTTGCGATTAAAGTTTCCGGTACGGTCGTGATTCGGAACGTGTCACAGAACCACAGTTCACAATAAGAAATTACATCAATTCATTTGTAATTTAATTTAACACTCCCCTGTATGCGACAAACTGTCTGTACTGTGTGCGATAGTCACAGTACGCTCACATCAATCACGCGGCGACTGGCACATTGTTTGTTCAAGTTTAATGTTCCCAATATCAGTTCACGACGAAAAAAATGCATTACTGTATTTCCAGTTTAATTTGATAGTGCGCGATATATGCTTAACAGTCCGTGCAGTTGTCCGCTCCCGGTAGCTGAGTGGTCAGCGTGACGGAATGTCAATACAAATGGCTCGGGTTCGATTTCTGGCTGGGTCGGAGATTTTATCTCCTCAGAGACTGGGTGTTGTGTTGTTCCAATCATCGTCATTTCATCCCCATCGACGCGCAAGTCGCTGAAGTGGCGTCATATCCAAAGACTTGCACCAGGCGTACGGTTTACCCGACGGGAGGCCCTCGTTACACGACATTTACATTTTTTTCCGTGCAGTTCACAGTCAGAACTGTATGTGTATAGCATCCAAGTTGCACAAGGAAATGAAGTTACAAAACCTTTCCTCAAATAAGTCTCCCAACGTGACAAGAAAACAAAAGCAGAAAACAATGGAAAAAGAGAGCACAGAACAATAAAAAGACCCTGTGTATCGTACTGCAGTGCTGTCTTCACAACAGACGGATCACTACTTTGGTTTGAATATGGATGAAGGAGTGTTGTGCACTGTAACCTTCTTGAATACGTGGTCCCTAAATTTATGCTGAAATGGCTCAAGTAATCCTAAATCGAGACTACCAGTTAGGAAATTGAGAGGGATCAGTGTCTTCACGAAGACACCACCCTACTAGACTACTAGAAATAGAGAATCTTGAGATGAGTACTATGGTTCAGTCACTGAGTGTTCCTGGTTTGTGTACTTGATGTTAAATGTAATTCTCGATTTGCAAGCACCATTGCTGTAATTTCGTACGCAATAATTAATGTTTTTGAAAAGTCCCGTCGCTCTTTGAAACGTGACAACGATGCGACAGAAGTACGACGTGGTAGCTTACATCATACTTACCTCTGTCACACGTCATACTCCTCCAGTCTTTTATCGCTTCACGGAACTGTTGCAGAGAGGATTATTATACCTGTTTATTTGCTTTCCCCCGAAAAGTAACTGTCTTACTGACTATATCCCGTGGCTTTGCTTAAAAGTCAACAGTGTGTGAGTGGGATGATGTCGTCATCCATCCATTTTTTTACACCTTGTCGCGTTATAAACATACACGAACGATTGCTGCACCCGCCGTATTCAGTAACATGTGCTACCAAATTTAGTCTCCCCTTTAAACTGCAGTCTCCATTCTCTAATGAGCCCTCACCTCCCAAATTACCAAGTTCGTGAGCAAATAAGTCAACATCTTTCTCCTCCTGCAAGGAGTATTTAAACTTTCTTTATGTCTATGTATAATTTTGATGCTTTCAGTTGCTTCTGCCCCAGTTTACCAGTAATTTTAATTTTGCGTTCGTTTGCATTGTGTATGGAAGCGAGGGGAAGGAAGCGAGGGGTGCAACGGGGGGGGGGGGGAGGGGGGAGGCGGGGAATATCCTGAAAGGGTTCATTTTTTTCCTCTTTGAAATGGTGCGGCTATCAAAATGCGAATAGTGACATTTCAGATACACGGTCGTAGTACGCAAGGGAGTTAGTGACAAAGTAGAAGCAGCTTCAGGATGTTCAATGTCCACTGGAAATGAGGAGTCGAAACTATTCGACACGGAGACTTCATACTCACGAGGTTTCATTTTGCCAAACAACAGGCTGCGACTTAAAAATCGCTTTAAGTGAAATCTCTTACTTCCGTTCTTACTTATCTACACACACTACAGATTTCCATATATTCAGCCAGCTAGGCCACTAAGTACTTCCTCTCTTTCACATTTTGTTACTTCTACTACGTTTCCCCGTCAAGTCTTAAGCTTCCTTCTGCATCTTAATTAGTTGCCTTATTCATTGTTTACAGATGTTTATTAGTGGTACTGGGGGTTCAGAAGGCATGTATTTGAGACACGCTACCTACGAAAACACTATACTCGCATTTTTATTACAGTTGTTTCATGACTGCAAAGTATCATGAAGTAATATTTGCTGGTAGAGTATCATGAAGTAATATTTGCAAGTAGTAGGTATATAGGAATTTTTAGTAATTGATTGTTGGGGCCGGCCGGAGTGGCCGTGCGGTTCTAGGCCCTACAGTCTGGAACCGAGCGACTGCTACGGTCGCAGGTTCGAATCCTGCATCGGGCATGGATGTGTGTGATGTCCTTAGGTTAGTTACGTTTAATTAGTTCTGAGTTCTAGTCGACTGATGACCTCAGAAGTCAAATCGCATAGTGCTCAGAGCCATTTGAACCATTTGATTGATGAGAAAAGTCTTAACTTTCTCAGCTTAAATGCTACAGTGTATATGTACCTTTCACAGATGCACCTCCTAGTCTTAGCTCGTGTGTGACTGTTGAGGTGATTATAGGCGAAATTGCTAGTGGATAGTTGGAGACGGTGTATGAACGGTTTGCAACGCACGTATTTCAGTCCAGCGATCGGATCTCGTAGTCTTGTGAAACTAGTTGGATTGGTGCAAGTATTTGGTTAACTGACTTTTGAGTTGTGAAGTTTAGCTATTATTCAAATTGATTTAAATGCGTAGCAGTGCAAAGAATTTATCCAGATCCAACAATAAAATTCCAATAAACAGTACGTCGCGTAATTAGTTCGGCGCGTCGTATATCGCCAAGAGTGCGTGGATTCTAGCGCGGCAGCAAGTGTGACTTCGTGAAGCTCCTAGGCACAGATGGAAGGAACCTCCGCAAGGGCAAGCAGAGGGCATCAGTTCATAGCTATAGCCGTGCAGGATTAACCGAGCGCTCAGGGGTGCTGCAGTCATGGACTGTGCGGCTGGTCCCGGCGGAGGTTCGAGTCCTCCCTCGGACATGGGTGTGTGTGTTTGTCCTTAGGATAATTTAGGTTAAGTAGTGTGTAAGCTTAGAGACTGTTGACGTTAGCAGTTAAGTTCCATGAGATTTCACACACATTTGAACATTTTTTTCATCACACTAATAAAGAAAACAAAGTTTTCACGAATGAAGGAGACTTCAACTAGAATTCACTGAACTCATTTCCTTCATGAATCACCGCCTCCAAAATGACACTAGGCCACAAGATCGGAAATGACTAATCAGAATTCCATGCCTTTGCGGGGAAAGCTTCTTTTAAACGTTTCGTTGTGACAGACAGGAGTTATCGATCACTGTCCACTACTCGTATTGCTGTTGTGGTCTTCATTCCAAAGACTGGTTTGATGCAGCTCTTTGTGCTACTCTATCCTGAACAAGCCTCTTCATCTCCGAGTAACTTCTGCAACCTACATATCTCTGAATCTGCTTATTGTACTGACCCTCTACTATTTTTACCACTCATGCTTAGCTCCACTGCTAAACTGCAGAATGTTTACTACCAAGCGATTTCTTAGTTAGGTTGTGCCACAAATTTCTTTTCTCCCCAATACTATTCAGTACCTCCTCATTAGGTACGTGATCAACCCATATAATCTTCAGCATTCTTTTGTAGCACCGCATTTTAAAAGCTCCTATTCTCTAGTTGTCTAAACTATTTATCGTCCATGTTGCATCTCTATACATGGCTATACTCCTTACAAATACTTCCAGCAAAGACTTCCTGGCCATTAAATATATAGTCAATGTTAACAAATTTCTTTTCTTCAGAAACGCTTTTCTTGCCATTCCCAGACTACATTTTATATACGCAGGGTACGTTTTGGCAATGTGGAGGGCAAGTCTCTGTGTAGTCTCTTTCTCATGAGTTAGTTAAGTTGAAATGAGACCTGTGCAGTTTCATGGCTGTGTTCATGAATTGTTTTCTTGATCGACGCTGGTTTCTTTCAAGGATAGCCGCGCCTTGTAGGCGTTTAAATCTCCCGAAGAAGAGCTTGTCTTTAAAGAAGGCCGGCGAGGGGGGAAAAAGGGGGCGCATTATGCTTCAAAATGGGAAGCTATTCAGCGGGGTTTAATCTTTTTTGTACCACCGATAATTTTCACTGTGTTGATCTGCTTTGCGTTGAGTATTGGTGTGTGTGTGAAAGTTATTCAGCCATACAGGATGACCATACTTAGCAGATGAGTAGACTGTTGGAGTCACAACAATGGCGGTCGGGTTTAGGCTCGTTCTGCGCACCTAAGTCACGCATTCTTTGACAGCCATTGAGCATTCAGTAGTGTTCTGAGCGCTATGCTGTGAATTACGTACGCGATACGAGTGATGTGATCATAGCGAGTTATTTAGTGAATTTTTATTGAACCTGCTACGAATTGTCATTGCTGACGGTGGAGGTAAGCGAGAAATTCTACACAAGCAAATGACATAATCCTCAGGATAAACACTTGCAACAAACGCAAAGCACGTGTATGCTCGTATCGTAACTGTCGGTTGTAGCCGGCAACAATGCCGACCTGCGCGAACCACCATCGTTCATGGGTTGGAATATAGTGCAAGCGATGAAGTGTGCAGAGTTTCAGCAACAGAGCCCCAGGTTGTTCCGCTCAGTTTCTGTAGAATGTTGTTTGTACTTTCCTTCTGCGCTGCAGTGTTTTCCAGATGCTTCTTGTGGGGCAGTGTCTTGTCCACTGTAACCCCCAGATGCTTAGGTGCTGATTGTGGTGAAGTAGCCTGTCACCAAAATGGATCTGGAGGTGTCTCTTGGCCGCTTTCCAATGCACAAGTGAAAGTAAACCTTTTTTTTTTGGCGAGGTTTGGTTTCAGCCTCCATCTCTGGAAGTATGCTCCCGTTATCGCCAGATCAGATGTTAAGTTGGCTTATGTTTTCACAAAATTTCGGTGTCCCACGGCCAACACCCAGTTATATGGTTCAAATGGCTCTGAGCACCATGGGACTTAACTGCTGAGGTCATCAGTCCCTAGAACTTAGAACTACTTAAACCTAACTAACCTAAGGAAATCACACACATCCATGCCCGAGGCAGGACTCGAACCTACGACCGCAGCGGTCGCACGGTTCCAGACTGTAGCGCCTAGAACAGCTCGGCCACCACGGCCGGCTACCCAGTCATAGTCGTAACCAAATTTAGGAGATCTAGTTTAAGGCATGTCGGTTACGTACAGATTAAACAGCAGTGGAGCGAGGAGAGATCCCTGTAGTAGCCCATCTTTTAGCATCAATGAGGAGCTTATCCTATTGCCCAGTATGATTTGAAATGACGTGCTGGCAACATGCAAATGATAAATTGGACTTTTTATTTTTTTTCTCTTTTGCATGTGCTTGTTTGAGAGAGTTTGCGGAGAAGACGGTATTTCCACATGTGTTGCATTCGATGTAACGCTAAGGAGCTGGGTGCCAGACAATCTTCGGATCTCCTGACTGAAGCACGTCGAAGCACTGCATGTTATTAAAATTGCACCGTACGAAGGCAGCGTGCAACAAATGTCCCATTGCAATGGAATGTATTATATGCTTAGATCTGCAGATGATTAGTATGCCAGAGTAGCTGTTACGTGAATAATATTCTATAAATCAGGAATATTTCGCTGTGGGTTTTACGTCTAGATATCGCATCTGAATGTTGGTGTCTTGTGAGAAGATCGTGTTATAACTCGTGTAAGATGGAGAAACGTCTAGGACCATTCGTCGGAGTCCGACAGTTAGGATGGTGGCCTATTGGGACTGCAGTCTATCGTCTCGCGATAGTGCTGCTCTCTTTGGTCAGGATCCCACGACAACCATGCGAATACTGAATCGATGGTTTCAGGAGGGCCATACTCAATACCGTATAGGACCTTAATGGTACCACTCAACAAGCGCCCGAGAGGACAAATGTCTTGGTCACCTTGTCGTGCAGCTTCTTCACATACGTTCAGTCAGGGCTTGTTCTTGTTTGCAGCAAGACAAATATCCCCACGGACTGGAACCCCACCACTCTCAGCATAACGAGAGTAGCTGCAGCGTCCTTTGAGAGGGAAGAGGCACGAAGACTGTGGGGCACTCGACAGCAACACCGGACGGCGGACATCCCCTTCTCTACTCCGACAAGCATTCTGTGTTCTGCATCACGAGCGTCATATCCGTGTATGGATACTTTGGGAAAACGAACGTTGCCAGATTCCATTTGTCATCGTCGTACCTAAGGACTGAGGAAGTCGGGATGAGGGGTACACTTAGCATGGGAGGTCAAGGCCCCTATGAAGTCACTCCTTAAACACAACAACTACCAAGTCAATAAATTAACAATTTATTCAAAGACAATATTTATAAAACAGCTAAGAGACAATCAACACGTGGCTATTTTTAAGACAATTCCAAAATATCACAGATAGCTTGGTTCTCAAGCAAGGCAACAAATTCCAATTACCCAAAACTGACTTAAAGACATGAGCCACAGAGATTTCAGTACTTAAAGGAACACTAAATTACAATCAGAAAGTGATTTAAAGAAATGTGGCACAGATAATTTGATTGATATGATTTGTGAAACGCACACCAGTTCGGTAAGAACCCAAATAACACAAGCAGCACAAAGTTACAATTTAATACAATTCATTCCCAAGCAAATTAAAAACACATATATATTTCTTTAAATATAGATGAAACACGTTAAATGTTTATCGAACGGGCAGTGATGTCGGCTGCCCTGGGCAAAATGTGACTTAACTTAAAATGCCGGAAGCAGCAGACCAGCCGTCCATAAGAACACCTTAACCCCGGGGCCCAACCGGGGGTCACTTCCCATTGGACGTCAGGTCACGGCTTCTGTGCACCGAAGCGGAACGTGGCGCCACTCCCACACACCCCAACTCGTAGAAAACTGGGATACAAACCGACCGCAGAATACATGGCAATCACCAAGCAAACATCAATTAATACAAGTTAAGACATCAATAAACAACAAATAAATGAAGAAGCAATGCTCTTTTACTAATACTGAGCGAGTGCATTCAAATAAATGCAGGCGTATAAAATTCTACGTACAAATGGTTGCCTTTTACAGAATACGAGCTTTTACTAATAAGTGAGTGAGTGCTTTCAAATAAATGCACGTGTATAAAGGAACTACGTACAAATGACTAGCTTTACAGAATACGAGTCTTAACTAATAACTGGGTAAGTGCTTTCAATAGAAGTGACCCAAATTTTACAGCAATATACAAGGTCCGTCGGTTTCATGGCAATGGTTCAAATGGCTCTGAGCACTATGGGACTTAACATCTGAGGTCATCAGTCTCCTAGAACTTAGAACTACTTACACCTAACTAACCTAAGGACATCACACATATCGGCTTCCAAATATTAATCCAACCATCGGATTTTTAAAGGGAAATAGTAGATGGTCTCCATGCGGTCACACACTCTGCCGGCTGATCTTTCTTCAACAACACGTACATTAGGGTAACCAAGCAACAAGTACACTCGCTGCAGCTCAAATCGTTGAATGAAACGAATGCACCAAAATCACTTACACATTCGATGGTGAACGTTGTTCGAGATGGTCTCCAGGGATGAGTCTATCCGGGATAACAGGCACCAAAGCAATGCGACGAGCAGCGACTGGACTGACATCAGGCAGGTCCACCACAAACTCGCGACCGCCTTGCGAGGTAGACCCGACGGTCGGCCGAAGTGGCCGAGAGGTTCTAGCCGCTACAGTCTGGAACCGCGCGACCGCCACGGTCGCAGGTTCGAATCCTGCCTCGGGCATGGGTGTGTGAACGTCCTTGCGCCTCGTAACGAGTCCAACACCAACTGCCCGAGAGCGAAAACACCCACGAGATCACAACAGGGGCATAGATCCTAGTACCGCCGGGTAATCGATAGAGTCTCGCCAAAGGGCTGGTGTGCCAGAAAAGGCGCACTACGGCTCAGTGATGCCACTGGGTGCCTTTTTTAACAAGATGAAAACTTAATCATTCATTCCCTTACCTTTATTTACACACAATCACAGAACGTTACACGGCCATTACTGGTTTCGGCCACAGTGTGGCCTTTATCTATACTGATCAGCCAGAACATTATGACCAGCGACCTGTTATCGATATAAACCAGTCCAAGTGAAAGCAGCATCGTCTGGCGAGGAATGGCTGCTAGTCAGACACAAGCAACGTGCGTGTAGTGTCACTGAGTGGCTGTCCGTGCGTAAGAATGGGGAAAGCGCGCGATCTATCTGATTGTGGTTGCCCGGAGGCTCGGTACGAGAACTTCTGAAACTGCAGGACTTTTAGGGTGTTCGAGGAGTGCTGTAGTGAGTATCTTCAACCCGTGTCGAAACCAATTAAACCACGTCCAGACGTCGTGGGGTTGAGCGGTCACCCCACATTACAGGTGCCAGACGCTGTACGTGCGACAAAGTGGTAAAACAAGACAGGCGGCGAACTGTGGCTGAACGAACATCAGAGTACAAGAGTGTTTGGACACACAGTGCACCGAATATGCCTAACGATGGGCCACCGTAGCCGACAACGCATGCACATGGCAATGTTAACACCGCGACATCGGTGACTATAACTGAAATGGGAACGTGACCATCGGAACGGGACGTTGGTGCAGTGGCGGAGCGTTACATTGTCTGATGAATCACGATATCTTCTACGTCATGCCAATGGTAGGGCGCGAATCCATCGTCCTCCAAGACAACAGTTCCTTGACACTTATACTGTGTGACAGAGACAAGCTGGCAGTAGCTCCATTATGCTCTGAGGAACATTCGACACTGGTATCCATGGGTCGCTGAGGAACGAAATAAATAGGAAGTGCTGGGAAGCTAAGACGAAATCGCTGCAGGAAAAATGTGAAGACATCGAAAAAGATATGATTGTCGGAAGGACAGACTCAGCATACAGAAAAGTCAAAACAACCTTTGGTGACATTAAAAGCAACGGTGGTAACATTAAGAGCGCAACGGGAGTTCCACTGTTAAAGGCAGAGGAGAGACCAGATAGGTGGAAAGAATACATTGAAAGCCTCTATGAGGGTGAAGATTTGTCTGATGTGATAGAAGAAGAATCAGGGGTCGATTTAGAAGAGATAGGGGATCCAGTATTAGAATCGGAATTTAAAAGAGATTTGGAGGACGTACGGTCAAATATGGCAGAAGGGATAGATAACATTCCATCAGAATTTCTAAAATCATTAGGGGAAGTGGCAACAAAAAGACTGTTCACGTCGGTGTGTAGAATATATGAGTCTGGCGACATACCATCTCACTTTCGGAAAAGCATCATCCACACAATTCCGAAGACGGCAAGAGCAGACAAAAGCGAGAATTATCGCACAATGAGCTTAACAGCTCATGCATCGAAGCTACTTACAAGAATAATATTCAGAAGAATGGAAAAGAAAATTGAGAATGCGCTAGGTGACGATCAGTTTGCCTTTAGGAAAAGTAAAGGCACGAGAGAGGCAATTCTGACGTTACGGCTAATAATGGAAGGAAGGCTAAAGAAAAATCAAGACACGTTCATAGGGTTTGTCGACCTGGAAAAAGCGTTCGACGATATAAAATGGTACAAGCTGTGCGAGATACTCAAAAACGTAGGGGTAAGCTATAGGGAGAGACGGGTCATATACAATATGTACAACAACCAAGAGGGAATAATAAGAGTGGACGATCAAGAACTAAGTGCTCGTATTAAGAAGGGTGTCAGACAGGGCTATAGCCTTTCGCCCCTACTCTTCAATCTGTACATCGAGGAAGCAATGATGGAAATAAAAGAAAGGTTCAGGAGTGGAATTAAAATACAAGGTGAAAGGATATCAAAGATACGATTCGCTGATGACATTGCTATCCTGAGTGAAAGTGAAAAAGAATTAAATGATCTGCTGAACGGAATGAACAGTCTAATGAATGCACAGTATGGTTTGAGAGTAAATCGGAGAAAGACGAAGGTAATGAGAAGTAGTAGAAATGAGAACAGCGAGAAACTTAACATCAGGATTGATGGTCACGAAGTCAATGAAGTTAAGGAATTCTGCTACCTAGGCAGTAAAATAACTAATGACGGACGGAGCAAGAAAGACATCAAAAGCAGACTCGCTATGGCAAAAAAAAGGCTTTTCAGGCCAAGAGAAGTCTACTAATATCAAATACCGGCCCTAATTTGAGGAAGCAATTTCTGAGGATGTACGTGTGGTAGTGAAACATGGACTGTGGGAAAACCGGAACAGAAGAGAATCGAAGCATTTGAGATGTGGTGCTACAGACGAATGTTGAAAATTAGGTGGACTGATAAGGTAAGGAATGAGGAGGTTCTACGCAAAATCGGATAGGAAAGGAATATGTGGAAAACACTGATAAGGAGAAGGGACAGGATGATAGGACATCTGGTAAGACATGAGGGAATGACTTCCATGGTACTAGAGGGAACTGTAGAGAGCAAAAACTGTAGAGGAAGGCAGAGATTGGCATACGTCAAGCAAATAATTGAGGACGTAGGTTGCAAGTGCTACTCTTAAATTAAGAGTACGGTGGAATTCTTGCAAGGCAACATAGTGGCCAAGGAAAATCGTACAGTGGTTGCAGACCACGTTTCCCTACGGCAGTGGCAATTTTCAACAAGACAATACGTCGAGTTACAAGGTCAGGAATGTGATGAAGTGGTTCGCGGAACACAGTGGCGAGGTCCAGTAGATATGCTGTCCCCCAAACTTTCTAGATCTGAGCCCGATCGAACATATATGGGATATGACTCAGCGTGGCATGAGCCGGCCGCGGTGGTCTCGCGGTTCTAGGCTCTCAGTCCGGAACCGCGGGACTACTACGGTCGCACGTTCGAATCCTGCCTCGGGCATTGATGTGTGTGATGTCCTTAGGTTAGTTAGGTTTAAGTAGTTCTAAGATCTAGGGGACTCATGACTTAAGATGTTAAGTCCCATAGTGCTCAGAGCTATTTGAACCAATGATCGTGGCATGCGACCCCATTGCCCCACCCCTCTCTGGAATTTATGTGAATTAGGTGGCAACTCCCTCCAGCGACCTACCAAGACGTCATTGCTTGCATAGCACAACGACTAACAGCTGTTATCCGTCCCAAAGCTGGACATTCCGGCTGTTAAGTATGTGGTCATAGTGTTCTGGCTGATCAGTGTATTGATATTGAGATGTCGTCGTGGGATCTCGTTTACCTAGGAGTGCCATAGGGTTCAGTCCTGGTCCCACTATATTCTTTAGGTATTACTGGTTTCTACTATTTATGTCTTTGTTATTTCCAAGATCAAAAATGGCTCTGAGCACTATGGGACTTAACATCTATGGTCATAAATCCTCTAGAACTTAGAGCTAGTTAAACCTAACTAACCTAAGGACATCACACAACACCCTGTCATCACGAGGCAGAGAAAATCCCTGACCCCCCTCCCTCCCCCCGGAAATCGAACCCGGGAACCCGTGCGTGGGAAGCGAGAACGCTACCGCTATTTTCAAGTGATGTATCCCATATTACATTCATGAAGTCTTACAACATGTTGTAGTGAACGTAATGTAGAATTTGTAGAATGCTTAGCTACGTGTAAGTGAGAGCCTGATTACCGTAACCTTGCCGGATAAGTAAATCAATCAGTAAATAAAAATAAACAAGTGGGCATAGCGGCCACGCCATGCGTTGTGGTACAGTCAAATTGTTTTCTTTTAAATCGTTGCACAAAGTTTTTTTTTTTTTTTTTTTTCAAAAAAGCGTGATACGACCGTCACAGTACAGCATTTGTAGTTATATACAACGCGTGGGCTAGGAATAGCGTCTGAAATTCGTAGTCAAAACGTATTTGGTCCCGGGTTCGAATCCCGCAGCTGTTTCAAATTTGATTAATAATCAGCATTGGCGGCCGAAGATTTCCGGTATAAGTAGTCACCCTTGTTCTGCTAACGGGCTTGCCAAGAGGACAGAAGAGCGGACAGAGGTTCAGGCTCTGAGCACTATGGGACTTAACATCTCAGGTCATCAGTCCCCTAGAACTTAGAACTACTTAAACCTAACTAACCTAAGGACATCACACACATCCATGCCCGAGGCAGGAGTCGAACCTGCGACCGTAGCGGTTGCGCGGCTCAAGACTGTAGCGCCTAGAACCGCTCGGCCACACTGGCCGGCCAGAGGTTCAGAGCACTCTTTTGTCCTATAGGTGGGAAACTCCCCCTGAAGGCGGAAGAATCAGCAATTATCAACGACATCCCTAAAAAGGACCATCACAGAAGTTAGGAAGGAAAACACAGATACAAAGAAGGTAACTGCGAAGAAACTATGAGTAACAGAAGAAATACTTCAACTGATCGATGAAAGGAGGAAGTATAAAAATGTTCTGGGAAAACTTAGGAATACAGAAATACAAGTGCTGAGTAATGAAATAAATAGATAGTGTTGGGAGCTCAGACGAAATGCCCGCAGGAAAAATGTGAAGACGTAGGAAAAGAGATGATTGTCAGGACGGACTCAGCATACAGGAAAGTCAAAAATACCTTCGGTGACATTAAAAGCAAGGGTGATAACATTAAGAGTGCACCGGAATTTCCACTATCAAATGCAAAGAAGAGAACGGATATGTGGAAAGAATACACTGAAAGCCTCTAAGAGGGGAAATATTTGTTTGATGTGATTAAGAAGAAGCAGGAGTCAATTTACAAGAGATAGGGGATCCAGTATTAGAATCAGAATTTAAAAAAGCTTTGCAGGATTAAAGATCAAATAAGGAAGAAGGGATAGATAAAATTCCTTCAGAATTTCTAATATCATTGGGGGAATTGGCAACAAAACGACTATTTACGTTGGTGTGTAGAATGTATGAGTCTGGCAACATACCATCTGACTTCCGGAAAAATATCATCCACTCAATTCCGATGACGGCAAGAGCTGACAAGTGCGAGAATTATCACACAGTCCGCGTGACAGTTCATGTATCCAAGTTGTTTACAAGAATAATATACAAAAGAATGGAAAAGAAAATTGAGGATACGCTAGATGATGATCACTTTGGCTTTAGGAAAGGTAAAGGTACGAGACAGGAAATTCTGACGCCGCGGTTAATTAGGGGAGCAAGAGTAAAGAAAAATCAAGACACGTTCATAGGATTTGTCGACATGGAAAAAGCGTTCGGCAATGTTAGATGGTGCAAGATGTTCGAAATTCTGAAAGAAGTAGGGGTAAGCTGCAGGTAGAGACGGATCTTATACAATATGTACAACAGCCAAGAGGGAATAATAAGAGTGGACGACCAAGGAAGAAGTGCTCGTATTAAAAAGGGTGTAAGACAAGGATGTAGCCTTCCACCCCTACTGTTCAATTTGTACATTGATGAAGCAATGATGGAAATACAAGAAAGGTTCAGGAGTGGAATTAAAATTCAAGGTGAAAAGATATCAATGATAGATTCGCTGATGGTATTGCTATCCTGAGTGAAAGTGAAGAAGAATTACATGATCTGCTGAACGTAATGAACAGTTTAATGAGTACAGAGAGTAAATCGAAGAAAGACGAAGGTAATGAGAAGTAGTAGAAATGAGAACAGTGAGAAACTTAATATCAGGATTGATGGTCACGAAGTAGATGAAGTTAAGGAATTCTGCTACCTAGGCAGTAAAATAACGAATGATGGACGGAGCAAGGGCATCAAAAGCAGACTAGCAATGGGAAAAAAGTGCATTCCTGGCCAAGAGAAGTCTACTAATATTAAATATCGGCCTTAATTTGACGAAGAAATTTATGAGAATGTAGGTTTGGAGTATGGCATTGTATGGTAGTGAAACAAGGGCTGTGGGAAAACCGGAACAGAAGAGAATCGAAGCATTTGAGATGTGGTGCTACAGACGAATGTTGAAAAATAAGTGGACTGATAATGTAAGGAATGAGGAGGTTCTGCGCAGAATGGGAGACAAAAGGAACATGTGGAAAACACTGAAAAGGAGAAAAATGAGGATGATAGGACATCTGTTAAGACATGAGGGAATGACTTCCGGGACACCACAGGGAGCTGTAGAGGGCAAAAACTGTAGAGGAAGACAGAGATTGGAATACATCTAGCAAATAAGTGGGGACGTAGGTTGCAAGTGCTATTCTTAAATTAAGAGGTTGACACGAGAGGAATTCGTGGCGGGCCGCATCAAACCAGTCAGAAGGCTGATAACGAAAAAAAAGTCTTCTATCGACATTTGTTATCACATCCATACACAGCTTTAATCACTCAAGGGGAGGAGATTTATGCACTGAGACAACGCTTTAGATGTTGCTGGACCTGCAGGTGTAAATAAGTTTTCAGGGGAAAAAACTATGTAGTTTAAGCACTGCATACCTTACTCTGGATTAAATGAATTTGATTGTTAAAATGCCTAAAACTTCTGTATAGTTTGTCGTTCATGAGTACGGTTCACTGTACAGCAGTTGAGGTTTACGACTATTGATTACCTCTTGATAGCACTGCGTGCTGTGTGGTGAACCATACTAGGAACTTTCCTTAACTGACATCCCTGCGTAACAGCGAGTAACCTCATCTGTGGGAGAGCGGCATTATCAGTCGTGTTTACCGTCATGCAAATCACGGATGATGGAATAATAACTGACATACAGGAAAACATCTGCAGTTGAAATGTTTCTCAACTGACGATTAATTTAAGTGAACTTTAGAGGCCAACAATTCCGATGTGAGTTGTCTGTGGAGCTGAATAATTTAACGTATCCGTATTTCGCACATATCAGAAAGCAGATACTTGTAGCAACAGAAGACTGGAAAGCAATACGAATCACTATATAGAAAAAGGATATAGCGAAATGCTTTTACATCTGAGAGTCAACGAATTTTACTTTGTAAAGAGTAGCCATAGAAAGCAAAGATGTTATGCTTTGTGTCCCCCGTCCGTAAGAAGTATTGTTAAAATAAAATTCCTAGTACACTAGCCCCAAAAGATGGGATTTTTCATCCGCAATGAGAACGTTACGACGGCACCGACTAATCTCCCGTGAGACATGTTGCAGCAGTGATAATCCAACTGTTGGTAAAATTACTTTTACTATTAATACCTTCGCGCAGAAATGACGATCACCACGAAATGAACTGTACTAGCCAGGACACAAACAGACGCACAGTGAAAACTATTTGACACGTGCCCATTTCTGAATAGACTGACAGAGAGGGGAGGCGACATTATTATATTCTTATTTGTATCTTTTATTTGCACATTTTCATTCCCTATTCCCGAGAGATGAATGGGATTTTGTAGAACAAAATTTCTCTTCCTCAAATGTCGCAGTAAGGTGGGAGTGGGGCAGAGAGTCTCTCGATTGGGAACATTTGGGACGGAATTTGCAGTCCCGACATTTGTCCCGTACCTGTGGAAAATCTCCCGCAAAATTTGGTCGGAACCATTGGTTTAGAACTATTTTAATTTATTTCAGGGTAAATGTTGCCCATTGTCCCAGTCAACAATTCAAGTACCGTGTATGTGTGTGTGTGTGTGTGTGTGTGTGTGTGTGTGTGTGTGTGTTTGCGTACGTCTATGGATAGTGCAGTGTGAACGTGTACTAACGTATAACTGCAAGTGTGACAACCAACCGAGCAGCTGCAGGCTAGCGAAGTATGAATGGCACAGAAGCCTGACAAGTGTTCTAGCCACGCACTGTGAGAGCTTCGCCCACTGCACCAGTGGTTAGGTACCTGCTGCTGCGCCTACATCCTGATCGCCATGTACGTGAAGAACTTTCCGTGTTTGTGTACCGTCGTAATCGACAACCTCTAATTGGTGCACACTCTGCACACAATTAAATATTTAAATATTCCCTATAAGTTGTTGGTCAGTCCTCATCTTTCTGCGGATTTTCTTATGGACTCAGACCTTATTTTACACTTTAGCACGACGTAAATAAAAACTTGTCATTATGGCATTTGTGGCGCACTATACTTTTAACTAACTAACTTATCTAATATTTAGCAGACTGTATTAGGAAGAAACTGTGTTAAAACCCTGTCCTTCCACCCACATTTAGATTATCCATTGTTTTCCTAAATCATGTAATGAGTGAACGACACACTGTAATGTAGTTTCCTTCCCTGAAATACTCTCTCTCCCTCACACACACACACACACACACACACACACTCTCTCTCACACACACACGCACATACAGAAATACACACATACACAAGTGAGCTCGTGCGCGGGGAAGGGAACAGGAAATTCGGAAAAAAGAGAAACTCATTGACGAATGCTGCATCTATTATTAACACAGAGCTAAGCTGAAATTGCTTTATACTCTACTTCCTGTTCGCACCCTATTTGCAAAAAAATTCTACCGCACAAATATCAGCAGACAAAGAACGTGTGGGATATTTCCTTCTGTAGACCTCTTAGTAACTCCAACAGTATGAGGTTAATATGGTTTTTGCTTTTTACTTTGCGTTTCTCGCCATCAGCATTCTTAGGCAGCTGCAGATTTCCTCGTTTGATTAATAACAAAGGGAACAGGCGTAAATAAGAAGAAAGCTTTGTTTGACTCCGGCATTGACAGGGTTATGATAATGACAGATTATCAACGAGTGTAATGGCACTCGTTCATGCTGCTTTGGTGCAAAAACTCTCGTAGAGTGGATTAACGCGGAACGAATCTTAAAAACTGAATGGACGACGGTGAAACCGAAAGAAATGTGTTTTGTAATAGAGAACCTGTCCGGACCAACAAAATGAAAATTTAATGAGTAACGTCGGGTGCCTATGTTAAAATACAGTCCATTCAAGTACTGAAAATTAAGCAGCCAAGAGTTGTTGAACTGTGCGGCTGGTCCCGGCGGAGGTTCGAGTCCTCCCTCGGGCATGGGTGTGTGTGTTTGTCCTTAGGATAATTTAGGTTAAGTAGTGTGTAGGCTTAGGGACTGATGAACTTAGCAGTTAAGTACCATACGATTTCACACACATTTTGTTGAACAGTTGTTGAAACTAATTATAACATGTCATTTCTTAGTGCGCAGGAGCGAGTGTTCGGAAGAGCTATTATCTGAATTGGACACAAATGAGGCTAGAATTTTACATTTCTTTTGGATCGGGCGTGACTGATGGGCATGGCTAAGATATCACGGTCTTCGCTGCTAATGACGCAAGAGACGGTGTACTGTGGAGTTTTTCTCGAACACAATCACCTAGATATGGCCCCGCTCTGAGGCTCGGGTTTGATTCGTTGTGTTTCCCCAATCCACTAATAATAATGTGAGGAGTTCTGGCAGGAGGCGGCACTGTCTAGAGAAGCGTTATTAGCAGGGGGGGGGGCGGCATAAGTGGTGTCCAAAAGTCACGCCTATTTCAAGTTGTTTACGAGTAGTGACTTCAAGAAAAATATAATAAACCCAATTCCAAAGAAAGAAGATGCTGATACGTGTGAAAATTACCGAAATACCACTTTAATAGGTCACGGCTGTAAAATAGTAACATTACAGTACAGAAAAATGGAAAAAATTGGTAGAAGCTGACCTCGGAAAAGATCAGTTTGGATTTCGGAGAAATGTAGGAACACACGAGGCAAAACTGAACTTACGACGTATCTTAGAAGATAAATTAAGGAAAGGCAAACCTGCGTTTGTAGCATTTATAGACTTAGGGAAAGCTTTTGACAATGTTGACTGGAACATTGCCTTTGAAATTCTGAAGGTGGCAGGGGTAAAATAAAGGCTATTTACAATTTGTACACAAACCAGATGGCAGTTATAAGAGTCGAGGGGCACGAAAGGGAAACAGTGGTTCAGAAGGGAGTGAGATAGGTTTGTATTTATCCCCGATGTTATTCAATCTGTATATTGAGCAAGCAGTGAAGGAAACAAAAGAAAAATTTGGAGTAGGAATGAAAGTCCAGGGAGAAGAAATAAAAACTTAGAGGTTTGCCGATGACACTGTAATTCTGTCAGAGACAGCAAAGGACTTGGACGAGCAGTTGAACGAAACGGATAGTGTCTTGAAAGGAGGGTATAGGATGAACATCAACAAAAGCAAAACGAGGATAATGGAATGTAGTCGAATTAAATCAGGTGATGCTAAGGGAATTAGATTAGGAAATGAAACCCTTAAAATAGTAAATGAGTTTTGCAATTTGGTAAGCAAGGTAACAGATGACGATCGACGCAGGGAGGATATAAAATGTAGAGTGGTAATGGGAAGAAAAGCGTTTATGAAGAAGAGAAATTTGTTAACATCGAGTATGGATTTAAGTGTTATGACGTCTTTTCTGAAAGTATTTGTCTGGAGTCTAACCATGTTTGGAAGTGAAATATGGACGAATGTTGAAGATTAAATGGTAAATCACATAACTAATGAGGGGACACTGAATAGAATTTGGTGCTAACAAATTCGTCTTCTTCAGAAATACTTTTCTTGCCACTGCCAGTCTACATTTTGTATCATTTCTTCTTCAGCCATCATCAGTTATTTTGCTACACAAACAGCAGAACTCATCTACTACTTGAAGTGTCTCATTTCCTAGTCTACTTCTCTTACCATCACCAGATTTAATTCGACTGCATTCCATCATCCTTGTTTAACTTTTGTTGGTGTTCGTCTTATATCGTCCTTTCAAGATACTGTCCATTCCTTTCAAATGCTCTTCCAGGCCCTTTGCTGTGTCTGACAGAATTGCAATATCGTCAGCAAACTTGCAGTTTAAATTTCTTTTCTATGAACGTTAATTCCTACCCCAAATTTTTCTTTGGTTTCTTTTACAGCTAGCTCAATGTACAGGTTGAATAACATCGGGGATAAGCTATAACACTGTCCCACTCCTTTCTCGACCACTTCTTCCCTTCCATGCTGCTAGACTCCTATAACTGTACTCTAGTTTCTGTACAAGTTATGAACAACCTTTCGCTCTCTATATTTCACCCCTTGCTACCTACAGAATTTCAAAGAGAGCATCACAGTCAATATTGTCAAAACCTGTCTACAAATGCTTTAAACGTAGGTTTTTCTTTCCTTAACCTATTTTCTAAGATAAGTCTAGGGTCAGTGTTGCCTCGCGTGTTCCTACATTCCTCCCGAATCCAAACTAATCTTCCCCGACGTCGGATTCTGCCAGTTTTCCCATTCTTCTGTGAAAAATTCCTGCAAGTATTTTGCAACCATGACTTACTAAATTTATGGTGTAAGGCTCCATCTGGAAAACGCGACTGTGTACTAGCCAGGTAACCATTTAGTCACAGAGCTACAAAATGTCCAAACCTGTCATATCCTAAAACTTTCAACGAATTCCTGATGTCAACGGACGACACATTTGATTGCGTTTAAAATTTAAATGTTTCTTTTGAAAATTACCTGTGCAAATCGACTTATTTTATTTATTATTGTCCTTGAAAGCCATACGATATATATATGGGCGGCAGTGTAGATAGAAAATGCCCAAATACCGATCAAGGCACTCACAAAACTTTTACTACATCCATATTTTTGGTGTCATGGAAGTAAAGGAGAAAATAGATAAACAGATAAATACTACTCTCACAGCAGTAATCAAAGGTTTAAAAAGTTCAATAGAGCTGTAATTAGAAAATTAGATTTAAAGGAGAAAGAATATCAACTTTTTACTCACTTTAATTAATGTTCTTACATGTAGTGTCGAAAATGGCGAAATTTCTTCAGTTCAGCAACCATATTATTTGACAAAAGGCTGTAACAGCACAAATGATTTTTATTGCGAATGAGCCATATTAGCTGCTTATGTAAAAATACTTGGAAAGACAACAATAAATTCCCGACGAATTATCACATCATTGCCACAATATAGAATACTTACATCGTAAGAGAAAGAAACTTTCCCTTCTCCTCATACAGTAAAGTTTTTGCTGATTTTGATATGGAAAAGCCTGGTACATATTTCAGTCCATTATTTAGAATCGCACTGATTCATGAATTATTTATGTTCTATGGCCGATTTCGACAATTCCTCTTTCCATCGGAGATCCCAGTCTGCAGCACAGTACGAGACTGTTTCTCTGAGATATGCTACGTCGCAGTGCCGTATCTGTGAAAGGCAGAATTGATTCCAAATGTATATGCTTATGTGTTTCAACTTTTACTCTTAGCTGTGTTTACGCTGCTCGTTCTGTTCATGCCCGAGACTCAGCAGACGGTAGATACAGAGACTATAAGTTGATGCTATGTTCTTTGACTTCCTGAAGGTGTTCGATACACTTCCGTACAAGCTATCTGACTATCAGACCAGCTTTATGACTGGATTTAATAGTTTTTAGAAATTAAAAGAAAGCAAGACAAGTACACGCGAGCTCTTTTGCAAGAAGTATTTGTGTTTTTGAAATACAAACGAAATATGTTAGTTTATCCATTCTGGTTCTAACTCTTCTGATAGTCGGTTTCCACATCATCTGTAAGATCTGGATAGATAATAATGAAGTCCTTTCTTAATTTATTTCCAGCATTTTAACAATCAACTTCTTTTATTTCACAGTAAAATATCCAGCGCTTAAAGCACACTGAGTAGAGTATTGACTTTCGTTTACTATATTCAAGAATTTCCTCTTGTCTAGAAAACCATATCTAAACCAATCCCATGAAAATATGAACACGCGAAGGATGCTTTACTTGACCCCGAGGTACGCACTGGCCAGACCGAGAGCTTAGCTCTGCAAAAAGGGACAAGCTGTGACCAGCTTGTTTATCTCAATGCCAATTTTCCCACGAAGGAGACGACGAGAAATTGCTGTCAGGCGGCCCACAAGTCAGTGGTCAATTGACGGTCGTAAATATCGATTTTGTATAACAGTACCCTGGAGTTACTAGACAGACTGCAAGAACAGGCGTTACGTAATGGAAAGCGATCTCCACAGAGCCCGGATTTCAGTTGCAAGTACCAACATGACCACCAGCAGTACTTAAACTAATGTCATTTCTCAGGTTTTCTCGGCATGCTTGATTAACAGTATGCTTCCGGGTGTTCTGCCGAGTTATTGTTTCCATTTTATGCACAATACCTCGCCATCATCTTTAGGCGGTGCGAGATTTGATGTTACGTATATCCGCAGCAAGGACTCCAATCGCACTGGTTGGTGTCCAGGCAGCAAGTTCCTTGACAGACATAGACGTATGCTAGGCATCAGCGTTTGAGGTCTGAACTTAACAGTATGCTGCTGATATCGTACTATCAGGAACAGAACACTAGCTCACTTCAGTCTCACTAATTCCTGTCACTGACTCAACGGTCACTACAGCTATGAAACGGAACAACTGGGTTTGAGGCCAAACTGCTTGCAAGTGCTATAAATAATTTTATAGGTCGGACAACCACAGCTGAAATGCTTGTACATAATGTGAAGGACTATAAAAACAATTTAAAATCAACGATGGTAAAATAGTCTATATTAAAATTGAGTGAACGTCCAAATCTGCAACAGCTGTTTATTGTGTTTTCACTGTACGACGACCAGTCTCATACCATGAAAGTGTATCTTCAGGTCAAATACAACTAATACATTACGTGCCATGAATTCCAAGGTACAAGTGAGCGTAAACCCACGTCGCTCATCGGTAAAATATTGGATCAAACGACAGATGCACACCAGATCCAAACCATGCACGATCACTAATACATCTCCAAACCGCAGTCAAAAGACCAGTTCGGGCAGTACATGACAATCCAGGTATGATAAGATAAACCATCGTCAAAATCCGAGAGAGAAACCAAGAATTAAAAGACACCGAATCAGTGGGAGTTGTCAAATGGAACTAAACGTTACAGCGCTAGCTTTCAAGTATATCAGATGCAACAGAGAAAATATTTTTGGTAGTTTGATACAGGCCCCGACAGACAGTAGCGCACTCCCTGCAGTTGGAATATACATAATTGCAACATCCTGCACTCAACAGCACACAGTGGATGACGGGAGTATCATAGACACCCATCCTCCCCGAAATGTAAAGTATAAATACAGCTGATTTTATTGTTTCTCATACGTAAATGCAAGGGTAGTGTAAAGGTTTACATAGAGAACTCTCAACAACATGCTATTATCTACACGTAGGGCAGCAGTATTTGTGGTTTGAACTTGAAACTACACTCCTGGAAATGGAAAAAAGAACACATTGAGACCGGTGTGTCAGACTCACCATACTTGCTCCGGACACTGCGAGAGGGCTGTACAAGCAATGATCACACGCACGGCACAGCGGACACACCAGGAACCGCGGTGTTGGCCGTCGAATGGCGCTAGCTGCGCAGCATTTGTGCACCGCCGCCGTCAGTGTCAGCCAGTTTGCCGTGGCATACGGAGCTCCATCGCAGTCTTTAACACTGGTAGCATGCCGCGACAGCGTGGACGTGAACCGTATGTGCAGTTGACGGACTTTGAGCGAGGGCGTATAGTGGGCGTGCGGGAGGCCGGGTGGACGTACCGCCGAATTGCTCAACACGTGGGGCGTGAGGTCTCCACAGTACATCGATGTTGTCGCCAGTGGTCGGCGGAAGGTGCACGTGCCCGTCGACCTGGGACCGGACCGCAGCGACGCACGGATGCACGCCAAGACCGTAGGATCCTACGCAGTGCCGTAGGAAACATTTTCTGAAGAAGAGAAATTTGTTAAGATCGAGTATAGATTTAAGTGAAGTCTTTTCTGAAAGTATTTGTATGGAGTGTAACCATGTATGGAAGCGAAACATGGACGATAAATGGTTTAGATAAGAAGAGAATACGGACTTTCCAAATGTGGTGCTACAGAAGAATATTAAACATTAGATGGGTAGATAGGTAACTAATGAGGAGATACTGAATAGAGTTGCGGAGAAGAGGAATTTGTGGCACAACTTGACTAGGAGAAGGGATCGGTTGGTAGGACATGTTGTGAGACATCAAGGGATCACCAATTTAATACTGAAGGGCAGCGAGGAGCGAAAAAATCTTAGAGGGAGACCAAGAGATGAATACAGTAAGCAGATTCAGAATAATGTACGTTGCAGTAGGTACTTCAAGATGAAGAATCGTGCACAGAACAGAGTAGCATGGAGAGCTGCATCAAACAACTCCCTGGAATCGCAACCACATTAACAACAAGGCTCAACACATGCTACAGTGGTTTGAGGGTTTAGATTGTTAGTTCATTTGGGGAGCGGCCAAACAATGAAGTCATCGGTCCCATCGGATTAGGGATGGATGGGGAAGAAAATCGGGCATGCCCTTCCAAAGGAACTATTCTGGAACTTCTCTGTAACGATTTATGAAAATCACGGAAAATCTTAATCAGGATGGCTGGACCAAAATTCAAGGGAACTGTGTAAACATGTGAGGTCAGGAAACCTGGATAACCCACATAAGCACTGTTTCATCTCCATGCTCGATCTATCGAGAATTCTAAGGGGCCACCTAAAGTCCAGAGTAAATCATGACAGCAGATTCTAGCTGTCATGACTACCTAGAACATGCAATATCTGTGCCTGACATATAACTCACTGCACCTCTTCTATAACATTTCCGAATTGATATTGGCTGCTTCCAGTCATCTTTGTTCGCAAAATTGCAACATTTTTCATCATTCTTCTATTATGTACCAAGACATGCCTTTCACTCTGTCATGTCTAGAATTATTTGCAGGATTTGTAAGTATGAGGTTTCGGCGCTACTATTGCCAAGCTACAAATTATGATCTTAAAAATGTGACTATGGAATTGTGTTTGCTTTAGATTGACCCATACAGCTGGGAAGGCTATTTCAACGTAAGAATTCTTGATTTCGACACAAAACTGAAAAATCAAATCGCATCTCTATTGACACAGGAGTCTGTCAAGCGAAGAGGCGAATGGGTGGGGTGACAGCATACTGTTAAGTTCAGACTTCAGATGCTGCTGCCCTGCCTGTTGTTGATAATAGCATGCTCAAATGTTCAAATGTGTGTGAAATCTAATGTGATTTAACTGCTAAGGTCATCAGTCCCTAAGCTTACACACTACTCAACCTAAATTATCCTAAGGACATACACACACACCCATGCCCGAGGGAGGACTCGAACCTCCACCGGGATCAACCGCACATTCCATGACTGCAGCGCCCTAGACTGCTGGGCTAATCCCGCGCGGCATAACAGCATGCTACTGAGACTTCTCTACGTAAACCTATACAACAGCACTGCAGTTGCGTAGGAAAAAGAATAAAGTTTGCTGTATGTATGTGCTGTATTTCCAGGGTGGTGGCTGTCTATGGCACTCCTGCTACCCACTACGTTAACTGTAAGTCATTGGGTGTAGGGTTTTGCAACTATGTGTAGAACTGCAGGAAATGAACTACTGTGAAAACCTGTATCAAAAGAATGTTCTCCATCACATCTGCTATACGTTTAAGCAGTCTGGGCACAAACCTAGGGATTCAGTTTCATAGCTGTAGCGACTGTGTGTCAGTGACAGGATTTGAAGCGATCCCGTCAGCACTCTCCAGCCACTTGTTTGACATTGATTGCGAGAGAGAGAGAGAGAGAGATCTGAGCTAGTGTTCTGTTGGTGATGTTAGTACAGTATCAGCAGTATAGAATGAGGCGACAGAAGTCATGGAACAGCGATATGCACATATACAGATGCGGTAGTATCGCGTACATAATGTATGAAAGGGCAGAGCGTTTGCGGAGCTGTGATTTGTACCCAGGTGATCCATGTGAAAAGGTTTCCGACATGATTACCGACCCATGGCGGAAATTAACAGACTTTGAACGCGGAATACTAGTTGGAGCTAGGCGCATGGGACACTCCATTTCGGAAATCATCAGAGGACTAAGTATTTCGAGATCCACAGTGTCAAGAGTATGCCGAGAATACCAAAATTCAGTCATTACCTCTCACCACGGACAACGCAACGGTCGATGGCCTTTAATTAACGACCAAGACCACCGGCATTTGCTCAGAGATGTCAACAAAGCGCGAAATAACCACAGAAATAAACGTGAGAAGTACGACGAAAGTATCCGTCAGAACAGTGCGGCGAAATGTGACGTTAATGGGCTGTGGCAGCAGACGATGACGTGAGTATCTCTGCTAATAGCACCACATCGCCTGCAGCGCCTCTCCTGGGCTCGTGTGTTCACGATAATCACGTGAACAGTGTGATTCGTAACGTTTTCTCAGCGTGATGGCAGATCCCATTTTTCGAATGTCTGTGCAAACGCTGCCACTTCGCCCACAACATTTCAACAAATGGCTCTGAGCACTATAGGATTTACCTTGTAAGGTCATCAGTCCCGTAGAACTTAGAACTACTTAAACCTAACTAACCTAAGGACATCACACACATCCACGCGCTAGGCAGGATTCGAACCTGCGATCGTAGCGGTCACGCGATTCCAGACTGTAGCCCCTCGAACCGCTCGGCCACTTCGGCCGGCAACATTTCAACAAGAGACTTAATTTATTCCTTTAAGTGCTCTGATCTGTCGCCTTAGATACTTTCGTCTCAGTGTCACTATAAGTTTCCGTTTCGAAATCGCATGTGTATACACTCTCTGCAAGCTATCTTACAGTATATAGCGGAGGGTACCATGTACCACCTGTTCCGCTTGCAAATGAAGCGATGGGAGAATCAACTAATATTCCTGTTCCGCTTGCGCATGGATTGACGGGAGGATTACTATGTGCTACCATACGTTAAGCGTTCTCTGTCAAGTAGGTTGGTATCCGTTGTGAGGAAATCGTCTGGTGCCTGTACAGTGCTTACAGACCAATGCGGCACTGCTGTGTTGATTTTACCAGCTCCGTATAGTAAGTAACGCAACACATTGTTTTCTGAAAGGAGATTGGATTTATTCAGGATTACAGTACACCACATTATTCCCAACTGTTTTTTGTTACAAAACGTTATTTTTCAACATAATTTCGGCTCAATGCGACAGTCTTACTTCCCCTTACTGGGAGGGCGACGGCAGCTGTGGCCGCGCGGCTCTTCAGTCCTGCCACGGGCATGTATGTGTGATGTCCTTAGGTTAGTTAGGTTTAAGTAGTTCTAAGTTCTAGGGGTCTGATGACCTCAGATGTTAAGTCCCATAGTGCTCAGAGCCATTTGAACCATTTTGAACTGTGAGTGCCTGTGTGCCCGAATATTACTGCCCTACTGGTCGAAGTCAGAGCGAACGTCTTGCTTCATCAATAACCTACCCATCATCCACGTACTTCTTCCCGCGGAGTGCATCTTTCATTGGGCCAAACAGGAGCAAGTCGGAAGTTGCGAGATCATAGCTGTAGGGTGAATGAGAAAGAACAGTCCGTTGAAACCTTTTGAGCTCCTCACGGGTGTGCAGACTTATGTGAGACCTTCTGTTGCCATGGAGAAAGAGTAGTTCGTTTGCATGTTTGTGGCGACGAACACGCTGAAGACGTTTCTTAATTTTCCTGAGGGTAGCACAATACACTTCAGAGTGTGATGGAGGACATCAACAGAATAACCCCTTCAGACTCCCAAAAGACCGCCGCCAAGACAGTAGTGGCTGAGGGTGAGGCTTTGAACTTTTTCTTCTCAGTAGACGTGTTACAGAGCCACTGCATTGGTTACCGTTTTGTTTCCGGTTTGAAGTGATGAAACCATGCTTCTTCGCCTGTGACAATGTTCGAGAAAAATTGTAACCTATATCAAAAGAATGTTCTCCATCACATCTGCTATACGTTTAAGCAGCCTGGTCAGAAGCCGAGGCATTCAGTTTCAGAGCTCTAGCGACTGTGTGTCAGTGACAGGATTTGAAGCGATTCTGTCAGCACTCTCCACCCACTTGCTTGACATATATTGAGAGAGAGAGAGAGAGAGAGAGAGAGAGAGAGACACTAAATTTCGCACAGATGGTCCGTCGTTGCCCTTTATTCTCTTCCGTTAGGCGTCTCGGAACACAGAGAGCACACACCTTCGAGTACCCAAACTGGTGGACGAGTGTGTCAGCACTACCAGTAAAGATATCAAAACTGAGCAGCGAGATGTCCGATTGTGATCCGTCTATCAACTAGAATGAGTGTCCGCACGTTTCAACTTTATAGGAGGAACAGCTATGTGCAGGCGACCTACTATCGGAATTTCATGAAACTATCACCCACAACAAACTACGAATTATTCAACCGAAATTGGCCAAAAAATGTGTTGCATTACTTACTGAACGCTCCTCACACTTTAATATATGGACCCAAGGACTGTAGGATGGCCTTAAATCATGGCCACGTTCACGTTGTCACTTCTCCTCTTGTATGCGTATGCCGGATTCAACAGGAAACGTTTTCATCTGGCTATATTTCACTCGAGAAAGGCGAATAATGATCTGTGGGTTCAAAATTTGCATGTTTCAGACCAAGGCGAAGAATGATTTACGGGTTAAAAAAGTACACGTTTCAGTACCATCCAATCTATCAGTGGTCTGTCAAATCCATATAACACAGAATTTCAACCATGTATTATGTACAAGAAAGGTGGACCAACATGCCATTTTCAAGAACTGTCACCCGGCTGATACATACAGCTATTGGCCTAATTCGCGAACAACTGTTGAATGTGGTACTTCTGAATACGTCTTATGCTTGCTCATCATGAGTGAGTTTCTGAATCGTTTAGTTTCAACCTGCGTTCGATAAAAAATGATCGCGCTCAAGTCAGCTCACTCTGTTCATCTACGAGGTCCAGAAGGCAATAGATACTGTGTTTATCGAGTTCTGGTCAGTGTTCGATACATATTTGCTGATGAGTCGTCCGGCCTATATGGCCGTTGTCGAAACTTTTCGTTCCCTCCAAAGTTGCGCTGGACATCTTCGGAGGCGCTCCGGGCGACGCTGAATCTGACCGCCTGACGATTTGGACGTCGGAGAGCGACATAAATACTGTGTAAAGCAGGCGTGGTCGGGTTCACACGTTATCGGCAGAGACAGTCTTTGTCAGAGATAGAATTTAACTACCGATTGTAGTCGATCAAGAATAAAAACAAATCTATCGAGTTTGTACAACTAGTGTCCATATATCACCGAGTTTCATGGCTTCTTCTTTTCTGTTAAAACTGTCGCTGTGCTTATATACTTCGATGACTTCTCTATTAGACGTGGATAATAGTTAGTCGTAGCATAACATTTTCGTTCCAGAAAACTTTACTTCACGATTTCCTGACTAAGGATCGTGCTGTGCTACAGCTGATTTTTCTGTTTTCCCAGTCGGCATAGACTTTTACGTTCTTTCGGTCTTGTATTTACGCTTATCTTGGTAGCTTCAATGTATATACTCCTCTTCCTGTCAGAGGAGGTCGTTTGTGCCGTACAGATCGGAGCGCTTGACATATTTTCTTAGTTCGTCTAGAAACCCGTCTGACGTCATGTTTCTCTAAAATCTTGCAGATCTTTTACGATAAAAGGGGCAGAAACCGTGTTCTTCCATCGCCGTGTTCTATCGTCGTCCTTTTCCATACTGCTATTCGGTCAGGACCCTATTTACATCTTTGCTTGAATAGCCATTCTTCTACAAAGCCTGCTTCAGAGTTATAATTCAGCGTCCCGGCGTTACGGGGTGCAAGTCCTTTTGGATCTGTCAACTAAACTTTTTTTGGCACCTCTCTTTTTTGCGGATGATGGTTGGAGATCTAATGCAAATATCTATCGCTATGTGTGACTCTCCGAAAAACCTTATGTTTCAACATTCCATCAAACTGTCTCATAATTAAAACATCCAAGAAGAATATTATTTTGTCTTTTTCCGTCTCCATGACAAACGAGCTTTTTGGATTTATACCACCTAATAACAAAAGAATTCTTCTACAGCTTCTTTACCATGTGTACAAACCTAGACTGTATCATCGACAAACCGATGCGATCGACGTGGTTTCTTATTTGCATTTTCTAGAGTTGACTGTTCGTATTTTTCCACATAAAAACTAGCGATTGCATAATCTCATGGGTTAGCCATTGTCTGGAAATAATGAAGTGGTTTTCCCAAAATCAAAATTTGTATCTACTATGACAAAACATTGTCGAAAAACTATATAGAGAAGCTATCAGAATATGTATCAATAGTGACAATTGTTAACAGAAAAGAGGAAGCCTTGAAATTCATTGATACATTGACAGTGGCTGTGCCAAACCGATAGATATATTTTTGCCCTTGACAGGCATAATCGGTAGCTGAGTTCTATTTCTGACAAATATGTCTGCTCATTATATGTAAACTCGACCACGCTCAGTTTACACAGTATTTACGTCGCTCTCCGCGTCCAGCTCCTCAGTCGGCAAGACTCAGTGTCGGCAGGAGCACCTCCGAAGACGCTTTATGCAGCTATGGACGAAATGTCAGGAACCGAAAAGTTTCTTCGATAACGGCCATATTGTCTGGGAGTCTCATTATCAACTATGACATCTGGTCGTAAAACCTTCATTGAGCTTTTTATAGAGTTCCGTGATGTCGCCAGAGGAGCAAAATACTAAATTTCACGACGGATTTATGACTGGATTGAGGAGTTCACATCATCTGGATTGGGGAGTTCACAGGAAATACCGTGTTGTTCTTAACAGTGAGGAAACTAGTTCTCTTTGGTTCACGACCCAGGATGGAAGTAGATACTACGTTGGTAGTGTGTTCCTTGACTTCCGGTTGGCAGTCAATACAGTTGTGCACTGTCGCCACAAGAACAAACTAACGAATATCAGACCAGATTTGTGGTTAGACTGAGGAGTTCTTAGGAGATATCAAGCTTCTCTTAACGGGGAGGAAAGTTCAGATGTAGAAGTACATTACTGGCCATTAAAATTGCTACACCAAGAAGAAATGCAGATGATAAACGGGTGTTCATTGGACAAATATATTGTACTAGAACTGACATGTGATTACATTTTCACGTAATTTGGGTGCAGAGATCCTGAGAAATCAGTACCCAGTACAACCACCTCTGGCCAGAATAACGGCCTCGATACGCCTGGGCATTGAGTCAAACAGAGCTTGGATGGCGTGTACAGGTACAGCTGCCCATGCAGCTTCAACACGATACCACAGTACATCAAGAGTAGCGACTGACGTATTGTGATGAGCCAGTTGCTCGGCCACCATTGACCAGACGTTTTCAATTGGTGAGATATCTGGAGTATGTGTTGGGCAGGGCATCAGTCGAACATTTTCTCTATTCAGAAAGGCCCGTACAGGTCCTAAAAGATGCGGTCGTGCATTATCCTGCTGAAATGTAGGGTTTTGCATGGATCTAATGAAGGCTAGAGCCACGAGTCGTAACACATCTGAAACGTAACGTTCACTGTTCAAAGTGCAGTCAATGTGAACAAAAGGTGACCGAGATGTGTAACCAATGGCACCCCATGACGTTTTGCCATTCGTGCACCCAGGTTCGTCGTTGAGTACACCATCGCAGGCACTCCTGTCTGTGATGCAGCGTCAAGGGTAACCGCAGCCATGGTCTCCGAGCTGATAGTCCATGCTGCTGCGAACGTCGTCGAACTGTTCTTGCAGATGGTTGTTGTCTTGCAAACGTCACCATCTGTTGACCCAGGGATCGAGACGTGGCTGCACGATCCGTTACAGCCATGCAGATAAGATGCCTGTCATCTCGACTGATAGTGATACGAGGCCGGTGGGATCCAGCACGGCGTTCCGTCTTACCCTCCTGAACCCAACGATTCCATAATCTGCTAACAGTCATTGGATCTCGACCAACGCGAGCAGCAATGTCGCGATACGATAAACCGCAATCGCGATAGGCCACAATCTGACCTTTATCATAGTCGGGAACGCATTTCTCCTCCTTACACGAGGCATCACAACAACGTTTCACCAGGCAACGCCTGTCAACTGCTGTTTATGTATGAGATATCGGTTGGAAACATTCCTCATGTTAGCACGTTGTAGGTCTCGCCACCGGTGCCAGCCTTGTGTGAATGCTCTGAAAAGCTAATCACTTGCATATCACAGCATCTTCTTCCTGTCTGTTAGATTTCGCGTCTGTGGCACGTCTTCTTCGTGGTGTAGCAATTTTAATGGCCAATAGTGTAGTTTCTGGCATGTTTCTAGGAAGGGTTTTAGCAGCAAGCAGTGGCGCTTCTGGCGCAGTGATTGCTGTGGTATCGACTCTGGCCACCACACGCCTCCCAGTACAGCTGAGCTGAGTGTGAGGTCATGTAGCCGTCTGTAGTGCTACGCTCTGTCCATAGCGCACGACATGCGACTGACGAGTGCCCGCATTCCTAACGACATGCCATAGCGACGCAAACATACTGCTAGCTCCGGCAAGCACTTGGTGAAAGCTGGGCAAGAGACCACTGACACCGCGCAGGTGCCAGTGCAGGAAGTAGTCGGCAGGACTGAACTCCATTGTCTGGAACCGCGTGACCGCTACGGTCGCAGGTTCGAATCCTGCCTCGGGCATGGATGTGTGTGATGTCCTTAGGTTAGTTAGGTTTAAGTAGTTCTAAGTTCTAGGGGACTGATGACCACAGATGTTAAGTCCCATCATAGTGCTCAGAGCCATTTGAACCATTTTGAACTGCATTACCCGTACTCACGAGGAGAAAACGGCTAGAGCCACAACCAGATTTCCCAGAAACTTCGTTCAGTATAAGAGGAGTCAAAATAAGCGAACACGTTCTCGGCTCATCCGTAGATACTCGACCGTTTCTGAGAAAACGAGCGCCAAAGTTTTCGACGTAATTTAGATGCCTTCTAGCGCACTATAATCTTAGCCCAAATAGCGTCGCAGCCTCTCACTTTTGCATGCTGTATTCTAAGCCCTATTTCTGTTTTTGTTTATTTTATTTTCTTTATTTATCTTCCTATGTCCGTAAAAGGTCAAAACACAAATGTTTATTATGAAACTAGGGGATAAAATGGCGTTATATCAGGCTTAAATTACAGGTGGTTTTCAGGGGTTACAGTCATTTTAAATTCTTTTATTGATTCTTATCTCTTGTGTTTCATTCTTTTCTTTACTCTTCAGGAAGATTTGGTGTATTCCCTTGGATGATACAGTTGTTAGAAATACTCGAAACGTAGAAATTCTGACCACCACGAGCATCGCGCTAAAGTTTGCCACTGCGTCGTTTCTTCGTATGAATCTCACTCGGAAAACACATGACGATAATACTGCCGAAGATCTCACGCGTTGGCAATAATTTTGCGGCAAACCACACATAATGGGTCTCTTTTACGGAAAGTGCCATTTGCAGTTGGTTATGAATCAAGATACGCTAAGGAAAGTTCACCGAAAACGATTCCATATAATTTTAATTCCTTCACCGGAAATAAGATTAGTAGACGAGCAAGGACAACGTTACTTTGATACGCGTTGGAAAACATTCGTGCAGTAATCTTCGTGCAGCAAATAAATAGAGAACAAAAATTAAAATAAGAATTCGTTTAGAACACGAGGCGCAAAAACCGCGAAGTTGGGACGCTAGCCACTGCGCCAACGCTTCAACTGAATTGTTTACTCATTAGACTGCACGTGAAGTCCCTCGAAAACTTTGATCGTTGTTTTCTCAGAAACGGTCGAATATCTACGGGTAAGCCGAGACTCGTATTCGCTTTTGACCCATCTTCCACTGAGCGAAGTTTTCGGTAAACCGGGTTATAGTACATCTACATCTATATCCATACTCCCCAAGCCACCTGATGGTGTGTGGCGGAGGGTACCCTGAGTACCTCTATCGGTTCTCCCTCCTATTCCAGTCTTTTATTTTTCGTGGAAAGAAAGATTGTAGGTATGTCTCTGTGTGGGCTCTAATCTCTCTGATTTTATCCTCATGGTCTCTCCGCGAGATATACGTAGGAGGGAGCAATATACTGCTTGACTCTTCGGTGAAGGTATGTTCTCGAAACTTTAACAAAAGCCCGTACCGAGCTACTGAGCGTCTCTCCTGCAAAGTCTTCCATTGGAGCTTATCCATCATCTCCGTAACGCTTTCGCGATTACTAAATGATCCTGTAACGAAGCGAGCTGCTCTCCGTTGGATCTTCTCTATCTCTTCTATCAACCCTATCTGGTACGGATCCCACACCGGTGAGCAGTATTCAAGCAGTGGGCGAACAAGGGTACTGTAACCTACTTCCTTTGTTTTCGGACTGCATTTCCTTAGGATTCTTGCAATGAATCTCAGTCTGGCATCTGCTTTACCGACGATTAATTTTATACGGTCATTCCATTTTAAATCACTCCTAATGCGTACTCCCAGATAATTTATGGAATTAACTACTTCCAGTTGCTGACCTGCTACATTGTAGCTAAAAGATGAAGGATCTTGCCTTCTACGTATTCGCAGCACATTCCACTTGTCTACATTGAGATTCAGTTGCCATTCACTGCACCACTCGTCAATTCGCTGCAGATCCTCCTGCATTTGAGTACAGTTTTCCATTGTTACAACCTCTCGATGTACTACAGCATCAGCCGCAAAAATCCTCAGTGAACTTCCGATGTTATTCACAAGCTCATTTATGCATATTGTGAATAGCAACGGTTCTACGACACTCCCCTGCGGCACACCTGAAATTACTCTTGCTGTGTTCCCCTCGTCAGCTGTGAATAGGGCGCTGCGGTGGTATGACGTCGGGCATGCTCTGTAATCTGTCCGAGCAGGCAGCCGACTGACTCGTGCTGCCCTAGCGGTAGACTGGCGCTGCACGGGGCGGTCGGAGTTCCTGCGTGTTCTAAGAGCGGATCGGCTTTGTGTGTTCAGACGAATAAAAGCAAGTGCGTACTCCCCCATTCCTATCCTACAGTCCACAACTGTGACAAGTGTTTGACGTATGTGTTGCACATGTGGATAATTAAGTTCGTGTTAGCCCTTCTACTACCAGAGTCTTTTTGCCTTGCAGAGTGACGCTGGCATCCTGCAGACCCCAAGTAATTTACACGGGATATATTGGCAGCATTTTAATCAATTAACATAAAAAAATACGCTACAGTTATTCAATGTAAAAATAATGCTCCTATTTTCATAAACATTATGTTCAAGGAACAAAAAGAAATTTAGACTGGTGTCATAATGAGCACAGTGGTACTCAGTGCAAACAACCAAGAATACATTTTGGTGTGCTGTAAATATAAAACTGAACCAAACTTCAATGAATACAGTTGTCTCAAAGAGAGAAAATCATATTTTTGAAGAAAAGGAAAAGCAGATTAGATAGCAAGGGAGATACGACTTGAAAATTTGATTATGGGCCATATTGACCTCAGTGGTACTATGAAGGGTACAACAATAGCTGATGCAAGAAACCCTAACAATAAGAACAAAATAAGCGGGAAATAATATTTTCATTGCTGCAGGTGTTTCGTGTAACAGCTGTTCAATCTGTCATTTATCATTATGTTTTCAGAAACGTTACATTCCAGAAACAAACACGCAATTTAAGTTGGGTTCACATTAATCCCAGAGACGCTTAGTGCAAAAGTAAGGGACTGTTAAGTCTCATAAGATGTCACAACTGCCGGCCGCAGTGGTCTCGCGGTTCTAGGCGCGCAGTCCGGAACCGCGCGACTGCTACGGTCGTAGGTTCGAATCCTGCCTCGGGCATGGATGTGTGTGATGTCCTTAGGTTAGTTAGGTTTAACTAGTTCTAAGTTCTAGGGGACTGATGACCTAAGATGTTAAGTCCCATAGTGCTCAGAGCCATTTCAACCATTTGATGTCACACACATTTGAACATTTTTAATGTGTTGTAAATATAAATATTAAAAGGGTACAGCAATAGCTGATGCAAGAACCCTAACAATAAGTACAAAATAAGCGGGAAATAATATTCTCATTGTTGCAGATGTTTCGTATAACAGTTGTTCAATCTGTCATTTGTTCCAGAGAACAAACAAACAATTGAAGTTGGATTCACATTAATTCCAGTAACGCTAAGTGCAAAAACCATGAATAAATTGTAATGTGTTGTGCCGTGTGGGATTAGCTGAGCGGTCTGAGGCGCTGCAGTCATGGACTGTGCGGCTGATCTCGGCGGAGGTTCGAGTCTGTGTGTTTGTCCTTCGGGTAATTTAGGTTAAGTAGTGTGTAAGCGTAGGGACTGATGACCTTAGCAGTTAAGTCCCATAAGATATCACACACATTTGAACATTTTTAATGTGTTGTAAATATAAAAATTAACGAAGCATCACTGAACAATTGACTTAGAGGGAGAAATTCACATTTTTTTAAAACAATAGTTTCGAAAACAAGGGAGATATGGATTTCCAATCGCTGATAGGTGCTAGGAGGATGACAATTGCTTATAACTTTCTTAACACTTAAATAATTTTCATGAAGCAAAGAACATTTTGTTCCTCATAATAGTAGACTTGATGTGCATTACTAAAGTTCAGTATAACCACAAATATCTAGCAGTTTCCATAAAAGGATGCCGATGTTTGAGATAGTATATTGCAGATAATCCACCTATGCGTTTCCAGGAACTTGGCGAATTCTCTCCTCCAATCCATCAAGAGTTCTTTTTCTTTTATTTTTGCGATGAACTTCCTCTCTCGCCCACCAGCAGAGGAAGGAATCTCAAGGTGTGAGGTTAGGACACCTTTTCGGCCATTCAGGTAAGAGTGTCGAGGCGGCATTTATGGCAAGGCGGAGCCCCATCTTGAATAAAAATTATGTTGATGTAATTGTCCCATGTGGTTTCAATACTGTGGACATAATTTTCAAGCAATTCAAGATACCGTTCTGCATTCATTGTGTCCCGAATGAGATATGGAACCACAACTGTCGTAGTTGTCTTGCAGCACAATATTGTGACCTTTGGGCGATATTTGCTTTGTTCAACAACCACCCTCGGATGTTCTTTTCCCCAATAATAACAATTGTGGCGGTAATAACACCCCCTAGCCGCATGCTGTAGCCGCGCAGTCTGAGGCGCCTTGCCACGGTTCACGCGGCTCCACCTGTCGGAGGTTCCAGTCCTCCCCCGGGTATGGGTATGTTGTTGTCCATAGTATACGTTAGTTTACGTTAGATTCAGTAGTTTGTAAGCCTAAGGACAGATGAATGGCTCAAATGGCTCTGAGGACTATAGTTCTTAACTTCTGAGGTCATCAGTCCCCTAGAACTTAGAACTACTTAAACCTAACTAACCTAAAGACATCACACACATCCATGTCCGAGGCAGGGTTCGGACCTGCGACCGTAGAAGTCGCGCGTTTCCAGACTGTAGCGTCTAGAACCGCTCGGGCACCCCAGCCGGCAGGGACGGACGACGTCAGCATTTTGGTCCAATAGGAACTTACCACCGCTTCATCTGACACCATTTAAAATACTGGACTAGTCTTCATTTAGCATGCATCTCCACATATTCCATAATCTTCTGGCGAAAATTCCTGGCAGTAATGTGATTTCCATGGACGAAACTTCAACTCTTTCTTCAGAACAGTTTGGATTGTGTGTCCACTTACACAACAGTCACGAGAACGTCCGTCTTTATGACTTCCGAGGACTTCGAGTTCTCGTTTCCTGAGCCACTTGCACATTTCCCTCAATCCTGGTTGTACCGAACATGTGTCCATTAGCTTCGAGTGGCATTCCTTTACGGTATTTCTACCCGCGAAGCCATTCGAGCCCTCTCACACAACGTTAGACGTCTCGCCTTGATTCGCCACTAATATCTACAGTGACATAAATGAGACAGGATGTAATAAATTCTACCACTGTAAAGAACAAAATGTTTTTTGTTTCACGAAGTATTAAAAACGTTACAGCAAAATTCGAACAGAGCGTTAATTATCGCCCGCCCTGTAGTTATACACTTACGAAAGGTGATCTATTTCTGACAACGGATGGGCTTGAGGTAAGTGGATTTTGAAATTTCTCACCACTTTTCAACTTAGGGCAAATAAACTTTTGAATTTACCACCGTTTTTCCCCATCATTCTAAACTTAGGAGATGTAGGCAATTGGGTTCCAAACTAAGGGTGCGAACTGATCAACATGCAAGCTATGACGTCAGAGAGAGGGGGGCGGGGGGGGGGGGGAGAGGGAATTGGTTCAACAACTGCACTTTAACTTAGGACAACGGCATGAGATCTCATTCTTAAAACGTGAAAATAGAAAAAATAGTAAGGGACTTTAGAATCGTTTCCACTCTGTGTGATATCACATTGCAGAAGCAGTATTTACTTACTGTGCTCTGCATCAGGAAGTAGAGTACGACAGAACTGAGGGATTAAGGAAGTGTATAATACATTTCTTTTATTTATTTCTACAGTATCTGGATAATTGTTTTAAATCACGACCATGTCTCAATAAGGGATTAAATTCCACGCTGTTTAGGGTTGACATGAACCTTTTTCAAGGCTGTTAAACAGGTATAGCCATCCAAGGAGAGGCTTCCAAGACATGGAACTTGCCTTTTGTTAAACGAGGCCCCAATAGCGCTTAATGACCACCAACGTTTCTGAAAGAGAGGCGGATGTGGTCGCAGGAGCAGACGGCAAATATTGGGTATCCCAAGCCATCACAAAATGAGAGCAGGAAATAAACCTTTATGACACCCACAGGCCTGTGGCCCTATCTATGAGCGTTGGCTGATTTGAGTGAAATGGAATTTGACGGTAAGATGCTCTCAGAGCAGAAAACGTTCCAAGCAACAGAGACTTCACCTGACATGAATACTCTTTTCAGAAATATCCCAGAAACTGAATCTGTAAACTCTTTGTGTCCAGTAGAATGCATGACACACTCTGTGCTTCAACAAGTGACAGAGAAACTTTCTGATCTTGGTTATTGTACGTTTGGTTTTGTCTTGAGACTTACCTGAAGACTTCGATCGCAGTGAGGTGGCTACTGATGCCGGTGGCTCTAGTGAGGTCCGTGTCATACGCCGGTGGCGTCTGGTCGTGGTTGTCATTGAGAAATTCACATGTCGCACGTCGGCAGAATAACCGACGCCACCTGATTATGGAGTGCAGTAGCACACACAAAAAGGCCTTCCCCCCAATCCCCAGAATTGGTGTCTACATCCACATATACATTTATACTCCTCAAGCCACCCAGCGGTATGGTTCGCGGGAAGAACGACTGCCGGAAAGCCTCCGTGCGCGCTCGAATCACTCTGATTTTACATTCGTTATCTCCTCTGGAAGTATAAGTAGGGGGAAGTAATATTTTCAATAATTCATCCAGAAACGCACCCTCTCGAAACCTGGACAGCAAGCTACACCGCGATGCAGAGCGCCTCTCTTGCAGAGTCCGCCACCTAAGTTTGCTAAACATCTCCGTAACGCTATCACGCCCACCAAATAACCCCTTGACGAAACGCGCCGCTCTTCTTTGGATCTTCTCTATCTCCTCTGTCAACCCGACCTGGGACGGATCCCACACTGATGAGTAATACACAAGTATAGGGTCGGACGAGTGTTTTGTAAGCCATATCCTTTGTTGATGGACTACATTTTCTACGGACTCTCCCAATGAATCTCAACCTGACACCCGCCTTACCAACAATTAATTTTATATGATCATTGCACTTCATATATTTCCGTACGCATACTCCCAGATATTTTACAGAAGTAATTGCTACCAGTGTTTGTTCGGCTATCATATTATCATACAATAAAGCATCCTTCTTTCTATGTATTCGCAATACATCACATTTGTCTATGTTAAGAGTCAATTGCCACTCCCTGCACCAAGTCCCTATCTGCTGCAGATCTTCCTGCATTTCGCTGCAATTTTCTAATGCTGCAACCCCTCTCTGTATATTACAGCATCATCCGCGAAAAGCCGCATGGAACTTCCGACAATCTACTAGGTCATTTATATATATTGTGAAAAGCAATGGTCCCATAACACTCCCCTGTGGCACGCCAGAGGTTACTTTAACGTCTGTAGACTTCTCTCACAGATTTAAAGTCGAGTACTGGCGTGGATTTAATTACTATAAATGGCAATATATTTACATTTTAAGTTATCTTCGAAGGAGAAATTCTTTAACTTTGTATTATTGTAACGGCGATGTCTAGGATTGCTTCGTTGTAAGACGGGTGACCAGAATAAAATTTAGCAGTGGTTTCGCATGAAAGAATATTTATTACTATCTATTAGTCTACCATACCTGTATCTGGAGCACCTTATCCTCTTTGTACTTTTCATTTCCATATCTTCACTCAAAAACAGACATTTAATTAAGTACTTATTAATTAATTAACATTTCGTATTTACGCAGTGAACCCAAAAATAATTCCCCCCTCTCCCCCCCCCCCCCTTCCCCCGCCCCATACTAAGCAGCATTTTAGCCTAAGAAAAGCATTTGACAGCCATTAGTTTGAAACTCAAAACAGAAAAATCCTAAGCGTTACATATAGCAGTTTTTCCGAAACTACTTTGGATTTGTCGTTTCAGATTTACAATAGAAGCAGCCAGGTGAAGTAGCATTTAGGATAGAAATGGAGTTCTACCAAAACTGCATGGCTCTGACTAGTTGAGTAGCAGCAATTCCATCTGTGCTAAACTGTTGCCTCGTACTTGATGACAGTAGCTCCATCATCGTTGTCCCCTGGAGGAACCTTCCATAAACTAGACAGGTGCCTTAGGCCACGCTTTTTAAGCATTCCTGTCCTCTATCTGTGCAGTGCAGAGTGGCATCATGAATCTTACAAATATATTGATGTTTGTATAGGCGTGGGCTACTTACCAGTTGATAACTATAATTTTGCAATAGAATTACTATGACAAGTGACTACACAACTTTTAGTGAAGACTTTTTTGCGATTTATCTGTGTGAAAAAAGAATTTCTGTATCTTCCGCGGTTATTATCACGCTCGTAGTACTTCTACAACGTTGCCCATTTGTAAGAATTTTGTTCAACGATAATTTTACTCCAAGGTACCACGTGCAGCACGATAAAAACAGGCTCCTCTGTGAGGTACAAAGTGCCGTCTCACTGCTATGCTAAGAGTCACCTTGATAACAGGAAACACGTGCAGGTATACTCTTCTCACACCTGTCGGACAAAGTGTCGCTGCAGAGGTTTAAATACAAAATTAAACAGATCTATACTTTCATCATTTAGTTCACTACCTGAATAATCAAACGTTGAAGTTTTCCCACTCACAGTATCTCCGCTCTAACCACAGGCAGTAACTTGCTAATCTCCAGTGACGGTAGTGGAGTTCCTTTTCGCTGTTCTCATGAAGTATATAGTTTTCACAGGCATTTTGTTTTTAATACCAACTTAGTCTTACATGAGCAGTGCTGCAGTACACATGACGTAGTCAGGTGAGAGCAACTGTGTGATGGAAGTCACATGTATCGCGACAGTGTTCACTCAGATTCTAAGGAACGCACGAAAAATTATTTGAAACATAATACAACGGACTGAGAACCGCTCAAGTGGGAATAGACAGAAGAAGTTAAATGTCATGCTCTAGAGGCATAAACTCATTTATTCAATTTGGTTTATGGTTCTGAGCACTATGGGACTTAACATCTATGGTCATCAGTCCCCTAGAACTTAGAACTACTTCAACCTAACTAACCTAAGGACATCACACAACACCCAGTCATCACGAGGCAGAGAAAATCCCCGACCCCGCCGGTTGAATTTGTATCAGTAACTAATTCCTTAAGCAAGATATTTCAGAAACTTCCTGGCAGATTAAAACTGTGTGCCGGACCGAGACTCGAACTCGGGACCTTTGCCTTTCGCGGGAAAGTGCTGCAACCAACCGAGCTACCCAAGCACGACTCACTTTCCGTCCTCACAGCTTTACTTCCGCCAGTACCTCGCCTCCTATCTTCCAAACTTTACAGAAGCTCTTCTGCGAACCTTGCAGAACTAGCACACCTCAGTTGGTGAGAGCACTTGCCCGCGAAAGGCAAAGGTCCCTAGTTCGAGTCTCGGTCCGGCACAGAGTTTTAATCTGCCAGGAAGTTTCATATCAGCGTACACTCCGCTGCAGAGTGAAAATCTCCTTTCCACGTCTCGCTCTATGAACAACTTCAGGGCAGTGACTTTCAGAATTCAATATGGTTCTTCGAGTGGTGTCTACGAAAACTGCTAAGTGGGGCGACGTTTCTCTGCAAAACTTTGTTCACGGATGAGTAGTACGCACATTAGGTCAGAAGAATTTTCACACTGGTTGAAAGAAGTGGACAAAAAAAGTCTTTCAGTAAAGACACTAAATAGCCGTAAGTATTTGCAAAGCCTACTACACTACTGGCCATTAAAATTGCTACACCAACAAGAAATGCAGATGATAAACGGGTATTCAGTCGACAAATATATTATACTGCAACTGACATGTAGATCCTGAGAAATCAGTACCCAGAACAACCACCTCTGTCAGTAATAACGGCCTTGATACGCCTGGGCATTGAGTCAAACAGAGCTTGGACGGCAGGTACAGCTGCCTATGCAGCTTCAAAATGATACCACAGTTCATCAAGAGTAGTGACTGGCGTATTGTGACGAGCCAGTTGCTCGGCCACCATTGACCAGACGTTTTCAATTGGTGATAGATCTGGAGATTGTGCTGGCCATGGTAGTAGCCCAACATTTTCAGTATCCAGAAAGGCCCGTACATGACCTGCAACATGCGGTCGTGCATTATCCTGCTCAAATGTAGCGTTTCGCAGGGATCGAATGAACGATATAGCCATGGGTCGTAACACATCTGAAATGTAACGTCCACTGTTCAAAGTGCCGTCAATGCGAACAAGAGGTGACCGAGACGTGTAACCAATGGCACCCCATACCATCACGCCGGGTGATACACAAGTATGGCGATGACGAATACACGCTTCCAATGTACGTTCACCGCGATGTCGTCAAACACGGATGCGACCATCATGATTCTGTAAACAGAACCTGGATTCATCCGAGAAAATGTCGTTTTGCCATTCGTGCACCCAGGTTCGTCGTTGAGTACATCATCGCAGGCGCTCCTGTCTGTGATGCAGCGTCAAGGGTAACCGCAGCCATGGTCTCAGAGCTGATAGTCCATGCTGCTGCAAACGTCGTCGAACTGTTCTTGCAGATGGTTGTTGTCTTGCAAACGTCCCCACCTGTTGACTCAGGGATCGAGACGTGGCTTCACGATCCGTTAGAGTCATGCGGATAAGATGACTGTCATCTCGACTGCTAGTGATACGAGGCCGTTCGGATCCAGCACGGCGTTCCGTATTACCCTCCTGCACTACCGATTCCACATTCTGCTAACCGTCAATGGATCTCGACCAACGCGAGCAGCAATGTCACGATACGATAAACCGCAATCGCTATAGGCTACAATCCGACCTTTATCAAAGTCGGAAACGTGATGGTACGCATTTCTCCTCCTTACACGAGGCATCACAACAACGTTTCACCAGGGAACACCGGTCAACTGCTATTTGTGTATGAGAAATCGTTTGGCAACTTTCCTCATGTCAGAACGTTGTAGGTGTCGCCACCGGCGACAAACCTTGTGTGAATGGTCTGAAAAGCTAATCATTTGCATATCACAGCATCTTCTTCCTGTCGGTCAAATTTCGCGTCTGTAGCACGTCATCGTCGTGGTGTAGCAATTTTAACGGCTTTAATGGCCAGTAGTGTAGATACGCTGGTGCAGTTATTAGATGGCATCTCGTTGCACATGAGGCAACTTATGTTATTACAACATAATGGACGCGGCGCCCAATCTGCAGATATAATTAGTTCTTAATAGAACGTTTGGAGGTCTTTGGATTGGTAGTTTGGGAAACATGAGATGTCCTGACCGGAACTTAACAGCTCTGGTCTTTAGTAGGTGGCCAAAATTAAAACAAGAGGTCTACAAGTAAACACAGACAACTCCCGAAGATATTAAATATAGTCTGACACTGGCCTGTGCTCTTATGAATCCGGATGAAGTTCAGTTGTAGTGCAGTCCGACTGGAACCGCTTTATAGCTCGTATAACTGGGCATTTGATATGACGGTCATAGTAATAAACAAACGAACCGTGCCTGATTAAGCTGTTTGCTCACATTTGGTACAATGGGACATACATTTGTGGTACTTCCTGGCAGCGGAAGTGTTTTGCGGCGCTGTTATATTCTTGCTTTTCGATTAAGTTCCAGACGTGTTACGTCGGTGAAGTTCTTTTCGAAGGCTGCTTCCAGTGACACAGAAAAGAGTAAATAATTCCATTGCAAAGGAAGGCGTGTCATAATTCGGTAGCATTAAACATTAATTACTACTTGCCTAAGCCGTAAAATTTCGTAGATAATCCTTTAAAACCCTTGATATATTTATTTTTTTTCGATATATTTGGAGAGTATGCCTTAGTTGCTTCAACTTACATGTAACAAAAAAAACTGTATTTTCACATCCTAAATTTGTAAGTTGAGCTGAGGGACTGGTGTGGAACTACGAGAGAATGAAAAAAATCCGTATAAAATTTCAGGACCGGCAACGCACTGGTTCTGCAATTCTGTAATGGTCTAGGAATAGAAGGAGTCACATCATGAGGAGAAATAGAAGTAGGCAAATAATATTTGCTTGGCGCTTATATTGTGTGTTCATCTCACGTATCCTGTATCAGCATGGGGACACAACTTCGTTACGACACAGAGCGTGTAGCATTCAACCTCTACAGCTGAAAGTCCTCTTAATTTATTGGAGGGGATTAAACAATGCCAAGGTCAACTACCTCAGTGGTATCTTTTAAAAGGAAACCTTTTTACAAAGTACAGTCACATGTGTCTTCAGTGTTCACGGGAGGGGGGGGGGGGGCGGTGAACGACGAGGACTGTGTTTTTTTTTTGTTGAAAGACACTGATCATGCAGGACCCATAAAATACTAGGTGACATTATTCATGACGTCCATGTGACATTTATTCCACGGTTAGTAACTATTTTTTCCACACATACTGCATCAGGAAAGGAGTTATAGCATACGATAAGGAAGTAAAAAAAGTCGTTTTCCGTGTGTCAATGAATAGTTTGAATTCCTGCCACCCATACTTTTCAGCTGAGCAGTGAAAAGAGAGAAATGAGAACACATCTCCAATTCTGTGCTACATCTACATGTACATGGATACTATGAAAATCACATTTAAGTGTCTGGCAGAGGGTTCATCGAACCACCTTCACAATTCTCTATTATTCCAATCTCGTATAGCGCGCGGTAAGAATGAACACCTGTATCTTTCGGTATGAGCTCTGATTTCCCTTATTTTATCGTGGTGATCGTTCCTCCCTATGTAGGTCAGTGTCAACAAAATATTTTCGTATTCGGAGGAGGAAGTTGGTAACTGGAATTACGTGAGAAGATTCCGTCGCAACGAAAATGCCTTTCTTTTAAAGATTTACAGCCCAAATCATGTATCATTTCTGTGACACTCTCTCCCATATTTCCCGATAATACACAACGCGCTGCGTTTCTTTGAACTTTTTCGATGTACTCTATCTGTCCTATCCGGTAAAGATCCATCACCACGCAGCAGTATTCTAATTGAGGACGAGCAAGTGTAGTGTAGGCAGTCTCCTTAGTAGGTCTGTTACATTTTCTAAGTGTGCTGCCAAAAACCTCCACGGCCTAATACACCTGCGTTTGCCGCTCTCCTTTTGGGCGTACACTTCCTTCTGGTTACGAAACTGTGAGAATTAAAGTAACTATACATTTCTTTGCTCCTTAGTAGTAGCTTAATGCCTGGAACTGACAATTGATGTACCCAGCTACACAGATTTTTTTTTTTTTTAACGAAGTCTAGCATTAACTTCAGCGCCGGCCGCGGAGGCCGTGCGGTTGTGGCGCTACAGTCCGGAACCGCGGGACTGCTACGGTAGCAGGTTCGAATCCTGCCTCGGGCATGGGTGTGCGTGATGTCCTTAGGTTAGTTAGGTTTAAGTAGTTCTAAATTCTAGGGGAGGGATGACCTCAGATGTTGAGTCCTATAGTGCTCAGAGCCATTTGAACCATTAACTTCAGCACATAATTATCTACCGGTAAAATGGAGTGGCGATTACTGATCTCTGCATTCGAAAGTGTCCCTTTAAGTTTAAATGTGATTTTTTAAACTTTGACAGTAATGGAAGTTACGTTGGCGGGGTACAGAATGTAATACTGCACATTGTGTTATAATGATTCCGGCATTAATGAGGGACGTTTTCAAGTTAGTTACACGAAACAAGAAACGTATTTGTATTTGTTAAAATACTTCACGGTTTTCTAAGGATATGGTCATTTACATGGACAAGAATCTTTGTCAGTGTACCTTATGATGCTTGGCTATGTTGGCTCAGCATCAATACTGTGTTCATGTTGCATCGCTTTATTAATAATGTTACGAGTAACTGATGGTTATAATAACATTGTGTAATGGTTCCAATAAAAAGCAGCGCGTCTGGAACAGGATGCACTTATGCGCCTTATTTCTTATTAAACAGCGTAAAGCGTCTCGTTCTCTATGCAAGCTCCTTATTAGGACCCTGCAGCTCTCTCCATGTTACTGTTGGATACCGCTCGTCACAACACACTACGAACGCTAATATATTTTCTTGCGGAACCAGTTGCGGAGATTGGGGACAGTTACGAGAAGAAAGTTCGACAACATTCTAATATAAGTTGCTGAAGCTGGGCCTTTTGAGCGACACAGTGTGCTTCTTGATTATCCATGAGACTTACTAGTTTCTTTCGAAAGTAACTTATTTTGAGTTTTCCTGCTATAGGTGACTGTCAAAGAGTTCTGTTGTGATGGTCCTTTTCCATTCTTATTACCTCAACGGGTATTCTTTTGCATGGTGTTGCAGCGGTTTCTACAGGGTAGACGTATTCTTTTGGAATTGAATGGAAGTACTTTTTTTAAGGAAAATGTACCTATGCTATAAAAATATTTAAAAGAAGTTGGAAAAGTTCGATTTAATATACGCGAAACTATCATAGAAAAAAATGTGTCGTCTTCCTTCACCCACACTAACGTCTTTCTTCCGTGTGCTGTACTTCTTAAGAGTATTTGTTCGACGTAGATCACTCCGAGAAAGTGCGTGTAGTGTATAATATTGTGTGTATCGTTGATGACGAAGCAGATGGTGAGACGAGCAGCTCACTCCTCTAGCAGATTGCCCTTGGTGGCGCCTGCGCTCAACTATATAATTTTTTCCGTTATTTTTTTTTATTCACTGTACTTAGCAGGAAACATCAATACACTCAAATAAAACATCTATCTGATCATAAAAGTTTCAGTGAATTTGTATGAAATTGCCTTTGATATGAGAGTCTGTTTACGGCTTTGATACTGAACAACCGGGAGGTAGGACTTTGATGAAGAAGAGAGGCGGATTGTTGACATTCTGGCGTGGATGACGTGTTAGCTTTCGTGTGTAAAGACACTCATAAATAATTTAAATTAATGTTTACACCTTATAGATGAAACTGCAGAGAGACGGAGATTAAAATGGTGTAAACAGTAAATTGTGCTCTCTCATTTTATTCGTGGATGGACTAAGAAAGTTTTCGTTTCAGCAACGGACGCAAGTCGCAGTGTGAGCACGACATCAGGTTTGAACATTTTGAGGACTGTGCTTTGATATGTTAAGCCTTGAACTGTCTGTCGTATTAATCAGTGGACTGAAACTGTTTCGCGGGGCCATGGAGTAGGGCATTGTATGGAGGAGTAAACTCCGTAAATACGTCGCTAGCACGTTTACAAATTCTGTACACTCTGGAACTTCAAGAACACGAGCGGTTCTAGGCGCTACAGTCTGGAACCGCGCGACCGCTACGGTCCCAGGTTCGAATCCAGCCTCGGGTAGGGATGTGTGTGATGTCCTTAGGTTAGTTAGGTTTAAGTAGTTCTAAGTTCTAGGGGACTGATGACCTTAGAAGTTAAGTCCCATAGTGCTCAGACCATTTGAACCATTTTTTTCAAGTCCACGACATCACGTGAACGACGTTAGCTGCGGCGGTACCGGAGTCTAACTACTTGCAACAGATGTATAAAGAATCTGGAGACATTATTTTCAACGCTTAATTGCCAAATACCAGCATAGCGCGCCATCGTTGTCACACTTTCTCGGAATCCTGCAATGAGGTGATGAACAGGCAAAGCGGGAAATTTTTAAAAAGACTGCTAAATACGATCTCGATCTCAGTTGCAAAAGAAATGTTTTACCTATTTTCTCCTTAAAATAAAATTTTGTACCAGTTGTAATAATATTATAATTTGTCGGTCTACGATAACATTGTCGCTACAATAATACCAACATACAAATGTACGTTAGCTGCGGCGGTACCGGAGTCTAACTACTTGCAACAGATGTATAAAGAATCTGGATACATTATTTTCAACGCTTAATTGCCAAATACCAGCATAGCGCGTCATCGTTGTCACACTTTCTCGGAATCCTGCAATGAGGTGATGAACAGGCAAAGCGGGAAATTTTTAAAAAGACTACTAAATACGATCTCGATCTCAGTTGCAAAAGAAATGTTTTACCTATTTTCTCCTTAAAATAAAATTTTGTACCAGTTGTAATAATATTATAATTTGTCGGTCTACGATAACATTGTCACTACAATAATACCAACATACAAATGTACTGTAATCTTCACATTCCTCCCTACAGTTTCTCTGGTTATTTGCAAAAGAGTATTGACACTTGCTCACGCTCATTCAGTACATCAGCCATATTTCTCAGATTCTGATTTCTGGCGTAAATAACTATTTTTACGAAGTGACAGGGTTTGCAAATCTGCATTATACGGCTTGAACGCAAACTTATCACAAAATGTTCTGTGTTCTGGTTGGAGGAGAACATCAGCCTGTGCGGTATTCGAATATGATAGCTGGTGTGCACGTCTTTTGTACTGGCTTGTTTACGATTTTATGAGTATTGCATGGGTTGGGCGCGTCAGTGCATTTCGAGTAATTGCAGTTCCAGGAGATGTATACTTATGCTTCAACATCATCGCTTCCCAAAATTTGTGGAAATTTTCTTTAGTACTAGAGAATGATAAAGGTTCTTCCAATTACTGCAGACAGTTGCCTTTTGTTTTGTTCTTCCATTTTTATTACCCCATTAGCGGTTTTGAACAACCTGGCGATTCATTATCAGATGGTACATAATTACAGATTGTTTGCAGCAATGTGGTTGTCTTGTAGGTGCGGTAAGATGTATGAACGAAACATGTAAGCACTGAGTGCGAGGAGAATTATTAACGTTATGAGATCAATTTTTTTGCATTACTTGCAGTTATTAGTATTCGTTGGTTGGTTGTTGGTGCACAAAGTATTCTATAAAATATAATGAGTGTTTTCCACTGACGATAATACTACTGCACTTCACACACTTAGCCACAACTATCACGTTCCACATGCTTTAGAAAACGTAAGTAAACCAATGAGTGTAACTTAAGATATGTCGAAGAGTTTGTGTCTTTGTCTAGCTCTTGTAGTACACACTGGCGGTAGTAAGTATGTATCTACTTCTGTACTGCAAAAATAACGTCTAACTTTATGAGTAAACTGACATTTGCTTTCTATAAAATCTATTAAACAACAATTTTGGAAGATATTATGTCTACAATTTTTGCACTTCAATTTAGTTTGAAATTTCATTTATCTTTGCCTTAAATAACATTGATCAATGCCTACGAAAAAAATCAGGATTGTATGAGGGAGGAGGAGACTGTGTGGGTGTCTGTGTCTATGTTTGTTTGTGCACCAGGAGGAGTGTTGAGTAGATGTGTCGATGAGAAAGAGAGATAGATACACAGATAGAGAGAGACAAGATGGCGGTTTGTGAGTTATTTAGCTTTTCAAGTTTAATGGTTCTTTTAAATTTTGGTTAAATGGGTTATTTACTAAGCCCCTTTGTTGATTTAAGTTGATGCGGGTGATTTATTGTTATGGACGAAAATCTCTCATTGGTCCAGGAAGTACACTTAAATTCCTTTGTCTGAATGTGTAGGATGTGGAGGTTCATTTTGATGCTTGTAACTGAATGCCTGTTTTGTGCTAGGTCGGCTGCAAAATTGGATTTACGGATTTTTTTTAAAACATAGTGCATCTGTGTGTTCTTGTTATCGAATTTCGAAGTTTTGTCCTGTTTGCCCTGTGCAGTAGGAAGAGCAGTTATCTCACGTTTATTCATGTCTACCAGATTTCTGAAAAGGTGACTTGGCTGTTTTGGCGTGATAAACTATCTCGGTCTGTATTTCGATGTTTGTGTACTAACTTTTTTTTTAACTTTGTGTGGTTTAAACAGTTTTGCAAGCTGGCGCCACCTTTAAAAATCAGTTATGTCATTATAAATAACACATCATACCACGCAAATCAACACAAATTAGCATTTTTTGGATCAGCACTCCACTGCGTAAATAAAATTCGTGCTGAACCTGATGTAAAAACCATAGAATTAAGAATTTTAAAAATAATGTCCCACAACAACGCTTGTGACCCATCCATAGTTGACAAATGAAATGAAAAGATAAAAACCGAAAAAGAGCATCAAAAGAACATTCTTGAATAGCGGAAGAAACTAAATATGTCTTCTTTCCATTCCTCAGTAACATCTCATACCAACTTGAAAAATTGTTTAAACCACACAGTCAAACAAAGGTACCATAAAAACAACGAAATACAAAAAATGGTCCATAGCACTGTAACAGCCAAGCCACCTTTTCACAAAAAATAATAAATATAATAATAAAAAATTGTAAATTAACAGTCGACAGGTGCTCCTGTTATTACATAAGGTAAACAGGACGAAACTTCGAAATTCGATACAAAGTACACAAAGGTGCAATAAATTTAAAAAAAATTTAAGTAAATCTTGTTCTGTAGCCAAACAAGTTATTCAGCTACAAACATCATAACAAACCTCCATATCCTACACTCTGCAAACAAAAGAATAAAAATGGACCTCCTGGAACAATTAGAGATTTTCGCCCATAAGAATAATAATCCCACACTATCTAAATGAACAAACGGACTTAGCATATATCCCATTATCCAAAATTTCATAGAATCATTAAATTTGAAAAACTAAATAATTCCCGAAAAACTCTCGCTCTGTACCTATCTATCTATCTATATATCTCTCTTCACACTGGCTAATCTAATCAGCAATCTGTCTCCTTCTAACGTACAACAAACACACGCGCGGGTACACAGACACACACACACACACACACACACACACACACACACACACACACACACACACACATGCACGCACACGCACGCAAGCACACGCAGAATCTCCTCCTCCCACACATCACCCTGCGTAATATTTCATTATTTGAAAAAAAACTGTGATGTTTGTTGGTCATTCATAAGTACTGATCAGTGTTAGTTAAACAAAAGACAAAATGAAATATCAAGCAGTGCAATAAATTACAGATTTAATATCTTCCAACCTCATTGTTTAATAGGTTTTACAAATAACATATGTCAATTATGCTATATAATTACAAGTTATTTTTGCAGTACAGAAATAGACACATACGTACTGTCGCCAGTGTGTATTACAAGAGCCAAACAGAGAGGCTCTCTGGCCTAACACAAACTCTTTTTACATACCTTTAGCTACACTCCTTGCTTTATTTATGTTTTGTGGAACATTTTATCTGTGGCTAAGTTTCTGAAGTGCAGTAAAATTAATGTCACTAGGAAACTTCATTACATTTTTCGTAATACTGTGTGCAACTACGACCAACCAATGGATACTTATAACTGTAAGTAATGCAACAAAATAAATCGCTTAATGTGAATAATTCTCGCCACACTCAGTGTTTACATGCTTCGTCTACACGTCTCCACCGGGACCAGCCGCACAGTCCATGATTGCAGCGCCTTAAACCGCTCGGCTAATCCCGAGCGGCTGTGATGTTTGTGGTGCATGATTATGAGAGAAGGGAAGGGTGAAACCTGGTGCTGGCACATACCCTCCTCCTCTCGAATAGCACCAAGGGAGCCGCTGATCTTAACTTCCCCATCCGATGGACAGATCACCATCAACAGTGTCTGATGCCCTCACTTCATGAAACATTGTGGAGATGTAATTTGTGTAAAGTCTTGTGATCAGTAGCTTGACGTCGCCATGTCTTTTCTCCTATGCAATAATGGCAGAGGGAAAGCAGCCCACAGCACGTTGCAGGCCGTTACCCATCCATCCATCCAGGTATCGGCCATGTTTCGATCTTCGATGATCTGAGAAGAACTGTTGTATTGAAGCAGGCAATATCATTGGCAGACGTGCCCTTCCCCCTTGGTATACATCTGCCCACTTTGTCCAATTCACTAACACACGGGTCCAGTGGCACTGAATTTAGAGTAATCCAGTTCGAACCACAATGGTGGAAGAAAAGTCTATTATTTGGTTACCACGGACATCTAATCCTTCAGTTAAACCCCAAGCCTCTTTGGACTGTCCCTCGGTGTCAGGACTGCTGATAGTGATTCGACTGCTGTTAGGCTTGTCAGTCTTCGTTCTGGGTTTCGAAAAGAATAGAAAGGAAAACTTGTTTCACCGTCTCCATACACTGTCGTGAACGCTCAACATAGAATAATAAGAGCGCACTACAAAAAACCGCTATTCTTAAAACACAGCAGGCAAAATTTTCAAAGGAAAACGCTAAATCAATATTTTACTGACTTACTGTGAGAGACACTGATTGATTTGGCGCTGTAGACTTCGCACAGAATGTTGGTGGGATCCTCCCATGGCTATGACATGTACTTCATGTCGGCTATTGTTCGCTGTAAAATTGATTGCCTGAGTTATTTCCGTTTTGTCACCACAGTCAACAGTTGCATTGTAACCAAACGTACTGGTAAAAAGGTGCAGTCTATGACTCATGCGCGTGGCCACGTGTCGGCCTCTCTGCAGCTAGAGCGCAGCGCCATTAGCAGGGGGAACGTTGGTGAGCCTCCCTGGTTGCCTTTTCCTCCCTGGAAGTAACCCCAGGACTCATTTTGACAGTAGGTTGAGTGGGTTTGATGTCGTTCTGGAGGGCCCAGAACGAGCAAAAGTTCCCGATCGTATCCAGGTTTGCGATCTGCACCTAGGCTGCTGGAGTTGAGTGCTTTTGCTCGATATTCCGCCTCAGCCACCTTAAGCAGTGGTTCCTTGCCGTAGTTTTCTGTTGGTGGAATCTTGTTCACGTGTTTGCCGATACTTATAACATCGTTAATTAAGCTGTTGCATTCGCTGATCTTCTGCATAAAGTTATTTGTTGTTACGAAAAAAAAGTTAACATCATGAAGGCGGAATCGCTCTTCTGCGTTTTGTATTTCAAATCTTGCTAAGTTAATTTTGAAGTTTTAGTGTCGCAGTTCATTGTTTTTAAAAGGATTTTGAGTGTCTCAGTGTTAGGTATTTTGATTTGTTCAGCTGCTGAATTATCATTTTGGGCCAAAATAGAACTGCTCAGCATAATTAAAATATTTATCTTGCGTGAATTTTAATGCTCAATAAAATTTGGGATGTGTTATAAAATATGCTGCACGAAAACAGCACAGTTCTCCTATTAGGTAGACTAGATATTAGAATTTAAAGTTCCGTCGACAATGAGGTCATTAGAGACAGAGCAAAAGCGCGGATAAAGAAAGGACGGAGAAAAAAATCAGCCGTGTTCTTTTAAAAGTAATCATGCCGGATTTTGTCTAAAGCGATTTATGGAAGTCACAGAAAACTTTATTCTGGATGGACGGACGGAGATTTGGAAGGTCGTCCTCCTGCCACTGGGCCGCCTTTTCTTCTATTACCATTCTGCCCCGCGTCAGGCATACAATCACAATACTGCAGAGACGACTTCTTCCAAATGCAACATAAAACTCGTAGCGTAATAGTACTTACCTCTTTCGTTAAGGAATATATGTTTCATCTAGGTTTTATTATAGATTTGATGGTATGACTTAACTACCGTATCGGATACCTGCGGCGCAATGAAGACAGTTAGTCTCATACATCAATGCAGTTCTTATGCGGTTAGTCACATTCTGAGCTTCTTCACTTCAGAAAATACGATACACAAACAAATAGAATATGATAACACACGGAAGAAAGCTTATACGATTTACAGAGGGATGGCACATTTCCGTCCATTTGGTAATTGAAGATTACGGCGACAGAAGAGTATCCAACGAGAAAGTGAAAACAAAATAGTTCTGCCAAATCATGAAAAGGGTTAATCCCATACGACAGAATAGGGAAGAGAGACTCCTCGTGACAACGAGAAGAAATTATGGATAAACTTTCACCTGTCACTCCATGTCTACCGAGTCCTGGCGATGAGACAGCCTCTGAAGGCCGATAGTATTTCTTTTAGTACAACAAAGCCCTACTAGCAAGAGTCAGTGTCTTCGTGCATGTAAATCACTTATTTGCGTGTTCCATGTGTCATGATAGCGACCTCTCACTCTGAGATGGAACGCGTCAGTTTGGCAATTACACTACATCTTCCCACACGAAGATATGGCAATATGCTCATCATTTACAGGATTTCTTAAGGATTTTTTGTTAGATACATAACGTAACTAAATTCAATATCTCCCTCTTCCTCTCTTAAATATGTAGATACACTCAAACAAAGAAAGAAAGAAGATTGTACATTCCTGGAAATGGAAAAAAGAACACATTGACACCGGTGTGTCAGACCCACCATACTTGCTCCGGACACTGCGAGAGGGCTGTACAAGCAATGATCACACGCACGGCACAGCGGACACTCCAGGAACCGCGGTGTTGGCCGTCGAATGGCGCTAGCTGCGCAGCATTTGTGCACCGCCGCCGTCAGTGTCAGCCAGTTTGCCGTGGCATACGGAGCTCCATCGCAGTCTTTAACACTGGTAGCATGCCGCGACAGCGTGGACGTGAACCGTATGTGCAGTTGACGGACATTGAGCGAGGGCGTATAGTGGGCATGCGGTAGGCCGGGTGGACGTACCGCCGAATTGCTCAACACGTGGGGCGTGATGTCTCCACAGTACATCGATGTTGTCGCCAGTGGTCGGCGGAAGGTGCACGTGCCCGTCGACCTGGGACCGGACCGCAGCGACGCACGGATGCACGCCAAGACCGTAGGATCCTACGCAGTGCCGTAGGGAACCGCACCGCCACTTCCCAGCAAATTAGGGACACTGTTGCTCCTGGGGTATCGGCGAGGACCATTCGCAACCGTCTCCATGAAGCTGGGCTACGGTCCCGCACACCGTTAGGCCGTCTTCCGCTCACGCCCCAACATCGTGCAGCCCGCCTCCAGTGGTGTCGCGACAGGCGTGAATGGAGGGACGAATGGAGACGTGTCGTCTTCAGCGATGAGAGTCACTTCTGCCTTGGTGCCAATGATGGTCGTATGCGTGTTTGGCGCCGTGCAGGCGAGCGCCACAATCAGGACTGCATACGACCGAGGCACACAGGGCAAACACCCGGCATCATGGTGTGGGGAGCGATCTCCTACACTGGCCGTACACCTCTGGTGATCGTCGAGGGGACACTGAATAGTGCACGGTACATCCAAACCGTCATCGAACCCATCGTTCTACCATTCCTAGACCGGCAAGGGAACTTGCTGTTCCAACAGGACAATGCACGTCCGCATGTATCCCGTGCCACCCAACGTGCTCTAGAAGGTGTAAGTCAACTACCCTGGCCACCAAGATCTCCGGATCTGTCCCCCATTGAGCATGTTTGGGACTGGATGAAGCGTCGTCTCACGTGGTCTGCACGTCCAGCACGAACGCTGGTCCAACTGAGGCGCCAGGTGGAAATGGCATGGCAAGCCGTTCCACATGACTACATCCAGCATCTCTACGATCGTCTCCATGGGAGAATAGCAGCCTGCATTGCTGCGAAAGGTGGATATACACTGTACTAGTGCCTACATTGTGCATGCTCTGTTGCCTGTGTGTATGTGCCTGTGGTTCTGTCAGTGTGATCATGTGATGTATCTGACCCCAGGAATGTGTCAATAAAGTTTCTCCTTCCTGGGACAATGAATTCACGGTGTTCTTATTTCAATTTCTAGGAGTGTATTTTAGTTTGTTTGAAGCTAGTCTTATTATCCATTCAATTCTTTATATCACTGGGTAAGTGGCCAAAAATTTTTATGGCTGAAATAATTCACGCCTTCCTGAGCAACACTAATCTGGGTGATGTGTATTGTAAATCATTTTTCATTGTAGTTTTATAACTGTGAATGTTAATGTAATTTTCAAACTGAGACTGATAGTTGAAAAAAACATTACAAGTGAGTATGTGTACTAAAATGCTGTTACCAGAATACTCAATTGCTGAAACAGATAGCTACATGAACCTCTAAAGCGGACATAGATATAATCCGTACTTCACGCGTCTGTTCAATAAACAATTTTTTCTCAATGACGAGTTATCCCAGAATATGATGCTCTAAGAAATTAGTTAATGGAATTAGGAAAAGTATTTTTTTTTGACATTTTCGTCTCCAAACTATGATATTATTCCCAACACAGAAGGTGATAGGCCTAGACGTTTAAGAAGCTCAGTAACATGTGACCTATAGTTTAGGTTGTTGTCAACGAAAGAATTTAGACTGTTCTGTTTCATTATTGATTTACCCTCTTCCATTATTTCTAATGGTGCAGTCAGGCCTTACACAGTACTGAACTGCATGTATTGTGTTCTATAGAAATTCATTGATACTCCATTAGCAAAGAATAAATTATTAATTACGAAGAAAATATTTTTTTTCTTTCAGGTACTGAAGTTACTATAGTAGGCTTGGTTATACAGGACCTCTTTTTTTGAATGACAAGGATCGCGCGAAGGCGGCGAGAAAATCGGCTGGAGTTTTAAGCAGGTCACACTCCGACGGGGATAAAGTGCAAGCTACTTGAAGAGTGTTATATGAAAATAAACTGGTGACAAATAATCACGATAATGAACAATTTCAACCACTGATACTTCAGTTTATGTCGACAGTGGTCCTACTTCCATCCCATTTATCATCACCACCTCAAATGACTTTCTGACCAAAAGTAACATCAAAAAGATATTAAGCAAATGTTTATCTGGCAGAGACACATTAACCGGTATAAATGTCCTTCATATATCTGTGTTTGTTGCGAAGATATGAACAGCAGTACATCTTTTTATAAATGGCTTTCTATCTTTCTAGTCTGCAATCTATTGAACTTCTTCAAGAAATGATCAGAAATATTTGAAACTGTACCATCCACGGAAACACGTAGTTATTAAAATTGTAGTACAAATTTGACTGCCCTGTAATGGCTGTGCAGGTATCCGAGGTAACGTTACATGTCCACTTGCTGGAGCTGACAGTGTACAATTGGAAACACAAGGAAAATGCCGACTGTCAAAGGTGAATGGCATTTCTACATTCTTTTCGATGGTGTGTATGGCACTCACGCAACACTTTAACTGAAGATGGTTGACTGAATGATTGGCATGCAGTTTAATTATTTTTCCATATATTTGCGGCATCTCCAGCATGTGAACGTGTTACATTTCTCCAGTTTCTGTTCTGCGTGGTAGTGCAGGAGTGTGTTACGTTTTTAATAAAGACATGTTTACCTGAATGGTGCAGTGATGGTTACTGTATTCCTCATCGTTACTCGGGGTGTTTCACAATTCATGTTACACACTTCTAGGGGCTGTGGAGGAGACTTAGTAGATCAAGTTTTACGTAGGAAACCATATCCAGAAACGCCATCCAACGACGTTACAGACCGTCAAAGTTATAGGTGCCGGCGCCTGTAAATGAGTATGCGTATACAGGGTGGTTCCGTGATTATGTTACACACTTCCTAGGATGATGGAGAAGGATAAATGTATCGGTTTGATGTAAGGGTGCCGGCCGCGGTGGTCTCGCGGTTCTAGGCGCGCAGTCCGGAACCGTGCGACTGCTACGGTCGCAGGTTCGAATCCTGCCTCGGGCAGGATGTGTGTGATGTCCTTAGGTTAGTTAGGTTTAAGTAGTTCTAAGTTCTAGGGGACTGATGACCACAGCAGTTGAGTCCCATAGTGCATCATTTTTTGATGTAAGGGTCCCTCTATCGGAAACGAACAAGTCGAAAGTTCTAAACGTAAACTTTTCTGATACCTCTGATGGCGAAATACACATACTGGCACTGTTGTTGGTAGGATTGTAGTCTAGGCAACATTGAGAAAAAATTTCCAGTAAAAGTAGGCTCTAAAATACATACGTGAGAAGCCATGAGTATCTTCGCTTCTATGAAACACATCTTCTCTATTTAACAAGTGCTCATAGCTCCTCAGGTATGTATTTTATTACCATCTTAATTGGGCGTTTTTTCTTGTTTTGGTTCATATTGTCTCCTCTGAGCGCCCAAGCTACTTACAATAAAATCATAATATAGGATGGGACCCGTCTACGCCCACACCAACGTGGTGACCAAACCAAAAGTTCTACTATCACCTCCGTATAAAATGTTAGTTTTCAAATCGTGATTCACAGGATGCGGGCTGTGATGTCCATGTGGCTGGGTGGGATTACTCATTGACATAGTCCATCAGGAGACAGAAAGTGGACGAAAGCGATCGAAGGGTAGCGGTTTGTAAGGGCAGGAGGAAAAAAAGTGCCTAGGCAAGCGCCAAGAGAAATAAACCTCTGCGACAGTAGGACACGTAGTAAGGGCAGTAGCGGCTTGCTACCTGCGACAGTGCATTCAAGGTATGGTTATGTTAGTGCGAGGTATCGTGCATCGTTACCTTTGTCATTGCTAGTGCTGTCATTGGGGCCTGCCTCAGCCGCTGCGTCCCTGTAACAGTTCGAGGTCGTCATACATTAGTGGCGGATCGGTCATGAACCAGCTCACTGTGAAGGGTATGTGTGCGTGGCTGGTTCGCGTGCTGTGCACAGTACAGTTTCCCTGCGATTGCCTGTTTTTCGGCGGGTAGAGCATCTCGGGTCGCCAGTAGTAGCTCGCCAGCACTCTCGTGTTAGCGTGCTATGGGCCATAGATGTTTATTTTCTTGCTAATAGTATCTCTGGTCTGTTATGTTTCCATCTATGTTTGTGGTCTTGGTTACCCAGAGAAAGGATAAGCGGGTTACGTAAGTGTCTCGTGTTTCTTTACAGTTGTGTGGAGAGTTTTTGGAATACCTGCAAGATGGTATCTAGCCAATATTCCCGGTGAAGATCCGCGGTGCTTGTGTGGCGCGGACAGTTGCAACAATCTTAGCAACAACAGCATTTGTAGTGCACTGTCAGAGGTATCAGAACGGGTTTCGCTTATAACGTTCGACTTGTTCGTTTCCGGTACAGGGAGTCTTACCTCAAATTGATACATTTATTCTTCTCCATCATCACCTGTATATACACACATTTACAGGCGCCGACACCTGTAACTTTGACGCCATGAGGGGGCGTTGGACGACATTTCCAGACGTGGGTTCCTATGTAAAACTTGATCTACTAGAACCGCTCTACAACCTCTAGAAACGCGAAACATGAACTGTGAAACACTCTATATACGAGGGTCACTCCAAAAGAAATGCACACAACTTTTTTTTTAATCCATCTTTTATTCTACATGTTTGAAAGTTTTACAGTGTGTAGACACATCCTTCAGGAACAATATTTTCATTTCTCCACACAATTTCCATCCCTCTCAACTGCCTTACGCCATCTGGGAACCAGTGCCTGTATACCCTCACGGTAAAATTCTGGACCAACCTGCTGGGGCCACTGTTTGGCAGCGAGCACAAGGGAGTCATCATCTTGCAACCTTTTTGCACGAAGGGAGTCTTTCAGTTTCCCAAAGAGATGATAGTCACATAGAGTCAAGTCAGGACTGTAAGGCGAGTGTTTTATTGTTGCCCATCAGAGTTTTGTTATCGCTTCCATGGCTTTTTGACTGACATGTGGCCGTGCATTGTCGTGTAATAGCAAAACATCCAGCTTTTGCTCGACTCAGTCGAGCTTGAAGTTTCTTCAGTGTCGTCACATATGCATCAGAATTTATGGTGGTTCCACTTGGTATGATGTCCACAAGCAAGAGCCTTCGGAATCGAAAAACACCGTAGCCATAACTTTTCCAGCAGAAGGTGTGGTTTTGAATTTTTTTTCTTGGGTGAATTTGCATTATGCCACTCCATTGATTGCCTCTTCGGCTCTGGTAAAAAATGATGGAGACATGTTTCATCACCTGTCAGAATTCTTCCAAAAAATTCAACTCCACCATTCTCTTACTGTTCCGAAAGTTCGCTGCAGACCGTTTTTCTTGTTTCTTTGTGAGCCACTGCCAACATCTTTGGAACCCACTTGGCACAAACCTTTTTAACGCCATCACTTTCAGTATTCTGCTAACACTCCCTTTCCCTATGCCAACGTAGCGTGACAGTTCGTTTACTGTAATGTGTCTGTCAGCAGTCACCAATTCGTTAACTCTCTGCACATTGTCTGGAGTGTTTGCAGTACGAGCCCTGCCGCTGCGAGGACAATCCTCAATATTGCCGTGCCCGCTTTCATCACGTAACCTGCTTGCCCACCGACTAACTGTACTGCTTTCGACAGCAGCATCTCCATACACCTTTTCTAACCTCTTGTGGATGTTTCCCACTGTCTCGTTTTCACAGCACAGGAATTCTATGACAGCACGTTGCTTCTGAGGAGCGTTGATGCTAATCGTTCGCTTGTATCTGCCTACACACCTCTGCCGGTTGGGAATTATTCCACTTGCATGGCAAGGTGCGCATGTAGGTGTGTTAAAAATTCTGGGCGCGCTGGGAATCGATCCCAGTACCTCTCGCACGCTAAGCGAGCGCTCTACCATCTGAGCTAGTGTAGCAGCCATCTTGAAGACATGCTGTGATGGCACCACTCACGGGAACAGGTTGAACTAAGTTTGAAAACAAACGGGAAAGATGTATCTACAGACTGTAAAACTTTCACAGATGCAGAATGAAAACTGTATTTTTACAAAAGTAGTGTGCATTCCTTTCGGAGTGACCCTCGTATGATAGCGACCGTAACACTGTCATCGTAACCCGAGGTAACATTGGTTGAACTTATTCTTTATTCCGTGGTGGAATACATTCCACCTTAGAACCCAACGTTTCGTCCCCGTCTGCGGAGGACATTTTTAAGGGGGAACGTAGCTACTTTGGATGTCCAATTCATTCCCTGTATAACTGCCCACGTCGTGTTGTGCAGACTCCACTGTAGCTTGAATGGATTTTTAAGTTTGTTTTATATGCCCGACTTCTAATTTCACCACACAAGTCTACAGGGTTGATCAGTTATTGCCCAATGACGACACTCAATACAGTTTGTTAAAGCGGAGTTCGGCGTTATTAATTATGTTTTTAGATTTAATTTTATTACTCGTGCAGAGACTCAACGTTACTTTGTTTAACAGCGCGTCTTCAAAATAAGTATGAAATGCTAATGTCTTTGCAGTACATAATGTCGACTATTGAGTTAAAGTTCGTACATATTTTGCCATTTTAGAGAAGAGAAATCTTAAGCGCTTCTGCTTCTATAGTCTCAGTATCAAATGTTCACTAATTTCAACATAGTTCCTACTTCAGTTCAGTATTTATCACAAATTATATATCAATGCCATTTCAGAGATATTACTTCGGTTCCACACTAACAGAATAACACGTTATTGTCATTTAACATAACTTTTATTAATAATCCTTTATCTTATGACCTAAATGTTAATGAATGATCACTATCTAGGAGGAAAGAGGGATTGATCTAATCATGAGATAATAGCTTTTAATGAGCCCGCAATCGTTAATTAAATAAAAAGTCACGTTCAAGGATGATAAGCGAACAAGTTTCGTTACGTCCGTTCTGACGTATCTGTCAAAACTAATCCTGTGGCCCAGAATTCAAATTAACACTGACGTTAATCCATTTTGTCGGAACATCGAATTGTAACTATTATGTGAAAGTTTATTCTAGTTCAAAAAAATGGTTCAAATGGTCTGAGCACTATGGGACTTCTAAGGCCATCAGTCTCCTAGAACTTAGAACTACTTAAACCTAACTAACCTAAGGACATCACACACATGGATTGTCGAGGCTGGATTCGAACCTGCGACCGTAGCGGTCGCGCTGTTCCAGACTGTAGCACCTAGAACCGCTCGGCCAAACTTGCCGGCTTTTAATCTAGTCCCCGAATTAATGCATTACAGATACGCGCACGACGGAACAGCAGAATGGAACACAAACGATTTGTTTTAACAAGCGAACAAAGCAATGACGTTACATTACGACAATGCCCGCTCTTTGACTTTGTCTTCTCTGCTTAGTTAAATTATTCCTAATTACAATTTATTTAGCTATTTAACGAAAACATCTAACAAAAAATAAAGTAAATTTATCCCAACGTAAAAAATCCGTTATACCTGCCACGCTACTTAGCCATGAACATTTCATTAATTGTGACATTTTACAGTATGCAGGTAGCATCCGTTTTATGGCCGTCGGAGTGCGACCTCCCTGATACACCGGCCAATATCGGCACGACCTTCCCGAGATCCTTGCGTTTCCAGGAAAGAGGTCCTGTTTTATCTCGCTGTATCTGGTACGCGTGTGACGACCGGCACTATCTGCGCAGGGGCGAGCGGCGGCTGGCCGTTATAAGAGCGGCGCCGGCGCGCCTTGGGCGCTCAGACGCTGCGCGGCATCCCTGCGGCCGCTGCTCCCACTGCCACATGCCGCCCCGCCACCTCTGAGCCGGCCGACTCCCGCGCAGTGCTCCGACCCCACACCAGCCAGCAGCGGCCCGCAGCACACCGCAGCACACCGCGGCACACCGCCACGCAGCCATGGCCGACAAGAGCGAGAAGAACGGCGAGGCCAAGAGGCGGCCCGGGGAGCTGACGCCCGAGGAGGAGGAGCAACTGTACCGCGACCACCCGCTCACCGACGACACCACCTGCGGCTACGGCCCGCTGCGCTCCGCCTTCCTGCAGAAGTTCGCCAACAAGAAGGCCTTCGTCTTCCTGTATGGCATCCTGGGATGTGTCTATTCGGCCACGTACTCTTACTACAATGGCACCATCACCACCATCGAGAAGCGGTTCAAGATCCCTAGCAAGACTATTGGTAAGTCATACGATAACTAGCATTCATCTTTTAAGGTCTACCTTATACAGGGTGAGGGCAACGGCCTTGCCGCAGCCGATACGCCGATTCCCGTGAGATCACCGAAGTTAAGCGCTGTCGGGCGTGGTCGGCACTTGGATGGGTGACCATCTATGCTATGCGCTGTTGACATTTTTCGGGGTGCACTCAGCCTCGTGATGCCAATTGATGAGCTACTCGACCGAATACTAGCGGCTTCGGTCAAGAATACCATCATAACGACCAGGAGAGCAGTGTGCTGACCCCACGCCCCTCCTATCCACATCCTCCACTGAGGATGACACGGCGGTCGGATGGTCCCGGTGCACCACTCGTGGCCTGAAGACGGAGTGCTTTTTTATACAAGGTGAGGCAACGGCCTTGACGCAGTGGATACACCGGTTCCCGTCAGATCACCTAAGTTAAGTGCTGTCGGGCGTGGCCGGCACCTGGATGGGTGACCATCTGGGCCGTCATGCGGTTGCCATTTTTCTGGGTGCACTCAGCGTCGTGATGCCAATTGAAGAGCTACTCGACCGAATAGTAGCGGCTCCGGTCAAAGAAAACCATCATAACGACCGGGAGAGCGGTGTGCTGACCACACGCTCCTCCTATCCGCATCCTCAGTGAGGATGACACGGCGGTCGGGTGGTCCCGATGGGCCACTTGTGGCCTGAAGACGGAGTGTGCTTATACAGGGTGAGCCTAAGTCCCCTTCACAGAGTTAAACGACTTTTAGTGGTGGACAAGTAATTCATCCACATACATACTCCAGAAGCACAGTATGGTGCGTTGCTGGGAATACCCTGTACCACTAGTCATTGCCTTTCCTGTTCCACTCAGAGCGAGGGAAAAGGGACTATCTATATGCCTCTGTACGAGCCCTAATCTCTCCAATCTTCGTGCTCCTTACCCGTTAGCGGCAGTAGAATCATTTTCCAGCCATCCTCAAATGCCGGTTTTCTGAATTTTCTCAGTAGTGCTCCTCGAAAAGAACGCAACCTTACCTCCAATGATTCCCATCCTCCAGTGACTCCTGAGTTCCTGAAGCACCCCTGTAATACTTGCGAGTTCTTCGAACCTACCGGTAACAAGCCTAGCAGCCCGCCTCTGAATTGCTTCCATATCTTGCTTTAATCCGGCCAGGTGCGAATCCCAAACATTCGAACAATGGGTCGCACAAAGTCGTATCTGCGGTCTCCTTTACAGTTGAACCACACTTTCCTAAAATTCTCCCAATAAACTGTGGTCAACTATTCGCCTATCCAACGCAATTCTTAGATGGCTCTGAGCACTATGGGACTTAACTTCTGAGGTCATCAATCCCCTGAACTAAGAACTACTGAAACATAACTAACCTAAGGACATCACATACATCCATGTCCGAGGCATGTTTCGAACCTGCGGCCGTAGCGGTCGCGCGGTTCCAGACTGTAGCGCCAGAACCGCTCTGCCACTCCGGCCTGCGTAATTCTTAGATGCTCATTTCATTTCCTATTGCTTTACAACGTTATGTCCAGATATTTAATGGACTTGAACGTGTCAAGCACCACACCACTAATGCTTTACTCTATTACGGGTTTGTTTTTCCTAGTCATCTGCATTAACTTACAGTTTTCTCTATTTTGAGTCGGCTCCCATTCATCACACCAGCTAGACTGATCTTGTAATCTCCTACAGTCACTCAGCCACGACACCTTCCCATTCACCTCAGCATCATCACCAAACAGACTGCTGCTTGCCCTGTTCTCCAAATCATTTATGTACATAGAAAATAACGATGGTCATATCACATTTCCTTGGGGCACTCCTGACGATATATTTGTCTCTGATGATCACTCGCCGTCGAGGACAACATGCTAGGTTTTTGTTACTTAAGAAGTCTTCGAGCCACTCATGTCCCTGCTGTCTAAAAGCGTGCTGATTCGTGGACAGAAGCCTTTTTGTCTCAAGAAAATTTATTGTATTAGAGCTGAGAATGTGCTCAAGGAATCTGCAGCAAACCGATGTTAAAGACATTGGTCTGTAACTTCGTGGGGCCGCTCTTTTATCCTTCTTATATATGGGAGTCAGGTGCTCTTTTCTCCAATCGCTTGCAGTTTTGCGCTGGGCGTGCAGTTCGTAATATATGAAAGCTAAGTCCGTACAGGTACCGTTTTCCCGATTCACGTACAGTACGACAGTAAACTTTGGTCTCTGACTCCTGTTGCTTTTCGTCTGCGTCCACTTACAAGAAGGACTCGATGTCACGACCACCGACGCCAACACTGATGCGGTACGTCCGTACCACCTTTCTGTACACACGATGGCCAATGCCTGGTCCTCCATCACCTGCCGCAACCATAAACGCGCCAGCAGGTCTTCATCGAATGCCAAAGGTGTCTCGTGAATCAAGGATTTCGTGTGGCCTGGCAAGTAGTAGTCTAGCGGGTTTAAGTCGGGAGAACGTTCAGCTCAGGCAGCCGTACATTAACATCATGCCGGCGTATGCCGCAAATGTATAGTTCGGTACGGTCAACAGCAACAACAAAAAATGAAATGTACGTACAGCTTCTGTACTGTAGCTAATGGTAAGAGCTGTACAGTAGTACTGTGTGAGCAGACACCGCAAGCACAATAGCAGGTATATACGTTTCTGGGCAGATACAATAGCACAGTGTGAACCAAGACAACAATGACAACAGCAGGTTCAAACCCCTCTGGGCAGGTACAGCGGTACATTACGAACAAAGACCACAAGGAAACATCCAAACCAGTCTCTGTTGATCACAAACCCGACTGAATGGCTTGTACACAGATACCGTGTGTAATACCTTAGACAGTGGCGCCGAAAATGCTGGTTCAAATGGCCCTGAGCACTATGGGACTCAACTGCTGTGGTCATTAGTCCCCTAGAACTTAGAACTACTTAAACCTAACTAACCTAAGGACATCACACACATCCATGCCCGAGGCAGGATTCGAACCTGCGACCGTAGCAGTCGCACGGTTCCGGACTGCGCGCCTAGAACCGCGAGACCACCGCGGCCGGCAAATGCTGGTGAGTTGAACGTGTATTGCGGTATTTCGCTTGTAGCGCAGAGACGATACGTTTCCGAATATGAATACCTTAGCTAATTTAACCACCTTGGTCCTCAGTTTAACTCCTTAACATCTGTAAAGGTAATTTAGTTGAACCCTGTCTGAAAACAATAAGGGGCGAAATCTACAACTTGTAAGAAATCAGGTTGCTGTTATGTAAGCCGAAGGACATGAATTAGAGAGAGAGAGAGAGAGAGAGAGAGAGAGAGAGAGAGAGAGAGAGAGAGAGAGAGAACGGAGTCAGATGTGGTTGCAGCCCATTCCCGATATTCGGTCTGTACAATGAGCAATCAGTGAAGCAAGAGAAAGAGAATTTTAGAAACTTAATTAAAGTTCAGGAAGAAGAGTATACTTCCAGGTTTGGCGATGACGTAGTTATTTTGTCACAGACGGCAAAGCATTTGGATGGGCAGTTGTATGGAATGGATAATGCCTTGATAAGAGGTTATAAGATGAACATAAACAACAGGAAAACAAGGATATTTAAATTAGAAAAATTAAACCATTTGATAACAAGGAAACTATATTCGGAAAAGGTACGATAAAAGTAACAGGCATGTTTTGAGTTTTTGTAGACTAGCAATAGCAAGAAAAGATTTTCAAAAAAAGAGAAATTTGGCAATAACGAATATAGATTTGCATGGTAGGACGTCTTGTCTCAAGATAACTGTCTGGCTTGTAGCAGTGAACAGAGGTGAAACATGACCGATGAGCGATTAAGAAAAAAAGAGAATCGAAGCTTTTAGGTTGTAATGTCACAAAAGAGTGGTGAAAGTTAGATGGGTAAACCGAATAACTATTGACGAGGGTTGGAATCGGGTTTCGAGGGATAAAAAGTTTATGGGACAACTTGATTAAAAGAAAGAAGTGGTTCATAGGACCTCTCTTAAGGCATCTACAAGTCGTGAATTTGGTAACCAAAGGGGACTGTACAGACAGACAAAGGCTGGACTACAGGGAGCACGTTCAAAGGGATGTGGGTTGCACCAGTTAAACAGAGATGAAGACGCTTGCACAGGACGGACTAGCGTGGAGAGCTGGATCAAACCATCTTCGTACTGAATACGATAATAACCACAATATAATGTGTGTAAGTGAAGAAAAGAAATCACTTTTCTCTGTAATAAGGATATGGGTTTGCTGGTTTGTGGATTTGTCTTGTTGCCTGTTAAAAAGTGGCACCGAGTAGAAGCAAGTAATCTCCATAAAGTTTGGTTTCACAAGTTGTGGGCTTTGTTGACAGTAATGTTAGACCGACGGAAATCAAAAAGGTCATATCACGAGGCACCACTCCGATATTTATAAAATATTATGGATTCGTATATCACTTGAAAGGTATGAAATGAATTCCATTTAGAACTTCGTTCATCGCCAACATTAGTATGAGAAGTGACGCCCAAAGCTGCAAATATACACTTGTATTCCTTAAGGCGTCGAAGCAGACAACTTACCAATTTCATCTTCTGTAATATCTTTCCATGCCTGAAACATGTACTAATATCCAATACAGGCCAGTATAAAAGTATATGTCTTTCCATTGAATACTAGACATGCCCTTTCGTTGGCTGTTTGGGGGACTGGGCAGGACATTCAAAGGTCCATCCGTTCTTCAAAGCGTCAGTGGTGTGAACTGCCTTGTAGGATCTTGCATTATCTTGCTGGAATATGTCATCTGATACCGTTCACCTGCTCCCCACAGCATGATTTCCAAGAATTCGATAGGTATGGATTTCCAAAATCCCTGCTACCTGCCATATTTCACCAGGACTCCAGGAGACACGTTGTCACCGATGTGACAGGTACAAACAGAAACTATGTACGTAGTTAAACACCATATAATGACACTCAATGTCCAATTTAACTCTTGGTCTGCACAGGACCCTGCTGACTGTCATAGAGGTTTATATTTCAGTTTTACCAGCATTTGGTACTATCTCAGACATGTATGTCAAGAAAGAGGGAAAATCGAATCATTTGGACATTAGGTATAACTTTCGCCATATCGGCAATTGGTGCCAAATGTAAACCACTAATAGGGACTAGAGATCTCAACTGAGCTTCGGGTAGTCTCTTCCCGATGGTTCCCCGTGGCATTTCGCCTGCAACCTCTTCTCAAATTTGAGCTGTTGTCATTCGTCTATTTGTCAGAGTAGGTCGAACAATCCCATTGTCTTCTTTGGTAGGAGCAGTACCTGCTATTCATTCTCACCACAAAGTTGGCTTAGGCCATCTCGCCACCATTCGTTCTGTAGTCATTGCCTTGCAACCAGTTGTGTGTTTCATCTTTGTTTATGATACTCCAGTGAACCTCCACAGCGATGATTCGACTTTCCTCAGACTTCGAAAGATGGTGATAACCTGCACTTGAACGAACTCTGGGCACACTGAGTTATGGTCTCCACCTCCAATAGCCGTAAGATGCTCTTATCATTCTTTATCGGTAGAAATGAGTTCCTTCTATGCTGAAAAAACTAAAAATAAGCTCGTAGAAGGACGAAAATACGTAGTATCGTTTTTTAGTATTTGGTGAAAGTGTTTATGTGGACATCTTTTATGGATCCGTGTAGTCGTCCTGTTAAAATGTGGGTCGTGGCGGAAGCTCTATATAACAAGTAATCGCCATAGAGTTCTGTTCCACTAGGATCTTTTCCTAGTCGTCCGTCTTCTGCCACTTGCGATAAGGCCCCCCACGAACTCGTCTCCTGTGACAACGTCTCCATCTCAGAAGAGCACTTGCGCCCTACGTCCTCAGTTATTTGGATGTACTCTCTGCTTCCTCTGTAGTACCACGAAAGCTATCCTTGATGTACAAAACACATCATCTATCAGCCTGTCCATTCTTGTCAAAGATGCATTGTAATTTATCTATATCTATTTTATCCTCAAGTTCCTCTGCCGCCATTCGAATCAACTCCTCCAAAAATTCATATGCAGTTCTTCATCGCCACTTTATCTTATTGGAAGCTGACATTATGCCAAAAGATAGACACGAGAGTGTATCCAATCCAGAACATTGGATAGAAGTAGATCACTGTCAGTCTTGGGCTAACTCCGGTTGCTAATTACTGCTTGGCGGTTCGGGAGCATTTTATTGTAGAGCTCACTGTTGGTATCACACTACCTTCCTAAAAATCAAGGAGAGTGAAGTCCTTCCATTATCATAAGTTTCTTTGCTTATCGTTTTACCTGAAACTGCTTAGGTCTTGGTAGAGGTGTATGATACCACTCCATGCCCTTATTCTAAGTTTCTGAATCATAAAGACACGATGACGTTTTATCTTCTGTTCTCGTATACGAGTACACTATCTGATCAAATATATTCGGACTATTTTAGTGGACGTTAATGTGAGATATGTCCACCCTTCGCATTTATAAGTCTTGAACTCTGCTAGGCCACTTTTGTTGACTTTTCTGAATGTCTGTGGAGGAATGGCAGCATTTTCTTCCTCAAGGGCCGAAATCCGAGACGGTAGACGAGTGTAGGAAAAGGGAGAGAAGGAAAAATAGTAGGTGAATATAGATTGGGGCTAAGAAATGAAAGAGGAAGCCGCCTAGTAGAATTTTGCACAGAGCACAACTTAATCATAGCTAACACTTGGTTTAAGAATCATGAAAGAAGGTTGTATACATGGAAGAACCCTGGAGATACTAAAAGGTATCAGATAGATTATATAATGGTAAGACAGAGATTTAGGAACCAGGTTTTAAGTTGTAAGACATTTCCAGGGGCAGATGTGGACTCTGACCACAATCTATTGGTTATGACCTGTAGATTAAAACTGAAGAAACTGCAAAAATGTGAGAAATTAAAGAGATGGGACCTGGATAAACTGAAAGAACCAGAGGTTGTACAGAGTTTCAGAGAGAGCATAAGGGAACAAATGACAGGAATAGGGGAAAGAAATACAGTAGAAGAAGAATGGGTACCTCTGAGGGATGTAGTAGTGAAGGCAGCAGAGGATAAAGTAGGTACAAAGACGAGGGCTGCTAGAAATCCTTGGGTAACAGAAGAAATATTGAATTTAATTGAAGAAAGGAGAAAATATAAAAATGCAGTAAATGAAGCAGGCAAAAAGGAATACAAACGTCTCAAAAATGAGATCGACAGGAAGTGCAAAATGGCTAAACAGGGATGGCTAGAGGACAAATGTAAGGATGTAGAAGCTTATCTCACTAGGGGTAAGATAGATACAGCCTACAGGAAAATTAAAGAGACCTTTGGAGAGAAGAGAACCACGTGTATGAATATCAAGAGCTCAGATGGCAGCCCAGTTCTAAGCAAAGAAGGGAAGGCAGGAAGGTGGAAGGAGTATATAGAAGGTTTATACAAGGGCGATGTACTTGAGGACAATATTATGGAAATAGAAGAGGATGTAGATGAAGACGAAATGGGAGATACAATACTGCGTGAAGAGTTTGACAGAGCACTGAAAGACCTGAGTCGAAACAAGGCCCCCGGAGTAGACAACATTCCATTAGAACTACTGACGGCCTTGGGAGAGCCAGTCATGACAAAACTCTACCAGCTGGTGAGCAAGATGTATGAGACAGGCGAAATACCCTCAGACTTCAAGAAGAATATAATAATTCCAATCCCAAAGAAAGCAGGTGCTGACAGATGTGAAAATTACCGAACTATCAGTTTAATAAGCCACGGCTGCAAAATACTAACGCGAATTCTTTACAGACGAATGGAAAAACTGGTAGATGCAGACCTCGGGGAGGATCAGTTTGGATTCCGTAGAAATGTTGGAACACGTGAGGCAATACTGACCTTACGACTTATCTTAGAAGAAAGATTAAGAAAAGGCAAACCTACGTTTCTAGCATTTGTAGACTTAGAGAAAGCTTTTGACAATGTTGACTGGAATACTCTTTTTCAAATTCTAAAGGTGGCAGGGGTAAAATACAGGGAGCGAAAGGCTATTTATAATTTGTACAGAAACCAGATGGCAGTAATAAGAGTCGAGGGGCATGAAAGGGAAGCAGTGGTTGGGAAAGGAGTGAGACAGGGTTGTAGCCTCTCCCCAATGTTATTCAATCTGTATATTGAGCAAGCAGTAAAGGAAACAAAAGAAAAATTTGGAGTAGGTATTAAAATTCATGGAGACGAAGTAAAAACTTTGAGGTTCGCCGATGACATTGTAATTCTGTCAGAGACGGCAAAGGACTTGGAAGAGCAGTTGAACGGAATGGACAGTGTCTTGAAAGGAGGATATAAGATGAACATTAACAAAAGCAAAACGAGGATAATGGAATGTAGTCAAATTAAATCGGGTGATGGTGAGGGAATTAGATTAGGAAATGAGACACTTAAAGTAGTAAAGGAGTTTTGCTATTTAGGAAGTAAAATAACTGATGATGTTCGAAGTAGAGAGGATATAAAATGTAGACTGGCAATGGCAAGGAAAGCGTTTCTGAAGAAGAGAAATTTGTTAACATCAAATATAGATTTATGTATCAGGAAGTCGTTTCTGAAAGTATTTGTTTGGAGTGTAGCCATGTATGGAAGTGAAACATGGACGATAACTAGTTTGGACAAGAAGAGAATAGAAGCTTTCGAAATTTGGTGCTACAGAAGAATACTGAAGATAAGGTGGATAGATCACGTAACTAATGAGGAGGTATTGAATAGGATTGGGGAGAAGAGAAGTTTGTGGCACAACTTGACTAGAAGAAGGGATCGGTTGGTAGGATATGTTTTGAGGCATCAAGGGATCACAAATTTAGCATTGGAGGGCAGCGTGGAGGGTAAAAATCGTAGAGGGAGACCGAGAGATCAGTACACTAAGCAGATTCAGAAGGATGTAGGTTGCAGTAGGTACTGGGAGATGAAGCAGCTTGCACAGGATAGAGTAGCATGGAGAGCTGCATCAAACCAGTCTCAGGACTGAAGACAACAACAACAACAACAACAACAACAACAGACGATACTGGATGCTGGGGTCTGGAGAGAAGCCGACGTTCTGACTCGTATCAAAGGGCATAAGGATAGGCCAGTTCAAGTCAGGAATGTTATTGCCCACAAACCGTTCCCTCGCAGGTGCTACATTGTCGTATTGATTCCATAATCATCTTCGAACTGCTCCTCTACTGCAAGTAGTACACAATGCTGTGAAGTATTTTCACATCCGTTTTCTGCAGTGCCATAAAGGGACCGTGTCCTAACCCTGAAAATCATCTTCTCCATCCTTTACTGTTGACACTACACGTGATGGCAGGTAAAGTTCTCGAGACATTCGCCTAACCCGGACCACCCCATTGGACTGCCACATAGAATAGCGTGATTCATTGCTCCAAATCACTCGTTTCCAGTCATCCGCTGGCCAGTCCTTACACCACTTCAAAGGTCGCTTAGCACTGGCTACAGAAATGTGGAGGTTATGAGGAGTTGCTCGAACGTTACATCCGTTTCCTTTTACCTCCCTATGCATTCTCTTTCTGCTAGCTAGTCTCATGGGAACACTTTGGATCTCAAGACTGATTTCTCCCTCTGATGTCATGCGATTTTTTCCACAATTATCCTTGTTTAGTTGTGGTTGATCCTTCGCATCACCAACAGTAGACTTGGGTAGCTATAGAAGGGGTGCCATGTCCCTCACGGATTTGTTACTCAGGTGACATACAGTGACTGACCCACGTCGAAATCACTTAGCTCTCCTGATCCACCCATTCTACTGCAACTGCTTCTCTACCACCCACCTTTTACACTGACGGGTCCACGTCTCCTGACATCCAGTGGGCAATTCCACATTTTCTAGGTGTGTCCCAATACTTTCGATCAAGTCATATAGAATGTCAGATACGAGATAAATCTTCGTACAGACTTTCCGATACTTCAAGCGTTTTTATCACCCAATGTAAGCGATTGTCATCGCAGTTCTGTTGTGCATCTCGCTGGTGGATTTTTAAATATCCGTCCGAGTGAATTAACCTCCCCATGTGCTGACTATTCAAGCTTATTACAAAACAGGAGGCCGTTAGCAATAAACCGTCATCATCACACAACAATTAAACTGATTTCTGGTTTCTGCCCTTAGAGGATCTTTAGAGCGAAAGCTAACTGCACACTCCTTTCCAAATCTTAATAGGTTGTTACATACTGAATATTTGTACGTTTGTCATACACACACATCAAAATAAGTTTTCCATCAACCCGGTTTCCAGAACTCCTGAAGATAGACGTTGACTATGGATATTGAACCACAGGCAAAGTCCCTTTTATTGTTACGATATGTAACTAAACCTGCCCAAAGATGTAAACAACTATGCATGAGCAGCGCCTATTACACGGAGGGGATCCGATAGCTGATCAGTTCCAGTTATTCCACCAGGAAGGAGGGTACAGGCTCCTGTTGTCTGTCGTTCAACCATGCCTAGACGCTCAATACCGCGGTTCGATCGCGTCCGCATGGTTACTTTGTGCCAGGAAGGGCTCTCTAAAAGGGAAGTATCCAGGGGTCTCGGAGTGAACCAAAGCGATGGTGTTTGGACACTGAGGAGGTACAGAGAGACAGGAACTGTTGATGACATGCCTCGCTGAGGCCGTCCAAGGGCTACTTCTGCAGTGAATGATCGCTACCTATGGATTATGGTTCGTGGTTCGGAGGAACTCTGACAGAAATGCCACCATGTTGAATAATGCTTTTCGTGCAGCCACAGGACGTCGTGTTACGACTCAAACTGTGGGCAATAGGCTGCATGATGCGAAACTTCACTCCCGACGTCCGTGGTGAGGTCCATCTTTGCAACCACTACACCATGCAGCGCAGTATAGATGGGCCCAACAACATGCCGAACGGACCGCTCATGACTGACATCACGTTCTCTTCACCGATGAGTGACGCATATCCCTTCAAGCAGACAATTCGTCAGAGACGTGTTTGTAGGCAATCCGATCAGGCTGAACGCCTTAGACACACTGTTCAGCGAGTGCAGCAAGGTGGAGGTTCCCTGCAGTTTTGGGGTGGCATTATGTGGGGCCGACGTACGCCGCTGGTGGTCATGGAAGGAGCCGTGACGGCTGTACGATAAGTGAATGCCATCCTACGAGACCGATAGTGCAACCTTATCGGCAGCGTATTGGCGAGACATTCGTCTTCAGGAACGACAATTCGCGCCCCATCGAGCACATCTTTTGAATGACTTCCTTCAGGATAACGGCATCGGTCGAATAGAGTGGCCAGCATATTTTCCAGACATGAACTCTATCGAACATGCCCGGCAAAGATTTTAAGGGGTGTTCATGGACGACGTGACCCACCAACAACTCTGAGGGATCTACGCCGAATCGCCGTTGAAGGGTGGGACAATCTGGACCAACAGTGCCTTGATCAACTTGTAGATAGTATGCCACGACGAATACAGGCATGCAAGAGGACGTGCTACTGGGTATTAGAGGTACCGCGGTGTGCAGCAATCTGGACTACCACCTCTGAAGGTGGCACAAAGCGAATTTGTGGTTTCATGAGCAATAAAAAGGGCAGAAATGATGTTTATGTTGATCTCTACCTCAGTTTTCTGTGCCCGTTCCGGAACTGTCGTAACCGCCGTGATGGAACACTTTTTTTGATGTGTGTAGCACTAACCTTTTGAATGTACTGCATCTTGCAGTGGCTTTTTGGTTGGATGATGACTCAATGGGAACTGAAACCGATTAGACAGTGTGTGGTCAAGACTATTACCCTGTAATAAATTCCGGTACTATCGCATTTTCCCAGTAACATCTTATCATATTTCAAGAAACGTGTTTATGATTCCCCATCATTCTATTTTTTTTTTTTTTTTTTTTTTTTTTTTTTTTGCTTTCCATTCGCTGCTCCCAGTTGATAAGAATATGTTATGTATGTCCTCTGATTGCTGCAGTTTCTCAAGACAAACACACTATCTGCCGAATATCTTCTCCTGCAAGCATATGTTTAACTCATTCAACAACTTCCTGTTCCCACTGTATGATATTTAAGCTTTACATTTTTTCCATTCTTTAATGTTTAGCCTTTATTCAAACTGACTAGATGACTCTCATCTGCTTTCTTTCTACTTTTCATTTCTTCCTGACACACTTAAAAATAACTAGGTATTCTCTGAGACTTGTTACCCTGCTCGTATTTCTACCCGCTTGTAATTGTGTTTTACTTTTCGACATTTGCAAGTAATGCAGATCGATTTCTGACGACAAGACTGAATCTTTGCCTTATCTGTGGATCATTTAATCTTTCTGTATAATACTCTTTTAAGCTTTTGTAATATTTTAATTTTCTTTCTCTCATCGGCTAGGTGGTTACGTCAGTATCCGCTCTTTTGAACAGTCTAATGAGTAATGTTCATCTTGTGCAGTGCATCAGTCGTTATGTGGGCTACCTGTTTGATTTTAAAGACATAGGGAGATTTCACTGTTTCTTTCAGACATCTTTGTGACTAAATGACCCTGAGATAATTGCAGACCTGTAGCTTGCTACTAAACTGATTGTCCACATTGCATCGTTTCTTCTCTGTTGTGAATCTATATATGTCTTTTCGTTGCTCCTTAGCACTGCAACCGCCCAGCAAAGTCTATTTCTGTTTCTGACGTTTTCCAAAGTCGTTTCAGTTCTCCCCAGTTGTTTCGGTTAATTCATGTACACTCCTGGAAATGGAAAAAGGAACACACTGACACCGGTGTGTCAGACCCACCATACTTGCTCCGGACACTGCGAGAGGGCTGTACAAGCAATGATCACACGCACGGCACAGCGGACACACCAGGAACCGCGGTGTTGGCCGTCGAATGGCGCTAGCTGCGCAGCATTTGTGCACCGCCGCCGTCAGTGTCAGCCAGTTTGCCGTGGCATACGGAGCTCCATCGCAGTCTTTAACACTGGTAGCATGCCGCGACATCGTGGACGTTAACCGTATGTGCAGTTGACGGACTTTGAGCGAGGGCGTATAGTGGGCATGCGGGAGGCCGGGTGGACGTACCGCCGAATTGCTCAACACGTGGGGCGTGAGGTCTCCACAGTACATCGATGTTGTCGCCAGTGGTCGGCGGAAGGTGCACGTGCCCGTCGACCTGAGACCGGACCGCAGCGACGCACGGATGCCCGCCAAGACTGTAGGATCCTACGCAGTGCCGTAGGGGACCTCACCGCCACTTCCCAGCAAATTAGGGACACTGCTGCTCCTGGGGTATCGCCGAGGACCATTCGCAACCGTCTCCATGAAGCTGGGCTACGGTCCCGCACACCGTTAGGCTGTCTTCCGCTCACGCCCCAACATCGTGCAGCCCGCCTCCAGTGGTGTCGCGACAGGCGTGAATGGAGGGACGAATGGAGACGTGTCGTCTTCAGCGATGAGAGTCGCTTCTGCCTTGGTGCCAATGATGGTCGTATGCGTGTTTGGCGCCGTGCAGGTGAGCGCCACAATCACGACTGCATACGACCGAGGCACACAGGGCCAACACCCGGCATCATGGTGTGGGGAGCGATCTCCTACACTGGCCGTACACCTCTGGTGATCGTCGAGGGGACACTGAATAGTGCACGGTACATCCAAACCGTCATCGAACCCATCGTTCTACCATTCCTAGACCGGCAAGGGAACTTGCTGTTCCAACAGGACAATGCACGTCCGCATGCATCCCGTGCCACCCAACGTGCTCTAGAAGGTGTAAGTCAACTACCCTGGCCAGCAAGATCTCCGGATCTGTCCCCCATTGAGCATTTTTGGGACTGGATAAAGCGTCGTCTCACGCGGTCTGCACGTCCAGCACGAACGCAGGTCCAACTGAGGCGCCAGGTAGAAATGGCATGGCAAGCCGTTCCACAGGACTACATCCAGCATCTCTACGATCGTCTCCATGGGAGAATAGCAGCCTGCATTGCTGCGAAAGGTGGATATACACTGTACTAGTGCCGACATTGTGCATGCTCTGTTGCCTGTGTCTATGTGCCTGTGGTTCTGTCAGTGTGATCATGTGATGTATCTGACCCCAGGAATGTGTCAATAAAGTTTCCCCTTCCTGGGACAATGAATTCACGGTGTTCTTATTTCGATTTCCGGGAATGTATATTTACCGAATTTGTGGCTCGTGGTAAAACACGAAGTTCTTTATCTTATTACTTAGATTTACTTCAGGTGTCTCACAATTCAGTTAATGTTCACTGAGCATGATAATAATTTTTGTTTGACGTCTTCGGTACAGTCCACTGTCGTGTCGTCCCTTCATTGCTCCATTCACCTCTTGTAGAGCAGAGAAGTTATCTATATATCTTTCTATTTCCGAACCGTTTACTCTGGCAGATGCTAGTCAGGATGGAAGCCTTATGTTACATATTCACTTAATAGACAACTTGGTATCGCAACGTTCATCTGTTGCAATGTCAGCTCTTTCCGAGACCTGATAGCAGGATCTTCGTTAGTATAAGCGTGCCGCGGCAGTGTTACTACCACTTTCCAGGGTGAGCACGTCAGTGAGGCTGCCACATCACTGATTCGTGCCGCCGGGTCGCCTTTTTATATAATAAGTATTTCTAGTGATAATTTTTGTATTAAAATCATATAAATATATCAAAATTGTTCATGTCATTCATGTAAATATGTTCAGAGAATCACAGACAAACAACCACCGTTACAGAGATTTACACCGTTCTTACAGGTGCATCGAACAAAATGTGACTTTTTCGCATTAGAACCTAAGCAGTCACCCATAGTTATCACTTGAATGTTAGGTTACCCATCACACTTGCCCAGAGGGCAGTTTGCCTCAAATTACTGTCTTATTTCATATGGAATGATATTTGCTATGGAACATTATTAGATTTAAATGCAGTAGGAGCGAGAGGTAGACTCCAGGGCACCGATGTAGAGGGTGCTTAAAAACACTGTGGAAACTTGTAAGGTTGTTGCAGGTTAGGTTGTGCTAAGAAATAATTTCTAAGAAAGAAATTGGATACATTGCGCCGTTCCTGAGTCAATTAGCTTTGAAGTTAACCAATCAGCCCATTACGCTTGAAATGGTGTTATCAAGCCCGTTCTTCGTTTGGTTCACCACTGGTGCATATCTGGTGCTGTGAATGCAACAAAGACGTATTAAATTGTCTCCCTTTGTAATGGATTAGGAACAGAACGGTGGTAGAAAAGGTCAAACAAGTGAGGAAGGCATAATATTGATTTTATTATTAACTGCCTCTAACACAATTTGTTGAATATCACCACCGGAGAAGTCTATGAGATACTGTACAGCGCCAGATTTGCACCTGGTGCCCGAAATCGGAACTATTTTTTTCCAGCATAAACCTATTCCAGAATAGTTCATTAGCATATCTGTCAAGTTTCGCTGCCCTACAATGATTATAGCCTACACTGGACTTCTGAGAGCATCTCTAAATACAATTACCCGGTACATATTTTTTTTCTTTATTGTGATTTCATTCCCCTGCTCCATATGGGCAGGGGAGGGCTGTCAGCGACACAATCCGCCGCTCTTCAGGCGAGTGACATGACAACTAAGACAAGAATAAAATTTTACATATAAGGCGATGAAAAAGAGGGACATAAAAGAGAGTAAGAGGACATAATGGAGGTAAAAATACACTGACATCGAGACGTTCATGGGGGGGGGGCAATTAAAAAGGTCAAAATAAAGCTAAAAAACGCAGTTGGCTATTCTTAAAACAGGAAGAAGACACTGAAGGCACACGCACAGGTTAAAAGTCGGCCGCAGTATTAAAAAAAAAAAAACTCCAGAACAACACACTTAAAACCCACTTGGAGCACACATGATTAAGAATAAAACTGCCAGGTGGGACCTGCAGAGGGAGACGCCGGAGAGGATGGAAAAGGAGGGGAGAGCAACGGGCAGCAGGGGAGGTGGCAGGATGAAAAGAGTAGGGGTGTCAGTGGGTACAGGAGACTGGTGGGGCAGTAGATAAAGAGGGAAGACAAGGCAAGAGGGAGTGCTGAGACACTGAAGGGGAGCACAAGAGAGGGAGGGGGAGTAGGAGGGGAAAACCACTCAGGAGAATGGAGGGGGAGGAGAGGGAGCCCTGAGGAGTAGGCAGGAGGAATATGGAGTTAGAATTGGTAGGAAGGGTAGATGTCGGGGCGAAGCTCATCATCTGGGAAGGGTAGATGGTGGAAGTTCCGTTGGGAAAGGAGGTGGAGGATGTGGGATGGAGAGAGGGTGGGACACAACGGTAAAGGCGCGGCAACAGGCTGGGAGTGGAGAGGAAGGGAGAAATCAGGGGTGAGGGGGATCAATGCGGCGGACAACATATAGTGTGCGAATGTGTTCAAGGAAAAGGGGAAGGTAGGGGAACCCGGTACACGCTTCACTTCAAATATTTTAAGTAATCAGATGTCTGAATCTGTTTTGTACATGGGGGTTTGCTTCTGTAAAGAACCGGGGATAGGGGGAAAGGGTAGGGGGATTACTGGCCGTATACATTCTAACTGAGATTGCGCCGCGACCTGAGACACGACGTGCTTGTGTGCGGCAGGTTTCATCTCCATCGGCAACGACATCAGCACGATGCTGGTATCTGCGGTGATCACGTACTACGCGGGCCGCGGGCACCGGCCGCGCTGGATGACGTTCGGCCTGTACACCGTGGTGGCGTTCTGCCTGCTGAACGCGCTGCCGCACCTGCTGTACGGCGCCGGCCAGGACTCGCTGATGCTGACGCGGGAGTACGGCGCCACCGCCAACCCCAACGAGACCAGCGAGCTCATCGGTGAGTGCGATCCATTTAGCATTAAGAACTGGATACTTCTCTCTCGCTTGTCTTCTGTGAGTTAATGTGCTATGTCTGGGGCACATTACTGGCCAGAAATTGTGAGTTTTCGTCCTTCTACGTTTACTATATTAATTCATTCAAAAAGCGATGAGAAGATCCGATTAACAGAGAAGAGTGGAGTTATTAATGGACAGTTCTATATCATGTAACTTATCGACCTGGTTCATATGCTTCTGACCCAAAGGTCTGTTAGAATGAATCCTTTAATCTCCTCCCTGAGGTTGCTGACAGTGGTTAGCTGTTATTATAAATTATCTACAATACACAGTAAAATTTAGTTTTCATATCTCTTCCCTTTCATTAATTCACAGCTTATTTCAGTGATCAGCTTTGTAAATTAAACGACATCTATATATTGTACCGTAGATCAGCAAGTGACAACTCCTCCAAGAATTTTCATAACGTTAACAAATTATAGTGATTAACAAACTATCTATAGGTGTAAGATGCGTAACACCAGTTTCACATAGATGTTCACCTTTTAACTTACAGAAACGAACTGAACTGACAGAATACGTTTACCACTTAGTTTGATAATGCCTGTCTTTATACAGTGTCTGTATGTTACTTTACAATGGACAACATGGTAATTGGAAGTTTTGGCCGACCTAAGACACGTGTACGGATAGCCAAAGTGGTAAATGCGACCACACACGATGAGTGGTGTATCCGTATTAGGGTCCCGTTCCACCATAAATTTTCATGTGTCACTAATAAAACATTCAGCTGATGTCAAAAAGTATTCACAATTTTCGAATATATTTGTGTAATAATGACTACGTTTCAAACGTCACTGCAGAAATCAAAAGTTGTCACAAAACACTATCCTTACAGGGTTGCCATGAATCAAAGGTAAGTGTTGATTTAAACCAATTAGTGGTAGTATAAATCTTTGAAAGTATCTGGAATTCATAATCAATAATCACTCGTGAAATAGTAACAGTCGATAGCGTCTGTAGGACTAGAACACATTAAAGTTTCTTCACAAGACAGCCTATCTTTTACTTGTTTTAATTGGTCATCAGCCAAAAGTACAGCTAGGATACCGAGTTCTAGCCGAAGTACGCATCATCTAAGGCCTGAAATTAAGAGAGAATATTCTCAGCCTAATCCTACACACAGCAATATTAGTTTGGAACAGCATTATGGAGATGACTACATGATATTTAACTGATATTTGAAACTTCCAGATTTCACTATGATTGTTCTCGGATTGTGGACATGGCAATTTTAAAAGGAGCATAGCAGACTGACACTTTTATTTACTTTATCTCGAAAAACTGACATTAATTTCTACTACAAAACTATGATTAATTACTGTGCACTACTATCGTGTACAGATTTGTATCAGAGGGAAAACTGATGGGTTAAGATGCATTTTACCTGCAGTTTTTAACAGTTATGTTTATGTATGAATGCAGAAAAGTGCAAGGTATGCTGTTAAATGTCTATGGTCTAAAAAGCTAGCTGTCAGTAAGAATTTTGCCTGTGTGATGTATTATGAAAGACGTGCTTGTAAGCTGATAGGTATGCACAAGGCTGTAATTGTGGCATTTGATATGTGTATATGTGAGAGTCCCCACATACCATAAAATAAAAGAAATTTTTAATGTGGTACACAAATCGCCAGCATCATTTAATACTTTAACCAACAAATGCAACATGCAAGCATATTGTTGTTCATTTATCTGTCTTACCTATTTACTGTATTTATTCAAAAAATGGTTCAAATGGTTCTGAGCACTATGCGACTTAACTTCTGAGGTCATCAGTCGCCTAGAACGTAGAACTAATTAAACCTAACTAACCTAAGGACATCACACACATACATGCCCGAGGCAGGATTCGAACCTACGACAGTAGCGGTCGCTCGGCTCCAGACTGTAGCGCCTAGAACCGCACGGCCACTCCGGCCGGCTACTGTATTTATTTTTGATATTATATTACAGACGTTTGATAATGGCATAAGGACAAAACTGGCGAATAAAGTAAATTAAATGCCTGCTGCATTAAAGGAATAAAACCGGGAACGTATAGTGGTTAAAATGGTCACTTAACGTAGACCCCAACTGGTTGTTTCTTCCCCAACAGATATTTTTCTATGATTGTAAGCATAAGCACTAAACTGATCGCAGTGAATACCGAAAACATAGCAGATTACCATTTTCCTACGTCCATGTGCTAGTAGTGTCGTAATATTCACATGCCTCCAGCAAAATTATTATGGTGATATGCAGATACGATATTAGATACTGACATATCTATAGCTATGGCAAGTCTGTAGTAAAGACACGAAACTGCAATTGAATCAAATGCTGCTTCTCTGATGTCATGTAAATAGCTAGTCACATTTGTGTGTGTCTGGATAATTCAGTAACAATTGCATCGAATATTGTCATGAAACCGCCATTTTAATATAACGCAATGTTATAGAAACAATAACACTTTGAAACTGAGAATAATATTGCAATAGTGATCCTGTGTCGTCTCGCACTATTTAAATCATATCAAATGACTTGTTTGTTGTTCCTGGTCTTGCAGTTATATAAATATTTCCAAGAACAATTTCCACCATCAGTATACAGGTTACTTGTTATGTATTGAATACCATTTACGTTTGTTGTAGAATTCTGATATTCATGCACACAATACAATAATTATCACTTAATTCATGACATCACATTAGATTACAGTGAGACTGTTACATAATATCCTGCAATAAAATTCAGATATGATTCTTTACGAGCATTGTACCCTGTATTTAATGTCAAAGCCATCAGGCAAGTATTCAGATTTTTCAGCCAGTTTTTAAATCACAAAACATTGCTCTAGCGCTTCGTCAGCACTCTCCATAAAGTGTGCTCAATAGATTACATTACCAACTGAGATTATTGCATGCGTGGTAAAAATTTCGGTGTGCAGAGTTTATTAACTAATCAGTGACTCGTATTATTCCGTTCCCATAAAATTTCACTCACGTTTTACGTCGTTCCCTTCACCTAGTATGTAAGTCTCGGCCAAGAACCTGAACCCCACTAATTACAAGACTAAGCAGTATAGAACAATATTTTAATATTGTGGTGTCCTGTTTTACAGAAAGCCACTCTTTACATTTGTGATACATATTTACATAATTTTCGATCTGTGAATCTGAATCACATAAAACGCTTTTGATTAGGACCAAACTGGCCATATTTATATTTAGTTCTCAGGTGTCTCCAGTTGTTCTGATGAAAGCAATAGTCTGGTTTCTCTCATGGATATAGAAAGCTTGTTACCAGGTGGTGTAATCTTTATCACAGATATCTCGTGAATAAGCTACTAAGTTTATGACTTGAGAAAGAAAGACTATTTGCTTCACATCGTATGTCTTTACCTGATGAAACGCTTATGCGCTCAGAATTATTTTGGCACAGATTATGCGGCCTGAGAACTGAAATCACATATTTTAAATGTCTACAATTAAATATGACGTTTCCATCTTCCACGTCACAGCTTACATCTCCACACCTCCAAAATTTTAGCACTTTTTGCAAGTCCTAGGCCATAAAGTTTCCCACCTCGCTTGCTGCATCTTTCTTCATTTTCCTAAACGCATCCGCTACAGGATGAACTTGAACTCTAGCCTCAATCCCCCCTTCCCTCAACCTCCTCCCCCCCCCTCCCCCCCCACCCCCCGACGCTTTCTTCTGGACTTCCTCGAACATCTTCATAGGCGCTATACACCACGTAAACTTGAAGCTTAAAACACCATTGTTTCCTCAATTCTCCTCAACATTGGGCTGCTGCCGCTCCTATTCTAACATAGCCTCCCTCCCCTCTCCCATCTTCCCTTAATCTTTCCCAAGACAGCTTCAGATGGCTTCCTCTTCCTAATCTGTAATTACGTGCCGCTATTTACCCAATCAAGCAGCAATAAACCTAGGACCCATATCCTCACCTCAGAACGAAACTCTAGTACCCATCGCAGGCTCCAGACCACAATATCCCAAGCCTCAGTCTTCCCTGTTCCAAGTCTCACATATAGATCAGACACATCCCAGGCCAAGATTCGTCGGAGGTTTCCGTCTGGTCTCTATTAAATACAGCGTTATCCTATACTTGAGTCGCAATTGTACCAACTGTGCAAATTAGTAAGTGCAAGCGAGGGCTGTTGTTATTCTCTTTTCTGATATCGAAAACCTTTAACTTTTATTTTGTAGCTACTTTCTTGAATGTTTGAAATAAGAAATTCAAATTTCGGGAAACTTTTGAGCGGTCTCCATGCAACCCCAGAGTTCCACGGAACACAGTGCAAGAAAAGCTGATTACGCTATTCAGCAAGTGGCGTCATGGCCATCTGTCGTTTTTGTCGTAATATTATCAAAAATAATGATCTTTTCTTGTACTTTAATTGTGTTATTTATGAATTTGAAAATTAGTAAGAGTAAGAAATGGCGATCTCTGGCGTTTCCTTCAGGAGAAGTGTTACATTGTCTATCTGACTTGCTTTTCTACTGTGTTTCGCACGTTTCTACACCCATCTTAAAGAGTAAGACGCGCTTTGCAGAGGAAGAGCGGCGCAAGGTGCTGTGCCGGCCAGAGGGGGGCGTGCCGTGCGACAGCTCTGCCGGCAGCCTCGCGCCGCAGCTCATCCTGTTCGGCGCCAACTTCATAGCGGGCATCGGCGGCTCGCTCTACTACACGTTGGGCACCTCCTACATGGACGACAACATCAAGAAGTCCAAGACGCCGGCGCTCATCAGTAAGTGCCGTCGTCGCTCCCGCCCCGGTGTCCCGCGATCCTGCCCTGCCGCTCAAAGTCTGCCGCGCACTCTCGAGTGAGCCGGTGGAACGAGCCTGTAAACGTCCACTGGACACCAAAAGCTCCCCACATCAAACAAGCTGTCAACGTTTAGCGGTGGTATCCGAAACCACCCTGTGTATAGGGAAAAATGTATTTCAGTAAAAGACAGTAAGTGTTGAGAGTAAAGTAAGTGTGTTGACATAAACCCCCAGAATTTATTTTCGTCTACCCAGTGCAGTACCACAACGACTAGCAGATATTTTATTGAACTATATAGGGTGATTGAAAACCGTACACACGTTGAGGGTGATATGCATGCATCAAAATAAGCGTAAAATGTTAAATAAAGTTTTGCCTGAAATTGTTTTATTTCAGAGTTATGTAGTAGAGTAGGCATCACAAGAGCAACAACAACAACACAAAATTAGTTCTTCTCAGAAAGCAACGACACGAAGGGACCCAAAATTCAACACAACTAGTACTGTACATTCAGCCCAGAACATCATCAAAATTATGTCCTTGTAGAATCGGAATTTAAAAGAGCTTTGGGGGACTTACGGTCAAATAAGGTAGAAGGGATAGATAACATTCCATCAGAATTTCTATAATCATTAGGGGAAGTGGGAACAAAACGACTATTCACGTTGGTGTGTGGAATATATGAGTCTGGCGACATACCATCTGACTTTCGGAAAAGCATCATCCACACAATTCCGAAGACGGCAAGAGCTGACAAGTGCGAGAATTATCGCACAATCAGCTTAACAGCTCATGCATCGAAGCTGCTTACAAGAATATTATACAGAAGAATGGAAAAGAAAATTGAGAATGCGCTAGGCTTTCGGAAAAGTAAAAGCACGAGAGAGGCAATTCTGACGTTATGGCTAATAATGGAAGCAAGGCTAAAGAAAAATCAAGACACGTTCATAGGATTTGTCCACCTGGAAAAAGCGTTCGACAATATAAAATGGTGCAAGCTCTTCAAGATTCTGAAAAAAGTAGGGGTAAGCTATAGGGAGAGACGGGTCATATACAATATGGACAACAACCAAGAGGGAATAATAAGAGTGGACGATCAAGAACGAAGTGCTCGTATTAAGAAGGGTGTAAGACAAGGCTGTAGCCTTTCGACCCTACTCTTCAATCTGTACATCGAGGAAGCAATGATGGAAATAAAAGAAAGGTTCAGGAGTGGAATTAAAATATAAGGTGAAAGGATATCAATGATACGATTCGCTGATGGTATTGCTATCCTGAGTGAAAGTGAAGAAGAATTAAATGATCTGCTCAACGGAATGAACAGTCTAATGAGTACGCAGTATGGTTTGAGAGCAAATCGGTGAAAGACGAAGGTAATAAGAAGTAGTAGAAATTAGAACAGCGAGAAACTTAACATCAGGATTGATGATCACGAAGTCAGTGAAGTTAAGGAATTCTGCTACCTAGGCAGTAAAATAACCAATGACGGACGGAGCAAGGACGACATCAAAAGCAGACTCGCTATGGCAAAAAAGGCATTTCTGGCCAAGAGAAGTCTACTAATATCAAATACCGGCCTTAATTTGAGGAAGAAATTTCTGAGGATGTACGTCTTGAGTACAGCATTGTATGGTAGTGAAACATGGACTGTGGGAAAACCGGAACAGAAGAGAATCGAAGCATTTGAGATGTGGTGCTATTAGGTGGACTGATAAGTTAAGGAATGAGGAGGTTCTATGCAGAATCGGAGAGGAAAGGAATATGTGGAAAACACTGATAAGGAGAAGGGACAGGATGATAGAACATCTGCTGAGAGATGAGGGAGTGACTTGCATGGTATTAGAGGGAGCTGTAGAGGGCAAAAACTATAGAGGAAGACAGAGATTGGAATATTGGAATACGTCAAGCAAATAATTGAGGACGTAGGTTGCAAGTGCTACTCTGAGATGAAGAGGTTATTCGTGGCGGGCCGCATCAAACCAGTCAGTAGACTGACGACAAAAAAAAAAAAAAAAAAAAAAAAAAGACGAAGACCGCAATGTTCTCACCACCTTCACGCTCTCGGGATCTTGCAGGCTCCGTTCATCTCATTCTGCACAGTTGCACTTCCATTTGCAGTTCGCTGCTGTAGTTATGCTACATGCTCAATTTGCAACACCATCCACGGGCTCTTTGAGACAGCCCCAAAGTTAGAAGTCCAGGGCTAAGATTCGGAGATCAAACGGGCCAAGCGATGGTCCCGCGCGACCTACCCACCTACCGGGATAAGTGAGACTGAGATACTCTGTTACCTCCCGACTAAATTGTGCAGGTACACCGTCGTGCATAAAAATCAGTTGGTTCGTTTAGCAAGCGGGACAGCATGAAACAGACCACCCAACTGATATTCCAAAAACTGTCTATACACCCTGCTTGTCAGACACTGTGGAATGACATGTGGTCCCAATAACTGATCCTCCACTATACCACACCAAATGATCACTGCAAAACGTGGTTGATATCTTCGTTCTGTAATTAACTGAGGATTCTCAAACGTCCACACGTGCACCTTATGAGCGTTCATGATACCCGCTCTGGTAATGAGGCTCTCATCCGTCAACAGTGTCCGACAACCAAACATTATATCAGCAGTATGGCGCTTGTACAACCACTGACAGGAAGCCTGACGCTACGGTGGTCTACAGACGTCATCTCCTGCACCTCCTCCAGGTGAATTGGGTGGAATTGTTGTTTCCGAAGCAGGAGCCATATAGTTGACTGAGGAACCCCCACAGTGGTACTTACACTGTGGGTACATGTGGTCGGCTCTTTATCTGTTATTTGCAGACTGTTCTCTATACGCACTCCATCCAGTTAAGGCCGACCTAACCGTGGTGCACCACGAATGTCACGTTCCCTTAAACCCCTGTCCACAGCTGTGAAAGTGTGATGGTTTGGTACTCTTCTGTTTGGAAAAATTTCCACATGCTGTCTTCTTGCTACTCGTGCGTTGTCTTTCTGCTGCGCTGTAAAGGAACTGCATATCCGTACATTTAGCGTTTGAGTACCGTTTTTTTTTTTTTTGAAATTTGTGTTAAGTTTCTATGGGACAAACTATGGGACAAACTGTCATCGGTCCCTAGGATTACGCACTGCTTAATCTAACTTAAACGAACTTGCTCTAAGGACAGCACACACACCCATGCCCGATGGAGGACTTCAACCTTCGACAGGGGGAGCCGCGCGAACCGTGGCAAGGCGCCCCAGACGATGAGTCTACCCGCGCGGCGTACTCCATCGTACAGTACACAGTGGCCGCCCGGGGTAGCCGCGCGGTCTTAGGCGTCCTGTCACGGTTCTCGCGGCTCCCCCTGTCGGAGGTTGAAGTCCTCACTCGGGCATGGGTGTGTGTGTTGTCTTTAGCGCAAGTTAGTTTAAGTTGGGTTAAATAGTGTGTGAGCCTAGGGATCGATGACCTCAGCATAAGACCTTACCACAAATTTCCAAAAATTTCCACTACACATTGACTGTAGGCTATGGACTACCGACATAGTTAATGTTCGTAGTACGCCTGGGCCACTATACTACGAGAGCGCTATAGAGTACAATGGACTACACAAAAGTCAAGTAAACAAAGGCATTTCGTGCCAGAATCAATTGAGCAGTGTAGAGGTGTCTACAAAGCAACGTCAGTCAATTAGCAGGCTAACGCGACACGCCCGAAGCCAGTACTGGCCCATGATGTAATGCCTACCGCGAATGATATTACGCATCAGAACTATGAAATAAAGCAAACTCAGACAGATTTTATTTACCATTTTACTCTTAGTTTGATCACACATTACACCCACGAAATTAGTACAGTTACTTTTGAATCATCCTGTATAAGTAGAGCACTGTTAATTACGTTATTGCATGTGAAGACTGCGAAATATCATTACAGGAACAGCTACCCAGACATAGAAAGAAAACTTTTTACCGCGACAGAGAAGAAAGAGAGATCATTGTTTTGGAGACGGAGGCCAAAATTTTGAAGGCCATCTTCCTCACTTCACTGTCGGATTAGGCTTTCTGCCTATCGTAGAGGGTAGACAGTTTCTAGAGTAGGTTGTTACCGAAGTTGTGCTGATAGCCAGAAAACTATCAACTCTTGCTCGTTTCAACTGTAGAATCTGATTCAACGTTCAACGGTAGTAAATGATAAACTGTTTAGTTCTGACTTGCTAACATCTCTCTGGAAGAAAAGACGAGGAAAGGGCCTAATCTGTCTGTGGAGCGCGAATCAATCACTTTTTCGTTTATTACAGCAAGGGCGTGCAACATTCACAGTATGGCAACGCCTTCGGATAACGAACGGGCTTGAGTAATGTGAAACCTAAAATAGAAGATGATGTTATAAACTGATGTGCTTGTTCAGTTGTCATAAAGCGATAGTGTATACTCGTCACTGAATAACGAATATGCCACAAGACTCAAACTACCATGTCGTTACTCCGTGAGACGTTTCGGCACTCGCATGTTTTCATCCCCACTGGCAGTTCGTGCCGCCTGGGTAGTAAAATAAAAATGTCGTGCGACTAGGGCCTCCCGTCGGGGAGACCGTTCGCCTGGTGCAAGTCTTTCGATTTGACGCCACTGCGGCGACTTGCGTGTAGAGGAGGATGAAATGACGATGATTAGGACAATACAACACCCAGTCCCTGAGCGGAGAAAATCTCCAACCCAGCTGGGACTCGAACCCAGGCTCTTAGGATAGACATTCCTTCGTGCTGACCCCTCAGCTACCAGGGGCGGGTAGTTATCGAATTCCTATAATCTGTTATATTCAGGGCCAGATTAGTAGTGATACGTATTACCGAAAACATTCTGCCACTCGCCGTGTATTCTTTTTCGCGCGCAGTTCGTGTCCGGGTCTTGCTTGGTTCTCATAATCCTCCAATTCCTTTCACCTGGACACGATTCGTTTGTTCTACAAATACAAACTCGAATAAAAGATTGGCTGAGTGACTAGTGTGGAAACTGTATGTCTACGACGACAATTAGTTCGACCAACTTACGTTCTTTGGAAAGTGTTCAGTTCGACCTTAAAATTAAATTACGATCGGAGCTGAAAGGATAGATTACATCTGTTGTGCAAAGAATATTCACACGATAACGTAGTACATATTCTCATTGTGTGATGCAGTTATTATGTAGCGGAAATGAAGCAAACGTTGTGACTTTTTCAGAGAAGAGCCAGGAAATAAACGGAAATGTGATTTGTATCGACAATATTACTGCAATAGGACGGTTAACAAAAAATTTAAAAAAGGAACCATGTTTATGTAAGTACGCAGCTGTACAGCTTCAGTAGTAAATTTTGCACTCTTTATTAAGCCACTGGATTCGGTCTCACGTTACATCGTCATCAGGACACTATGCGATTTACTCTTGTCAAGGGACCTGATGACGATGTAATGTTAACATAGAAAGCGGTAGCTTAATAAAGAGTGCAAAATTTACGACTGGAGGTGTACAGCTGTTTACTTCAAATTGATCAGCCGGCGTCCCAACTAACATCTATACACATGGACATAGAAGAGATTGGCATGTGTTGGTAACCATTAACTAAAGTAACGAATAGCGAATACTTCATAATGGGTGTGTCTTTCGACAACAGTGAACGCTTAAGCTACAAAATAGCCACTACTTCTACACTACTTATTATATGGACGTTTCTACTCATTGGTTTAGGGGGACGTAGTTCGGTGTAATTACAGCATGTCGTGGTTTTAGCTCCTATGAATGTCACCAACACACAGTGTTAGGAGCTTTGTTTACAAATGTAAGATGGTAATCGATGTTCAACTGTTATGTCCTCGTGTTTACAGCGTGTTCAACAGACAGCAGCCTGGCAGTCTCTATCATCGGAGACTGAGTGGAAGAGGAGAAGAGTGGAAGGTTGAGAGAGAAGTTCGGTTGAAGAGGGAGAGAGAAAATGTCTGACTGGAGGAGAATAGAGGTTACAGAGGGAGAAGGATATTTGTAGATCGATAGAGTAAATGAGTAGAAATTAGATGTTTATGAGGGAAAACTAATATCTGCTCCCTCAGATGTTCCAGCGACGCATTATGCGCGGTCGTAAACTTGCAGTGACGCACTTGCGCTTTGCTTGCAGGCCTATCGTACTTCCTGCGGATGCTGGGCCCGGCTATCGGCTACTCGCTCGCCTCGCTGTGCCTCAAGTTCTTCATCTCTCCCAGCCTGACGCCCACCATCACGACCAAGGACCCGCGGTGGCTGGGCGCCTGGTGGATAGGTGAGTACGCCTCCCGCAGCCTCAGCTCCACACATCTACCACTTCTTCATCTCTCCCAGCCTGACGCCCACCATCACGACCAAGGACCCGCGGTGGCTGGGCGCCTGGTGGATAGGTGAGTACGCCTCCCGCAGCCTCAGCTCCACACATCTACCACTTCTTCATCTCTCCCAGCCTGACGCCCACCATCACGACCAAGGACCCGCGGTGGCTGGGCGCCTGGTGGATAGGTGAGTACGCCTCCCGCAGCCTCAGCTCCACACATCTACCACTTCTTCATCTCTCCCAGCCTGACGCCCACCATCACGACCAAGGACCCGCGGTGGCTGGGCGCCTGGTGGATAGGTGAGTACGCCTCCCGCAGCCTCAGCTCCACACATCTACCACTTCTTCATCTCTCCCAGCCTGACGCCCACCATCACGACCAAGGACCCGCGGTGGCTGGGCGCCTGGTGGATAGGTGAGTACGCCTCCCGCAGCCTCAGCTCCACACATCTACCACTTCTTCATCTCTCCCAGCCTGACGCCCACCATCACGACCAAGGACCCGCGGTGGCTGGGCGCCTGGTGGATAGGTGAGTACGCCTCCCGCAGCCTCAGCTCCACACATCTACCACTTCTTCATCTCTCCCAGCCTGACGCCCACCATCACGACCAAGGACCCGCGGTGGCTGGGCGCCTGGTGGATAGGTGAGTACGCCTCCCGCAGCCTCAGCTCCACACATCTACCACTTCTTCATCTCTCCCAGCCTGACGCCCACCATCACGACCAAGGACCCGCGGTGGCTGGGCGCCTGGTGGATAGGTGAGTACGCCTCCCGCAGCCTCAGCTCCACACATCTACCACTTCTTCATCTCTCCCAGCCTGACGCCCACCATCACGACCAAGGACCCGCGGTGGCTGGGCGCCTGGTGGATAGGTGAGTACGCCTCCCGTAGCCTCAGCTCCACACATCTACCACTTCTTCATCTCTCCCAGCCTGACGCCCACCATCACGACCAAGGACCCGCGGTGGCTGGGCGCCTGGTGGATAGGTGAGTACGCCTCCCGCAGCCTCAGCTCCACACATCTACCACTTCTTCATCTCTCCCAGCCTGACGCCCACCATCACGACCAAGGACCCGCGGTGGCTGGGCGCCTGGTGGATAGGTGAGTACGCCTCCCGCAGCCTCAGCTCCACACATCTACCACTTCTTCATCTCTCCCAGCCTGACGCCCACCATCACGACCAAGGACCCGCGGTGGCTGGGCGCCTGGTGGATAGGTGAGTACGCCTCCCGCAGCCTCAGCTCCACACATCTACCACTTCTTCATCTCTCCCAGCCTGACGCCCACCATCACGACCAAGGACCCGCGGTGGCTGGGCGCCTGGTGGATAGGTGAGTACGCCTCCCGCAGCCTCAGCTCCACACATCTACCACTTCTTCATCTCTCCCAGCCTGATGCCCACCATCACGACCAAGGACCCGCGGTGGCTGGGCGCCTGGTGGATAGGTGAGTACGCCTCCCGCAGCCTCAGCTCCACACATCTACCACTTCTTCATCTCTCCCAGCCTGACGCCCACCATCACGACCAAGGACCCGCGGTGGCTGGGCGCCTGGTGGATAGGTGAGTACGCCTCCCGCAGCCTCAGCTCCACACATCTACCACTTCTTCATCTCTCCCAGCCTGACGCCCACCATCACGACCATGGACCCGCGGTGGCTGGGCGCCTGGTGGATAGGTGAGTACGCCTCCCGCAGCCTCAGCTCCACACATCTACCACTTCTTCATCTCTCCCAGCCTGACGCCCACCATCACGACCAAGGACCCGCGGTGGCTGGGCGCCTGGTGGATAGGTGAGTACGCCTCCCGCAGCCTCAGCTCCACACATCTACCACTTCTTCATCTCTCCCAGCCTGACGCCCACCATCACGACCAAGGACCCGCGGTGGCTGGGCGCCTGGTGGATAGGTGAGTACGCCTCCCGCAGCCTCAGCTCCACACATCTACCACTTCTTCATCTCTCCCAGCCTGACGCCCACCATCACGACCAAGGACCCGCGGTGGCTGGGCGCCTGGTGGATAGGTGAGTACGCCTCCCGCAGCCTCAGCTCCACACATCTACCACTTCTTCATCTCTCCCAGCCTGACGCCCACCATCACGACCAAGGACCCGCGGTGGCTGGGCGCCTGGTGGATAGGTGAGTACGCCTCCCGCAGCCTCAGCTCCACACATCTCCCACTTCTTTACCACTGCTTAAAAAGGGGATACGTCTGATATCAACAACTACCGCCGAATCTCGCTTCTAACTGCCTTGCCCAAAATTCTTGAAAAAGCTATATATAAAACTTCCTGGCAGATTAAAACTGTGTGCCCGACCGAGACTCGAACTCGGGACCTTTGCCTTTCGCGGGCAAGTGCTCTACCAACTGAGCTACCGAAGCACGACTCACGTCCGGTACTCACAGCTCTACTTCTGCCAGTATCCGTCTCCTACCTTCCAAACTTTACAGAAGTTCTTCTGCGAAACTTGCAGAACTAGCACTCCTGAAAGAAAGGATACTGCGGAGACATGGCTTAGCCACAGCCTGGGGGATGTTTCCAGAATGAGATTTTCACTCTGCAGCGGAGTGTGCGCTGATATGAAACTTCCTGGCAGATTAAAACTGTGTGCCCGACCGAGACTCGAACTCGGGACCTTTGCCTTTCGCGGGCAAGTGCTCTACCAACTGAGCTACCGAAGCACGACTCACGTCCGGTACTCACAGCTCTACTTCTGCCAGTATCCGTCTCCTACCTTCCAAACTTTACAGAAGTTCTTCTGCGAAACTTGCAGAACTAGCACTCCTGAAAGAAAGGATACTGCGGAGACATGGCTTAGCCACAGCCTGGGGGATGTTTCCAGAATGAGATTTTCACTCTGCAGCGGAGTGTGCGCTGATATGAAACTTCCTGGCAGATTAAAACTGTGTGCCCGACCGAGACTCGAACTCGGGACCTTTGCCTTTCGCGGGCAAGTACTCTACCAACTGAGCTACCGAAGCACGACTCACGTCCGGTACTCACAGCTCTACTTCTGCCAGTATCCGTCTCCTACCTTCCAAACTTTACAGAAGTTCTTCTGCGAAACTTGCAGAACTAGCACTCCTGAAAGAAAGGATACTGCGGAGACATGGCTTAGCCACAGCCTGGGGGATGTTTCCAGAATGAGATTTTCACTCTGCAGCGGAGTGTGCGCTGATATGAAACTTCCTGGCAGATTAAAACTGTGTGCCCGACCGAGACTCGAACTAGGGACCTTTGCCTTTCGCGGGCAAGTGCTCTACCAACTGAGCTACCGAAGCACGACTCACGTCCGGTACTCATATCAGCGCACACTCCGCTGCAAAGTGAAAATCTCATTCTGGAAGCTATATATACTTTCACTAATGAAATATTAAATGCTCTGAGTAACCGGAAGACACCCGTTGGGATTTTTTGTGATCTATGAAAGGCTTTTGATTGTGTAAATCATGGAATACTTCCAGTTAAGCTCAAGTACTGTGCTGTAAATGGGACAGTGCTGAAATGGTTTAAATCATACCTAACTGGAAGAGTGCAGAAAGTTGAAATAAACAGTTCACATAATATGCAAAAAAAACTCGTGATTTCTCAAACTGGAGAACAATCAAGAATGGGATGCCGCAAGGTTCGATCTTGGGTCCTCCGCTGTTCTTAATATATATTAATGTCTTGCCATTCTATATTCACGAAGGTGCAAAGCTGGTGCTTTCTGCCGATGATACAAGTATATCTATCACTCCCAACAGACAAGAATTAACTGGTGAAATTGTAAACGATGTTTTTCAGAAAATCATTAAGTGGTTCTCTGCAAATGGGCTCTCATTAAACTTTGACAAAACACAGTACATACAGGTCCACACAGTAAACGGAATGACATCATTAATAAATGACTTCGATCAGAAATCGGTAGCTAAGGTAGAACATTCAAAATCTGTAGGTGTATGCATTATGAGGGGTTGAGTTGGAAAAAACACACTGAGTATCTGCTGAAACGTTTGAGTTCAGGTACTTATGCTATTAGGGTCATTGCCAATTTTGGCGATATACATCTGAGTAAATTAGCTTATCACGCCTATTTTCATTCTCTGCTTTCGTATAGCATCATATTCTGGGGTAACTCATCATTGAATAAAAGAGTGCTCATTGCACAAAAGCGTGTAATCAGAATAATTGCTGGAGCTCATCGAAGATCATCCTGCAGACATTTATTTAAAGAGCTAGAAATCTTCACTGTAGTATATATGTTGTTCAGTCCTGAGACTGGTTTGATGCAGCTATATATATATATATATATATATATATATATATATATATATATATATATATATATATATATATATGTATGAAATTTGTTATTAATTATTAACAAGCCGAACGAATTCAAAAGTAATAGCAGTGTACATGGCTACAACACTAGGAGAAAGGATGATCTTCACTACTCAAGGTTAAATCTAGCTTTGGCTCACAAGGGGGTAAATTATGCTGCCACAAAAGTCTTTGGTCGCTTACCTACTAGCATCAAAGGCCTGACAGTTAGCCATATAGCATTTAAAAGGAAATTAAAAGAATTTCTTAATGGTAACTCCTTCTATTCATTAGACGAATTTTTAGATATAGTAAGTGGGTAATTTCCCAACCTCAAAAAAAAAAAAATTGTGTGTCATGTAATATTTTGTCTAATGTAATATCTTGAATAGACACCTTTTATTAACCTGACACGTTCCACATCATTACGAAGTGTCGTATTCATGAACTACGGAACAAGTAGTAATCTAATTTAACCACCTATGCTTGTTAACTACCCATAGTCAGTAATCTCTGAAACTTTTAATATCTACTGCTATTGGTATAAAAACGGAAGTCTGAAAGACAACGTTACGAAGAATACGAAATAGCGTCCATACAGTAGAAATATCATCAATAATTTGTAGCAACAAATGGCCACGTTTCTAGGAGAAATCTCGGGATTGTCAGAGATCAAAAGGGGAGTCATACTCAGAGATGGTTTTCAAGTGTGCCTCTGGAAAGTCAGCAGGGATCTGAGATAAGCACTCAGATGAAAAACAATGAAATGTTGGCTCAGAATAGCCAAAGATAGACTGGACACAAATTGTCAAACCCTTACTAACAACTATACGGTTTTGCTATATTAGCAACGTTAATAATAACCGGACAAAGACAAAAACAACGAAATATGGTACTGAAGGCGACCAAAAAAAGAAATTATGAGAGTAGTTTCTCCCAAAACTCTCAGCTGTTGCAAAACCGTTTAAGCTGCACAGACTGAGAGTTGTACAAACAAGGCTTTAGGATTAAGTTCATAAATTCTTCCTTGAACTCCTGAATGAACTCTTGAATCTAGGTCTTGTACAAATGATCCTGTTCAGTACCTGCAAAGATCTTCTTTTCTGTTAACAGCTTTCTTCCCTATTTCCTGAAAAAAAAACCTAAAAATGACTCCTTTACTTCTGCTTTTCTGCTTTCTGTGTGAACGTAAATAGTGATTTCACTGATTTGATCTACGTGCGAGATGTCTGCTGCGCTTCTAGGATCCCCCATTCTTTTTTTAAAGAAATATCCAGAAGTGTCACAGTACGGTTGGCAAGTCTGTAGAAGATGGCATAAGAGGCGTACAGTATGACTGGCCGTGCATTTCAAAATGGTTCAAATAGCTCTGAGCGCTATGGGACTTAACATCTATGGTCATCAGTCCACTAGAACTTAGAACTACTTAAACCTAACCAACCTAAGGACAACACACAACACCCAGTCATCACGTGGCAGAGAAAATCCCTGACCCGGTCGTGCATTTCCGTCCGGGATTCACAGAGATTAAGATAAACCGTCCTAGGGTTATCTAAGTCAGTCGTCGCCTGCGATTTCCTCCTAGCCGTTCAGCCAAAAACCTCTCGTAGCTGAAGCTCCACGCAGAAGAGTATCAGCACCATCGGGTTCGCTGGAAAGCGCATCCTATATTTGCTAAGGAATGAAAGCGGGAAGCTTTGTTAGTTGAGATAATATTGTTGGTTGCCCTCAAGATATGTTTATCTGACACTGTTGAAATAATCCATCACTTTTAACTCAAAACAGGGTATTTTCCGAGAGGATTGTCTTACGACGGAACTAGATTGTAAGGTATCCTATGGGCGAATGGCGAATGGCGCGCACTCTAGATCTCGTACTTACAGTCGTGGAACGTCGTTACTCTTTTTACAACTTTGATATCTTAAGCATTGTTCATTTGTTTATTGAAATGACTACTTTCTTCCGGCGCAAAGTTGTTCTAAGAAAGTGTTTACGACCAACAGGCTTATCCTAATATCTGTATTGGAAAAAGTGCATTTTATGAGTAAATATTTATTAAACAAAATTACTTTCTCCGCGACAGAATGGCTTGGTTTCCCTACGTATCGTGCGCTGGAGTAACTGTCTTTCTCACTGCTAGCCACAGCACTTAACCCCACTGTCTACAGGCAATGCGAGCCGGTCCAGCGGCTTCTCCAGCCAGCGTGGAAACCGTAATCTTACTGCTTGCTGTGCCTTTCGCGTTGCTGCCAGAGCTCATTGACTGCTACTCAAACAGTGTAAAACGTAAATCTTATTGCACGTCATTTTGGTCTGGAGTTTTTTGAATACTAGATGCTGACGTAGAAGGTTCAACAAATTTCAGTATTGAGCTGGCCAGTTACTTGTCTTACTAAACTTTGGCTCCCTGCTTTTTTCTTTGCTACATTCTACTTGGACAATGATGTTGTGTGTTCATGTATATATTTTAAATTATATTTCTGCAAAGATAAGTGTTATCCAAAAATATATTTCTACATCTACATCTACATCTACATCCATACTCCGCAAGCCACCTGACGGTGTGTGGCAGAGGGTACCCTGAGTACCTCTATCGGTTCTCCCTTCTATTCCAGTCTCGAATTGTACGTGGAAAGAAGGATTGTCGGTATGCTTCTGTGTGGGCTCTAATCTCTCTGATTTTATCCTCATGGTCTCTTCGCGAGATATACGTAGGAGGGAGCAATATACTGCTTGACTCTTCGGTGAAGGTATGTTCTCGAAACTTTAACAAAAGCCCGTACCGAGCTACTGAGCGTCTCTCCTGTAGAGTCTTCCACTGCTGTTTATCTATCATCTCCGTAACGCTTTCGCAATTACTAAATGATCCTGTAACGAAGTGCGCTGCTCTCCGTTGGATCTTCTCTATCTCTTCTATCAACCCTACCTGGTGCGGATCCCACACTGCTGAGCAGTATTCAAGCATTGGGCGAACAAGCGTACTGTAACCTACTTCCTTTGTTGTCGGATTGCATTTCCTTAGGATTCTTCCAATGAATCTCAGTCTGGCATCTGCTTTACCGACGATCAACTTTATATGATCATTCCATTTTAAATCACTCCTAATGAGTACTCCCAGATAATTTATGGAATTAACTGCTTCCAGTTGCTGACCTGCTATTTTGTAGCTAAATGATAAGGGACCTATCTTTCTATGTATTCGCATCACATTACACTTGTCTACATTGAGATTCAGTTGCCATTCCGTGCACCATGCGTCAATTCGCTGCAGATCCTCCTGCATTTCAGTACAATTTTCCATTGTTGTAACCTCTCGATACACCACAGCATCATCTGCAAAAAGCCTCAGTGAGCTTCCGATGTCATCCACCAGGTCATTTATGTATATTGTGAATAGCAACGGTCCTGTGACACTCCCCTGCGGCACACCTGAAATCACTCTTACTTCGGAAGACTTCTCTCCATTGAGAATGACATGCTGCGTTCTGTTATCTAGGAACTCCTCAATCCAATCACACAATTGATCTGATAGTCCGTATGCTCTTACTTTGCTCATTAAACGACTGTGGGGAACTGTGTCAAACGCCTTGCGGAAGTCAAGAAACACGGCATCTACCTGTGAACCCGTGTCTAAGGCCCTCTGAGTCTCGTGGACGAATAGCGCGAGCTGGGTTTCACACGACCGTCTTTTTCGAAACCCATGCTGATTCATACAGAGTAGATTTCTAGTCTCCAGAAAAGACATTATACTCGAACATAATACGTGTTCCAAAATTCTACAACTGATCGACGTTAGAGATATAGGTCTATAGTTCTGGACATCTGTTCGATGTCCCTTCTTGAAAACGGGGATGACCTGTGCCCTTTTCCAATCCTTTGGAACGCTTCGCTCTTCTAGAGACCTACGGTACACCGCTGCAAGAAGGGGGGCAAGTTCCTTCGCGTACTCTGTGTAAAATCGAACTGGTATTCCATCACGACCAGCGGCCTTTCCTCTTTTGAGCGATTTTAATTGTTTCTCTATCCCTCTGTCGTCTACTTCGATATCTACCATTTTGTCAACTGTGCGACAATCTAGAGAAGGAAGCTCAGTGCAGTCTTCCTCTGTGAAACAGCTTTGGAAGAAGACATTTAGTAATTCGGCCTTTAGTCTGTCATCCTCTGTTGGTCACAGAGTGTCTGGACATTTTGTTTTGATCCACCTACCGCTTTGACATAGGACCAAAATTTCTTAGGATTTTCTGCCAAGTCAGTACATAGAACTTTACTTTCGAATTCATTGAAAGCCTCTCGCATAGCCCTCCTCACACTGCATTTCGCTTCGCGTAATTTTTGTTTGTCTGCAAGGCTTTGGCTATGTTTATGTTTGCTGTGAAGTTCCCTTTGCTTCCGCAGCAGTTTTCTAACTCGGTTGTTGTACCACGGTGGCTCTTTCCCATCTCTTACGATCTTGCTTGGCACATACTCATCTAACGCATATTATACCATGGTTTTGAACTTTGTCCACTGATCCTCAACACTATCTGCACTTGAGACAAAACTTTTGTGTTGAGCCGTCAGGTACTCTGTAATCTGCTTTTTGTCACTTTTGCTAAACAGAAAAATCTTCCTACCTTTTTTAATATTTCTATTTACGGCTGAAATCATCGATGCAGTAACCGCTTTATGATCGCTGATTCCCTGTTCTGCATTAACTGACTCAAATAGTTCGGGTCTGTTTGTCACCAGAAGGTCTAATATGTTATCGCCACGAGTCGGTTTTCTGTTTAACTGCTCAAGGTAGTTTTCAGATAAAGCACTTAAAAATATTTCACTGGATTCTTTGTCCCTGCCACCCGTTATGAACGTTTGAGTCTCCCAGTCTGTATCCGGCAAATTAAAATCTCCACCCAGAACTATAACATGGTGGGGAAATCTACTCGAAATATTTTCCAAATTATTCTTCAGGTGCTGAGCCACAACAGCTGCTGAGCCCGGGGGCCTATAGAGACATACAATTACCATGGCTGAGCCTGCTTTAACCGTGACCTTCACCCAAATCATTTCACAATTCGAATCTCCGTCAATTTCCTTCGATACTATTGCACTTCTTATCGCTATAAACCCGCCTTTTATAGTTGTCAATAAGAAAACTTATTCACTGATAAGAACAAAATAATTTTTTAAAAACTTTTAATTTCTTAAGTACAAACAGCATTTACTTTTAAACATTTAATGACAATGAAATTGTTACGTGCAAAATAAAGATAATTTGATTTAGTATGTAAACAATGCTTCAGAATGATACCACAAAACGTTTTGTAGCATTAAAATACTTTAATTAGCTAAATATTTTGTGAATAAAAAATAGAAAAGCATTTTTTCACAGTTTCTTGCAATTAGCTCACTATGCCGAAAGCTAGTTAACATTTGTGCCATGACAGAGACGAAAGCACTTCTTTTTATGCAGTACGGCCCAGCTCTTAAATCCGCCCGCTTTTATCGCTCCTCCTGCTGCTGCTGGCTTTTTTTTTTTTTTTTTTTTCATCAGTCTACTGACTGGTTTGATGCGGCCCGCCACGAATTCCTTTCCTCTGCTAACCTCTTCATCTCAGAGTAGCACTTGCAACCTACGTCCTCAATTATTTGCTTGACGTATTCCAATCTCTGTCTTCCTCTACAGTTTTTGCCCTCTACAGCCCCCTCTAGTATCATGGAAGTCATTCCCTCATGTCTTAGCAGATGTCCTATCATCCTGTCCCTTCTCCTTATCAGTGTTTTCCACATATTCCTTTCCTCTCCGATTCTGCGTAGAACCTCCTCCTTCCTTACCTTATCAGTCCACCTAATTTTCAACATTCGTCTGTAGCACCACATCTGAAATGCTTCGATTCTCTTCTGTTCCGGTTTTCCCACAGTCCATGTTTCACTACCATACAATGCTGTTCTCCAGACGTACATCCTCAGAAGTTTCTTCCTCAAATTAAGGCCGGTATTTGATATTAGTAGACTTCTCTTGGCCAGAAATGCCTTTTTTGCCATAGCGAGCCTGCTTTTGATGCCCTCCGTGCTCCGTCTGTCATTGGTTATTTTACTGCCTAGGTAGCAGAATTCCTTAACTTCATTGACTTCATGACCATCAATCCTGATGTTAAGTTTCTCGCTGTTCTCATTTCTACTACTTCTCATTACCTTCGTCTTTCTCCGATTTACTCTCAAACCATACTGTGCATTCATTAGACTGTTCATTCCGTTCAGCAGATCATTTAATTCTTTTTCACTTTCACTCAGGATAGCAATGTCATCAGCGAATCGTATCATTGATATCCTTTCACCTTGTATTTTAATTCCACTCCTGAACCTTTCTTTTATTTCCATCATTGCTTCCTCGATGTACAGATTGAAGAGTAGGGGCGAAAGGCTACAGCCTTGTCTTACTCCCTTCTTAATACGAGCACTTCGTTCTTGATCGTCCACTCTTATTATTCCCTCTTGGTTGTTGTCCATATTGTATATGACCCGTCTCTCCCTATAGCTTACCCCTACTTTTTTCAGAATCTTGAAGAGCTTGCACCATTTTATATTGTCGAACGCTTTTTCCAGGTGGACAAATCCTATGAACGTGTCTTGATTTTTCTTTAGCCTTGCTTCCATTATTAGCCGTAACGTCAGAATTGCCTCTCTCGTGCCGTTACTTTTCCTAAAGCCAAACTGGTCGTCACCTAGCGCATTCTCAATTTTCTTTTCCATTCTTCTGTATATTATTCTTGTAAGCACCTTCGATGCATGAGCTGTTAAGCTGATTGTGCGATAATTCTGCTGCTGGTATTTGCTTTTATTCCTTTATCCATCAGAGACAACTTCATTCTCTCTAATAACGTGGCATATATGTCTATTACTAATTTTATGACAACCTTTTCCATTAAATGTCAATTTTATTTTCCTCGACGAATACCCTTTTTTGCTTATTTTTACTGGTGTTCATTTTGTAAATGACTTGGGGGTATAATCTGCAAACATTTAAAAATTAGAGCGAAGCAGGGGGCTGTGTGTTTGTTTTGCGCCCAACACTACAGATGTTCGTAGGTCCTTTTGTGCGGTTGTAGAAAGCCAGGTATTTTACAGGCTCCTGTGTGTTCACATATGTTTCCACCAGTTTGCATTGCTTATTTTGAACTAAACAGTGAGACCTGATCGTAACATAAAACACCATGTGCATTTGTCTCATAAGTCCAAGCAAACATGAACTCAGCATCTCTGTATTTACTGGTCAGAACCGCAGCAGGAATATCACCTTTATTTTTCCGTAATATTCCTTCTAAACTCAGCTTCAAGTCAATCAAGGTTTTTGCAAATAGGACAGTCATATGGCTGTTATGTTGGTTATGTTTCTCCCCGAGTCTTTTGTGTAAGTAACAAGATCTATAAAATGACCTTAACACTATTATACTGACTGAGCGGACCCTCAGACTATCTTCCTATATACATTCTCAGATGTTTGCAGACATAGTAATTTCGATATTCTGCTATAAAAGTCGCCTTTTAGTCCGCTTTTCTTTGGATTTTAGGAAATACTGCTTAAATGAGGAACGTCCCCCGAAGTAGAATGAGTTACTCATCAACAATAGAATGTTCTGTATGGCTATACAGTTTCTTGTATTTTTTCCAATATGGGCCAGAAATTCGCTAATAGCAAACAATAGGTAGATTTCTTTATCTCATAATCAATTATACCGAGTGACCCCACTATTTGACGTCGCTCTTGCAGTAAATAATCAACTCACATTGTACACTCCTGGAAATGGAAAAAAGAACACATTGACACCGGTGTGTCAGACCCACCATACTTGCTCCGGACACTGCGAGAGGGCTGTACAAGCAATGATCACACGCACGGCACAGCGGACACACCAGGAACAACGGTGTTGGCCGTCGAATGGCGCTAGCCGCGCACCATTTGTGCACCGCCGCCGTCAGTGTCAGCCAGTTTGCCGTGGCATACGGAGCTCCATCGCAGTCTTTAACACTGGTAGCATGCCGCGACAGCGTGGACGTGAACCGTATGTGCAGTTGACAGACTTTGAGCGAGGGCGTATAGTGGGCACGCGGGAGGCCGGGTGGACGTACCGCCGAATTGCTCAACACGTGGGGCGTGAGGTCTCCACAGTACATCGATGTTGTCGCCAGTGGTCGGCGGAGGGTGCACGTGCCCGTCGACCTGGGACCGGACCGCAGCGACACACGGATGCACGCCAAGACCGTAGGATCCTACGCAGTGCCGTAGGGGACCGCACCGCCACTTCCCAGCAAATTAGGGACACTGTTGCTCCTGGGGTATCGGCGAGGACCATTCGCAACCGTCTCCATGAAGCTGGGCTACGGTCCCGCACACCGTTAGGCCGTCTTCCGCTCACGCCCCAACATCGTGCAGCCCGCCTCCAGTGGTGTCGCGACAGGCGTGAATGGAGGGACGAATGGAGACGTGTCGTCTTCAGCGATGAGAGTCGCTTCTGCCTTGGTGCCAATGATGGTCGTATGCGTGTTTGGCGCCGTGCAGGTGAGCGCCACAATCAGGACTGCATACGACCGAGGCACACAGGGCCAACACCCGGCATCATGGTGTGGGGAGCGATCTCCTACACTGGCCGTACACCTCTGGTGATCGTCGAGGGGACACTGAATAGTGCACGGTACATCCAAACCATCATGGAACCCATCGTTCTACCATTCCTAGACTGGCAAGGGAACTTGCTGTTCCAACAGGACAATGCACGTCCGCATGTATCCCGTGCCACACAACGTGCTCTAGAAGGCGTAAGTCAACTACCCTGGCCAGCAAGATCTCCGGATCTGTCCCCCATTGAGCATGTTTGGGACTGGATGAAGCGGCGTCTCACGCGGTCTGCACGTCGAGCACGAATGCTGGTCCAACTGAGGCGCCAGGTGGAAATGGCATGGCAAGCTGTTCCACAGGACTACATCCAGCATCTCTACGATCGTCTGCATGGGAGAATAGCAGCCTGCATTGCTGCGAAAGGTGGATATACACTGTACTAGTGCCGACATTGTGCATGCTCTGTTGCCTGTGTCTATGTGCCTGTGGTTCTGTCAGTGTGATCATGTGATGTATCTGACCCCAGGAATGTGTCAATAAAGTTTCCCCTTCCTGGGACAATGAATTCACGGTGTTCTTATTTCAATTTCCAGGAGTGTATTTTCTTGTAATTTTCAGTGTATTTTTCTTACACTGTACAATACAACGCTCTATACTGATAGCTACGGCGAAACAAAGCTCTGGTTATACGCTAGACCGGTTTTACGGTTGGGTCCCGCTTTTTAAATCTAAACATTTCGGAACCCCAGCTCCAGGTAGAAGCGTGAATATAATATTGTGTTTTTTAGCAGTTCTGCATTAACTGAATGGCTGCTTGTTCTATTTCACGACAGTGATTCCACGGCAGTGTAAATGTTTATCGTCGGGATTTACAAGGGCAACAACGCAAAACCACTCCCTAAAACTGATACACACTCAAGAGCCAAAGAAACTGCTCCACCTGCCTAATATCGTGTACGGCCCCGCGAGCACGCAGAAGTGCGGCAACAGGACGCTGCGTGGACTCGACTAATGTCTGAAGTAGTACTGGAGGGAACTGACACCATGAATGCTGCAGGACTGTCCATAAATCCGTAAGACTACGAAGCGATGGAGATCTCTTCTGAACAACACGTTGCAAGGCATCCCAGATACGCTCTATAATGTTCATGTCTGGGGAGTTTGGAGGCCTGCGGATGTATTTAAACTCAGAAGAGTTTTCATGGAACCACTCAGTAGCATTTCTGGACTTGTCAGGTATCGCACTGTCCTGCTGGAATGCACAACGGACATGAATGGATGCAGATGATCAGACAAAATGCTTACGTACGTGTCGCCTGTCCGAGTGGTATATAGACCTATCAGGGGTCCCATATCACTCTAACTGCATAGCGCTCCACACCATTACAGAGCCTCCACCAGCTTGAACAGTTCCCTGCTAACACGCAGGGTCCATGGATTCATGAGGTTATCTCCAAACCCGTACACATTCATTCGGTCGATACAATTTGAAACAAGACTCGTCCGACTAGGCAACATGTTTCCACTCATCAACTGTCCAATGTCCGTGTTGATGGGTCCAGGCGAGACGTAAAGCTTTGTATCGTGCAGTCATCAAGGATACACGAATGAGCCTTCGGCTCTGAAAGCCGATATCGATGATGTTTCGTTGGGTGGTTCGCGCGTTGACTCTTGTTGATGGCCCAGAATTAAAATCTGCAGCAATTTGCGTAAGGGTTGCACTTCGTCACGTTGAACTCTTCAGTGTAGTTCAAGTTTAACTTCACCACGATATCCAGAGATGTAGAATATATGATACATGAAAGTCTGCAGAGCATAGCTCCGTCTCAGTAGGTGACCTGTGAACATTCGTGCTGCCTTTATCTGCATACTTTCAATAGCACCTGTAAGTCCTATATAAGTCCTAATGGTGAGGGCCCACTCACTTGAGCAATATTGTGGGATAAATCTCACGTTTGATTTGTAACCAATCTCCTTTTCAGGCTGATGGTATTTCCCCAGTATTCTTCCAGTAAACTAATGTCCGTTAACTGCTTTTCCCACGACTGATCCTTTGTGACCTCTCCATTTCATGTTCCTACAAAGCATTACACCCGAGTATTTGTATGAGATCATCGATTCCAACTGTGACTCGTTGGTACTGTGATCATAGGATACCACGCTTCTTTGTTTTGTGAAGGGTAGAATTTTGCATTTTTGAACATTTAAAGCAACTTGCCAGTCTTTGAACCACTTTGAAGCCTTATCAAAGTCTGACTGAATATTTGAGCAGCTTCTTTCAGACTGTACTTCAGTATAGGTAGCTACATCATCTGCGCAATGTCTGAGGTTACCGTTAATATTATCCACATGTTCTCCAACACACAGTATCAGCAGCAAGGGACTTCTCTGGAATACTCCCAAAGTTACGTCTACATCTGTCGATGACTCCAAAAATTCCACAATCCAGTCACGAATTTCGTTTGGTACCCATACGACAATATTTTTGGTACCGATACGATAGTATTTTTAATTATAAGAGTAGATGTGGTACTGAATCAAACGCTTTTCAGGAATCAAGAAGTACTGCATCTACCTGACTGCCTTAATCCATGGCTTTCATTACGTCGTATGAGAAAAGAGCGAGTTGAAGTATATGTTGGCATGAAGGAGGTCATTCTGTCCAAGATACCTCCGTTTCTTTAATGGATGTTGGATGGTAGTTTTGTTGACCACGTCTCCTATCCATCTTGTAGACAGATGTGACCTGTGCTTTCTTCCAACTACTGAGCAAAGTTCTTTGCTCAAGAATAGATTATAGTTAATAGAGGCGCAAATTCAGCCACAATGTGCCTATAGAATCAGATAGAGATTCAAGGGGTCCTGGAGCTTTGTTTAATTTTACCAATTTCAGTTATTTCTCAGCGCCAGTGATACTAAATCTGTATCTCCCGTCTTCTCAGTGGTACTGGAATTAAGCTGGGCCAATATTCCTGTGAAGAACAATTGGGAAACTGAGTTAAGCGCTTCTGGTTTTCCTGTACTGCATTCAATTTCAGTTCGTCCTACCCGTGAGTGATTGGACACCAACTACCTTGCTACTTACAGCCTTGACGTACTATCAGATTTCATTGGGTTTTGTGGAAGATCTTACGACAACATTCAGCTACGGATGTCGTTGAAGGCTTCACGCATTGCCTCTTGATAACCAAATGCGTTTCATTTAGAATCTCCCAATATACAGCCCTGTGGTTCGTTTTATACGTACTATGCAGCTGTCTCTGTTTCTTTAGTAGTTTCTTTATAGTGACTGTGTTCCATGGAGGATCCCTGTCATCATGAATTTCCAGCTAGTTACATAACTATCTAGCGCAGGGTCAAATATTCGTTTAATTTGAGCCATAGGTCCTCAATAGGCTTCTGTTCTGAACTAAAAGACTCAATTTCCTCATTGAGATATGACATTACTGCTTCTTTGTCTAGTAGAAAACAAATCTTTCAACTTGTTTTAGTTGTCCTTTGTAATTTGTTATTCATTGTTGCTGTAACTACCTACTGGTCATTGATACCAATTTTGACCCGGATGTCTTTAAAGAGGTCAGTCCTATTTGTTGCCATTAGTTCTAATACCTCCACCGTGAATGGGTTTCCGAATTACCTATTCTACTTAGTTTTCGGAAAAGGCATTTTTTAACATTACACAGGATGTCTTGTCGCGCTCACCACTAAGAAAACTGTAATAACCCCATTCGCAGGAGAACTATTGTGAAGTTGTAAGGTAGAAGAGAAGATTCTGGAGGATGTAAAGAAGTGATGACGGGTCGTGAGTCGTGGTTGGGTAACTTAGTTTATAGAGCATTTGCCCGCAAAAGGCAAAGGTCCAGAGTTCGAGTTTGGTTCTGGCACACAATTTTAATCTGCTAAGAAGTTTCATCCCCATTGACTAGTGGATGGTTAAAGTCTCCTCCGATGATTACGGTATGGTTGGGGTACTTACATACGAGCGAACTGAGATTTTTCCTTAAGTTTTCCTTTACATTAGGAGATGGATAGCAATTATAGTGTTATGAACACTGCATGCAGCTTCGACAAATGTGTCGGTGGATTTAAGTTTGTTGTCTACTATGACAAATACGCCTCCTCCATTTGCTACGTTTCCCATTAGCCTATCCTTTCGTTACACGCTTAAATTTTCGAAAATATATTACTACTGTCAAAATCATATTTTAACCAGCTTTCTGTATCTAGTATTACGTTAGCTTCACTGCTTTTTAGGAGTGCTTCAAATTGTGGTATTTTGTAGTTAACCACTAGAATTTTAATACCCTAATCTGATATTGGGGGGGGGGGGGGGGGGGGGGTTCTTTCTATCTTGCTCTGAAAGTTTTGGATTTCCTACAGCCGTGGTAATCTGGATTGAACCTCTTCTGTGCACCTCACACAGAGTCAGCTACCGGATAACTGCTTCTGCTGTATATTGCAGACCTCACTCATTTAAAGGGACTCTGCAATTCTCAGTTTCAGAACTAATTCATTGTTTTGAGCACTATTGTATGCTATATACCAATGATTAAATTTTGACTTAGTTTATAACACTTAAGACAATGCACTTAACAATTATTTACGAATACTGCAGTGAAATTATAAAGTAACAGAATGAAAGACGTTTTAGTAAAAATAGGTCTAGAAACCAGCTGTTTTGCGAGATTATTTTGAAGTATGGTTATCAGCTGCTACTGACGCCACTGTAAAATATTGTCTTAGTGCAAATGTATTTGACATGTCAGCACTTTCTGATCTAAATGGGCTCAAATTTCACCCATAGTCCATAGTTTGGTTATGTGGTATCTGAATGACAGGGCATCAGTACACTTTGCTGCTGGGGTAAGGCTACATGTAGCGTGATACTGTCGAAGAACGGAAGCAGTGATTGTACAGACTTGTCGTGCTTTACAAGATGGTCCGGAGGTGTTTCAAAGAATTCGTAGCCAGTATTTCATCCAATTTCGACGATGCTTTAACAGTCGGGAGCGTACAGTCAATTGTAAAATGCAATGTCCTGAAGAAGCGTTACACCTATTGTTAAGATAGGCCTTGAGTGAAAGTTTAGCCTAATTGGATGGGGACCAAATCTAAAGGTTTGCCTTTCAAATTCATTTCTATTGACTAGCAGTGTATTTCATACTGAACTGTGGCAGCCCGTAACCACACACTGGCCGTTTTGTAGCAAATGGCTCGATCTCGGATCCACGTTTACTGGAACGATTTTGCTTCTGTTATCGTGTCCTCTCACCTGTGTCGGTTTTCTGTATTAATTACGATACGCCATGGATATCTTTTTCAGGTAAAATGTTATCATTTCTCGATGACATTTAACTTTTGTATACTAAACTTTTGAACAACACATAAAATACCACAATGGCACCAGCAGAATAGTATGCAACTCTCGTCATATTCAGCTGTTGGTGAAAACTTTGAAATCATTTTTATGAATTTATTTTAAATTTCCTGTGGTCATAATAAGAGCATTGCTTGTACTGCTTGCCATGCTGCCTGTGTGCTCCAGTCCCCGTTCCACGACGCTAGACTTTGCGACAGTGAAGGCCTTTCTTTGTGCGGCAGGATGGATGGTTCTGGCGGTGATGCTGTTCGTGATGGCGACGGTGATCGGGCTGTTCCCGAAGCAGCTGCCTCGTGCCGCCGTCCGGCGGATGATCGAGCAGGAGCGGCTGAGGGCCAAGGGCGACAAAGCGGCCCTGGCGGCAGCCGAGAACCCGCCCGAGAGGACCTCTCTGTCCGGTATGTAAACCCACTCACCTCCGCTGCGTCTGGACCTCTGATCCTCGTCTTATGGAAGTGACAAGACCACCTAAAATAAAATCTTTGCTACAAGTTACTCTGTTCACCGTACGTACGAGATGGAAGAAAACATTGTGCCACGTATTCCTCCAACTTTGTCGTTGCCTCATTGGAGTCCCCTTCACGCTGGATATACCTGGCGCACAATTATTACCACACCACTATTAGACTTCAGCTACAGCGTTAGAGTATCGTAACAGCCAAGCGAAGAAACGTCAGTTTCGTTACATATGTGAGTCACAAGAACAACTAGAAATAGCCAAACAGTATTACTTCTTTCTTTGTTCATATTTAATCCTCATCCCATAGCGGCGTGTATGTGGGGAATGGGGGAGGGGGCGAGAGGGGCCCATAGCGGTACAAAATTCCATCCGCTTTGCAGTCCAGATCTTTGAAAAATAAGAAACAAAGACGAACCAAATATTAAAATATGAAAAGTTCACTGAGGGTTTTAAAAAGCCATGAAAGGGATGAATTAATCATCTTGAGGTTGAACCTCTTCTATCTGTATTTACTTTTGGACTGTATTTATTTTTGGAGAGGGTCCGCTTCGACCGAAACACAGTTTCTTGTTTTTATTTATAAAACAGGAAAAATACTCTTTACTTCTAGTACAGATATAACTTGACAAAATTTTGTATATACCTTGTTACGACATGCTGTGAATTTCTTGTATTTTATGTAATTCAATGTAGATGTACAGCTTGTCATCTGTAGCCGTATAGAAGTCAATGTAGAACAATTAAGTTTTATATGGTAAAAAAACAATTACATTGAATTACACAAAATCCATGAAATCCGCAGCATGTGGTAACAAGGTATATATTGGTTTACGAAATTTTGTCCATTTTCATATTTATAAACATTGCCTTTATAAACTCAAGTTTATATGTGTACTAGTAGTAAAAAGCATTTTTCTTGTTTTATAGAAGATAATATAAAATCCACTGATGATGATGTAACTTCAGCGAAACATGTCTGGAGAAGAAAAATAAGAAATTGCGCTTTGCTCATGGAATGAATTCTTTGACTTTTGCATTAAAAATATTAAGACTGTGGCTTTTTAAATTAAAAATCGAAAAAGGCAAAAACCGAAATATGTACGTTAAAAACACATCACAGAAATGGTGACATCCTTCTAAAAACAGTACTACACTTTCGAGTAAAAGATGAAGGACTGCACTGGAAGGAAAGAGTCAATGGAGGGGAAAATGAGTTGTACACGATTGAGCGGAAGGGGCAAAAAGAACATGGGGGCCTGTTGGATAGTAACTGTGGAGATGGGATAGGTGCTGAGTGGATAGTAGGAAGAATAAGGCGAGATGGAGTTTGATGTGCAGACAGGATGGTCGAATCAAAAGGAGAAGGGTTGAGGAGCAATAGCGAATAAGGAGGAGGGACGGATATTTACCAGAGCGGATTTCATTGTTTGGTAGAGGTAGTCGGTTAAAGCTGCTTTGTGGTAGGACATGGTGTGTGTTTAGTGGTGGGAACGGTGTGATGTGTTGACTGGCGGCTGCCTTCTATAATGAGGGTGTTGGAAAGTTGGTACAACGCTACGCCAGACTTCTAAGTCGGATCGATGACTATGGAGATAAGAAGCTGGAAGTTACAGCTAACTGTTGATTCTCACTGTGGTTTCCATTTCGCGACCTATCGTTCCTTACTTTCCGAATAGCCCTCGTATTTTATGAAGGTTTGTCCCATTTTTGAATACATCAGCAAGTGTTTGGGGATGTGTGGTTCTCCTCAAGTGAAAATATTTTCTTCACTTTCAGGGAACATTTTCCGTTGTTTCAGACGTTCCATCTCGGGTCTCCAGTGCGTCGTCGGTTTAATGTTCAATGTACACGGAAAGAGAGTGCTAATTATTCCTTCAGAAGCGACGTGAGCATTGATGCTCAACTTTTCGTTTATGAAAAGTTTTAGCGCCTTCTTTGCGGAGTTGTTAAGCTTACTAGGAAGCTATAACGTGAATGGGAAATGGGTCCAGTTTGTTGACAAACATTTTACAGAGAGTGCCAAGGGTCGATTTTCTCTCTGCCTGTACAGCAACGTCTGCCTTTATACTAGGTGATACAGCGCCAGTGGCCAGCAGTATGGTACAACTGGCGGAGTGAAGTTGTCTTGAGACATTCACTACTAAGATATACCATTTAAATCAGGACTACATCAATGCGCTTTGTGTGCGATCTCCTCGTGCAGGATCATTGTACTAGCCTATATAGCAGCAGAGAGTCGACGCTGACGTCCTACGGATTGAGGGATATACCCCCACGCCTCCCAAGTCAGTTTTTGGAGGAACCTGTTTGCAATGTTCATCTCGCTTCTTGTCTTAAGGCCGTGTTGTCTGAATGTTAAAAGTCCGTCTAAGATCTTAAGAAAACTCCATATTTAGGATACTTTTGTAACTGGTGGGTACAGAATAAGTCGCTGATGCATGGACAGTATTGTCCAGTGAATCTGAGACTGCATTTTCCATTTATGGTTCACTGTAGTCTAAAGCGATGCTCTTTCGATACACCTCTGGTTGAAAAGTCATCTATAACCCCACTTTGAGTCACAATAGGATTTATCTTGAAAATCTTACAGCTCTACTTGACGAACAATACTGCAATCTCCGTTCATGCTGTTTTGTTTATTTTCCTTTCTCATCAGACATGATGAAGACCTTCAAGAGGCTGCTGAGGAACTCGACGCTCATGTGCAACAACCTGGCGGGCATCTTCTACTTCGTGGGCTACAGCCCCTACTGGATCTTCATGCCCAAGTACATCGAGACGCAGTACAGGCAGTCGGCCAGCGTCTCCAGCCTGGTGACCGGTACGGTCGGGCTCGTCTTCTCGGCCGTGGGCATCCTCACCTCGGGGCTGGTCATCTCCAAGTTCCGGCCGCGAGCGCGCTACCTGGCCGGCTGGAACGTCATCGTCGGGATTGTCACCGTAATGGGCATGGTCTCCTACGTCTTCCTCGGCTGCGACGCTGGAGACGCCACCACCAGGTCGCTGCTGCGTTCCGGAGAGTGAGTAGAAATTCTCAGAACTCATGAGTCAGAGAAGCTGTTTCTGGTAATTTTCCACTATGCTCCGCATTGTGGCATATGGACAGATCTATTCTTTTATTTTTGGCGCATAGGGGGGATGGCGGATGATTAGTGTTGTGGATGACCTCATCAGGCACCCTACCGAGCGAGGTAGCATAGTGGTTAACGCACTGGACTCGCATTCTTGAAAATGGCCACAACCAGAACTTCTGGCTGGCCGTTGGAGCAGACAGGTATATGTGCGGGACTGTGAGATCCAGTTTAAGGAGGAGTCCGCACTTGGGAGTAGCGATGTGGGAATACCAAGTTAGATGTTTGACATTGAGATCAGTCTGTCAAATGCTGTCAGATGACTAGATCCAGAGGGGCTGGGGATTGTGTTGTGGGAGATTTGCTGTTATAACAAAATCTGGCTGAGACCTTCAACAAGAGCCATGAGCTTTAAGAGCCCATGCTCTGACCGATGGATCTTCTGAGCTGTTTCGTGAATGCAGCCTGACGTGGGGCTGCGTGAGCAGGGAAATGACCTGGAGGACCTCTCGCATGTCATCCGAAACAAAGCATCTGTCTCGACCACCGTGCAGGCAGGATTTGGTGTTGTGACAGGTGAAGAAGGTACAGCAGTGTAAGGTTGGGGCATGTGAACAGGTGAGTGTGAGGAGGCTGCAGATGGCTTTACTCTTTGTTGGAGGTTGGTATTCGTCACAGGAGACGGATGATCAGGAGAAGACTGAGCTGCAGCGGCAAAAGTAGAGTATGGAGCTGTAGGGATCTCTGTGTCACAAGTGTGTCAAGTGCAAGAGCGTCTCATAGGTTGGCCCGATAAGACGGGGAAATGGCTGAATTCCCGCATCGGCAGGGGTGGCTGATTAGTCCTTGATTTCCTTCATGGAGGGCAGGAAGACTTCATCGCCATTTGGTATATAGGGCAATCTTTGCAGGAGGCTAGATGGTGGTGGTCGTGCGCAAGCACTGGGCACATGTGGGTTTTTCTGTATGGAAGTTAGCCATACTCCAACGCATGTGGGCCGGCACAGTTGAAACACCACAAAGAGAGTGAGCACTAATTACTGATTTGTCGCAAGTGTTGCGGCCTTCATATGATTCAAGACACACGTTCGTGCTTGGGAGATACCTTATTTGATAAATACGCCTTCTCTCCTAAAGTGGCAGACAACATGGGTTGATAATGGGATTAACTTCTGTGTGTCCGGGTCCGTCTTGTTGTATCTGTGTACGAAAATATGCAGGAACTTGAGACAGAGTAATTGATGCTTGACGTCTGTTTCTGTAACTTCGGAGAGAAGGTCTTGTTCTTCTATCACCAGAAGGCTGAAGTGTGTAGTAAATCGTGGCCCTCGACTTCACAAAGTTGAGAAGGTAGTTATCCTCCGTGTCAGGCAGGTACTGAAATGGTATTTCTGACAAATTACCCACAGTAGGCCTTTAATTAGGCGTTGCAGTTTGGTGTTTAGTTTAACGTAATACGTGGAATTATAAACTACGTCAGGAGCTATCTTCTCTGTCTTTTGTGGCATTGGCGGTGGATTCTGAGAATTGGGGTCGGAAAGGGGGACCCATGACCTAGGCCACGGCACCAACAAGCGCAGCTGATCCTGGTAGAAATGCATCTGGATACGAACACCACGGCCGTTATGGCTGGCGCGAGTGGATGACCGTTTGTATTTTCTGCCAAGGGGGAGACCAGTGGGTATGAAGTCCTCAGAAGGCTCGCTGGGCCGACGAGATGCTGTACACGAAACAACTCTCGATCGTATGTCCACGTGGTGACTGGGTCCATTAGTGTGTGTTGCCGACATGGCATGCCAGTCAGTGAGTGAGAAGTCTATCACCAGGCCGCCATGACGATCGTCGGATGACGAGGTGGAAGATAGTTCCCTTACGCAGGACTGTGGACAAGGCTTTCGTGAATCGATATCACAGACAGTGATTACTGGTGACTAGTGACTGGAGGCACGGTGCACTCGGTCCTTAGCCCATTGGGTGATGTCGTTATCGGCACCTCCAGCGTCATGCCAGGATGGACGTCAATCGGCAGGTGTCACATTGCCCCGTGGAGGGGCGGAGGAGGGTTCGCCTAGGCCGCGAATTCCTGTCCTTGATCCTTTTCCTTTTTAGTCTGACTAAGCGAGTCATGGCCCTGGCCGACAAAACCCTAATTCCTTTTCCACAAAATTTCGGGCGTGCAGCCTCATAAATTTCACTTCTTCTTCTGATATTGCGACTGTATACCGTTTGGCCATCTTCAGAGTGATCCGAGTGACTGACGCTCTACACAAGGCGTCAAAGACGTTGATTGGTGGCAAAGAGGTACAACAGATCCATGAAATCAGATCTATGGCTGCACGGTTGATCCACACGATGATATTGACGTATCACTGCGAGCTGCATCATTGCGACGTCTTTGTGAGTTTATTACAGGAAGTGCCATGAAATCAGATCTATGGCTGCACGGTTGATCCACACGATGATATTGACGTATCACTGCGAACTGCATCGTTGCGACGTCTTTGTGAGTTTATGACAGGAAGTGCCAGATTCCATGGTTTGTCCAAGCTGAAGCTGCTATCTCTGTTGCTTAAATTGATTGCCAACCGAATTTCAGTTGCTTCTTTCACTACTGAGTCCCAGAAAGATGAAGTCGAAGCTAAAATTTCGACGTTGTAGCACACCGTAGGGTGCACAGTGTCAATACAGTGCTCTGCCACCGCCAATTTATTAGGATGTAAGAGCCGGGTGTACCTGCGGTCTATCCACACGGTGATATCGATGTAACACTGCGAGCTGCACCTTGCGAAGTCTTTGTGAGTTTATTACAGAAAGCGCCAGATTTCATGATTGAAACTGCCGGATTCCATGGCTGAATTCTTCCCGTATCTGTCGCCTTTTCCAAGTATACCTCCTCCTCTTGTGATTCTTGAACTCAGTATTCGGTATTACTAACTGAAATTTATTGCAGAACTCAATTTAGTCTTTCTCCTCTCTCCTTCCTAGTACATAGTACACATTCTCTCATAACCAGTCCTTCTACTCCATCATCTTCAACCGCATTTCAATTCCCCTTGACTATTAGATTTTGATCTTCCTTTACCTGCTGAATTACCCGTCCAATATCCTCGTATACTTTTTCTATCTCATCATCTTCGGCTTGCAACCTCGGCACGTTAAACTGAACTGTTGTTGTCGTTGTTGATGTGCTGTCGATTCTCATGAGAACAACCCAATCACTGAACTGTTCACAGTAACAAATTCTCTATCCTACCTTCCTACTCACAACGGGTCCTTCTACTGTTATACCATCTTCTGCTGTTGTTGATATTACCTAAACTCACCGACCAGAAATCTTAGCATTTTCTCTTTCTGATATTCGAGCTTCCGTACAACGTTGAAACTTCTGACATTCCGTAACATCAGCAAAAGCTAGGCAATTGACTTTAATGTCTCCGTTTTTGTTACTAGTCAGGTTTCACTAATGGGCTTCGTATCCCATTCTCTGACTCCTTTTCCCAGGGCACATTTAAGCAGCAGTGGGAAGCGTCCGTCTCCTTGCCGTACACCAGTTTTTATCTAAAAAGAGGCAGAGAATGCTCCACTAATATACCCTTAGATTACGTGTGGGTAAGGATTTATCTTATTAGGTTTGTGGTTTTCTTGTCTGCGTTTAATGTTTTGGGTGTTAATGTAAGTGGAAACAAAATATTTTACTCTTGGTTTTTGGCATTGTACCAGGTTTTTAAAGTTTAGCGTTTATTTTAGATATCGTCTTCCATTCCTCAAACGTGCTTGGTGTTTTCCATGTTGATGGTCTGTTAGGCGTTCTGCTGTGTGTAGTAGGGCTTTAGTGAGTAACATTGTTAATTCCAAATTCTAAAAAATGATTGCTATATATAGTGCTGCACCTCCGCCGGTGAAAACGGAACTCTCACAGGATCACTTTGTAGTCTATCTGTCTGTCCCACTCTTAAGAACACTTTTTCTCAGGAACGGTTAAAGATACCAAACTGAAAGTTGTGTCACGTACTAGTGTCTATGGACCCTTATAGGAGTGAAAAATTTAAGCTTATACGTTATTGTAACAACAAGGTATGGCCATTTATGTCACATTTTTCGATACTTGCAAACTCACTCAATATCTACAACGTACTTGCCGTTGACCCAGAATCATGAAATCTGATAAGAACCAAAATTTTACAGTATAAGTAAAGGAAAATATCCTAAAATTGAAAATTTGTAACAATGGTACATAAAAAGTTGTTTTTTTTTTTTTGCTGTCACTCTGCAAGTCCGTTAACACCGCTTTTTCTCAGGAACGGGTAGAGGTACCAATCTGACATGTATGTCAGGTATTAAAGTTTACGCTCCCTTGGCGGTGTAAAAATGTTGAGCTTCTAAGTTAACGCAATGAAAACATAGGGCCGTCTACGAAGATCCTTTTTTCTCAGATAGCACCTGAAGAAGGCAACGAGTTACGTGGTCGACATATTGTTCCCGAGCGACACAAACATCCGGCAGTAGACCCGATTATTTCACATGTCAAGATCTCGCCGGGAAAGCCTGAAGAGTTACATAAGAAATACAAAGTTTTAATTTATGTCAAATGCTAAAGTCTACGCTTCCTTGGCTGTGTAAATAATTTATGCTTCTAAGTCAATACAGTTAAAAGATACGGCAACTTATCATATATTTTGATACTCGGAAACTCACTGATCAAAACTCACTGTATAGAAGAGCTCTTCATAGCATGTCTGGTGGTTTAGTAGTAAAGTGCGTTCGGGAAAACAGAGAGTTTCCGTGATCAAGTCTTGGTCGGATCACGTAGTTTTCAGTCTTCATTTTAACGTAGTCTTTACCTCACGATGGTATGAGAAGTCGCCAGATGTGATTCGAATTCCACGTTAAACATTGGGCCCCTTACCCTGATTGGATAACAGGGGTATATTACAGACACGCAAGTTGCGTCCACTACAAATACGCCCATCAAGCCATTAAGCCACTACAAATTCATTAATTCATTTCGTATAGGCCATGTTTGGACCACTTTATTTGAACTATCTTGCTTTACGTGTTCTGATATTTTCCCAGTGCTCCCGCATTTGTCCTCGGTGTTGCTGCTTCCTCTCCTGGGTCGAAACCTTTCCTGTTTTTAGTTTTGGCTTTTCTTGGAAACCCTGCCGCGCCATAAGTTTCTCCTTGAGTGGGACGCGTTTCCAGATGTCATCATGGGTGATCCCCACTTCTTTCTCCACCTCTGTGAACCAGGCCCATTTTGTTTTCTTCTCTGAAAGTAGGTGATCATACGATTGGTGAGTCTTTCAGGGATCATTCGGGTCATATGTCCATAAAACATAATCCTTCTTTTCTGGATGGTATCGGTTATCTTCTCTATGTGGGAATACAATTCATGATTATGACGTCTTCCGTATTCCTCACTCTCTTTTATGGGATCTAAGATCTTCCTCAAAAGCTTTCTTTCCTTAGACTCCAGTTTTTCGATTAGGCCTTTTTTGTTCATTTCTGGGCATTCAGAAGCTACAAGACCTCCGGTCGGTTAACACTGCAGTAATGCCTTAACTTTGCATTGAAGGATACTGATCTATTGTTGTAGATGTTTTTGGTTAAATGGAATGTTATTTCCATTTTGTTCGTGCGTGATATGAAGGCTTCTTTCTCTGATAAGGTGGCTGTTATCCATTCTCCGAGATATTTAAACTTCTCAACTGGCTGAATTTTGCCTTGACCCACTACAAGCTTCCTTGGTGGTGAATTTATGTTCGTTATAAACTCGGTTTTCTCAAATGAAATTTAGAGACCAGTCTTCCGTGCTTGTACATTAAGCTCATTAATCTGTCTCTCAGCTGTTTCCATTGGATAAGAAAAAAATGTAGTATCATCTGCAAAAGCGAGACAATCGATTTCAAGATTTTGTTTCTTGTAACCTAGCCTGACACCATTTTTAATTCCTTGGCTTTCCAGTTCTTTGCGCCACTCACGAATCACCTTCTCCAGGGCACAGTTGAAGACCAGAGGTGACAGCCCATCTCCCTGCCTCACTCCAGTGTTTATTTCAAAAGCTTCTGATGTTTCTCCTCTAAATTTCACTTCTGAGACTGTGTTAATTAGTGTTTGCTGGATTATCGCTCTGGTCTTCTTGTCTAGGAGAAGTTCTTCTAGAATTCTGGTCAGGTTTTACGATCAATCGAGTGGTATACCTTCTTGAAATCCACAAAGGTCACAATAAAAATTTTATTCTTGAGCTTCAGGTGCGAAAGGATGTATTTGAGGTTCATTATCTGTTCGATTGCCCCTTCCTGAAACCTTCTTGATACTCTCCCAGCTCTGGGTCTAGCTGTTCTTCTGTCCTAGTTTGTAAAGCTTTCGACAGAAACGTATAGTTTGTTAATATGAGAGAGATACCACGATAGTTATTTAAATATGTTCTGTCGCCTTTCTTATGAAGAGGATGAATTAGAGCAGAATTCCAGCCATGTGAGAGCCTTTCAATTTCCCAGATCTGGCTGCTAATTTCTGTTAGTTTATTTACTGCCTTATCCCCTGCATACTTGCAAAGCCACAACAAATTATTATTATTATTATTAAAATTCTCAAAAAAATTATGGAAACACGTGTATCAACGTCCGGTATGTTAAGTCTATGATGATATAGATGGTACCTGTGGTCTTACTGCAAGGCTTGATATGTCCGCTTTCAGTGCAGGCAACAACTAAAATCATTCGCCAACTATTGGCTGTGTTATACGTTACAGTACTACGTGACCCCTCAGAAGGAAGTGATTGCCAGTGTCTCAGTGTTTTGTAATGCAGCACACAAATGGCGGTTCTCATTTGTAGACATTGTATTCAGCCACGCACATGCAGTGCGACATGTTAATGCAATGAATGTTACAAGGGCGGTCTGTTTGATCCAGAAAGGATGGACTTCCTTCCGTGTTGCTGCACATTCCAATGCCTATCTATGTGTCATTCATAGGTTGTGGACACGCTACGGATACAAAGGTCAGTACACAAGGCGAGATGAACAAAGTCGCCGACGCATTCCAGCCGCACTTGAAGTCTGATATCTGGCCATTCTGCGTCGCGGCTTTGTACGGATACCGTCAGAGCACTACAAGAAAATTTTAAAAGGGCCACTGGAACCGCTGTGTCGATTAGACTGTAATAAATTGGTTACGAGAAACGACCTCACGACTCAGACTCTGTTGCAGCACTCCACTTGATACGTCAATACCTTGCAGCTCGCCTTCAGTTCTGTCGTTCTCATGTCAACTGGTTACTTTCACACTGATGAAACGTGTTATTTATAGACGGGTTCAGATATCCTTGGATGCAAGGTTACGATCGTGTTCGTGTGCGAAGACACGTGGTGAGTGGTACCTGCTAAACGTTGCCCAGGAAATCGACTGCTTTCCTAGGTGCTGTGGTACTGTTCGGAGGCTTCAGTGTCGACAGCCATATGGATCTTGTCGTTATCCATATCGCCTTACCTTCAAGCAGTACGTCGTACAGATCGCTGAATTCTTTCTAATTCCAGGGCTTATGTGACGGGCGTGACGGAGGATGCCTTGCGAAGCTTGGTCATTGAAGTTATGGAATGGCCAGCTGTGAGTCCAGACGTAAACCCTATCTTCCATATATCAGACAGGGTTGCCAGACGTGTTCAAGGTCGTCCTGTCCCTCCACAGACTCTCCAACAACTCTCATGGGTTCTCTCTGAACAATGGGAACAGATACCGCAGGGTGACCTCCGCAGACTTACATGGAGCAGGCCACGTAGCTGTCACGCACTGATTAACGCTCACGAAGGCCATACACACTAATGAAGCTGTCAAATTCTAGTGAAAAACACCCAGAAAGACGGGAATAATTATTGTTTCCATTATGTTTTCGTCACCTGTGGTACATTTCAGTTCTTCTTATGTAAATGATCAAGGATGGCTCAAAACACTATGGGACTCAACATCTGACGTCATCAGTCCCCTAAGACTTATAACTACTTAAACCTAACTAACCTAAGGACATCACACACATCCATGCCCGAGGCATGATTCGAACCAGCGACGGTGTCAGCAGCGCGGTGCCGGACTGAAGCGCCTACAACCGTACGGCCACAGCGGCTGGTGATCAAGGATGTAACTATGTTTTGTTGTTTACTTAATTTGTGAAAAATTAAGGTACAATTTAGGAACGCAGCCAGTCCTCAATTATTGCTCAGTGGAGTGTGACAGACGCCCAGACGCCCAAAATAGTGTTGCCCTGACTCTTTTGAGCAGTATATTATCAACTGTATACAAAATTAAGTTTGCATGGAACCCTCAGATCGCGAATCCTCTTCGGATTTTTTGGTTTTTCTAATTACTTTTTCTCACACTGATTCATGATCGATACGAAGCACTCGATCATCAACAACAACAAAAAAATGTTTTAAATGGTTCTGAGGACTGTGGCACTTAACTTCTGAAGTCATCAGTCCCCTAGAACTCAGAACTACTTAAACCTAACGACATCACACACATCCATGCCCGAGGCAGGATTCGAATCTGCGACCGTAGCGGTCGCGCGGTTCCAGACTGTAGTACCTAGAACCACTCGGCCACTCCGGCTGGCGATCATCTACAGTTTCAAATGCTGGACCAGTAGTGAACAGATTTTCTGTTCGTGTTTTACAGCTTTGTTACATGTGTTGTTTGTCATTCTTTACATTTTGTAAACAAATTTGAAGTTTATGTGTTACGCTTTTGCATTGTGGCTCTGCTGTTGACACTTACTATGACAGTCACAAAGGAAAAATCTGTATTAGCGTCGTGTATTGCGTTTTCCCTTATGATCCTTCAGGCTCGTGCGTATTCAAGCATTTTTTTACGCTCATTGCCAGTTAGATATCAGTCCCTTCATCAGAAGTTTTAGACGCAACTTTTACAATGTAAAATAAGTAATTCATACGCGAATAACAGATGTATTGTCGCCCTAATTCCAAGAAAATCGTATCAGCCACTGGAAACAAAAATAATTTCGAAGAAAGAAGTGTTTACCAAATAAGTATGGTTCAAAAAGGCTCTGAGCACTATGGGACTTAAAATCCGAGGTCATCAGTCCCCTAAAACTTAGAACTACTTAAACCTAACTAACCTAAGGAAAACACACACATCCATGCCCGAGGCAGGATTATCGGTCGCGCGGTTCCGGACTGAAGCGGGTAGAACCGCTTGGCCACAGCTGCCGGCCCCAAATAAGTATTGCAGAGAATTGTCGAAAGAGCTTTTGGCACTAGTAAGGAAATATTTATGTTTCGTAGAATGCGGAAGCATTAGCAGGTTCATTGGAAGATAAGCAACGTTTCGCTACGCTGTCGAGAATGATATCCGAGAGGTCATCGTGAGAGCGAGAAGACGCTAGCCGTTAAGACACTCAACATTCAATAGTCAAATGCGGCCTTTAAATACACAGTCATTGTGTTAAGGCTTGCTATGGCTTCACTGAATCACTTCATGGGAATGGCGGAATAGTTGCTCAGTTCGAGTTGGTGCTCTGTCGCATATAATCTGCATGTTGGGAGCCGTTAAGCTGATAGTTTTCGTTATACGGGTAGATGCGCGCTGCAGTGGCGCTACGCAGAGACGCAGCTGGGACTTGGCGCTGTTCTAGGTCACCCCGTGTTAATAAATGAAGGATAGCAGACAGGTGGCGTCAGAGATACGTTCCTCTTTCGTCCGCGCCACGTCCGTTTGGAGTCGGGAATGGCGCCTCAAAGCGGCGAGTGGAGGAGTCGTACAACTGACACGTTTCTGTTTCCATTCAAGTGTCAAATGCAGCGCCGCGCAATCTGGCAGATAACGAAACTGAACAGAGATAGCTTTCACTAGATTGATTTGGAAACTTTCAGACTTGGCATCAAAATGCTTAAAACAGTTTTTTGGATGAAATCAATTCCTAAAAACTGTCGACTTCGGCGCAAGTCATAAGTGAAGCATCTAAACAAAGTTCTTGGAATATTATTGCAAATAAAACTTGATAAACTACATCCGACTGTTTTTCTGGTTATGAAGTGGGCAGCGTTGTAGCAAACATGCCCAAGATATTCCGCAGCATATCTTGATGGTCACTGATGTGATGGTAATTAAGTGACTTTGTTTCATCTTGGGGTATTGACGCATCGAGGTCTTGAGAATGTTCCATCGCAATTCCAGGTAACGCTGTGTGGTACACAAAAAATAGCTTGAATGGTAAAATTAGTTTTGGAAGGGTTCCAGCACAATATTATGTTTATGGTTCTTAATTTTTACGTCAACATAGTAAATATGTAATCTACTGATTTTCGTTCTCTTCATAATAATCTGCTGTTGAATATTCTTCCCTCGGTTGTCAAGTGAGTCCGACAGCATGGTTTCATTACATATCTGCGGATGTGGACTGCCTCATCGGCCACGAAACGGAAAGGAATATTAAACATTTAACTTGATAATGGAACTGTTTCCCGCCAATTATGATATTCTTGCTAGGGAATTCTGCGCACTCGTCTCTCATAGGGTGCCTAGGAAGCTGTTCTCGGATAGTTAGACAACATACAAGCAAATCATATTAATGGAGTTTATTACAGTAATTGAATTGACAGTACTTAACTTTTGCTTCTACATAATAGGTCGTAAGCAATTGGCGACATGCAGATAGCCATGTCCTTCGCTATATACAAAGTCCATGCAGATTAATCACACTATGTCATATGGATCACAGGTCACACCTCTTCCAGTGTTCTCTACTAGTCTGGGTCTGCTAGTGCGCGTCTTCTACTGTCCGGTCGCGGCTGGCAGAAGCGGCGTTTAAATTCTCTTCGGTCCTAGTCACTCTGCTGTCCTAGTCAGCTTACTATTGGCTGGCGTCGTCTCACAACCCTCTCTGCTGTATCGTTCTGGATCTTCGTGCCGGCGATTGTCGTTACGCCGGAACACTTGCTGCAGAATTATACTGAAATGCTTGTCTATCAATGAAGCGTCCGTATTCATCTATGCACACCATATGAACTCAACTACCTGCTTCTGCGAATACTAACAACACATCTCAATAGTATTCTTCAAAGCTCGCTAAGAAAGATCTCGAAATTGGTTGTGTTTTTATTTCTATGTGTTTTGTGTACAACTACGAATACACTTGGGGAAGGTGTATGGTGCATGACAAAGGTTGGATACTCCCCCACATTTGGCTTCTTGTCTTACCGCTGTCCTTCACGTTCTTTAATAACTATGCACGTTTTAGACATTCTTAAGCACAGGGTGTACATAAAGTCCGGGAACACTTTCAATTATTTATTGCACAAGAACAAAACATTGTATACAGATGTCATACATGTTGCACTTTGAAGAGAAACTATGGAAATTTTTTTTCTTTTTTTTCTTTTTTTTTTACGAACATTCGATATGCGAAGCATGAGTAACCCGGCAGACGTCTGTCGTCTGTACCGTAATCGAATTCTTGCCATACCTGCCCCATCATGGCATTGTCGACTGCGGCAGTCACTTCACGTATTCTCTTCCTGAGCTCTGCTACATCACTTGGTAGAGGCGGTACATACACCAGATCTTTAAAGTGTCCCCATGAAAAAAAAAAAAAAAAAAAAAATCCACACAGAGTGAGATCTGGTGCTTGGGGAGGCTATTTCATGAAACGGCTGTCCCCTTCTGTAGCACGGCACCTGGACTCGCCATGCTTGCGACTAGCGCTGATTATAGGCAAATTACCAAACTACGCTGTGGTGGTATACATGAGAAAAAGCTTTCAGGGTTTCTCTTGAAAATTGAAAGTATCATGTCCAAAATTATCTTTAACAGTGAAAGTATCTAACCAAAATTATTTCCTTTTTAATTAGTGAAAGTATCAAAGACAAAATTGTTCCAAAATAATTATTCAACAAACCTGCATCTGACTGTGTTTACAAACTTGTTTCGTGCACTCCTTCATTTTGCCAGTAATGAAACATGTATTAGACTCAGCAATCAAGTTTGAGAGAGTAAAGCCATCGGTGCAATGGCATTAAGATGGTACTGAAAAATTAGCTTTTGGCCCCGATGTTTACTTAATGAAATTATAGCTTGATTTGAATAATGCCAGTTGTGCAATGGCATGAAATTAGTTATCTCAAATAACTTTGCTCTGATAACTTTAGTTATACCAAAATCGATTTGAAACCATGAACTGCACATATATATTGCATGGAGGCCTCATTTTCTTTACGTTCTTTCATTTGATGGGTAACTTTACTTTACTACTCATTTTCATATTCAATACAAACAACGGATGTGGATTATGATTCAGACACAATGTTGATCTCAATATATATATATATACAAAAACTACCATTTCCAACATTTTTGCAGCATAATCACTCTTACAAAAAAAAAAATTACAAAACGCTTACTGCGTCAAAACTTGGACATAAAAATCCTAACTCTGAACATTATTTAACAACAAACATTTTGAAATCATTTTATAGCTTCTTCCATTAACGTGCTAAAGTTTGATCGGTGTACAACCTGGAAACTGCGTAGCGCGAATCCTACCTTAAGGCTGTCACCACACGTCTGCTTCCTCCGGGCACATAGCTGCAACTACCGAGTTTTTTACTGTGCGCGCCCGCCTCTCTTAACTATCAAAGATCCTCCTACTCACAGATATTACACTCATTCCACCTTGCGGTTGGCAACTATCGACTTTATTTTCTGGATCTACCCTGATCAGACCTTAGCACATACCTTTCAAAATGACATATGTATGATATCTGCACAACGTTTGGTTCTTGTCCAATTAATAATTGAAGGTGTTCTCCGACTTTATGTACATCCTATACTGAGCAAATGAACACCGTTCTACGACGAATATGCCATATTTCTTCCCTTTTTTTTCAATTATAATGCTGTTGGATGTTTACCAGTTGCCAAAGATACAGTAGATCGCTATCTTGATTTGATGGAGAGGACAAATTTGTACACTACTTCGTAGAAAGACCACCTCGTGTCTTCTGGCAGAGCCGATGCTGCCTGATTTAGCCACTCTGTGTCCGCACCACGTCCTCGCTCCACAGTTGACAGACATCAGCGCCATGACGTTTCCATGTGCACTGCTCCTAGAGGCTTTGTTTTAAATGAGACACAGGCGATCAGATTTTCGTGACTGTATACGTGTTGCAGGCTATCCGAGGTGTCGAAGTGCAACGCGGACTGCAACTGCGACTACGTGCCTTACGCCCCCGTCTGCACCGCCGACGGCCGCACCACCTTCATATCGGCGTGCCACGCCGGCTGCGGCAGCTACTACGTCAACGACAACGGCACCAAGGTGGGTGTCCGCCATCGTATTACAGTACACAGCGAGCTAAAAGTTTCCGCGGCCTTTCCATTGCTTGCTGCTGTTGGTAAAAGATCGTATGATGAATGACGGGAGGTGAACACGACTAATCACGAAACGGGAGTGGGTAGCCCATCACAGCACTTACATCGAAGAACCAATGAAAGGAAATAAAAGGAAGGTTCAAGAGTGGGATTAAAATTCAAGGTGAAAGGATATCAATGATAAGATTTGCTGATGAAATTGAGGTCCTCAGTGAAAGTGAAGAAGAAATACAGTCTGTTGAATGGAATCAATAGTCTAATGACTATAGAATACGGATTGAGAGCAAATCGTAGAAAGACGAAAGTAATGAGGAGTACACTACTCGCCATTAAAATTGCTACACCACGAAGATGACGTGCAACAGACGCGACATTTAACCGACAGGAAGAAGATGCTGTGATATGAAAATGATTAGTTTTTAGAGCTTTCACACAAGGTTGGCGCCGGTGGTGACGCCTACAACGTGCTGACATGAGAAAAGTTTCCAACTGATTTCTCATACACAAACAGCAATTGACCGGCGTTGCCTGGTGAAACGTTGTTCTGATGCCTCGTGTAAGGAGGAGAAATGCGTACCATCACGTTTACGATTTGATAAAGGTTGGATTGTAGCCTATTGATATTGCGGTTTATCGTATCGCGACATTGCTGCTCGCGTTGGTCGAGATCCAATGACTGCGAGCAGAATATGGAATCGGGGGTTCTGTAGGGTAATACGGAACGCCGTGCTGGATCCCAACGGCCTCGTATCACTAGCAGTCGAGATGGCAGGCATCTTATCCGCATGGCTGTAACGGATCGTGCATCCACGTCTCGATCCCTGAGTCAACAGATGGCGACGTTTGCAAGACAACAAGCATCTGACCGAACAGTAAGACGACGTTTGCAGCAGCATGGACTATCAGCTCGGAGAGCATGGCTGCGGCTACCCTTGACGCTGAATCACAGACAGGAACGCCTGCGATGGTGTACTCAACGACGAACCAGGCTGCACGAATGGCAAAACGTCATTTTTTCGGATGAATCCAGGTTCTGTTTATTGCATCATGACGATCGCATCCGTGTTTAGTGATATCGCGGTGAACGCACATTGGAAGCGTGTATTCGTCATCGCCATACTGGCTTGTTGGTATGGGGTGCTATTGGTTACATGAGTGGGTCACCTCTTGTTCGAATTGACGGCACTTTCAACAGTGGACGTTACATTTCAGATGTGTTACGACCCGTGGCTCTACCCGTCATTCGATCCCTGCGAAATCCTACATTTCAGCAGGATAATGCACGACCGCATGTTGCAGGTCCTGTACGGGCCTTTCTGGATACAGAAAATGTTCGACTGCTGCCCTGGCCAGCACATTCTCCAGATCTCTCATCAGTTGGAAACGTCTGGTCAATGGTGGGCGAGCAACTGGCTCGTCACAATAGCCAGTCACTACTCTTGATGAACTGTGGTATCGTGTTGAAGCTGCATGGGCAGCTGTACCTGTACACGCCATCCAAGCTCTGTTTGACTCAATGGCCAGGCGTATCAAGGCCGTTATTACTGACAGAGGTGGTTGTTCTGGGTACTGATTTCTCAGGATCTATGCACCCAAATTGCGTGAAAATGTAATCACATGTCAGTTGTAGTACAATATATTTGCCCAATAAATACCCGTTTATCATCTGAATTTTTTCTTAGTGCAGAAAATTTTAATGGCCAGTAGTGTACTTCGATTTTCATGATTTATTCTCTAATCATGCAAAAAGATCAGAATTTAGGATCGCGAAGTAGACGAAGTTAAGGGAAACTGCTACCTAGGCAGGAAAATTACCCCGCGACAGACGGAGCTAGGAGGACATAAAAAGCAGATTAGCACTAGCAAAAAGGGTATTCCTGGACAAGAGAAGTTTACTAGTATCAAACATAGGCCTTAATTTAAGGAACAAATTTCTGAGGATGTACGTTTGGAGAACGGCATTGTATGAAAGTGAAGCATGGACTGTGGGTAAACTGGAACAGAAGACAATCAAAGCATTTGAGTTGTGGTGCTGCAGAAGAATGCCGAAAATTAGGTGGACTGATAAGGCAAGGAATGAGGGGATTCTCCGCAGAAGCGGCGGGAGAGGGAATATCTGTGAAACACTGACAAGGAGAAAGGACAGCGTGATAGGACATATGTTAAGACATCAGGGAATAACTTTGATTTTCCTAGAGGGATCTGTAGAGGGTAAAATCTTCGGAGGAGGACAGACATTGGAATATACCTTGCAAGTAGTTACAGGCGTAGGTTTCATGTGCTAGTCTGACGTGAGAAGGTTGGTAGCGGGCTGCATCAAACTAGTCAAAAGTCTGATGACTCAAAAATAAAAAAGTAATAGTTTCCACCCCAAACACCTTCTCGGAGAATACGATACATTATGGAAAAAACCTTTCTGATAAAATTAGCTGAAAATATGTGATAATCTATGCTCTCAGGTCGCACCCTAACCACCATCTCGGAAACTGAAACACATACCGAAAAAATAGCGAAATGTTTGTGATATCATGACTGTGATTTCATTCTTGCTCGTTTCTCTCGCAACGATGAAAGATGTGCTATTAGATACCAATGTAACCACAACTATGAAAGTCTTGACCTGTTCTGAAGAAACAAACATTTGCGACAAGCAAGAGTTTTCATTTCACTGTTGCTCATCTCACTCGCAGGAATTGAAGCTGTACTATCAGGACCGAACCACAGCCTCGGAAATTGTGACAAATTCTGATCTGTTCCATTCCATTGCACTCCGTTCCAATCCATTTCCATTCAGTTCGTTTCCAGTTTTTTCCATACCATTCTGATCTTCTCCTTTCCATTCCCATCCATGTCATTCTATGCAGATCTGTTTAGAAACATTACTCTGGAAAACGGTTACAGTGGAAAATGCTTACACTGGGAAATGGTTACACTCGAAAGTGTTTACACAAGAAAATTGCCCCCAGTAGACGACGTCTCCATCCCTTTCCACTGACTGACAGCCCCAGTAGCTGACACCTCAGCAGCAGCAGCAGCAGATACACACACATACACACTGTTAGCTTACAGTCACTGTCAAGTTATGACACATACATTGGCAAATTACGGCACATACATCGTCAGTTTCTGGTTATAGAATGGTAGTTCAATTCTGGAAGCCTATGTTTGTGTGTCAACTACCACTGTCTTGCCTGCTTAGCATTGTAGTTCCTACTATGCGATAACATAAGTCAGCATTATCGGCAGAGGATAACAAACGTTTGTATTTCAATATAGAGGTAACAGTCTAGCATGAAAGTTGATAGCTGAAAGCACAACAACCCTCATTTCTTACCTGTAGAAATATGTGTTCTACTGTTCAATAAACTATTTCATCAAAGTATAATTCACTTTCCATGGTGGAACAACACAAGTTAGCATTAATCAGTAAAAGTTGCCGAATGTTTTATATTACCTGGTAAAGTCGCTATAATGTTGGGCGACTTTCAAAGTGGCGAGCTGAAAGCATAGCATTTATTACCTATATGAATGTTTATCGCTACTGTTCACAGCGTTTATTACCTACAAGAAAGCTTATTTATATTGTTTAGTAGACTTTTTCATCAAAGGGCGGTATACTGCACTGTGTGGCAGGAGAAGACGATAAATATTTTCAACTGCCAGATGAACCTTAGCATGAGGGATCATTATAATGGTTAGTTGACTTTGATATCGGCTGTAGAGACGAGTTTTTGACGAATTTAGACACGGGAATAACATCGTTTACTCTGGTAATTCCAGTTGGCAAATGCACTTGAAGCTGTAAGTTGGATCACAGTAGCACCCATGTGTCTTTTACAAAGTTAGAGAATCTATTTTTATATATTTTTATGAAGTTAATGCATGGTACAGCGGTCGAACCATACTTACTGACTAACCTATAATTTATTTGAGTAGTGCCAATAAACGAGCCACGTGTTTTTTTTATGATTAATACAAACTATTAAGATATGGAAATATTTGATTGGAGGGTCCACTGCGCTTGCAATCTGTGGTACAAGAATTGAAGTACGGATGTTCGCAAATGTTGTTAAGTGTACAAGCTTTTATCTGTAGTGCCAATACGCAAGCCACGTGCATTTTTTTTAGTCCTATGCAACAATTACGTTATGACAGTAATATCACATCTGTTTTGTACTCAAAGTTTTACATATTTTGAGAAATAATTTTTTTTCATTGGAAAGTTCGAATTTGCATTTGCGATTAGAGATCTTTTGATATACTTGTGTACTGCAAAAAAGTAACCTATGTTTGTCTTCGTACTCGAAATTGTGAGGTGTTTAGAGAAATATTTTTTGCGCAAAGATTGTTACCAACTTTTCATCTTTGTCTTGACCCACCATGGTCATTGGCTATGTTTTATGTCTGATTTCTTCCATCACGGTCTTTAGTATGTTGTTTTGTATGTAAAAAAATTGTGTTGTGAAGTTATCAATATATATGACTAAAACATGCAGTATAAGTGATACGTCGCAATAAAAATCATGTCAAAACCTCTTATTCCTTTCTTCCTCCAATGGGGTTTGGTCAGTTTCCTTGTCTTTTGGCTGTGCTGTGTATTTTTCCATCATGTACCTTGATTATATTTTTGATATTATTTAGTAATTTATTACGGGAGATACAATCTACAAACGTTTTAGAGAGCCTAGGCATAATAGTAGTGTTTGGATTCCTCGAAAGCTAGATTTGTACATAACCTCAAGTTATTGTACTTGAAATGCAAATGAAAAGAATATTAGCTTGTCAGTTACATGGATTATATTTTTCCGTTGTAAAACATTATGCATTATATTCTTCAGCCCTAAAATGATGCTTGCTAGGTTGAAGAACTGTTGGAAACCTTGAAAAACTAGCAATAACATGTACCTCAAATCGAAAGGGCAACACTTTTCCCATGTTTTGGAAGATTTGTGTATATGAACATACCATTTTAATACATGGCGTAAGAATTGTGTGTGTTGCTGACAGATTCGTTGACTAGCTGCCGAATTAATATTGAAACAAACATTTGTTGGTGACAAAGTTTTCCAGGCATTTTAGTTGTTGTATTAATACTGTGACATTTGCCGAACATCATAGGACAATTTATCTTTGGAAATGTTTAATTTGAGGGCCAACTGTCTCTTACACGATGTGTAGGCCTACTGAATAATTAATAAGCTGGCAGTAGTTCAGAATACCTATTAGTTCGTGACAGGCTATCTGCTATAGGCTTCGTCAGGTGTGATTTGCTAAATGGCCTCATTCAGGCCTAAAGTGTACGTTTAGCATGTTATCTTTTAGCCACACGTATTTGTAACTGTTTAGACAAGGTAATAGTAGTTAATTTGAGAGTCAATAGTCCCACTTTAGACACCAGTTTTGATGTATGTATGTATGTATGTGTGTGAATGTGTGTATTGGAGATAAATAATGCATTTTTTATGTTGTTGATGTTTTTCTTCTGACATTTTAGTGTAGGAAAGAGCGCTTTGAAACTTAACAAGCGTCGTAGAATGATTTAGTTGCGGAAAATATTTACTTTGCTTACCAGTTAGGGTACAGAGATTTTAGTATGGACTTTCCGCCCCACCTTGGATTTTTTTTGAATTCTTTGTAATTTACCTCTATCTTGTACTTTTTAAATTTACCACCAGCTCCATCATGCATTTCACCATCTTGATGCCATCTTACTTTCAAGGTCTTTTATGACATCATTTCCTTTGACACATAGCCAATCCACACTGGGCTTACATTTTTCAATACCACTTAAGTGACAACCAGGATTGGAATAGCTGCACTACTTTGTCGTCTACAGCAACGCAGAAGTAAACAAACGCGAAAATTTCATAAGCACAATATGTTTACTAGTACAGCTTTGTGTTTCTAACGAGATCATAGGAACTTGCTTCGATGCAAAGAGAACTTCCAAGCGAGGACCGTCAGATAGCGGCCGGCATCTAGGACGATATCTTGAGCGCCAATGGTTCGCAGACGGATAGCAGTCCAGGAATTCTGTCACAAAAGCACTTCTGTTACTGGTGCACTAGAAACCCATATAAATTGTGACTGTGCTTACATAAGACACCTACATTTAGCTCTACGATGGAACAATAGTAGAGTGAGTGGCTTCTAACGCTGGACTTAATCAAACTTTTTTAACTTTTATTAATTGACGTTGTTTTGACCTGGCTGACGTCCGAGTTAATGTTTGAATAAACTATAAAAATCGGAGTCTTAGTCACTCTAATTTAGACGGTTAACCGGTTTTAGCTCTACAGTCTCTGTGAGATTTTCAAAACCCAGTCACACCTAGGACGCTATTTTCATATTAAGTTTCTTCATGACAAATTCAACATCAAGAATGAGCTACTAACTCTGTAAACTTATTCACAGACTCATCACCTTCTGATTCTATTTCTTCTGTAGCACCTTTCAACTATTTCAACAAGTCGTACAGGTTTACAGGTTTGTTAACACTTATCTTCGCTTTGACGGTAACCACTTCTTTAAAACTGTATAATTCTATCGGAATTTGCGTTTATGTTACTGCAATCGTCAACATTTCAATACAATGAACTTTTTTTGCCTTTTATTTCTGCGATTAAAGATCTTTGTCCTGTCAAGAATGATGCTCGTCGACGTTTGTAATAGCCTCTGAGGACAACAATGCGTGTTTTTGCTAATACTCAGTTCCTCAAACAGACGACGAATGATACCAAACGGCTATTTTCGCTTACTTCAATGAACCCTAAGTGATATTTGTACCTCAAGTCGTCGAAACCGTAGATAAAGGAAGCACAAAGCAAGTAAACATGTGTGATACACATTCACTGAATGCTCGATTACGAATGTACTGTTACGCAAACAAATAAACTGTAAGCTAGGTATTGTCGCCGACTTAAAAACAGATTACAGGCTTGGAAGAAAAATATACGGAGATCCGAAATAAAAAGAGCTTGTTTATACATTCCTAGGGAAGAAAGTAAATGGGTTCGATGCCGTCAGTGCTCCGTTTGCAAAATCTGGCAGATCTCCAGAGACACATATTTCTCCTCACTAAAATATTAACAGAATACCTTTTATTTAGCTGCATGTTAATTAAAAAACTCTCGCATCTGCTCTCAGAAGCATTCACATATACTTCGGCTTGGGTACTTTCTAAATTGGGATCGTCAACTGTTTTTCTGTTTGGCACTATTAATAGAGGAAAAGAGGTAGTTACAGAATACTGTTTTGTTTTTATAAATGGCTCATAGCTATGCAAAAAAATGGTTCAAATGGCTCTAAGCACTATGGGACTTAACATCTGAGGTCATCAATCCCTTAGACTTAGAACTACATAAACCTAACTAACCTAAGGACATCACACGCACCCATGCCCGAGGCAGGATTCGAACTTGCGACTGTAGCAGAAGCGTGGTTCCCGACTGAAGCGGCTGGAAACGCTCGACCACAGCGGCCGGCTAGCTATCCAAAATAAAGGTTTTTAACAAAGATTTATTTGAAAATTTTCTGTTCTACTTACTTTTGTATTTATGTCATTCACAAATAAAACGAATAACAAACTTTTAGGAAATTGGAAAAATTTGTTTGAGAGTTACAGAATAGCGATTGAGATATGGAATATTAGAAACAGTATTCGATAAGTGGCAACCAGGATATTTCCGTGGGCTTACGCTTTGCACTGGATACATTGTATACAGGTTTTCCCCTAAATATCATCGGAAAATTTTGCCCCACAAAAGAAGCGTATTGTATCGCTCCTTATTTGTTGAGTATGCTTTCTGACCCCATCTTCATCAGTGATTGGAGTCTTGCAGCTCTACTGTGTCTGAACCACTAGAATTCGGAGTTGCGGCTTTTTCTTCTTTTCCAGTTCCATTGGGTGACGATTCCCAATTCTTTCTGTAGAGTGAATAAGTCAAGCAATGTGCTGGACCGATGGCATTCCCGTCCTGGTAGATAGCTCCCATATATTAACCTCACTCTGCAACCAATAAAAATTCAAACATATCACCTAATGCCACATGAAAGCTACAAAAGATGAACTTAATAAATTAATATCTGACACCCTTCTGAAGATCAAATAAGGGTTTCAAGTCTGTAAAAACTTCGAATCCTGTCAATATGAATTATCAGCTGTCGCAGATATACACCAAACTCTAACAACCATCAGCCAAGATGCGACAACAATATAGTCTCCGAGGAGTCACCAGCAGATTTCATAACGAAAATTAGTGGTATGCTCTGGCTCTCTGTCTATTCCGTACCACCTCCTTTTCTCTAGCTGAAACTAATCTTTCAGATAAGTCAAATTATGCACTGAATAGAACATAAACATTTTAAAGTTGCAATCTGAGTTGAAAATATTTTTCAAGCTTGAAGGGTTTTCTATGGAAAAGGTTGGCCCTCAAAAGTTAAGCTGAAGCTGAAAAGACAACGGCAACTATCATCTGATGATGCTAACTGGATATCTTTTCAATCTATGTTCTCCCAATTTTAGGAAAATTTGACACAGGTATGAATGAGAACTGAAAGCTGTTACTTTCGAATGAACAGCTGGACGAAGCCAATAAAGACTCGTTAGGATATTCCCTGCTATTATGGGCTGCTTTCACCTCTTCAAAAACGTAATCCACACGTACACAGAGTACAGTACCCACAACTGCTCCATCGATGGTAAATGATCTCACTTCAAATCTAGCAATGTTTCTTCTGAGTGCTCCTCAAACTGACTCTCTCTGCGAAAATGAAAGGTTGTAGAAATTCCATCTCAGCTTTATCAGTGTGTAAATATTATTTACGTGTGTACGTACCACACTGAACAGATTACCATACTATGTGGTGTGGCAAAAAAATAAACTTTTTGTGTTTTACGTCATTTGCACTCTTCCGTGATTTTAACATATTGCATTGAGTAGGTAGTCAGAGGGAGAAACAAGTAGAGAATTTGTATCCTACTTTGTCAAAGTAGATGATAGTACATTCTTAAGCAAAACAATAAAAAGGAAAAAAATAAACAATGCACCATGAGGGAATTATCCTAATGGACGGAAATCGGTAGATGTGCCGTACATGGACAGACAAACAAATGATGACAATTTCAAAAAAAAAAATTGATGATTTATTCATGAGAGAGCTTCACAAATTGAGTCAATAACTCACTGGTGCACGTCTGATCCTTATGCAAGCAGTTATTCGGCTTGGCAATGATTAATCCCTTAGGGGTTTCGTGCAAAATTCTGTACAATCAGTGCGTTAGATCGTCGAAATGCGGAGCTGGCGCCGCCCATAATGCTCCTAACGTTCTCAACTGGAGAGAGATCCAGCGACCTAGCCGGCCAAGGTAGGGTTTGTCAAGTATGAAGATAAGCATTTGAAACTCTCATTGTATGCGGGCGAGCATTATCTTCCTGGAACGTAAGTCCAAAAGGACTTGCCATGAATGCTAACAAAACGGGGCACAGAATATCATCGACGTAGCGCTGTACTCTAAGGATACCGTATATGACAAAAAAATGGGCCCTGCTACGAAAATAAATTGTATTCCAGACCATCACTGCTGGCTGTCAGGCCCTATGGCGAGCGATTATCAGGTTGATATCCCACTGCTGTTCTGAGCGTCCCCAGAGACATCTTCGCTGGTCATCAGGACTTATCTGGAAGCGGGACTCATTACTGAAGACAATTCCAGCCAGTGAGAGTCCAGAATGAATGTGCCCCACATTGCTACTGCTGTAAACTGGCACAGGGGCACCTTGATGTCACCTATTATTATCGCTGACGTCGAATCAATGATAATGATAAATCCGGGGGTCTGATGACTGCTCGGGCCTCAAGTTCTATTGTCCCTCTAGGTCGACCACTTTCTTCTTGACGTCGCGTTCGACCGCGGTCCACCCATTCCTGCCAACATCGTCGATCAGCGTCGTCTCTCCGACTCAATTGCCAAGCGACTCGCCGATTACCACAATTGGCTTCTTTGAGCTCATCGATACGTCCTCTCTCAAATGCGAACATCTGCGTGTATTATACAAACACCTGTCTGCGAAACAGAGCTGCTGCCCAGATGACCACGAGGAATGAAATTCGCAAAGACTTTATACCTAGTACTGACACGTCCCCAATTTACTATCTTCGGCAACTGCGCCATGAAAGTGTTCTGGAGTGTCACACATTTATCCATCAGCCGCCAAAGTTCACAGTTTTGCATTTCGGTCGATACGTGAATCAGTATCATTTTGTGACGAACTTGTATAACTCCGTCGTGGTGCAAGCTTTTTTTTTTGTCAGAGTGTAGTTGTTCCAAAGATTGGAAACACTCCGGACTAATCATTACAATATGTGGAATTTGTATTTTTTTGGGACAGCTCGCGAGAAACCACAGCTGAACAATGTTTGACATTTATAGCATTGTAAAGATGCTCCCAGTCTTCCCTTTCTTTTTCAGTTTCTTGAGCGTCAAATAATAATAAGCAATAACAACATTCTCTCAGAAGAGTTCACGATTGCAACCGAAACTTAAACAGAAATGTGGTTCGTGTTGTCTTGTTGCCTGTCGTATGGCGAGCCGCATTGCACATCTTAACGCATATCACTCATCCCAATGGGAACACAAGTGTAGCACCGACAAACATCGCATCGCAGGCTTCTTTTTCAAGATGTCGTGCTGCATATCATATCGTCTCAGGGTGATCCGAGCCTTAAAAAGAGCTGCAACACGTTTTGAAAATATCATGAGTATATTTACTTAAGACAGCGGAATGGATCTGCTATTCCAGGAATATGGAACGAATAAATGAAAGATTATAACGTAATAGAGAATAAAATCGGTGCAGTGACTAATTTAAGAATAAGGTCAATTTTTAGTTCCTATGTAAACTTTTTCAACGACAACTGCGTCCTAATTTGTTCATTTAGGAACTTTAAGCTGTAAACATAATCTCTGAAAAAAAGAACGATTGCTTGCGTTACAAAATAATTAGTTGTTGCGTTGGTGTATGTCTGTTTCTGGACTGGAACGCTGTCCAGCTCAAAATGGCTCGATGTACTCATTGGCAATGGACGAGGAATTTACTATAAATGTTTTCTTGCGCTTCTCTGAAAAAGGTGTACGACGTCTGATACGAAGTAAGATAGGCTTGTGCTGCAAAACTGACATTGACCGCGAGAGCAGTGTGCTGACCACATGCCCCTCCATACCTGCGTCCAATGACGTAACCGTTTGAGGACGACACGGCGGTCGATCGGTACCCTTGGGCCTTCCGAGATCTGTTGGGACGGAGGAGAGCTTAACCATGGAAAAATTGTAGGACAGCCTAAGGGACCTTGAAATCTAAGTCAGGCTTATTTGCTCTAATGACTGACAAACATCACAATAAAAATTACTGGAGAACGTAGTTCTCTAAAACTGAGATCAGATTATAAAATGACACTAACACTGTACGGAGGTACCAGAAAGTGTGGAACACTGTTTCGAGAAAGCGCAACAACACTTGTTTATCTGGACAATTCACATAAAGTTAACGATACAACGCTCCACAAATTACAACCAAATTAAGCAGTACAAGTTGCATAGCAAAGTAAACAAGTAGCGAGCTGCTCAGAATAGACAAAGATTGATACTGGTATGGAACAAAGTCACATTGAGTGTTCATCTTCTTCACGCCAAGCACAATGGTGAGACAACTGAAGTCGATTGGGTACACCAAATTTCGAGCGAAAGCAACGGACATTTCCATACTGGTGATGTGGCGTCTCAGTGTCTCGTCCTCTGAGTCAAAACAGAATGGGCAAAACTGTCAGGACGAACAATTCTCTGAATATGGCAATGTTGGCGCGGTGCCTTCTGTTCAGGGCTAGGAGAGGAGCCAATTCTGCCGACAGAAACATGAAGCGGCCCACAGCCTCAATTACGCGAAAACTGCCCAGCTTCCCCGAGATGTTCGCCCACCCTAATGAGATTTACTACCTCTTGTGGAAAAGGGGACCCAGAGACCAAACTGGGAGAACACCTCCTTAGTGAGAAAAACACAAAGCTTTCTTCATAGCAAACGTGCCCAGCCCATTATAAATAAAATTAATCACAAAATGAATCAATATTGCGTAGCGATATGTGACAGCGATATATGACATTATTGGCACAATGTGCTAAATATTTCAACTCAAACGTTCCTTTTGACTCATCCGCAGAGCTTCAATGGTGTCACGTGAAGTGTCAGTCGCAGTTGCGGCCTGAGTCTACGTACTTCCCAAGGACGTGCTACGTGTGAGACAAATTGCCGCCCAGATTTACTGAGAAACGTTTATTTGCGTGTCCGGCTGAATCGCCAGTACTGTTACATTATCAAGTGATTCTAAAGAAGGGTCACCATCTTTGCTTTGACACCAAATAACCTCCTCATACACAAAACAGGATAGCAATCCAGAGACAAAAAGGATAGGGACGCACACAAAAACACGAAACTTCAAGTTTCTGCTGAAAAGACTGGAATTCATTGTCTTTTATTGGACCTCAACAAGTCCGGCTCACTCAGTAAAGAGCGGTTCTAGGCTCTTCAGTTTGGAACCGCGCTGCTGCTACTGTCGCAAGTACGAATGCTGCCTCGGGAATGGATGTGTGTGATGTCCTTAGGTTAGTTAGGTTTAAGTAGTTCTACGTCTAGGGATCTGATGACCTCAGATGTGAAGTCCCATAGTGCTTAGAGCCATTTGAACCACTCAGTAAAGGACATCCCCTCTACCTAATGGCTCCACGCTCTGCATGGCGTCTCCCTAAAGAGCACTAACAAAATTGCAACACTTGCCTAGAAGGCCTGCAAATTGTATTCTATACCCGCACAGTGGATAATTCAACGATATGGTCCGTAAAGACACGTTACACAAGGAGTGAATGTCCTTGAGTTCTCCTACCCTCCATTTTAATCACAACCGAAATCATATCCTAAACGCAATATACTTCACGCCACATCACTACAAGCAGGTAGAAGCAATAATGAAACATTTCTGATTCACTGCATAGGCATCAGCGCCGTTAGTTACAGTTGAGAGACTAATGTAGAGGTTTCTCTGGTTGTCCCTGCAGGTGTACACCGAGTGCTCGTGCGTGCCGCGGGGTAACGTCAACGGCTCGTGGGTCAGCGAGGGTGGCGGCGAGGTGCTGGCGGGGTCATGCCCTGTCGACTGCATGCGGCCCTTCATCACCTTCCTGGCCATCGTCTGCTTGCTCAAGTTCGTCGGCTCCACCGGCCGGGCTTCCAACTTCCTCGTCTCTGTCAGGTGAGTCAACCTCTTCTCTTACCCCAAATTCCAAAGCGACATCCTCAAAGCACTCTTCAGACTGCACGAGATCCCGCCTAATGGTAAGAGGAGACATCGCCTCTCTTTATTACTAAGGAGTTCTGCATTTCCTGTCTGTATCGCCTGAGAAATGTTGTCGAGACCGCAGGTGTCTTCACGTAGTACGCTTCATTTTGTTGGTGCCAATCAAGAAGAGAGATGTTCTTGTTGACGGTCAACAGACACGAATCGTGGTTCGTTCTTCCTCTTGACGACGACGGTTGCTGTGAAGTATCTGCGTGAGACTGAGTGGTCCCGGAAATTTAATATTCGCCCCTGATCCCTCGATGGCACTTGTTACAACTCCATGCAGCCACAAGCTGATCAAGTGTATCTGGACATCTGTTAGAGACATAATGACAGCTTGAACTCGTCTGAGGACACTTTAAGTGAGAGGGTGAATGTCTCTGGAGGAACGGCAGCCCATTCATCCCCGGTGGCCGAATCCAGAGAAGACAGCGATGTTAGACACTGGGGTCTGAAGGGAACTCGGCGTTCTAAGTCATCCCAAAGCTGTTCCATTGGATTCAGATGGGGACTCGGGGTGGGCCAGTTCATTTCAGGAATGTTATTGTCCACCTCACAACTGCTTTTTGGCAGGGTGAAATACCACGCTGATACATCCATCGTCTCCTAACTGTTCCTCTATCGTACGCAGTGCAGAACGCTGTATCATTTGTTGATATCATCCTGCATTTAACCTTCTCTAAAGCGCAGTAAGAGGACCACACTCTAACCGCCCCATACCATAACACTACCTGCTCTCTACATATCATCAAGCTACCTAATGGCGTGTGGCAGAGGCTACTTCTTGTATCACTAATTGATCCCCCGTACCCTGTTACAGTCTCGAATGGCGCATGGGACGAGTGATTGTCGGTAGGCCTCTGTATTGGCTTTAATTTCTCGAATTTTCCCTTCATGGTCATTACCCGAGATGGATGTGTGACGAAGTAATATGTTGTCTCGCAAAGAGCTCTCTTGAAATTTCAGTGGTAAACCTCTCCGTTATTCACAACGCCTCTATCGTAACGTTTGCCAGTGGAGTTTGTTCAGCATGGTGGTAACGCTCTTGCGCCGATTAAACGATCCCAGACGAAACGCGTCGCTCTTTGTTGGATATTCTCTGGCTCTTATGTCAGCCCTACTTGTTAAGGATCCCATATTAATGAACAGTACTAAAGTATCGGCCGAAAAAGCGCCGGTACTTGGCTGCAGGCGTTACACATGATAGCAGGTAACGTTTTTCAGCCGTACGACAAACCGTGCCTTCCTTCAGACTGCCACAGGGTACAGCGTGATTCATCTAAAAAATCTTTCCTTTCCAGTCATCCGTTGTCCAGCAGCATCGCTCTTTTCACCACCTCAAGCTTAGCACTGACTGCAGAAGTGTGTGGCTTACGAGGAGCTGCTCGATCACTGTACTCCCATTGGTTTTAGGTTCCTGACGCATAGTCATTGTGCTACCTGGAATGCTGATACTTTGGAACTTCCGAGGAATTCCTTTTGCAGATTTAGTGCGATTTTTTACTACCACCCCCTGCGATGTTCGACTGTCTCCGTCCACCAGTACATGAGGTCTCTCGAATCTTGGTTAGTTGTGGTTGTTCCTTCACTTTTCCATTTCAGAAACACATCACCGACCGACTTGAGCACCTTTGTAAGAGCTGAAGTGTCCCTGATGTACTTGTTAGATGACATCCAACAACTAGTTCACGTTCGAAGCCACTAACCTCTCCTTCCCTACCTATTTTGTTGTTACTTCTTCTCTACTTACTACACAATGATCCCCGTCTCCATTTATCCTGGCAGGACGGCCTCTCGTGCATCTATTGCTTAGTTCCGCATTACATTGTTGTGTTCGGACACTTTTGATCAGTTCGCGTATATCTGACTACCAGGACTGCAGTGAATCATACAACTGAAGTGGAACCTAGATCACCCACTCTCCGCCGTGTCTTCGAAGGAAACCAGTAGTTTACATAGGAAATATTATTTTAGTCTAAACAAAAATTACACGTCATATACATATAAAACAAAGAAACGTTACTTGGTGCCATGCACCGTCAAACGTTAAAACCGTAGCGTCTTGTGACGCTCTTCAGAAGTTGCAAATTGACAACACAAAATACATAGTGTAATCGTACATCCAAACCAATACTGACAGTAGAAATAAATTAGACGGTGGGGGAGGAATGGGAAGAAGGCCGAAAAGGAGATGCACCATATAAAAACTAATCTGAAACAGGAGTTTAATCGGAATCAAACATTGGTACCACAAAGCCACGCTCATAACAAATCCTGAAAAATATCGAAATACCAAGTCCCTGCGAGCGTTTCTGTTCATTCGAGATTCTTTGTTAGTTAGTATTAAAATACTTATAAATTTCAGTTTCTTCCAAAATTTCAAAGTCTAAGGCTTCTGCCTCGGTGCGTAACTTCGTTAGAGATTTTTCAGTCATGTCAAAACGATACTTCTTATCACTGAGGTGACAATCCATAGCAGTAGTGTTTTTATCAGTGTTCTCTGAATACGGTTAAAAATCACGCCCAGTCTGCCTAATGTATTTATCTTCTTTACTACCTAGATGTCGGCTGTTATGCCATTATCAAGTACAATGGTAAAAGTTCTTGGACCGTTAACCTCTCATAGCTGTTAAAATATTTCAAAATACAATGAAACAAAATAAAAAAAGAAATAAAAAATACAAAATTAAACAATAGCATGACTGTGGCTCATCATCATTGAAAGCTCCTGTTTCCGTTAAATTTTTGGGTAGTGCACCTCTTCTGCCCTTCTCTTCATCCCCCTCCAGCTTCCTCCAATTTCTACTATCCGTGTTTTATGTTTTATGGTTTGGGGTGTACGCTTACACTACGTATTTTATAGTTTTAGTTAACAGTTTTTGTTAAGCCTCACAAGACGCTCCCATTTTAACGTTTGACACTGCATGGAATCAAGTAATATTTATTATTTTTATATGGACATGATGCGTGACCTCCCTCGACTTATTTTGGTTGTACTAAAATATTTCTTATGTTTCATAAAAAACTTGTTGCGCCACTAGCAGAAAATTGTTCTTCTATTTTGTAAACTAAACAACATATTGGGCACTTTCTGGTGCCAGATTTGTGTCTGACATATGGACTATCCCAATTTTAGTGAGAATATTGTATTCCAACTCCCTTACTGCCTGTATTTAAATTTGTGACATATATTTGCAGTGCTAATTTATATTTCATTTTATGTCGTTTGACATACCGCACAGTTGTAATTGTAGTTTTTGACGATGTGTAGCACCACATAATACTCCCGAATTTAGACAAATATTTTGAGTAACCCTTTATCACTCTGAAGTCTCTTCACAGCCATCAGGCACACGATATAATAAATGTATATTAGTTAATGCGCCTTAAAGCCACTGTACATTTTGTATTGGTCCGCTCTCTGTAGAAATGTGTCTATAGTCTGCTGATGTTCGTTTCACATATATCTTGAAACGTCGTATCTATGTATGGCAATGGTTCTTGGGTAGGTGTAGCACAGTTGGTGCTAGATGATTTTATAAAATAGTTTTTAGCTGATATTTTGTAGATATTTGATGGTATACAGGGTATCAGAAAATGTCTGAAACGCTTGTAGGGATGTTGGAGGCTGTACTGGGACATAGATGTTAAGCAAAAGATTCCAGGCGTTGCGCCGTTTTCGAGTTATTTAGCACTGAAGTTAGCCAATCAGGTCGTCGCGCTCGCAAATTCAAGTTTTAGCTAACCAAACAAAGCACGCGCCGGGCTACACTGTCTGAAAGTGAGCGCGCGACCTTCCGGTTGCCTAATTTCAATGCTAAATAACACGGAAACGGCACAACATATCAATTTTTTTTAACATTTACGTCTCAGTTCACCCTGCCCTGCAACATCGCTACAGCGTTTCAGACATTTTCTGACCACCCTGTATAAATTCCGAAACTCGTCATATGAGCAATAAAGTCATTCGTTGCCTGATGTACCCACTCAGCCTCAATACAGATCCACTGATTATTATAAAAATCGTCGCCTGCCTCCTGAATGGCTTAGTGACATTTATTAAATCTTCGCACGTTTACAGGCAGTATAGACAGGATTAATATGATGTGGTGTCCTCTTACAAGGAAATGCGATTACGGAACGAACGGCTTCCTGCCTTTATCATCATTCTGCTGCACTTAGAATAAAATCAGTACATAGCGCATTAAACAAGTTCTTTTGATCCTAGAATCCCGCTGAGAGGAATCACTGGGATGTGGAAAGAAGTCGGTGTTCTACATCTTATTTAAATACAATACAGCGCAGCGACTTAATACCAATTACTTGTTTATCTACGAGGGAATCGAGAAAGGAATTTTAATTTGCTATATACTTTAGACTGCCGATTAGTAAACGTTGATACCAGCAGCGTCCAAGTATTTGGTCGCTGCATTGATTTCATCCATATTACCCGCTTCGCACAATTCATTTGTCAGCCACAAGCATCATGAGCTGCACGATAGGCGCATATGGTCACATGAGTCATCTCCAGGGCTGGCTACGGGCCAATAACAGACATATGGTTGACATTGAGTCTATATTCTGCGAGCTAAAGAGATGGGTGTCTGGCCTTGACTCCGTATTGACTGAAATATTACAAAAGATAAATTACTATTCACTAACCTGTACTATCTGTTTTCACGTATCTGTAGTGGCACATCACAAAAAATTCTGTGACGAATTATGTTTAAGAAATTTCGTACAATTAAACGAAATAGTAGTACGTACAAGCGTTATTTCTCCTCGAAAGTGATGTGACGCTCACATACGGTAATTGCTTACAAAATCGAGAGATGAGACATTAGAATTTGTGCCTGACCAGTAGTGGGACAAGTGAAAAGAGGAAAGAAGAGAGTACCAAATCAGCTGATTACTGGCATAACACCAACATAATGGCTGCGTCCTTTGGAATATTAATGGAGCAGACAAGAAAGTTTTATAAGAAGGCACTACAGTACAGTACAGTAATTCTCATCCAGTTTATCAGGAAACAAATTCAACCAACTAATACGGTTTCGCTACACTGATAATAGCGACCCATGTGCAACGCATAATCTGTAATACTACTTTTTTTGGAAAAAATGATATGTCATTTTGCAGTCATCAGACTATATTAAAATATATTACGCATAGAAAACATTTCGTTTTTCCTAAGTTACGTATTCTTCCTTGTTGAAACTACCTCAAGAATACTGGACCGGAGCAAGTATTGTGTCGCAAACTTGAATAAAATATTAATTACGTACACACAAGATCAACTTTTTTTCTGATAAACATTTCCGAAAACATAATTTTTACAGAACTAGTAATGCGAGAAGACACAGAATACTGATTATTTTTCATTTCATCGGTACAAGCTCTAACTTCATTAGCTACAGTAGTTATGTGATGTACTATTACTCCTTCCAAGATCATAATTATAATCTAGCGAAACTTTTATATCTGTCTCACAACATGACTTCTTTCAGATGTGTGGACGAGAAGGACAAACCTGTTGCCATGGGGTTCGGTCTCACCCTGATGAGTCTTCTAGCATTCGTACCAGCGCCCATATTCTTCGGCTACCTCCTAGGTAAGTGGCACACACGTGATAGCTCGCTAACAACCGATTTTAAGTCACAAGACTTTGAAATTGTCCAGCGGTTGAATTATAAACAATTTTCTTTTATTTTTTGCAAAATGCATAACGCTGTGCTGCTAGTAATAATTTTATTTTATTTTCCTACCGGTTTCGGTTCTGAACCATTATAAACGGCAGCTGTACAACACACAAAAATGGATAATGTGGCAATGCCAAACGAAATAAGAAAAACAGTAGAAATGTAAAATCAATCAAAATACTCTCATGTCATACATGCTAAAAAATAAGTTATCACAGGAAACCATAATTGCCCATAATACAAAATGAAAAATTATAACAAGATAAAAATATTGTGGCACATTGAGACGAAGACAGTAAGTGATGTACAGCAATACAAGTCCAAGAACTTCGATGTCAAAGATGAAGTCTTGGCCGAGTCCAAACAAGCTGCCATTAAATAATCATGTGATAATCATATTCAGAATTGAAGTATTAATAATTCTACACTTTACATGTTTTTTTTTCTCGTGGCCATCCTCTGCAGTAAACACAGGAATACTTGTTTCGTAAATAAAACCGCTTTTTCTTGTTGCAACTTAATTTATTTTTCCCAGACGCGTTTCGCCTTTTTCTTGCTCTAAGGCATCTCCATTGGAATCTACAACCATACAGTAATGTAATCTTTTTTATTATTAAACAGTTCACGTCACTTTTTTGTGTAATTAAGTACTTACTTATAGTTTGCCGTCATCTGCATTTTCCTCTTATTTGGTCTGAAGGTTGCACTACCACTTTATTTTCGAAACATAAGGAGAGTTCTGTATTCCGAACTTTTTCACACTGTTCACCATGTTTATCCTTCTTTTTTGTGGTGTACAATTGTTCTTTTGCCATTATATATAGCTATTTCGTCGAACACTGTGCTTTTAACAACGTTAATAATGGAGTTACCATGGTTATGTTGTTAAAAGGACAGTGTTCGAACAAATAGCTATATGTAGTGGCGAAAGACTAATGGTACACCACAAAAAGAAAGAGAAACATGGTAAACACTGTGAAAAAGTTCGGAATACAAAATTATGTTTATGTCTCGAAAATAAAGTGGTAGTTCGACCTCCAGACCAGATGAAAGGAAATGCAGATCACAGCAAACTGTAAGTAATTGCTTAATTACATAAAAAATGCGACGTGAATTCTTTGATAAATGCGTCTAGGAAAAATAAATTAAGTAGCAGCAAGAAAAGGCGGTTTATTTACAAAACAAGTAATTATATACTTGATTGACATTACATAAAAACGCTGATAAAACAAAATATAAAGTAACAAAGAAGACTGATAATTGCAAGCATATAAAATATCTCAGAAATCTTGCTTGCTTCTTTCTTTACATTTTATTTTACTGGTGTGTTTATGTAATGTTAATCAGGTATAGAACTGTTAATATTTCAGTTTTGAATTTGATTATCACATTATTATTTAATGGCAACCACTTGGGATTCGGCCAAGACTGCCATCTTTGACCTCTACGTTGTTGTTCATCACTTGCTGTTCTCGTGTCGATGTGCCATAATATTTTTATCTTCTTACAATTTTTGATTTTATATTATCTTGGCAATTATGGTTTGCTGTGATGACTTATTACTAGAGCATGCATGACACTTGATAAGTCTGTGATTATGATGGTTCATAACCGAAACCGACAGCCGAATGAAATAAAATTATTACAGACAGCGCAGTGTTAAGCATTTTGTAAAATTTGTTGATGCTGTTGATCATAGCCTAATCAAAACATTTAACTTTATTTTAGTTATTCTCGTCATAATTGCTCAAATATTATAATGCTCCATTACATTTCGGGCGTGCAGCGGTATATATGCCATTTCTTCTTCTGATATTTCGACTGTGTATCATTCTGTCATCTTCAGAGTGAGCCGACACAGACTCTGTGTCGCCTGGCCTCCAAGAGCTGTTGCATAGCGATTTGATTCACGGATCCAGTTACGTGGCTCCTTCCGTGTATAGCGAATTTACGACTATGACGTGTGGGGCCTGAAGATGGCATTAGTGTAATGCCGAAACAGGTACCACATAATAGGTTCATAAAATAAATTACTACAATACATACGGCTGTTGGTAAATTATTGTATCAAGAAATACATGCCAGCCGTTGTCCCACAGGTCATAATGGATTATCAAAGACTTGCATTATGGTCTCTAAAACGTACTTAAAGTTCAGCGTGGCGTGGATCTCACAAGCAAATGGTAAGTGACCAATAGCAGACAAAATAATGTTAATCGCATGTAACACGATTGCTTTAGAGACAACAAGATGACCCTCTTTGAGCTGCTAATTGGCGCCTAATGACATCGTAAATGTGCTTGATTGAGCTAATACATGGTAGCATTAGGGGTCACGACGTCAACAGGACTTTACCGTCATGCTCCTTTAAACAACTATAAAGATAATCTGCGCACGTGGCAGGGAGGGGTATGGTGAAGGATACATCACGAATGATGGAATGCCAGTGGTAAATATTCATACTGAAATTGGTCCACAGCTTTCAAAGTATATTTTTCAGCAACTACTGATTCCAGTGAATTCAGCGAGTAAGTTCTTACACTGAGATAACAAGAGTAAGGGGACAGCGACATGCACACATAGAAATGGCGTTCATACCGCGTACATACGGTATAAAAATGCAGTGTATTCGGAGAACAGTCTTTTCTACTCGGATGATCAATGTTAAATGGTATCCGACGTGATTATTTCAGCACGACGGGAATATACACACTTTGAACACAGAGTGGTAGTTGGAGCTAGACGTATGGGATATTCCATTTCGAAAATTTAGGGAATTCAATAATGTGCCAAGAACACCAAATTTCAGGCATTACCTCTCACGAATGACAACGTAGTGGCCACTTTGCTTCACTTTACGATCGAGACCAGCTGCGTTTGCGTAGAATTGTCAGTGCTAACAGACAAGTAAGACTGCGTCAAATAATCGCAAAAAACCATGTGGAACGTACGACGAACTTATTCGTCAAGACAATGAGGCCAAATCTGCCGTTCATTTGCAGTGGCAGCAGATGACGGAAGCGAGTACCTTTGCTCAGAGCACGGCACCGCCTGCAGCGCCTCTCCTGGATTCGCGACCACATGAGTTGGACGTTAGACGACTGGAAAATCATGGGCTGGTCAGATGTGTCCCGATTTCAGTTGATAAGAGCTGATGGTAGGGTTATATTATGATGTAGACCCTACAAAGCCAAAGACACATGTTGTCAACAAGGCATGCTGCAAGCCGGTGGTGGCTCCCCAACGGTGTTCGCTGTGCTCTCCCAGGATGGACTGGCTCCTAGTTATGTTCGCTACTTGGAGACCATTTACAGCCATTCATGGACTTCATGTTCCCAGCAACAATGAAATTATTGTGGATGACAATGGGCCATGTCATCGGGCCACAGTTATTTGCTGGTGATGATGCTATTTGGTTTATGAGACGTTCAACTTCGTGGTTGTCAGCGACCGTACAAATTCCCTATCTTTTCACTGTTCAGTCTCACCACTTTCCGGAAAGATGATGAAATGATGAGGACAACACAAACACTTAGGCTCTGGACGGAGAAAATCCCCGACCGAGCCTGAAATCGAACCCGGGACCCCGTGATCCAGAGGCAGCAACGCTAGCCACTATACCACGAGCTGAGGACGCAGTTGTTCGCGATTGATTTGAAAATCGTTGTGGACAAATCGAGCGAATGATTTGGGAAGTCATCGAACATTTATGGGACACAATTACAAGGTTAGTTCGTTCATAAAATCGTGCACCGGCAAAGCTTTCGCCGTTATGGAGGGCTATAGAGGCATCGTGGCTCATTATTTCTGCGGGGGATTTCCAACGAGTTGTTGGGTCCATGCTACGTCGAGCTGTTGCACAACAGCGGCCAGAAGGAGGTCCGACAGGTTATTAGGAGGTATCACATGACTTTTGTCACCTCAGTGTATTAGGTCACCACCGGCCCTGTCATGTCCAGGAATACGATGTATGCTGACACGACTATTGACTTTAGACGTATATCAGGAAATGGTTGATCATCTGATCAAGCTACTCAGTACGATTTAAATAATGTGATCTAGTCTCACTGCTGTCATTTAACACTGTCGTTTACTCAAGAAAATGCTAGTGGATTCCCTACCACCCTATCCTATAGTAGGGGTTGTTCTCATTTACACCTCTGACAAGTCCCTGGTGTTCTTGGTTATAAATTTGTAAATCAGCAGCTTTTCCATTCTCGACTGAAACTGTCTGTTACACATGCTGATCATAAATTCTTTTGCTAAAAAAAAAACTGCCTAGAACAGGCTGATGAGACAGTTTACAATTATTTGTAAAGTGTTAACGTATATTGAACAGTCAATTTTCGGCATGATACACGAGCTTGAAAAACACTCTCAACTTTCAAAAAAATGCGGAAAAACAAATAATTCTGAAAGATTCCTTTCAGCAAGTAATAAACCCTTTAGACAATCTCTTCACAAGGTACAATAGTTTTCTTTAATTCCTATCATAGTTCCTGTTCTGTTTGCTTCCTCTTCTTAGAACTCATTAAATGAGGTATATAACTACTACATCTGGACTCCCTAACAGTTGTGTCATTGAAAAGCCGCTTCACTTCAGAAGCAGTGTCAGAAAGAAACTTTAACAGGTGACCAAAAAAGCCCCTGTTCCCTCTTCGACTGTATACAGGGAGAAACTTCCTGGCATATTACAACTGTGTTAAGGATATGGGTTTAAACCTGGGACCGTTAATCCCGTTTACTTCAGGATTGCTAGACCCGCAAAGTACGCAGGAGAACTTCTGTGAAGTTTGTATTGTAAAAGATGAAGTAATGGAGGGACTGAACGAGGGTCGTGGGTCGTGCTCTGAATGCCCTGTCGACAGAGCACTTCGACACAAAAGGCGGTGGTCCCAAGTTCGAATCCCTAACCGACACATGATTTTAATCTGCCAAGAAGCTTCCGATCAGCTGCATTCCACTGCAGAACGAAAATTCGTTCTTCGTAACGAGTGTTCAAAAACTGTGTAGCCAAAGTGGCAGATGTGCTGAGAGAGAGGACGTAAAATATATTTCGATAAGCAACTGGGTGTTGGAAATACGTATTGAATGAGGAGTATTGGATTTAATGGAGAATAAAACAATATAATTTGTTTCAGACCTTTCTTCTTGTATATAGAACTAACATCAGACAGCAGACAGATGTCAAACAGTTATAGTTCACTTTTCTTTAAGCTATCAGTTTCGGCACTTCACTGATGCCATCCGCAGGCACCAGTGTGTTGCTGAAACCGGTAGATTAAAGAGGAATAAATAAAAACATGGAAATGCGGTTGTTTTTTGGTTATTGTTCTATATACTGTCTGATCAGCCACTGTCCCGAGTCCATGATGCGTCGCAGAAGACTATATTCTTGTGATCAGTGTTTCAGTAACTGTTCAAAATGAGCAAAATTACTTCAGCAAAAAGGCGGTACCGACGTAACAGGGCAACCCGTGCTTGATGGAAAGTGAGTGGCATGTTCTTTATACCTGTGGCTGCTGCAACACTTCTTGCAATTTATTTCCCTTCTGGGTCCATAGAGGTAGAACACACTTCAGTTTTTATGTAACACCAGCGAAAGAAGTCCAGAACAATGGGACTGTCGATCTTGAGGACCATGTGCAGAGTTCCGCTTTACACTGATGTGTCAAAACGCCATGACCACTGCCTCCCGCGAGGATGAATGCCCCCTGGTGGTGTTTCGCACACTTGACACAGCAAGGAAACAACGTTAGTGGGAGAAAATGAATGGGAAGTCATAACAGCAAAGATACGGGCGCCAAATGCGGTAATCCACTGATATAAGCAGTTTTGACAAAGGGCACATCCTTGTTGTGCTGCAGCTTAAAAAGAGAACCACTCATGAGGCGAAACTGATCGCCTGTTGGTGTACTACTGTCGTGAGAACATGTGGAAAGTAGTTGAAGGATCATGAAATAACGAGTAGGCCATAACGACCACGTCTCATTACAAAACGTAGAGGTCGGAAGATTCCCCCCCCCCCCCCCCCCCCCCACACACACACACTATATAATCCAGGATAGGCAGCGATCGCCACCCGGAGTGACCGCGCGGTTTGAGGCGTCATGTCACGGACTGCACAGCTCCTCCAGCCGAAGGGGTTCGAGTCCTCCCTCGGGCATGTGTGTGTGTTATTCTTAGCATAGTTTAGTTTAAGTTAGTTTAAATAGTGTGTAAGTCCAGGGACCGGTGACCTAAGCAGTTTGGTCCCTTAGGAATTCACACACATTTGAACATTTTGACAGAGATCTGTTGCAGGTCTGATGACAGAGTACAATGCTGGTGCAGGCACAAGTGTTTCGGAGCACACCCTTCCAAGGCCATTGTTGAAGATGGAGCTCCACACCACATGACACCTATGTGTTCTTGTGTTGATCCAGCGACATCGTCATTTACGATTGTAGTGGGCACTGCTTCAGTGAGTTTTTGCCTTGGATCAATAAAACGTATCGCCTGTCGAATGAATCGCATTTCTTGTTACACCAGGTCGATCGCTGAGTCCTTACATGCCTTCATCCTGGCGAATGGCTGCTTGAAAAGTGTACCTCGCCACAGAAGCAGAGTGGTGAGAGCAGAGGGTCGAACCAGTGACCCACCATGAACTGGAACACTGGTGCCCCATCTGCTGCTGCGTGTAGCCGGTGGTGTGACACGCTCCACCGTCCAAGAGACCTGTCATACTTGAATCCTCTTCGTTAGAGCCTATTTATATGTGGCTGTGCACCTCTATTTTGCTAACGCACCACTCTGAGTTACGTAGTCATAATACCTAGGTTGCACCAGAGGGCCCCTTCTGCCTGTAACTTGCGTCATGCAAACTGCTACGTTTCCTCTTTTCAATGGATCAACGGCCCCTGCGACCTCCATTCTACTTCGCAACCGCTGGTCACCGTAACTTAACTGCTAACAGGCCCGCGCCTGGTTGTAACTTGTGCACTCAGAAATATTGCACTAAATCTAACTTTCTTATCTTAAACGGTGGTGCCGCTAGAATGGGGTACACTGAGATGGGTCTCTACGGTAGCACTCGAAGACACCATGACAGCAGTGACCACCTGCATCCCTTTGTTGTTGAAGTCTTCTCTGATGCCGATGACATCTTCCAGTAGGATAACTCTTAGCTAAACAAGGCCAAAGTCGTGGTGCAGTGGTTTGAGTAGCATGATAGTGAACTCACATTGATATTTTAGGCAGCAGATTCCCCTGATCTGCACCCAATGGAGCACATATGAACTGTGTGCCCACAAACCACCGTCCCGGAATTTGCAGGAATTTAGCGACTTGTGAATAGACATCTGGTGCCATATCATCCAGGAAATCTATCAAGGACTTGTAGAATCCATGCCAAGCAGAATCACTGCTCTACTTGGTTTTCAAAAGTGGACCAGTACGCTATTAAACAGATTTGAACTCATCGGTATACTTACTTTATGTAGCGTACGGCCGGCCGAAGTGGCCGTGCTGTTCTGGGCGCTGCAGTCTGGAACCGCGAGACCGCTACGGTCGCAGGTTCGAATCCTGCCTCGGGCATGGATGTGTGTGATGTCCTTAAGATAGTTAGGTTTAACTAGTTCTAAGTTCTAGGGGACTAATGACCTCAGAAGTTGAGTCCCATAGTGCTCAGAGCCATTTGAACCATTTTTGTAGCGTACACACAGCAGTGTTACGTGCTGTTTACTGTCTAAAAGCGACATTGAGACGACACAGCACGATGTATCTTAGATCTACTTTGGATAACGATATTTAAAAAATTTACTTGCCACAAATGTCCTACATAAGTTTAGCACTCAGTCAGTATGGGTTTATAACACCTAGTTGCTTAACAAGGTATATTTGTTGTCTTCGTCATCATATATGCAAGTGTGGGCATCGAATTATTGAACACCCTGTGCACTTACGTTTCAGTTACACTTATAATAGCTGACTTCTCATCAATGCGTGCATTAGTGAATGTCCGCAGCTCGTGGTCGTGCGGTAGCGTTCTCGCTTCCCACGCCCGGGTTCCTGGGTTCGATTCCCGGCGGGGTCAGGGATTTTATCTGCCTCGTGATGACTGGGTGTTGCGTGCTGTCCTTAGGTTAGTCAGGTTTAAGTTGTTCTAAGTTCTAGGGGACTGATGACCATAGATGTTAAGTCCCCTAGTGCTCCGAGCCATTTGAACCATTAGTGAATGTAACATAAGTTAATGAGGACAATAAAATCAGAATGAATTAAAGCTGTGGAAGTAAACTTACACTCAACCGCAGTTCAGACTGAACATTGTGACTGTTAACTCCAGAATGAACGCATACTGTTACAGATTCCACGTGTCTGGTGTGGGGCAAGACTTGCGCCGGAACGGGCAACTGCTGGTTGTACAATGGCGAATCCCTGCGCTATATGCTCAACCTCACATCCGCCGGTAAGTTTCCCAAAAATGATGGTCCGAGTTATTTATTATTGTTGAATTTATGTAATATAGCAACTTGTAAAGAGTTTGCAGCCGTTACTTCTACCGGTGCGATGAGACTTGTGAGAGAAAAGGGCCAAGTGAAGCGATAAACTGTCTCACGATTTCATCAATAACACACTTCTTCTAATAATTTCCGGGTATGCAGCCGGATCCCGTCGACATTCTGCCACGATATTTCGGCCCAGAGACGTCCGGCCATCATCAGGTGAGTACACAACTACTGAAGAGCCCAGGTGCAGTCGCGTTATTTATGCCGATTCTCGCGCTCGTGTTGACATGCGTGGCATAGCCGAGTTGTACGTCCTGCCCTCGGTGGTGAAAGTAAAAGATCATCTAGTCATTGAGTATCGAATGACTCTGTCTATTCCGCTGTGAATGTATAATTTTAATAACAGGATTCCAATTTTTATCCAGTTGAAAGCCGTTGTCACGATTTATTATTTTATATTCTTTTTTTATTTTATAATCTTATAAATCGTGATAACGGCTTTCAACTGGATAAAAATTGGAATCCTGTTATTAAAATTATACATTCACAGCGGAATAGACAGTCATTCGATACTCAATGACTAGATGATCTTTTACTTTCACCACCGAGGGTAGCACGTATAACTCGGCTATGCCGCGCATGTCAACACGTGCGCGAGAATCGGCATAAATACCGCGACTGCACCTGGGCTCTTCAGTAGTTGTGTACTCACCTGATGATGGCCGGACGTCTCTGGGCCGAAATATCGTGGCAGAATGTCGACGGGATCCGGCTGCATACCCGGAAATTATTAGAAGAACAAATACGCCGGGAAAATTTCAGAAGTCAGAATAACACACTTGACAAAAATGTGGAAAATTTGCTTTTATTTGTTGACAACTTCAGTGCCCGAAGCGAAAATCATATCATGGTTCAGTATCTGTACACATAGTCATACATTTCCTGTCCCAGGGCAAAACGTTTTACCCTGTGGACGAAGCTTTGGGTTAGTTGAAAAGAAGAGAAGTAAACATGATTGGTTATACCTACCATCGCTATCAACATCATCATCAGTTTTCTGTCATAGGGTGGTTTTAATTTTGTAACTCTCCATGCTCTCCTGCCTTCTCCCATCGTCTTCAGGTCCGCGTAATTTCCGCTTCCCTTGAGGTCATCTATCATCTTGTATCTCCGTCCTCTCAATCTCGTTCCACAAACTAGACCTTCCAAAGCGTCTGTTAGCAAGCATCCTGTCTCAACGAAGGTTTCCATCCAGTTCTTCCTTTCTCTTACAACATGGAACAGTCTTTCCTCTCACCAACCCTTTACAACACTCATTCGTTAGTCACTCTTTTCCTCCATCTTATCCTCTCCATTCTCTTTCACATCGACATCTCCAATGTTTTTCTTCATCCTTTCATCAGATGTGTCCATGTTCCTGTGCGATAGTGTCACATTCCAGACACAGCGCTTGCCAACTCTTTTCCTCGCACTTTTATCTAGTTTGCCACATAATAATCTCTTATTTGTACTGAATACCTCCTTCTCTACAGCAATGCGAGTTTTCACTTCCTAGTGACATCTCAAGTCTTCACAAATCGTACTTCCACGTTACTGGAAAAAATTCTTAGAACCAAACCTAGTAAGTTCACTGTGGTGATATTACACAAGATTATTCTCTTCCCATTTAAAAAAGTCGATTCGGTTTAACATCCCGAATTCCGATAATGAGAAGTTACCATCTGAGAATAAAGGTTCTTTAAATACTCCACTGAACACAAGCGTCTTGTTCGCTATAGTGTATCACTGTCGCAACTTCTCTATCATTGGTATCGTCATCCAGAAACGCTCAACTACACTGAATTTTCATAAGGAGAAACATTATAAAGCGCCTCTAAAGTTAAATATGAGGAATATAAAGATTTCTTGAAGCTTGTCAAGAAATATATATCAGCCTCAGACATCGAATTTTATTTTATAAGCTGATCTGTGACAGAACTGTTACACATTTTACACACAGTTAAACGGAAGTAGAAGTTCAATGACTACGTTAACTTTCCACAGCTGTGACTTTTATTAGGATATCCATTTCTTTGTAATTTTCAGACTACTCATAATATTCAGTATTCAGTAGAATGTGAACAGTTGTTGTTTCCTTAGTTATTTGCTTATTAAGTTGACATCACGCCTATAGAATAAGATGTTTCGTTCAAGGCGGAGAAAAGTCCGTTTTTTAAAAAATTTAATAAGTATCATAATAAAATATTGCTTACCTATGTAATAAGGTATTACGAAGTGTTGATGGCCTAAATAGAGTTTGAGTAAAGACAAGACTGACTGAAAAACTTTTTCCAACTTGTGAACAGTTTTTTGTGTTTTAGTCGACATAACGTAAACGTTACTTATCTGGTTATTGTTTCAATGCCTTCAATTGAGAAAAAAATATTCTTATGACTGCATTAATGAGAGTCTTCATTTCTAACAGCTTTTGTGACCGTGGGCACTATATTTGATGCTGGCGTCTGGTACTTCGTGAAGGACCTGAAGATATTTGACGAAGAAGTAAAGCCAAAAGAAGTGGAGGACGTTCAAGAGAAAATAGTTCTGGAGGAGTGATACTCTTGGAGACAGCGTACCTGAAAAATAAACAAGCAAGACATCGCTCTCGATAAGTTCCCACCTTGAAGAAGCTTTCACGAAGGAGACACCCACACAGGCTAGAGTTTCGGCCCTGGTCGTGAGCTGCTTAACTGAGACTTTACAGTGTGCCTCTGTGTTGCTTTTTTTTAAAAATTCATGTACATATTTGTATTGTAAGACTTGTAAGCAATAATACCAAAGTGCCAAATATCTACTGCAATGAATCTGTACAAATAGTTTTTGTAACATAATACATTAGAATCGTATGTTACCGAAACCGTTTCCTTGCTGTAACATAACGGTTACGAGATTTGTGATACGATTGTTGCGACTGTTTCGTATTTAATGTGGTACAAACAGTAATGTCTGGGACCATATGCTGTTCTTATTATATTTTTATACAAGTGAGGCTATAATAAATTGATTTTCCTTAGAACTGGTCTTATGCGTACTGATGAACACCACAACTGCAAAATTATCTTCTCCTTGTTTTAAGCTACAGAGGTGCAGAAGTCACCATGTAGTAGGGATACCTACGGCGTAGGCAAAGCGTACTGCACGTGCCGCCAGCAACAAGCTGGAAGCGTCTCGTGACTTCAGCTTAATCCTGTTTGTTTACGTTCAGTACGGAAAGCGCAAAGTTACAGTTTCATGTACTTTTGTTTATTTTATCGATCCAGTGATTGTCTCACAATGATACAGGATTTATTATTGCAATGCAAGGAAAACAGAAATCTCAAAATACATAATCGTATAGAATGTGTGATTAACAAACCTCTAAGGAAACACCGATGTCAGACGCAATCGGGTGACGAAATAATTCGATAGTGAAAGTTGAAAATTTTTGCTAGTCCGGGCCTCCAACCCGGATCTCTCGCTTAACTCGAGTGGTAACTTTAACAGAAGTCGGACTGCATTGTTTGATGGGCCATATTCAGTGTCTGGCGATATATTTCAGAGCAGAAACGAGGTTCATAATTGTATGTAATAACTGAAGTTCAGTTTATAATTGAGTGACAGGTTTTCAGCTGATGATTATTTGCTGTTTTAAACAATTTTTAAGTAATTGTAAACAGCACTATCAAGTTTAATTTTTATTTTCCTCTCATTTCTTGACACTAAACACAGTCATGACGGTCAGCTATGAAGTAGTAACTTTGACAGACAAACGCTGCTGGCCACTAGGAAAGCTACATCCTGAAGGAAGCGTGTAGATTTGCTGAAATTTGTAGCGTGCGCTGCAGCGGCGAGAGATGCGTATGATTAACATTTCAGCGTAGGCGCACATCACGGGCGTTACCTGCAAGCGCTATATAGAGGGGAACAGGCGACCATGTGGATGCACTTGAATTGTATTTCGTGCTATTGTTTAGCGTAAGCAGCTCCAGTGTGCCTTGCAGACGACAACGAGCGTCTTTAGAGCACTTTTCGGAGTTCCATTGGGGAAGAATAGTTGCCTTTAGGGATTGGGTATTATCTTCCAGAGAAATCGTTGATCGTGTCGGAAGTAACCTAGCAACGGTGATGCTGACTTGTAATCGCTGGATTCAGGAAGAACGATGGTCCTACGGGACCGATTGCACCTACATTGTTGCACCACCACACGTGATGACAGGCATATTGCGTGCACGGCACTGATGCTTCGCTCTGCCAAATCACGAACCATAGCACAATAAATTTGGTCCGTTGAATAACAAGCAGCGTCCGTGTGTACCATTTCGATGTCGTTTGCAGCAGAGTGGACTCCTGGTAAGGCGTCCATTATGCGTTTACCACTGAGTCAAAGCCACAGGAGTCTGCGCCGGCAAAGGTGCGATGAACGACGGATACGGGTAACGGAATGGAACCACCACGATGGCTGGATTAGAGTCTGGAGACACCGTGACGAGAGACTGTTGAACTATTATTGTCTTACGCATCGCCATGCTGATCCTACACTGGGTATTATGGTTTGGGGTGGTATTAGATTCCATTACGTCGCCGTCCTAGGAAGCATTGCCGTGACACTAACCAGCCAGCGCTACATCCCTGAAGTGCTGGTATCTGTGTCGTCCCACACCTTCAGAGCTTGCCGACGGTGATACTGGACGACCACCATACGTGTCACCCAATAATTAAGATTTCTCATCTGGAAATATTAAGAGAGGATGACATTACAATAAACGTGACGTGGTGTTATCCCGTATCAATGCAACAGCAAAGTGAGAACGAGAAAATAGGCCGAATGAAATAGCGTATAAATATATATTATAACGCCCATAAAAAGTTCTAAAGGTATTGCCAAGAGACACGTGTCAGTTACAGGTACGGTACCAAATGGAATAAACGGAATACAGACCAACAAACAGATTGCAGAAACACGTCGGGAACAGGAAGCAGTAGAGAACAGAAGGGGAAAATGAGAGAGCTGAGCTACTGCATTGGTGACGAGATAGCAGCACAGAAAAAGAACACGCTCGTAAGCCGTGAATATGGCCCCTGTCTGAAACGGCGGTGGAGGGCCCCTCTGCATACAAACAGAGCATACATATGAAACATATGAAAGACAAGTACACGGGCAATTGATTGGGCTATTAATAATGAGGCATTAGGTGGCAATGTAAGATGACCCGGTGTGGTTCGATAATAGCAAAAAAGTCTTACAATAGTAATGAACGAAATATGTAGAATTAACAAAGAACATTGTACAGCCTGTTACTACTTTCAGTATTAGCTGTAATAAGGTAGTTTTAAGCATGTAGACAGATCTGTACTTATAAGTGGCCTGTTGCATAGTATCACTACGAGTTTTTTAATGAACAGAACGAGCCTTTTGCTGTGCTGTCTTCATAGAATTCTTTACTGATGGTGACAGCCACCATCAAGCTATTATGCCTTTTAGCCACCTGTAGTTGCAGTCTCTGCATTTTGTGCGTTTTTTACTTTTCACACTATGGCAGCATCTCCTCCTACTAATGAGTGAGTAGCTGATGGCATTTTAACATGTATTTTTCTTCGTACTCCTTTCTGCCTCAACAACACTTTTAGCCGCTACACCGCTAGCTACACGCAATTTTTTAACATGCTACAGATTTTTTCCTCTGTTTCTTTGGTGTATGAAACGCTGTATTCACAATTCGTTGGAAATTTATGACAATACCCAATTTAAGTTAGACTGCTTTGCTTTATCAATTAGGAAAGCTGCAGTACGGTGCACTATGCCTATGTCCTTTCTTCGATGTATTTGATTGGTTTATCAGCTAAAATTTGATCTACAGTGTAGCTTTTGCCAAATCTTGATGTGCAGCATACTATAAAGTATGGTCCTGCCGGGCTTCAACGAGTATACTAATTCTGTTATCACTACGAGCCAGATGCTTTTTTTTTAGCTTCAACGCAAATCTGCAGAAGTTCTATTCATGGCTACGCAATTCAACTGGTAACTTATTCGGAATACCACCACAACCTCCGCACATCGTAACACTCATGTCATGCTACTCAATGATTTGAGGATTGTGTGGCGTGTTATATAAGAAATTATGAACTTCCACGCAAGTGTTGTGCCCTAATGGGAAACTAGACCAAAAAACTAAAAGCTTGTTTTCTTTGTGGATTATGACGTTCTCTATGAATTACATGTTTGGTTCAGAGTTATTACGTAATTCCTCTGTGTAAAAACTTCCACCTTCACTGTCCTTTAAGATGGAAGTTATCAGGTTTGTCCACTGCGTTTTGGAAGCTGCAAATATTTCTGTTGGCCAGTTTGGCAGGCATGATTTCTCAAATGCACTTTTTATTTAGAACTATCCCCTTAAGCACCTACACTGAATTTCTGTTGGCGTGGATCTACCATCTTACTACAACTGCATACTTTATTTATAAGCTTATTACCGTGAACATCAACTAACCTCATTTTAATCGTATTTTTATTTCGATTATACTCCCTAATAATTTGTAGAAAAACATCTAGCCATCTGTATGATCCTGAAAGACTAAATATCGTCCACTTATGGTCTTTTATCATCCTATTCAAACTATGGCAGTAGCCCCTCCTGCTAACGACTAAACAGCAGACAGCCACGGAAGCACAGAAATTGGGAACGGGATGATTCCATCAGCCCTTTCATCTGGGAGAATGCAACTTACGCCTTCTGATTTTGCTTATTGTAGTTATCTCCTGATCTCCCGACAACTTTTGCCCCCCTCACCCCCCACCCCCACATTTCCATCCAACACTAAACTGGTGATCCCTTGATATCTCAGAATGTGTCCTATCAACAGATCCCTTCTTCTAGTCAGGTTGTACCACAAATTTCTTCTCTCCCCATTTGTGTTCAGTACCTCCTCATTAGTCACGTGATTTACCCATATAATCTTCAGTATTCTTCTGTAGCATCACATTTCAAAAGCTTCATTTCTCTTCCTGTCTAAACAATTCTTGCCCATGTTTCACTTTCATACACGGCAACACTCCATATAAATAATTTCACAAAAGACCTCCAAACACTTAAATCTATATTCATGGTTTTTTTCTTCAGAAACTTTTTCGTCCCATTGTCAGCCTGTACTTTACAACCTCTCTACTGGGGCCACCATCACTTAATATTCTGCCCAAATAACGAAACTCATCTACTGCTTCAACTGTCTCGTTTCCTAATCTAATTCACTCAGCAACGCCTAATTTAAATCGACAACATACCATAATCCTCGTTTGGTTTTGTTTAATGTTCATTTTACACCAAACTTTGAAGACATTGTCCCGTCTGTTCAACTGCTGTTCCAAGTCTTTTGCTGTCTCTGACAGAATTACAATGTCATGTGTAAACCTCAAAGTTTTTATTTCTTCCCCCTTAATTTTAATTCCTTCTCTAAAGTTTCCTTTGGTTTGTTTACTTCATGTTCAATGTACAGGTTGAATAACATCGGTATAAGCTACAGCCCTGTGTCACACTTTTGTCAATCACTGCTTCCTTCACGTGCCCCTCGACTCTTATAACTGCAGTCTCATTTCTGTACAAGTTGTAAATAGCCCTTTGCTCCCTGCAATTTACCCCTGCTACCTTCATAATCTCTAAGAGAATGTTTCAGTCAACATTGTTAAAAGCTTTCCCTAAGTCCACAAATGCTATAAACGTTGATTTGCCTTTCATTAACCTACCTTATAAGATAACTCATAGGGTCACTGTTGTCTCGCTCGTGTCCACATTTCTCCAGAATCCAAACTGATCTTCCCCAAGGTCGGATTCTACCAATTTTTCCATTCCTCTGTATAGAATTCATGTTAGTATTTGGCAACCATAATTTACTAAACTGATAGTTCGTTGTTCATACCTGTCAGCACCTGCTTTCTTTAGAAATGGAATTATTACATTCTCCTTGGGAAGTCCGAAAGTATTTCACCTGTCTCATGTGTCTCACACATCAAATGGAATGGTTTTGTCATGGCTAGCTCTCCCAAGGTTATTCAGTAGGTATGATGGAATGTCGTCTACTCTCAGGGCTATGTTTTGACTTAGATCTTTCAGTGCTATTTCAGATTCTTCCGGCAGTATCATATCTCCCATCTCCTCTTCATCTATGTACTCTGCCATTTCTATAATAGCGCCTACAGGTTCATTTCCCTCGTAGAGACTATCCATACACCCTTCCACTTTTCAGCTTTCCCTTCTTTGATTAGGACTAGATTTCCATCTGAGCTCTTGGTATTCACACAGCTGCTTCTCTTTTCTCCAAAGGCCTTTTTAATTGTTCTATAGGCAGTATCTATCTTTCCCCTAGTGATATATCCTAATATACCCTTAAATCGGTCCTCTATCCATTCTTGCTTAGCCATTTTGCACTTCATATCAATCTCATTTCTTTTTGACATTTGTACTTTCTTTTGTCAACTTCATTTGATGCATTTTTATATTTGCTCCTTTCATCAGTTACATTCAGAATCTGCTATGTTATCCAAGGATTTTACTGGGGCTTGTCTTTTTACCTATTTGATCCTGTACTGTCTAGAATATTTCATCTTTTAAAGCTAACCATTTACCTTCTATTGTATTCCTTTGCCCTGTTCTTGTCAGTCACACTCAATACTCCCTCTGAAAATCTAAACAACCACTGGTTCTTTCAACCTATTCAGGTCTCATATCCTTAATTTCCTACGTTTTTGAAATTTATTTAGTTTTAATCTGCAGTTCATAACCAGTGAAGTGTGGTCAGACTCAATATCTGGCCCTGTCAGTGTTTTACAAATTAAAATATGGTTCTGAAATCTCTGTCATGCAATTATATAACCAGTCTGAAACCTTCTGGTGTCTCCAGGTCTCTTCCACGTATACAACTTTCATCCATGATTCTTAAACCATGTGTTAGAGTTGATTACGTTATGCTCTGTGCAAAATTCTACCAGGCTAATTCCTCTTTTATCCCTTTACCCCAGATCATATTCACCTACATTTTCTCTTTCTCTTTCTTTTCCTGCCATCGAATTCTAGTCGCCCATCACAATAAAATTTTCGTCCCCCTTAAATATCTGAATAATTTCTTTTGTCTCATCAAACATTTCTTCAATCTCTTCATGATCTGCAGAGCTAGAGGACATCTGAACTTGTTCTGCTGTCATGTACATGGCATTCTCATCTATCTTGACTACAATAATGCATTCATTATGCTGTTCGTAGTAGCTTACCCTCACTCCTATTTTCTAATTCAGTTTTGAACCACTCCTGCATCATCCTTATTTGATTTTGTATTTATGACCCTCAATTTAATTGTCCAGAAGTCCTTTTCGAGCTACCATAGAACTTCGTTTATTCCCACTGTATCTAACTTGAACCTATCCATTCCCCATTTTAAATCTTACAACCTACTTGCCTAAATAAGAGATCTAACATTCCACGCTCTGATATGTGGAACGCCAGATATTTGCGTATCTGATCCTGGTTTTTCACTGCAACATCATCAAACACGAATACACTATTTGCTCTTTTTTTCGGTGGGTGGGATATCGCTGCTTTCACTGGAAGATAGGTAACTCTAACAATGCCATGGAAAGGCAAGTAAATCTGTCAATGCAATGAAAAATCTGCTGTAAAAGCTGGTATTATGGTTGAAATAGCCTTTTTAAAAATATATACACATGCTCGAAATGCATTCTGTGAGAATATGTGAACTGTGACAATAAAGTTAGTGTTCCCTAGGTGTTTGGCCCAATAATTATAGCATGTACATTATCGGGAAGCAGCAATCCATTATTCTTTTCTCCCAGTTTCCAGTACCACTGCAGGACCCGTTAGTTAGTACAAGGAAGTTGTGATCAGAATGTTTCGTTCACTCAGCCATGCTGAGGACTGTGTGTTTTCATTAGCACACGGGAAGAGGTGGGCGACGTTTATAGACAAATTAAAAACACACATGTAGCTCCTACACTTGTTTGTTTATTTATAAACTCTTACAAATAGCAGGGTAAATGAATATACTGAATTAATATCGTAGTTCAGTATTACATCTGTCTGTTTGAATCGACACACAACATAAACTATAAAGCTGAACGATTGTTTCTTCTATTGGGTGAAGAGTTTTGGGCACCATCTACAACTGACTGCCCCACACACTCTGTAGAATCGAAAGTTGTGTGGTTGCCAGCAGAGTGAACAGTCTACAGCATGCGGGACTGCATAACTGGCATATATAAGACTTTTAAAGGTGTTCTCCTACATATGAGAACACTGTGTCTCGTTAAATAGTTTAACTGTTCGCAGGAAGTCCTTTGCAGTGATCAGGATGCTCACCCCGTAAAACTGAGGGAGAGTGAGTTTTTCTGTGGAATACAGCAGAAATCTGCATTGAAGCACCAAAGAGGGTAATCCACACATCCAGGATAATATTAGTTTGATGACACCAATTTTCGAATAACAACACCAGGTAGATTTCATGATCCGACATCATTCGCATGCTGACATGTTAGAGACACTACTGTTTAGACTATAACTGAAGTTAATGAACGTTATTTGCACGTTATGTAGCTGCCGCTGCGGTGCGTTCACTTCACCTGTAAATAAAACAGAAAGAACATCATATTACGATTTATCGATAACTGTTAATACACAGGGTGATTTTTTTTATCGGGAGACAACGAAATAACTCAAAAACTACATTTTCAATATTTCTAAAAATGCTGTCCAGTGTAAAAATGTTGACACCACAGGTGATGGTGCAGGAGGCAACTTTTAAATCTAAAATAGGTACTGTCCATTTTTATTGTAGATATGAATTGTATGAGAAAAATAGGTGATTTTTGTAACACTTTTGTCGTTGTAAGATAAGTGGCGCTGTAATCGACAAATAACACAGTAGATATCGTAAATGGTATTATCTCAAGACAAATGCGTTTGATCACAAACAGAATAACAGACATGTGTGGAAAAGACATTGTTGTACTCTTTTCTTCATGTAGCTGTTTTGAAACAAAATCCATTCATTATTAATTAGTTACTCAGTTACATATTCCATCTATCGTTTTTCACAATAAACCTTAATGATGTGGATCGAGTCATTGTACATGCCATTGCAAACTAATTTGTGTATACGGCTATACGCTAAAAATTTATAGGTTTATTTTTATTAATTTATTTTTTTAGCGTACATCATGACTTATCAGTTCTTATCCCCCTCATTTTACACATTACAGAAATGGAAATTCTTCTACGGAAGATATTTTGAAGAGGAAGCAATTTTTGTTTGCTTTCGAATTTTTCTTTGCTGTCTGTCAGATATTTTTTTCTCTGGCTAAATAATCATAGCATTATGCGCACCTTTTTGTGCTTCTGGCAAACTTAATGTGGTCTACTGAATGTCAATTTTTCCTCTACTGTTGTAATTATGTACACCATTGATCCTTTTGAATTCTAGTGGATTTTTACAACAAATTTCATGCAGGATCAAATATACTGTGAAGCAGTAATCAGAATTTCCAATTCCTTAAATAGATACCTACAAGATGATCGCAGGTGAGGATCACATATTATTCTTACAGCACGTTTTTGAGCAACAAAGAATTTCTTTCTTAAAGATGAGTTGCCCCAAAACATCACTCTGCGTGAAATTACTGAATGAAAATGTGCAAAGTACGTCAAATTACTGATTTGTCTGTGCCCAATACTTACACTGACTCTAAATGCAGATATGCTGAACTATGCTACTTTAGCAGTTCTAAACGGTGCTTTTACCGGTTCAAAATCTCATCAACGTAGTCATCTAAGAATTTTGAAGTTTCAACCCTATTTATTGTTTCCGGTTTCCTTATTTATTATTTGATTTGATCTCACTGTATGCACGTCGTCCCCCGTTACTTACATGCGTTCATTTATAACCAGACTGCGTTATGAATTAAAATGCAGGCTATTACGATAGAAGAGGAAACTGAAATGGAGAAGTGGGAAGAATGTTAACATGCTGTAAGCCTTTATGCGCAACGTTTTCGAAACAGTATGAGATGATGCACTTCTTTTTGTAAAGTCGGCTGACAGCTTTCCACTGAACGAACTGTACAACCATAAAAAAGAAGCCATCGAAGGACAATTGCTAGAGAGAATAATGAAGTTGTGATATTAGCACATTAGCACACTAGCACATTAGCAGTTGGCAGTTAAGTCGTGAACTTACTGTGTAGGGAATCTTGAAACGTAGCAAATATCATACTTTTCACATTTTCCTCCATCAGGAACTTTATGGCAGTGATTTCCAGAATCGAATGACATTTTGCCAATGGTCGCTACAGGAAATACCTGAAACACTCAGTGAATAAACGTGGCTGGAGGCGAAGACTACGCCACATGCCTTACATTTCACTATTGAGATTGGCTATATGGCCACGTCGTGAAAGCCAATAAATTAAAAAATATCAAAGAACATTTCAACTGAAACACGAAAAAGTCTTGAAGGCAAAGAAATAGGAATCCGCTAACGACGATTATCTAAAACTCCGCGAAATGGCGGTTGTTAGTAGTTTCGAGGGTTACCACACTAACGTCAGCACTTGCCACAGAGATTTGGAGGTGTCCGGTCTGATCCGTATACCGAATTTTTTACAACTCTCTTCTGCAGTGTACTGCGTTCAAAGACTTGAATTCATCGGTACGCCCATGAGTCATTTTGCGCGCCACCGACATAACATCCGATCCACCAAGACAGTCGTGATCGACTTTGCCCCTGATGCAGTACTCGTTCAGACCTCCCGCCATGTGAATGTACGTAATGATGGTGACTTCAGTATAATTTTTGTCTTTGCCCTAAAGCGTAATTTCTGATAGTCTTATGGCGTATTTCTTTCAGTCGCCTTCTGTTTTATACTGTAGCAGTTCTTTCCTTTTTTTCAAGAGTTTCTTTTTTCCAAGAGGTGGAGCCCCTCCACGTCCACAGTGGCATGATGGCCAACTCAAAAGGTCTACTGCCATCTCTGTATAAGGGTTAGTTTTCACTAAAGTGAGGTGTCGCAGGATGTGGGAACTGCGATGTTTGCGTACGTCTGGTTAAGGTCAACCATTGATACGCGCTCATCTGGAGATAGATTGGGTCGAAAGTCGAACGAAGAGTAGCGGTTAGAAGGGCAGAAGGGAAAAAGTGCTAAGGCAAGAGCCGAGGGAAAAAACCTCTGCGATAATTAGGTCGGATAGTAAGATCAGTAGCGGATGTCTTGCTGCCTGCGACAGATCATACAAGTGTAGGCTTTGTTATGTAAGACGTGTATATTTCTGTTGTCTATTGTCAATCCACAATTTATGAAAGATGTTTATATTTTATTAATAGGATTACGTAGGAATAATTAATATTTGTCATGTTGGAAATAGCTGTGGTAGCTGGGAATGTCTGCACCAAAGTATTTTTGATATAATTTTAAAAAGGGCGGCAGAAACCGCGTACGGATACATTTTAAGAACAGAGCGGGAAAGACCGCGCATTGATGCATTTTGTAATGGTAGCAGGGATTGTCTGCACCAGAAAGCATTGTTGGCAGGAGATACCGCACTTAAGCGTTCGTAGGAAGTCAGTAGTAAGCGAGAAGTGAAGTGAGTCGGTAGCAGGTCTGAAGCGAGAGGTTGAGAGGAGCGGTGTGCCTGCCAGCCACTAGCTATGATTTACAAGAGATTATAAACGGATGTACAGAGACATCAGCTAACTATTATAATAAGAGGAACTAATATTATTGAATTAATTTTTTGATAAACTCAAGACTACTGAAGGTATGTTTGCACATTGCTAGTTGTAAGATTATTGTAAAAAGTAAGTCCCGTTTGAACGTTTGTAAAATCATTTCATTCAGAATATAATTAACTTTTGCCAGCAATATTGCATTTCTAATTATAATCCATCCCAAAAACCATCAACGTAAAACTTTGCAAAATTATATTGTTGTCAAAAAAAATTTAACTATGAATTACGTAATTTCAGTCAAATTAATTATAGAATAACGTCAGATTTGCTATTAAAGAATAACGTCAGCTTTGGTAATAAATACAGCCACTTATTATGAAAGTCCACCAGCAGCTAATAGAGTACAGTAAAACAGAGTAAGTATATTCATGTCGCAGTTCGATGTAGCAGTCAGATGGCGATCCAGTAACAGTAAAAAAGGTAAGGAACAGTTTTGGGTTATTGCAGATAACGACTGAGGGCCACGTAAACGACACATTCTACGTTTCGTCGAAATAATCAGAAAATCACTTTTAATAAGCAGCAATTAAATTTGCATGCGAAGATAGAGAAATAGAATAAACTTCAAAGGGAAGATTTCATTTGTTATTATTAAGCAAGAGATAGAAATCCTAAGAAAAGGTTACATAGTTTGTTGTAAAAGGGAAGGATATCAAAAACACAAGCGGTATAGAGGAGATGGGAAGGTTTCAAGTAGTAGTGGGTGTCATGCATGTCGATACCTTTGACGTTGTGCGGTGCTGTTACTCGGCGGCTGCCGCTTACTGCCGGTGTTGATCTCTCGGTCAGCGTCAGCATACCTGCAACTGTTAGGTTCATCACTGTTTTATGTCCGATAGGTCATATATCGGATTCACTATGTAGGGTGATGTTGACGATTTGTTTGTGCGTCAGTGAGCGATCCCGTCGGTTTCCCTGCCGTAGCCTGCAGGTCGTCCTTAATAGCAGCTGGTATATCCAGTCAACGTTGCTGATATGCAGGGTCTTGCCGACGTTTGTCGCTTATTGGTGTATGTTATCTTGCCATAGGCGGTTTTGCCCTAGCTACTAGTGTCTTTGGCGGCTTATGCTTCCACCTATGTATAGTTTTATACAGCTATGTTACTTGGCTGTTACAGATCACACGGAAGTTTCATTCGCAATAAAGTGTGTATTTTAGCTATTATGTTAAATGTTTCTAATGTTTGCATTCCTTTATTTTGACTTATATAGGACTGTGGATACCTTTGATGACTCTAGTTTTATCTGTACCTGTTTTATGCGAAGCCAGGCCAGTTTACGTTTAGGTTTATACTTTTCAATGTTGTATGTTTTGATATCTGTTTTATTTTCGAATATGTACATTTTGACTCACACCAGGTTTTAAAATCCTAGGCGCACCCTTCACATACTTCTTAACACAGATCTGGCCTCTGTTTTTTTTGTCGCTATTGGTTATTAGCTGCTTTTTATTACACTTTATTGTCCATATGAGCACTGCAGACAGGTTTGCTATACATTGTATGATCTCACCACTCTCTCCTTATTTAATTGCCGACATATGATGTTCTTATTTTACTATTAAGCTTTTTCTACATACATTTCCGTTATATGTTTTGCATAGCACCAACGTTCTGCCTCATCTTTATTGTCTGAATCTTACATTAATGTAAGTTAGTCCTGCCCTTCGCAATTCCCGCGGTTTCCTTTCCACCTCAAAACGCATTATTACATATGTTGGTCGCCTGCACCGCCACGTCCATCCGGTAAGTCAACAGGCTTATCTCAATCCCACAATACGGAAGCCACCAGAAGCAGCCAAACAGTCAACCCACCGCCACATCTCCTCCCGCTTGCTCCATGTTTGAGTTTCAGGGTGCTGGCTGTTCTGTGTTATGGCTGCACTCTCAGATTTTATTTGTTGTCGTTATTATTGTTGCAGGAGCTTTATTTTATTTCTTGTTTCTGTTATTTGTTATGTGGTACTGAACAGAGTCAGAATATTTTCGTAAGCTATGGGCGGAAAAGTTCCGCGTCTTTCTCTTGACCAGTGAATTGCCGTACTAGATCGGTCGAGAAAAATGGTTTGCACGTTACGTGCCTACTTTGAGACTGAAAAACTTAACAGTGGCCCGCTGCCCTCCGTTAACGATGCAGTCGATAGAACTGCTGTCACTCTGAACATAAAAAAACCGGTATTGTGAAGGTTGGCAAGGATAGGTTCGAGAAAAAAAAGAAAGGTGGTGTAATATCGATGTTTGAAACTCTTGGGGAAAAAAACGGCTACGGATAAGCGGATTAGTGATACACGTAGATTCCTCGGCTGAGAATGTGGTTCCTCATCATGTTTATGAGTATTACCGCAGAAAGGAAAATCCGACACTCAACAAGTTAGTTTAAACTTTTAAGGAATCGGGTCTTTTTCAAGGCAGCCGCACACAGTTTGTCATTTCATTAAATAGCAGCAGTGACAGTCACAGAGATACTTCAAGCACTTGTTATAGCGACGAAAGTCATGTCAGTGGAGTTTTTACATTACCATCACAGAAATGAAATTAAGGCGGATTCAGCTACTACATGTTTGCAGTGCGCAATTTATGAAATTGCATTTTCATACTTTTCTACAATTTAATAAAAAAGAGTTATTAGTAACTAACTCTAAATGAAGTTAGTCTCAGAAATTCAATCTACATCATGCAAATTAAATATTGTTGTTGTTGTTGTGGTCTTCAGTCCTGAGACTGGTTTGATGCAGCTCTCCATGCTACTCTAACCTATGCAAGCTTCTTCATCTCCCAGTACTTACTGCAACCTACGTCCTTCTGAATCTGCTTAGTGTATTCATCTCTCGGTCTCCCTCTACGATTTTTACCCTCCACGCTGCCCTCCAATGCTAACTTTGTGATCCCTTGATGTCTCAGAACATGTCCTACCAACCGGTCCCTTCTACTTTTCAAGTTGTGCCACAAACTCCTCCCCAGTTCTATTTAATACCTCCTCATTTGTTATGTGATTTACCCATCTAATCTTCAGCATTCTTCTGTAGCATCACATTTCTAAAGCTTCTATTCTTTTCTTGTCCAAACTATTTATCTACACTCCATACAAATACTTTCAGATATGACTGCCTGACACTTAAATGTACACTAGATGTTAACAATTTTCTCTTCTTCAAAAACGCTTTCCTTTTATGTCCTTCCCTACTTCGACCATCATCATTTATTTTGGTCCCCAAATAGCAAAACTTCATTACTACTTAAAGTGTCTCATTTCCTAATCTAATTCCCTCAGCTTCACCCGACTTAATTCAACTACATTCCATTATCCGCTTTTTGCTTTTGTTGATGTTCATCTTATATCCTCCTTTCAAGACCCTGTCCATTCCGTTCAACTGCTCTTCCAATCCTTTGCTGTCTCTGACAGAATTACAATGTCATCTGCGAACCTCAACGTTTTTATTTCTTCTCCATGGACTTTAATACCTACTGCGAAATTTTCTTTTGTTTCCTTTACTGTTTGCTCAATATACAGATTGAATAACATCGTGGACAGGCTACAACCATGTCTCACTCCCGTCCCAACCACTGCTTCCCTTTCATGCTCCTCGACTCTTATAACTGCCATCTGGTTTTTGTACAAATTGTAAATAGCCTTTCGCTCCCTGTAGTTTAGAATTTGAAAGAGAGTATTCCAGTCAACATTGTCGAAAGTTTTGTCTATGTTTACAAATGCTAGAAATGTAAGTTTGCCTTTCCTTAACCTATTTTCTAAGATAAGTCGTAGGGTCAGTATTGCCTCACGTGTTCCAACTTTTTTGCGGATTCCAAACTCATCTTCACCGAGTTCGGCTTCTACCAGTTTTTTCATTCGTCTGTAAAGAATTCGGGTCAGTATTTTGCAGCTGTGACTTATGAAACTGATAGTTCGGTAATTTTCACATTTGTCAACACGTGCTTTCTTTGGGATTGGAATTATTATTTTCTTCTTGAAGTCTGAGGGTATTTCGCCTGTCTCATACATCTTGCTCACTAGATGGTAGAGTTTTGTCAGGACTGGCTCTCCCAAGGCCGTCAGTAGTTCCAATGGAATGTTGTCTACTCCCGGGGCCTTCTTTCGGCTTAGGTCTTTCAGTGCTCTGTCAAACTCTTCACGCAGTATCATATCTCCCATTTCATCTTCATCTACATCCTCTTCCATTTCCATAATATTGTCCTCAAGTACATCGCCCTTGTATAGACCCTCTATATACTCCTTCCACCTTTCTGCTTTCTCTTCTTTGCTTAGAACTGGGTTTCCATCTGAGCTCTTACAAGTCGTTCTCTTTTCTCCAAAAGTCACTTTAATTTTCCTGTAGGCAGTATCTATCTTACCCCTAGTGAGATAAGCCTCTGCATCCTTACATTTGTCCTCTAGCCATCCCTGATTAGTCATTTTGCACTTCCTGTCGATCTCAATTTTGAGACGTTTGTATTCCTTTTTGCCTGCTTCGTTTACTGCGTTTTTATATTTTCTCCTTTCATCAATTAAATTCAATATTTCTTCTGTTACCCATGGGTTTGGTGTTAGAAAAGTCTGACAGAAATTTGGTTTGGAGTAGATGAAAGTTTGATTTATTATCAAGGTGTCATTCACTGAATGTGTTCACTTGACTACAATTAAAATACAATTTTAAAAAAAGGAAACGTTTTCGCGTGTCGAAATTTGGAACGGCCGTCAGAAAATGTACTTTCGTAAAATGTCCTTAAATTGTCGATTTAATTTGTTGCAGCAAATAAAACTAAAGTCAACACGCAGTGCAGCTCTTCCAGAAGACAGTGAGTTGTGAGTTTGAGCGTATTGAATGAAGGTAAGATTACGTGTGCGTTCCGTGCGGGACGTGCCAACCCATATCCGCGCCTCTACCTGCTCTTGGCGAGCTGTCAAACTTAAAGAAATTTTGCACAGACTGCAGTTTCCCGAGGAAACAAAAGAAAAATTCGGAGTAGGTATTAAAATCCATGGAGAAGAAATAAAAACTTTGAGGTTCGCCGATGACATTGTAATTCTGTCAGAGACAGCAAAGGACTTGTAAGAGCAGTTGAACGGAATGGACAGTGTCTTTAAAGGAGGATAGAAGCGGGTGATGCTGAGAGAATTAGATTAGGAAATGAGACAGTTAAAGTAGTAAAGGAGTTTTGCTATTTGGGGAGCAAAATAACTGATCATGGTCGAAGCAGAGAGGATATAAAATGTAGACTGGCAATGGCAAGGAAAGCGTTTCTGGAGAAGAGAAATTTGTTAACATCGAGTATAGATTTAAGTGTCAGGAAGTCGTTTCTGAAAATATTTGCATGGAGTGTATCCATGTATGGAAGTGAAACATGGACGATAACTAGTTTGGACAAGAAGTGAATAGAAGATTTCGAAATCTGGTGCTACAGAAGAATGATGAGGGATCACAAATGTAGCATTGGACGGCAGCGTGGAGGGTAAAAATCGTAGAGGGAGACCGAGAGATGAATACACTAAGCAGATTCAGAAGGATGTAGGTTGCAGTAGGTAGTGGGAGATAAAGAAGCTAGCGCAGGATAGAGTAGCATGGAGAGCTGCATCAAACCAGTTGCAGGACTGAAGACCACAACAAAAACAACATAGAGGCGTGTCTCTCCCTTTAGCGTAGCGTTTTCTGTTGCAATTCCTAATGACGCATATGCGTGAGTTATATCTTTGGCGATTAATCTAGGCTTTACCTGTTTTTCTTGTAAAGTTAACGCTGTCTTGTACAACGCCCTCCCCTTCTTTCTGCAGTGTGTGGAACCCGATGATGGAGCTATCGTCTGGGAAACTAGTGTTGCAATGAATTTCATCCCTTACAGCTGAAGTACATTTATCAATCTAATCAACAGCAGTGTGGTTCGGAGAGCTCAGCGACTTAGAACGTCAGCTAGTCTGTGGATGTCCGTGAGTAACAAGTACATCAGCGACACTTAAGCCCTTGTAAAGCCTTCCAAGTCGATTGTTGGTCGTGTAATTGCAATCTGTAGACGCGAGGGAACAACCCCGGCTTCACGTAGAGTGTTTATCTATATTAATGTTCCACCGAAGCAACACAGGGCTTTGCCCGTCTGACTTCTAATATGGCTTTATGGTATTTAGAGGAATAGCTTTTGTAGTTTATCTAAATCATGTTTGCATGTCTGCCTGTTTTGTCTGTAACTGTTATGCCCTGAATTTTCTGGTTAATGTTGATATTGGACGCTTGTCTGTAGCATCAGATTAATGGGACTCTAACAGATTTATTAGTTGGTGGGTCGAGGTAGGTGCCTTTTCATAGAGTTTTTCTGATTTTCTTTTAATATAGGCATAGATGGATGTTTCCTCTAAGAGGTCCTTAATGTGTGTGTTTGGTGTGTATCGGTCTGCGTCGGCGATGACGCGGTGGATTCTGTTTTGGAATCGGAATTTTTTGCAGATGTCCGTCTGCTGCCATGGACCAAACTTCCGATCCATGTAACATACTTGGCAGGATAATTGCCCTGTATAATCTAAGTTTCGTTTCTATGCTGAGTCCTCCACCTTTTAAGAGTGGCTACAGTTGAATGTAGGCAGTGTAGCCTCTACCTCTGGATCTGTTTATCTGCTTTGCGAAGGTTAAGCGTTTGTCTAGTTCAAGGCCTAAGTATGTAGCTCAATCACTCAATTCTATTTCCTTTTCAGATACGAAAATACGTCTGTTTGGGGGGGGGGTCAGTTGCCCTGTAAACATCACTGCTACGGACGTTTCAGGATTTATCTTTATTTTCCAAATATTGCACCATTTTACGATCTCGTCCAAGTGCTCCTGCAGCTTTTTTGTTATGTAACTGACATTGCTGCCACTCCTATAAACCGCCGTGTCATCGGCATACAGCGCTATCTCACCTCCTGCTGACTTTGGCACGTCGTTTGTGTATAGCGAGTATAATATGGGGCCAAGAACTGAGCCCTGCGGAACTCCTGACACAGTGTCCCTGATCGCGCTTACATGTTTGCCGCACCTGACGCGGTATGCCTCCCCGTCAGAAACGAGTCAATCATGCTGATGATATGTCCTGAAATGCCTAACTGGGATAACTTATATATTAAGCCATCATACCCAACTTTGTCGAATCCCCCTGCTTCACCAAGACCAGGTAGATCTCATATACTGACGGACAGCGACAGTCGAGAACTGCAGTAAATACCTGTAAAAAATGGGTTGAAATCAGCAGAAGGAATCACTCACGAGTCGCAAAGTGCCACCAGCAGTCCAGCTAGCACAGTTACTGTACATAGGCAGTTAAAAGAAACGGGGTACAGTGGACGAACAGCTCTTCATTAGTCACAAATCTCTGTAGTCAATGCTAAGTGAGGCTTGACGTGATGTAAAGGGCGCCTTACAAAGACAGTGGATAACAGGTAATGAGTGATTCGGAATGATAAATCACTGTATACCATGTGCGTTTGGTGAATGCATGGAGAATGTTATCTGCCATCAAGTGTGGTGCCATCAGTGAGTATGGAGGAGGTGGTATTACCGGAAGCGTTTTTTTTTTCTTTCATCTTCATGGAGTGGTCCCATTATTGCACTTAAGAAAACATAAATGCAGAAGGATATGAACACAATTTATAGCACTATGTATTGCTTAAGGAGATGAACAATGCTGATAATGGTTGTACTAACATGACAATGCACCCTGTCTTAAAGTAGTGTCTGCGAGGCAATGGTTTGCGGATAATATGATTCCTGCCATACACTAATCCTCCCAGAGTCCTGTGCTGAATCCAGTGGAATCAAAAATGGTTCAAATGGCTCTGAGCACTAAGGGACATAACTTCTGAGGTCATCAGTTCCCTAAAACTTAGAACTACTTAAACCTAACTAACCTAAGCACATCACGCACATCCATGCCCGAGGCAGGATTCGAACCTGCGACCGTAGCAGTAGCACGGTTCCAGACTGTAGCGCCTAGAACCGCTCGAGCACTCCGGCCGGCCCAATGAAATCCTTTACCAATAAGTTAAGTCGTCTTCAATCCAGACCCCGACGTCGTATATCAGTATCTTTACGAGTTCCGTCTCTTGATGAAGAATTAGCCGCCATTCCTTCGCAGCCCCCAGATACCTCATTGAAAGTGTCACCAACAGAGTTCAAGCCATCATAAAGGTGAAGGGCGGACTCACCTTGTATTAATGTTCACTAAAAAGTAACGCATACTTTTGATCAGATAGGGCACTGTGTATACTTCACTACATATAGTAAGTGAACGGAGTGGAATTAAATTAAATTAAATAATGTGGAGAGCATTTCGGAATGTTGCTATGGATACATATGTCGCTATCTTCTCAAGCAGAGCCTCAATCTAACTTTCGATTTTTAAAAGTGTTCAACAGGGCATTATCTGTTTCCTGTTCATTCGCGCTGTTTAATCATCCCTCACAAATACACCTTGTGGTTTTCATTTAATAAACAGGGGTATTCACTTGAGAGGGAGAGCAAGTTGAAGCAAATAAATCTGCCGCACAAGATGAAGGGCTTAGTAGGGTTCCATTGTTTTGCCGACTTATGGTCCTGGCGTAAAAACAAGCAGGAAGTGACGATTAAGTTAAATTAAGCGCTGTCGTAACTTAACATCATACAGTCCCTTTCATTTCTCAAAGTTATCTGTAAGAAACATGACTGCATTTAACATCACCGACGAAGACTAAATATAACGGTGAGTAAACATTATATTCTGTTGCAGTTTCTGGACAGTACATGTGTATAACATGTCCTTATCTTCTCGTTATTAAATCATGTATCTGGTATTGTAACACAAGTGCCGTTGCCCACGTGACAGCTTTGCTCAAAAATGGCTCTAAGCACGATGGGACCTAACATCTGAGGTCATCAGTCCACTAGACTTAGAACTACTTAAACCTAACTAACCGAAGGGCATCACACACATCTATGCCCGAGGCAGGATTCGAACCTGCGGCCGCAGCAGCAGCGCGGTTCCGGACTGAACCGCTCTTCCACAGCGGCCGGCGACAGCTTTGTCCTGCTGCTTGGAAGTAAAATGAGAATCCCATCTTGATTATCGAATACGCTTCCTCTTTCAATTACTAGTTTCCAAAAGCTATACAGAATGGTTTGGATGGGTCGATGAGTCATTCCACATGTAAGATCTCCACTTTCGTGCCCTATTTCGTCATTTGGAATAATCTTCAAGGTTACTACTGTGTTAGCTCCTGTGACATCACGGCCTTTCACGGGAAGATGCAGTATCTCGCAGGATTTGTTGGCACCACACGCAGAGGAGATCAGCGCCCCGTTATCTCCTACCGTGCGTCGACAACCGTCAACACGGTATAAGAACGGTGTCAAAGGACCTCGGGCTCTCTGCGGCTCCACTTGGGAACCACGCCTACACCGGTCCTCGGCGACACCATGGACCTCCGCTGCCTGTGACCACCCATTTCATTGTGGCACAAGCAGCAGCATCCCGCTAAAGGCCTCTCCCACAGGTTGCAGTTTTCCCTCTCAGGAAAATGGCAGAGCCGAATGGAGCCACCAAGAAACGGCCGGGCGAAATGACGGCCGAGGAGGAGGAGCAGCTGTACCGTGACCACCCGCTCACCGAAGACACAACTTGCGGCTACGGCCCACTGCGGTCCGCCTTCCTGCAGAAGTTCGCCAACAAGAAGGCCTTCGTCTTCCTCAACGGCATCGTGGGGTGCATTCTGTCTGCCACGTTCGCCTACTACAACGGCACCATCACCACCCTGGAGAAGCGGTTCAAGATACCCAGTCGCAACATAGGTAAGTAGACGAGGACCGTTGTGTTCTAATACGAGACGTGCTAAGCTATCTCAATAATTTTATTTTTACTTCAAAGCCTGCACCTTAATCTACTCACTGACGCCATTACAGTCTGATTCTTTATTGCTTACGTTGTGTACTGAGTGTTTAAGTTGCCTCCGACAATCGTGAGTCCCGCCGACTATAAAGTACGGGCTGTTATAAGATTTCTTAGTGCTAAAGGCCTAAAAGTGATTGATATTCATCGTGAGATCTGTGCAGTTTACGGAAAAAACATTATGAGGGATGGAATGGTAAGAAAGTGGGTGGGAGCATTTAAAGACGGCCGCACAAATGTGCACGACGAACAACGGAATGGGCGTCCTTCGGTCGTTAATGCAAGTTTGGTGTAGGAAGTGAACAATAAGGTGAGAGAAAACAGACGCTTTAAGATTTCCTCCTTGCAGGATGACTTTCCTAATGTTTATCGTTGTGTTTTGCATGGCATTTTCTCGCTTTCCGCGCCCGGTTTCCCGGGTTCGATTCCCGGCGGGTCAGGGATTTTCTCTGCCTCGTGACGACTGAGTGTTGTGAGTGTCCATAGATTCGTTAGGTTTAAGTAGTTCTAAGTTCTAGGGGACTGATGACCTCAGAAGTTAAGTCCCATAGTGCTCAGAGCTGTTTGAACCATTTTGTATGGCACTGTGACCGAGCACTTGAATTACCGAAAACTGTACGCACGTTGCGTACCGAAAATGTTGATGGATGTGCACAAAACCAACGTTTAGACAGTGCATTGACTTTCCTTGAGCGGTACCACAACGACGGTGATGATTTCTTAAGCCAAATTGTTACGGGCGATGAAACATGGGTGGCCTACGTCACACCAGAATCAAAGCAACAGTCCATGGAAGTTGAGCAAGGGCATCTTTTTGCTGCAAGACAATACCCGCCAGCATGTGGCAAATCAGAACAAAGATCTCATCACATCTTTTCGATGGGAGGCTCTAGATCATCCTCCGTACAGCCCCGATCTTGCGTCCAGTGACTACCTATCTGTTCATGCACTTGAAGAAACACCTGGTCGGTCAGCGTCTTCAAGTATATGACGAAGTCAGAACAGAGGTGATGCAGTGGTTAACAAGTCAGTCAGCAGACCTCTATGAGGAGGGTATTGGAAAATTGGTAGAACATTATGAAAAGTGCCCAATATTTACTGAAATTATGTAGAAAAGTAGATTAAGGTAAAGGCATTCATGTAAAAATAAAATTATTGAGATATCTTAGAACGTCTTTTTTTTAAATTTCAAAACGGTACTTATTTAAAAAACACGCCTCGTACATTTGTCCTTCAAGTACAGAGACATACATATGAGTGTTCTCAGTTTCTTATGTTCGAATGCGTTATCACCTGCTTACGACGCTCGAAATCTAGTAGAAAATCCAAAGAGTTTCTGGTCGCATGTACAGTACACTGGAGGAAAGGCACAATCAATACCTTCACTGTGCGATAACAATGGTGATGTTATTGACAACAGTGACACTAAAGTAATGACAATAAAAATTGTTTTCTGAAATTCATTCACCAAAGAAGACGAAGAAAATATTCCAGAATTCGAAACAAGAATAACTGCCAAATTCAGTCATTTAGAAGTAGATGTTCTCCGTGTAGCAAAGCAACTTAAATCACTTAATAAAGGCAAGGCCTCATGTCCTGCTTGTATATCAGCCAGGTACCTCTCAAGGTGTGCTGATACAATAGTCCCATATTTATCAGTCATATACAACCGATCTACATCTATATCTTCCTCTACGTGATTACTCTGCTATTCACAATAAAGTGCCTGGCAGAGGGTTCAATGAACAACCTTCATGCTGTCTCTCTACCGTTCCACTCTCGAACGGCGCGGGGCATACGAGCATTTAAATTTTTGTGTGCGAGCCCTGATTTCTCTTATTTTATCGTGATGATCAATTCTCCCTATGTACGTGGGTGCCAACATAATATTTTCGCAATCAAAGAAGAACACTAGTAATTGAAATTTCATGAGAAGATCCCGTCGCAACGAAAAACGCCTTTGTTTTGATGATTGTCACTCATCATCGTGTCTGTGGCACTATCTTCCCTGTTTCGCGATAGTACAAAACGAGCTGGCCTACTTTGTACTTTTTCGATGTCATAAGTCAGTCCCACCAGACACGGATCCCACACTGCACAACAGTACTCCAGAATAGGGCGGACAAGTGTGGTGTAAGCAGTCTCTTTAGTAGACCTGTTGCACCTTCTAATTGTTCTGTCAATGAGTGGCAGTCTTCGGTTTGCTCTACTCAAAATATTATCTATGTGATCGTTCGAGTTTAGGTTATTTGTAATTGTAATCCCTAAGTACTGAGTTGAATTTATAGCCTTCCGATTTGTGTGACGTATCGTGTAATCTAAATTTAGTGATTTCTTATAGTACTCATGTGAATAACTTAACACTTTTCCTTATTCAGGGTCAATTGCCACTTTCCGCACCAAACAGATATCATTTTGCAATTCGTTTTGGTCGTCGGATGACTTTAAAAGACAGTAGTTGACAGCATCATCTGCAAAGAGTCTAAGACGGCTACTCAGATTGTCTCCTATGTCGTTAACATAGAGCAGGAACAATATAGGGCCTATAACACTTCCTTGGGGAATGCCGGCTATTACTTCTGTTTTTCTCGATGACTTTCAGTCTATTACTAAGAACTGTGACCTTTCTGATAGGAAATCATGAATTCGGTCGCACAACTGGGGCGATATTCAGTAGGCACGCAATTTGGTTAGAAGACGCCTGTGAGATACAGTGTCGAAAGTCTTCTGGAAATATAAAAATATGGAATCAATTTGACATCCCCTGAGGATAGCACTCATTACTTCATGAGTCTAAAGAGTTAGTTGTGTTTCGCTAGAACGATATTTTCTGAATTCGTGCTGAATATGTGTCAATAAATCGTTTCCTTCGAGGTTCTTTATAATGTTCGAATACAGAATATGTTCCAAAATCCTACTGCAAATCGACGTCACTGATATGGGCCTGTAACTCAGCGGATTACTCCTACTTCCCTTTTTGGGTATTGGTGCGACTTGACCAATTTTGCAGTCCTTATGTACGGATCTTTCTGTGAGCAAGCGGTTGATTGTAAGTACTAAATATGGAGCTATTGCACCACCATACTCTGAGAGGAACCCGACTAGTATACGATCTGGACCGGAGGCCTTGCCTTTATTAAGTGATTTACGCTGTTTTGCTACACCGAGGATCTCTACTTCTATGTTTCTCATCTTGATGGTTGTTCTTCACTGGGATATTTACTCCGTCTTTTTTGGTGGAGGAGTTTCGGAAAATCGTGTTTCATAACTCTGCTTTAGTGGCACTGTCATCAGTGACTTCACCGTTGATATCGCGCAGCGAAGGTATTGATTGCGTCTTGCCTTCAATGTGCTTTATGTATGACCAGAAACTCTTTGGGTTTTCTGCCAGATTTCGAAACAGAATTTCGTCGTGGATATGATTAAATGCACCTCGCCTTGAAGTAGGCGCTATAATTCGAACTTCTATAAAACTTTGCCAGTTTTGGTGATTCGCTCCTTGAAAGGCCCATACCTACAGACTGGAAATTTGCACAGGTCACGCCAATACCCAAGAAAGAAAATAGGAGTAATCTCCTGAATTAGAGACCCATATCACTAACGTCGATTTGCAGTAGGATTTCGATCATATACTGAATTTGAACACTGTGTATTATGTCAAGGAAAGCGATTTATCGACTAACAGCCAACGTGGATTCAGACAATATTGTTCTTGTGAAACACAAGTAGCTCTTTATTCTCACGAAGTAATAAGTGCTTTTGACAGAGGATGTTAAATTGATTCCATATTTTTAGATTTCTCGAAGGCTTTTGACACAGAACCTCACAAGCGACTTCTAATAACGTTACGTGCCTATGGACTGTCGTCTCAGTTGTGAGACTGGATACGTGATTTCCTGTCACAAAAGTCACGGTTCGTAGTAACTGATGGAAAGTCATGGAATAAAACGAAAGTAATCTCTGGCGTTTCCAAAAAAGTATTATATGCCATCTGCTGTTCCTTATCTACATAAACAGTTTAGCAGACAATCCAAGAAGCACTCTCAAAAAATGGTTCAAATGGCTCTGAGCACTATGGGACTTAACATCAATGGTCATCAGTCCCCTGGAACTTAGAACTACTTAAACCTAACTAACCTAAGGACATCACACAACACCCAGTCATCACGAGGCAGAGGAAATCCCTGACCCCGCCGGGAATCGAACCCGGGAACCCGGGCGTGGGAAGCGAGAACGCTACCGTACGACCGCGAGCTGCGGACGGAGCACTCTCAAATTTTTGGCAGATGATGCTGTCGTTTAACGTCTAACAAAGTCATAAAATAATAAAAACAAATTGCAAAACGATTCTGTTATGATATCTGTCTGAAGCGACAAATACCAATTCACTCGAAATTATGAAAAGTGTGAAGTCACCCAAGTGAATAGCAACAGGAATCCATGAAACTTCGGTTATACGACATAGAAATGGTGGTAAAACTATTCCTAAGCTTTTTTTAAAGACAGTAAGAATTAAGGCTGACAACAGCTGGACCCTTCAGTTTGCAGCGAGAAGCAGTTTTCATTAAGCAACAAGTTGTCAGGTTCTTTGACAGACTGGGTCAGCTGATGGACAAGTTAATGTTTATAGCGCATAACACCCTCTCACTGACGACACCCCTGCAGTGATCCGCTGCAGTCCACCTTCATGCATATCTACATCTACACTGATGCTCTACAAATCACATTAAAGTGCCTGGCACTTGTTCGCCAAACATAAGGCTTTCGGTTTCCCCGATAGGATCGTAGGATGCAATCGAATTAAAACTTTTTTTTGGAACGAAATGGTTACTTAAACATTAGTATTGTTTAGCGGCAAGAATGTTCCAAAAAAATGGCTCTGAGCACTATGGGACTCAACTGCTGTGGTCATCAGTCCCCTAGAACTTAGAACTAATTAAACCTAACTAACCTAAGGACATCACACACATCCATGCCCGAGGCAGGATTCGAACCTGCGACCGCAGCAGTCTCACAGTTCCGGACTGCGCGCCTAGAACCGCGAGACCACCGCGGCCGGCTAAGAATGTTCCAAAACAGTATTTAGAAAGTCTACGAATCCTGTACTACCCGACTTTCCTCTATGCCTCCCCTTCTTTTAAACTACACTGAGGGTCTCCTGCACTGTAGAACTCCAGGCAGAACGAATATGACGAAAATATGCTACGGGATACTTCCAGAATGAAACTTTCACTTCATACTGGTGGGTATAAAGAGAAAAGTATTTCCAATCACACAGGATCAACGTGAACGCTACCAACAGTTCATCTGAGCATTTGAAGAACCTATGATACTAAACGGCTAAAACGGTCACGCGGTCACTAAATCACAGCTGCAGATTGCCTCTCTAGCAGATTTCAGGTCCAACAATTTTTTTTTTTTTTCAAATTTTCTGACACGAGTGACCAAATCCAGACATTTTCAATGCTGTCATAATCTACTCATTAAGAGGAATAATGTTACGTTAAAAGTTTAAGCATTAAGTAAAGTATTAAAGCTAGAATCGTATTTGTTTCTTGAGGCAGCGTAACACTCGGCAGGAAAATTTTCCAGTCGAGTATTTGAGGATATGAGCACTTGGCAACTTCCAACTAATATTCTCCCCTCTTTATTGCACACTTTAATGTACATATTCGAATTATTCTTATTTTACCTAACTTTCACCTCTATTATTATTAAGCATAGGCATAATTTTCTTTTCGCTTCCTTACAGGGTGACTAATTACGGTCATTAATCAAGCCTGGCAACAGTTCTTAGAATTCAGTCATTCTTATTTCTCACTTTCCTGCCTTTGCGACAGAATGTTACGACATTCTCCAACCCTACTTGGCTATTGTGTTGGAAGCAGCTGCTTATCCTGCTGTGTAGTTGTGTACAATGATGGAAATAAGAAAGATCCTAGCAATAACAACAATTGTGTAAAAGGCTTAAAAACGGTTTCTGCACATGCTGCCAGAAAAAAGGTAAATTCAGGGTCGTTACTAGCTTTCACTCCTCCGTGGTTGGTTTAATTATTCTAATATAGACCTCATGTACTTTTCGTTACTTCTACTACCTACTTCCATCGACCACTGGTGGTGCTGGCCACTATTTTCTCTTTTTACACCAACAATACCTTTTAAAGAATTAAATGTTTTCTATATTGACTACTGGTCAGTAAAGGACCTACGAAATTACAAAAGAAATTGCCTTTACTATGCTCATGAGTTTTTTTTATTTTCTTTACATTGTTTCGTAACTAGGTATCTTGTAAATTCTGCCTCAAAATAATTCGGCACGTGTGATGCAAAGCATAGTCCTTTAATAGACTGACTCATACCATAATATAAAAGTAAGGCCTTTGGGTGCGGAATGCTTATCACCTCCCAAGCTCCTTGAAATAAATGAGGGAACTTTCCTACATCTTTATGGAGCTTAGAACTCTAGAACTCTGTAACGTATCTTTATCCCTAATGTGGAACAAAGGATCTATAGCTACTTCGTTGAGCACTACTTTTTATGTAAGTTACATCTCGGTAATACACACTTCAAAAAAGTTTTGCATCACCTCGGTTCCGAGAGTTCCGGCACCTGTACAGTCAACTGGAATAGAGATCAATATAAACATCATTTCCGCCCTTTTTATTGCTCGTGAAAACCACAATTGTGTGTTGTACTGCCATAAGTGGGACCTTCAGAGGTGATGGTCGAGATTGCTGTACACAACGGTACCCCTAATATCCAGTACCACCTCATCTTGCATTGTTGTATGCCTTTATTCGTTGTGGCGTAATGTCCCTTAGTTCATCAAGGCACTGTTGGTCCAGATTGTACCACTCCTCAACGGAGATTCCGCGTTGATCCCTCAGAGTGTTTGGTGGGTCACCTCTTCCATAAATAGCCCTTTTCAATCTATCCCAGGCATGTGCGATAAGGTTCATGTCTGGAGAGCATGCTGGCCACTCTAGACGAGCGATATCGTTATCTACAAAGAAGCCATTCACAAGATGTGTACGATAGGGGCACGAATTGTCGTCCATGAAGACAAATGCTTTTTCAGTATTCTGCCGATATGGTTGCATTATCGGTCGGAGGATGGCATTCACGTAAGGTACAGCCACCAGCGGCATACGTCGGCCCCACATAATACCACCCCAAAACAGCAGGGAACCTCCACCATGCTGCACTAGCTGGACAGTGTACCTAAGGCGTTCAGCCTGACCGGGTTGCCTCCAAACACGTCTCTGACGATTATCTTCTTGATAGCATATGCGACACTCATCGGTGAAGAGAACGTGATGCCAATCCTGAGCGGTCCATTCGACATGTTGTTGAGTCCTACTGTACCGCGCAGCAAGGTGTCATGGTTGCAAAGATGGACCTCGCCATGGACGCTGGGAGTGAAAGTGCGCATCATGCAGCCTACTGCATACAGTGTGGGTCGTAACAAAACGTTCTGTGGCTCCACGAGAAGCATTATTCGACATGGTGGCGTTGCTGTCAGGGTTCCTCCAGGTAGGTTTCGGTCATCCACTGTAGTAGTAGCCTTTGGGCGGCCTGAGCGAGGCATCTCATCGACAGTTCCTGTCTCTCTGTATCTCCTCCATGACCGAAAAACATTTCTTTGGTTCACTCCGGAACTCCTGGACAGTTCCCTTGTTGAGAGGCCTTCCTGGCACAAAGCAACAATGCGGACGCGACCGAACCGCGGTATTGACCGTCTAGGCATGGTTGAACTACAGACAACACGAGCCGTGTACCTCCTTCCTGGTCGAATAACTGGAACTGGTCGGCTGTCGGACTCCCTCTGTCTAATAGACGCTGCTCATGCAAGGCTGTTTACATCTTTTAGCGGGTTTAGTGAATCTCTAAACATTCAAAGGGACTGTGTCTGTGATGAAATATCCACAGCAACGTCTAACTTCAGGAGTTCTGGAACCGGAGTGACGCAAAACCTTTTTTGATGTGTTTATTACTTTCTCGCAATTGAATATAAACGTACTTATATTTGGGCATTATGACTTATTTAGTTATCTATTTCTCAAAAATATTGTTTGGTTACAATTCAGTATGCCAGTAGGTTTACGAGGGCTTTATTTCTTGCATACTGATCTTTTTCTCCCCCTTAGTTTACCTATAAAGAAACGGATAGTCGAAGAAACTACAGAGAGTAGATATAGAATATTTAGAGGATATCACTGGAGCATGGTGGAGTATCGAAAAAGAGCAATATACAGAAGAGAGGAAAAAATTGAGGAACTATTCGACGACTACCAATTTGGTGTTAGGAACGATACACCAGGGAGGCAGTTCTCACGTTGCGGTTGACTGAAGATAAATGAAGCATTGATAGCATTTGTCGTCTTCGAAAAGCGTTCGACAGTATAATATTATGTAATATGTTCGAAATTCTGAGAAAAACTGGGGGTAAGCTATAGGGAAAGACGGATAATGTACAATATGTACAAGAAACAAGAGGGAAGAGTAAGAGTGGAAGACCAAAAACGATGGTCACGGATTAAAAAGGGTTTAAAACAGACATGCAGTCTTTCGCTCCTATTGTTCAGTGGTTCAAATGGTTCAAATGGCTCTGAGCACTATGGGACTTAACGTCTGTGGTCATCAGTCCCCTAGAACTTAGAACTACTTAAACCTAACTAACCTAAGGACATCACACACATCCATGCCCGAGGCAGGATTCGAACCTGCGACCGTAGCAGTCGCTCGGTTCCGGAATGAGCACCTAGAACCGCGAGACCACCGCGGCCGGCTGTTGTTCAGTGTATCCATCGAAGAAGCTATATGGAAATAAAAGAAAGGCTCAAGAGTGCGACTAAAATTAAAGGTTACAGAATATCAATGATAAGATTAGTTGACGACATTGCTACTCTCTGTTAAAGTAAAAAACGTAAATGTCGTGTTACTGGGGCCTCCCGTCGGACAGATCGTTCGCCTGGTGCAAGTCTTCCGATTTGACGCCACTTCGGCGACTTGCGCGTCGATGGGGATGAAATGATGATGATTAGGACAACACAAGACATACTCCCTGAGAGGAGAAAAATCTTCGACCCAGCCGGGAATCGAACCCAGGCCCTTAGGATTGACATTCTGTCTCGCTGACCACATTTTTTTTCCATCGATATAGTTCTTTGTGTTTGGTCTGGGTGGACGTCACAAGACATCCGTTCAAGTTGATCGTTGATTTCTTGACTCAGTTTTTTTTATTACAGAGAGCACATGGCCCTCTGACCGAACACACTGAGCTACCGGGCCGGCGCCACTAAGCTACGGAGGGCGGACTCTATGAACGTGAAAAAGAATTACAGACTCTTTAGAATGGAATTAAAATTCCAATGAGTACAGAATACAGATCGACAATAAATCGAAGGAAGAGGAAAGTAATGAGAAATTGCAGAAATGAGAAACAGTGAGAAACTTAACATCGCAATTGGGGATAACGAAGTGGATGAAAGTTAAGGAAATTTGATACCTAGACAGCAAAATAACCCGTGACAGACGGGGGAAGGAAAATGTAAGAAGCAGATTAGCACTGGCGAAAAAGCCATGCCTGGCCAAGAAAAATCTGCTAGTATCGAATATAGATGATAATTTGAGGAATAAATTTCTGAGAATGTACGTTGAGAGCACAGAATTGTAAGGTAGTGAAACATGGACAGTGGCACAACCGGAATAGAAGAGAATCGAGTTCCGCGGAGTGGCCACGTGGTTAGAGGCGCCATGTCATGGATTGCGTGGCCCCTCCCGCCGGAGGTACGAGTCCTCCCTAGGGCATAAGTTAGTTTCAGTTAGGTTAAGTAGTGTGTCAGTCTAGCGACACATGATCTCATCAATTTGTTCCCTTAGGAATTCACACACACACACACACACACACACACACACACAGAGAGAGAGAGAGAGAGAGAGAGAGAGAGAGAGAGAGAGAGAGAGAGAGAGAGAGAGAGAGAAGAGAATCGAAGCATTTGGGATGTGCTGCTACAGACGAATGCTGAAAATAAGGTGGAGTGATAAGAAACGAAGCATGAGGTTCTCCGCAGAATCGGCGAGGAACGTATGTAAAACACTGACAAGAAGAAAGGACAAGATGTTAGGAGATCTGTAAAAACATCAGAGAAGGAAGAAGAAATACACCAAACGCCTCTGGATTATGTAATCGTCACCTATATGTTCACTCAGAGCATGAACTCTCTGAGATTACATTCACAATCTAACCGGATGTATCTACACTTCACGCTCTTCCTTCCCTTTGTCCAGTACTGTGAGACACTCCGAATGTACTTAACCACCCTTATGTGAATTATCAAGCGTACTACAACCTCCTGTTTGAATCTTAGAAGACTACAAAATCAAAAGCTACCGCTTTCTGCTCGGAATTCTTTCCTCCAATTAGACAAGCCTTTTTCTCGCTTCGTACCAAAAGTGAGTTTTAGTCTACTAATGTATGTCAGGGTGTCTCATCTAGCTATATTTATATTTGCATTTATTCCAGTACGTAGATTGTCTTTATCTTTTCGGACATCATTGATCAGGTTTAATCTTAAACTGCGAAGGTACTACGCTGATTTCTTTACGTCATTACGCAGCTTCGCTTTGTCAGCTCTAGGTTCATTAATGTGAAAATGGAGTTGGGCACCAGCCTCGGATATATTCTCAGAGATGTCTAATTTCAAAATTAAATTACCATTAGATGTTTTCGCTGAGCCCTTAGCAGTTACTTTCTAAATAACAGCATTATTACTATTAAATGTTATCTCACAGATCTTATCAGGCACATTCACTGAGATCTGATTAAATAATTGCTTGGAAAGAGCCTGACAACTATTAGATATTTGTTCAGATATCTGACAAGATATTAGCTCAGAGATTTGCTTTTTTAAATCTCTATTATTACTGGAAATTTGCTGAGAGAGTTCGCTTTTCAATTGTCTTATTTTCTTTTCGCATTTCTCTTCGATCCGTTTCATGTTGATGTCTTAATTCTTTGAACATCTGGATTCTATCAGATTCCATTTTTAATTAATATACTGCACCATGCGCTAATAACAAATAACATTCTTGTCTCTCAACACGAATTACTAATGCCCATAACAGTCAAGATTACAAGAAAGAGCTTTTTGCACTTCAGTAATAAAAGTCGCTGCCGGTTTGAAAACGACTCACCGTTATATTTTACTTTTGCGGCGAGTTGGTTTCACGATGCCTATGACCGCCACCCTGCTGCCTCTGACTCGTCGCAGTCAGGTGGACTGTCGACGGCTGCTCTCTGTCGGTTGCCGATGACCGTAGGTGTTTCCTCGTAGGCGCCCGCTGCCCACGACTGCTGGCGATGCCTCGAAGTCGTCTGCTTTCCGCACCGACGTACTCGCAGACACTGCCCTGTCGACACCGTACGTGGGCAGCTAAACAGCACGTGGACTAATTTACGATTACTGCGGAAGCGAGAGGTTTCTCGCCCTCTACCGACTTTTCAGCGAACTAGATCGGCCATTCAGTCAATATTTTACATTACTCTTCTCTTTTAGCGACCTCCTGTACACGCTAGTCATCACGATGAGGTAGCGTTATATGTTACCTCCGATTCTTTTATTTGGGGGTTCTGGCACCATGGTGAGAAGCTGAGATGTCCCGCCCCGATGCTAGCAGCGATGACGTCCTCCACTGTCTGCGTACTCTCTCTCTCTCTCTCAATATTCTTCTTCTTCCTGTGCTACTGCCTTTGACCCTCATTGTGTGCAGGGTAGGTAGGGTTAAAGTACGGATTTGGCATGGTTAATTTTTAAGGGGTGGCCGGATGCTCTACCTGCCACCATCCCATACCTCCGGGATGGAAATTGTGTACGTAATCTGTCTGAGTCTAGTGTAATCAGGAAATAGTGCGAATGTGTTGCAAATGTCTGCGAGTCTAGTAACTGAGATGGGATGTGGGGACCAGCCCAGTATTCATCTAGTGGGATGTGGAAAACAGCTAAAAACCAGAAGTAGTCTGGTCATCACACAGGACCTTGCCGTTAATCCGCCAGGCGGATTCGATCCGGGGGCCGCGCGCCTACCCGGGTCCAGAAACAGCCCATTAGCGCTCTAGGGTAACCTGGTGGGTACCGTCTCTTTGTTCAATAACCCACAGAGCCTTGTCGTTGTATTCTGATATGATACAATGTGGTTCTCTTTCTTCAGATGTCTTCTTTCGTTAATATAAATGACGGTATTAAGCTGTGGGACCACACCTCATATGAAAATTTCTTCATAATTAATTTACATCTTCCTTCATAGAAAAGGGAGTCCCATTTCTGGTTATACAGGGTGTTACAAAAAGGTACGTCCACAATTTCACGAAACATTCCTCACACACAAAGAAAGAAATTATGTTATGGGGACATGTGTCTGGAAACGCTTACTTTCCATGTTAAAGCTCATTTTATTACTTCTCTTCAAATCACATTAATCATGGAATTGAAACACACAGCGACAGAACGTACCAGCGTGACTTCAATCACTTTGTTACAGGAAATGTTCAAAATGTCCACCGTTAGCGAGGATACATGCATCCACCCTCCGTCGCATGGAATCCCTGAAGCGCTGATGCAGCCCTGGAGAATTGCGTATTGTATCACAGCAGTCCATAATACGAGCATGAAGTGTCTCTACATTTGGTACCGGGGTTTGCGTAGACAAGAGTTTTCAAATGCCCCCATAAATGAAAGTCAAGAGGGTTGAGGTCAGGAGAGCGTGGAGGCCATGGAATTGGTCCGTCTCTGCCAATCCACGGGTCACTGAATTTGTTGTTGAGAAGCGTACGAACACTTCGACTGAAATGTGCAGGAGCTCCATCGTGCATGAACCACATGTTGTGTCGTACTTGTAAAGGCACATGTTCTAGCATCACAGGTGGAGTATCCCGTATGAAATCATGATGACGTGCTCCATTGAGCGTAGGTGGAAGAACATGGGGCCCAATCAAGACATCACCAACAATGCGTGGCCAAACATTCACATAAAATCTGTGTTGATGACGTGATTGCACAATTGCGTGTGGATTCGCGTCAGCCGACACATGTTGACGGTGAATCGAGGAAGTACAGTACATACTGACGAAACTGAAATGGGCTGTAACATTGAAATTAAGCGTTTCCGGACACATGTCCACATAACATATTTTCATTATTTGTGGGTGAGGAATGTTTCCTGAAAGTTTGGCCGTACCTTTTTGTAACACCCTGTATATAGGGGACGTTTATTCTGCTCAGTTGAGTAGCTACTCTCTTTTACATTTCTAATAAATTGTCGTCGTCATGTTAAAATTATTTTTCCATTCCACTACAAAAATGACACATCGCTTGGTTAAAATTCGATCGACTACAATACTACTTTACACTTATGCTGCAGAACAACGAAATATATCACATTAAACTGGTATCTTCTTAAATTTCAGTTAATATATGCGATGAGAATGTCAGATTTGTTACACCTGTGTCCACTTTCCTGTGTCCCACATGCCTCTAATCTGAAACTGTTAATCCTCACAGATTCTATAGCTGGGCGTAAAGTCACGTAGGCGCACTGGTCTGTGACTACTTTTCGATGATCACCGAGATGAAATTTACGTACGAGCAATAAAATGCAGCTATTTTGCTATATTGCTCGAAGATCGTCACTTTATATAAGGTTAACATTCTCCTTCTGCTAATTTTTCAAACCTTTCAGTCTCACGTTTCTTCCAAATCGATTACACTTTCATTACAAGTTACTCTGTGCATCATATTTCAAAATTTACTGGCTCACTAATAATTTCAGAGCACAGTTAACTGTTCAACAAAAGGTTAAATTTCGGGTTTTATATCCTCTCTGCTTCGGTCATTATCAGTTATTTCACATCCAAAATATCAAAACTCTTCTATTACTTTTAGTGTCTATGTTTACAAACTCTATAAACGTACGTTTGCTTTTCTTTAACCTAACTCCTAAGACAATTCATAGTTTCAGTATTGCCCAGAGTGTTCTTATATTTCTCCGGAACCCTGAGGTCTGTTTCTCTAAGATTTTCCTTTCTTTTCTAAATAATTCGTTTCAGTAATTCGCAGCCATGACTTATTAAACTGATAGTTCGTTAATATTCACACCAATCAGGATCTGATTTCTATAGAATTGAAACGGTTACATTCTTCTTGAAGTCTAGGAGTATTTCCCCTGTCCCACGCATATTGCACATCAACTGCAAAAGTTTTGTATTGCATGGCTCCCCCAAGGATGTCAGTAGTTTTGAGAGAATGTCGTCTACTCCAAGGACCTCGTTTTGTCCTAGGTCTGTCAGTGGTTTTCCAAATTCTTCTTCCGGTATCGTATTTCCCACCTCATCTTCATGTGCTTCCTCTTCCCTGTCTATAACATTGCTTTCACAACTCCTTTATAGATTGCTTCATCCTTTCAGCTTTCCCTTTTTTGCTTGTTACTGGTTTTCCACTTGAGCTCTTGGTATTAATGCAGCTGCTCTCTTTTTTCTCCAAAGGTATCTTTAATTCTTTAATTGGTCCCCTAGTTATATGTGGTTCTATAGATATGCATTTGTCTCCTTGTCATTCCTGCCTTTTGTTTTGCATTTTTATCTTCTGGACGTCTGTATTCCATTTCACTTGCTTCATTTGGTGCATATTTAAATTTTCTCCTTTCATCAATGAAATCCAGTATCTCCTGTTGTATCCAATGATTTCCAGTAGGCTTTGTTTTTTTATCTGTTTGATCCTTAGCTGCCTGCCTTCATTATTTGATTTTGCAAAGCCACCCGTTCTGCTTCTACTGTTTCTTTCACCTATTTCAGTCAATCGTTGCTTGATGCTGTTGTGAATCTCTCAATAATATCTGGTTCATTCGACTGATCGAGGTTCCATCTCCTTAATTTCCTACTTTGCTCCAGTTTCATCAGTTTCGATCTAGAGTTCATAACCAATAAATTATAGTGACCTGAGTCCACATCTGACGCTGGAAATGACTTACATTTTGAAATCTGGTTTTCACCGTTATAATTGATCTGAAGCCTTCTAATATCCCCTTATCTCTTCCCCACTCACAGCTTTATTTCATAATTCTTAGAGCAGGTCACTGATGATTGAATTATGCTTTGTGCAAAATTGTGAGGACCTTGCATCACTGTTTGTCTTTCCCTTCCTTGTTCCATTCGCAAACAAACCAACAAAGACAATGTCTTTATACTTTCGTACGAGCCCTGATTTCTGTTACCTTGTCTTGCGCAATATGTATGTTGGTAGCAGCGGAATCATTCTGTAGGCTATCAAGAATGTTGGTTCTCTAAACTTCCTGAACAGTGTTTTGAAAACAGAATGTCTTCGTCCTTCGAGGGGATTCTCAGCTGAGTTCAAAATTCATTACCGCAACACTCGCGTGTTGATCTAATCTAAACCTGGCATCACGTGTCTGAATTGCTTCGAAGCGATGCTTTCGCCGACCTGGAGGAGATGCCAAACACTTGAACAGTATTCAAGAATAGGTCGGACAAGTATCATCCTTTATAAATAAACTACACTTTCTTATAATTTAATGGTTATTCACACAACTGTTCTATAGGCGGTCTCAGATCTACACTTTCTTAGAATTCTCATAATAAACCAAAGTCGGCTATTCGCTTTCCCTGCAACTAACCTTAAGAGCTCGTTCCATTTCACGTCGCTTTTGCAACGTTACGCCTCAATATTTAATTGATTGACTGTGGCAATTAGCACACAACTAATACCGTATTCTAAAATCATGGGATTATTTTTGCTACTCACCTACATGTACTTACATTTTCCACACATTTTGAGGACGCTGTCATTCATTATGCGAGACAGAAATTCTCTGTCATCCTTCACCCTCCTACAGTCATTCAGCAACAACACATTCCCATACGCTAAGGCATCATCAGCAAAAAGCTGCAGACTGATACCCTCTCTCAGGCCGTTCATATACAGGGTATTACAAAAGATACGGCCAAACTTTCAGGAAACATTCCTCACACACAAATAAAGAAAATATGTTATGTGGACATGTGTCCGGAAACGCTTAATTTCCATGTTAGAGCTCATTTTAGTTTCGTCAGTATGTACTGTACTTCCTCGATTTACCGCCTGTTGGCCCAATTGAAGGAAGGTAATGTTGACTTCGGTGCTTGTGTTGACATTCCTCACACACAAATAAAGAAAATACGTTATGTGGACATGTGTCCGGAAACGCTTAATTTCCATGTTAGAGCTCATTTTAGTTTCGTCAGTATGTACTGTACTTCCTCGATTCACCGCCAGTTGGCCCAATTGAAGGAAGGTAATGTTGACATGCGACTCATTGATCTACAGTACTAGCATCAAGCACATCAGTACGTAGCATCAACATGTTAGTGTCCGTCACGAACGTGGTTTTGCAGTCAGTGCAATGTTCACAAATGCGGAGTTGGCAGATGCCCATTTGATGTATGGATTAGCACGTCATCAACACATATTTTCTGTGAACGTTTGGGCAGGCATTGTTGGTGATGTCTTGATTGGGCCCCATGTTCTTCCACCTACGCTCAGTGGAGCACGTTATCATGATTTCATACCGGGTACTCTACCTGTGCAGCTAGAACATGTTTCTTTACAAGTACGACACAACATGTGGTTCATGCACGATGGAGCTCCTGCACGTTTCAGTCGAAGTGTTCGTACGCTTCTCAACAAGAGTTTCGGTGACCGGTGGATTGGTAGAGGCGGACCAATTGCATGGCCTCCACGCTCTCCTGACCTCAACCCTCTTGACTTTCATTTATGGAGGCATTTGAAAGCTTTTGTCTACGCAACCCCGGTACCAAATGTAGAGACACTTCATGCTCGTATTATGGATGGCTGTGATACAATACGCCACTCTCCATAGCTGCATCAGCGCATCGGGGATTCCATGCGACGGAGGGTGGAGGCATGTATCCTCGCTAACGGAGGACATTTTGAACATTTCCTGTAACAAAGTGTTTGAAGTCACGCTGGTACGTTCTGTTGCTGTATGTTTCCATTCCATGTTTAATGTGATTTGAAGAGAAGTAATAAAATGAGCTCTAACATGGAAAGTAAGCGTTTCGTGACACATGTCCACATAACATATTTTCTTTTTTTGTGTGTAAGGAATGTTTCGTGAAAGTTTGGCCGTACCTTTTTGTAACACCCTGTATATATACGACACTTATGTACGTTGTTAGGAGTCATGAAGAAGTGATGTTGTGGCAGGTATCATCTTCGTCGCGGGCGACCTCGGCACAGTGCTGGTGTCGGGGGTGGTGACGTACTACGGGGGCAGCGGGCACCGGCCGCGCTGGATCACGCTGGGCATGTACCTGGTGGTGGGCTCGTGCCTGCTCAACGCCCTGCCACACATGCTGTACGGCGCGGGAGAAGAGTCGCTCCGGCTCACCGAAGAGTACGGCGCCACCATCAACGTCAACGAGACCTTGCAGCTCATCGGTAAGCACGTCTGCTGCTGGCGTTCAGCTACCTCCACGTCCACACCCTCTTAAGTGTATGCCATACCCCGTTTCCTATCGTGCCATTTAATAAATGGCTGCTTCCCAATCCTTCACATGCGGAGCAAGGGGAAAACGATTGTTTAATGACTCTGTGAGTGCTGTCATTTAATCTTGAATTATGTTTATTATTTGCATAATAAAATTTCACCCTATGCCAATGAATGATTATTTTGTTTCTAAGTAAAAATTATTTAATTTTATATATTTTATTAGGAGATATGTAGGGTTTCTTAGAAGCACATTTACATTATCTGACAACGAATATTTGCAAATATAGGGTTGTGATTTACCTCTCTTTAATTTTCCTATTCTTTCTATGTCTCCATGAGTTATTCTGTAGGCAACAGATACACTCAGTACAATTTTCTAATTGACAGTAGATCACATTCATAACATTCACTACAGATAATCATTCCTGATGCCTACTGTACATGATCGCGTTCACTTGCTCTGTGTTTTTGTTTATGGTCTTCTGTATGAAGTACTCATCTCGGAAAGTAAGCATTGTCTTTCCTTTGTTGCTATAGCTTAAGACTGGTATGTCTGTTTTTTATTTTGTTACATCTTCCGTATATGTGGAATGGCTCCGTTCACTCTTCAGTGGCCCTATATTGTCTTCGTACGTGATATTAAAATTTATTACAGCATTTTCAGTAAATTTATAGTTGGAGCTATTACATTATAATTCACATAGTCCTGAACTATAGTATTTGTCTTTCTCTTCTGCCACAGACTTTCATTTTTTTAATATTTTTTTGTATTACGCCATCAGTTTTAAAGGCTCTATTGGTCAATTAACAGTAGCCTAATTCTTTTTCGCAGTACCGACAGGAGAAATACCTAGGGAGTTATAGTATATTTCTAGATTTCTCCTCAGCATATTGTTTGGCACTTGCGTCTTGCCAGTTTGGGAGCAATATGGCAATCAGAGAATCATGACCATCTCACTCAACTTCATCACACTTCAATACACTCTGCACGCAACCGTCACCTACACGAATCGCACTTAAGACACACGATACACATAATGACAAAGCAAAGTCCATCAAAAGCATCAGAAAAGTACGAAACGAACGAGTAAGTAAAATTTGAAACAAATATACTTCTTTCTGTCAGCCGACGTGTAACGTCGCCGGTTTTGTCAGTGCCGCTATGCTCTCGCCTTAAAAAAAAGTATTATTACGGCGAGTTGTCACATGTTCCTGCGGATTTATGATTTCTCGAGCTAACCATCAAGTCCTAATGGCACTCATGCACACTTCTTCTGCAACCAATCGCTTTATCATCATTAGGGGAGCTGTTAAACTCATACCTGAAACGAAACGTACATATGTTCATGTGAGTGTACGTGCGTGTGTGTTTGTGTGTGTGTGTGTGTGTGTGTGTGTGTGTGTGCGTGTGTGTGTGTGTGTGTGCGTGTACGGATCTTCTGTATCAGGTTCCTTAAGAATTTGAGACACTTACACTGCGTGTCTGGTACTTTTGTGTCAACGATTTGCAACACAATCCGTCATGACATACATAACTGAAAAAACAACAAACATTTCTACTTTTAGCTAGACACCTGGAATTTTATGAGAAAACATACACACAAGTTCTATCGATTCACTTCTGATTATATAACTACATTGCGAACGTGTCAACTGGTGGGTGCTCAAGCTCTCACATTAGGGATTTGTAATCTCTCGTTTTAGTACATGAACCACCTAGGCACTCACGGTATCCTCTCGTCACTTTAGTACGTTATAAGCGACATACGATCTTGGAGATGAAGTGTCCTATGCACCCCACAGTCTGAGGTTACCCCAGTTACGTGTCCCGCCGATTCCATTCTCCCTCTCCCTTCCCCGTCCATCCCCCCTCCCTTCTCCCTCCCCCTCCCCCACTATTGAGACCCCGCTCCCCCTTGCTTTCTGCCACTTCTTGGGAAGCCTCGGTTTTCACACTGAAGCACTTATCTTCGCGAGATTCCATTCCCTGCCCTCGAAGCGCCGCTGTTGAGGACATTTTCGCGTTACACCACTCTTCCACTGTCAGTACACACTTAATTGGCGAGTCTAGAGGTACGTTCAGAGTAAACTCCATGCAGTTTGGCTAGAGGCCTCGGTTGCTAGCAAATGCCAAAGCCCCAAACTAGAGTTTCAGCATTCTGCAAAGACCCCGTTATATTCGTGTCGGGGAGAGTCCTTTCATAGTATTTGACGAGTTCGTGCTACCGCATGCCTCGGTTTGCGACATACATGATTTACCAACATGTGTAGTATTGGATAGTACGATTACAGCTGCAACGATAAACACTGTACGATCTCCCTTGGGACTTCGTCATGACCCAGAACGCCTCACGTACGCTTCCATACGAGTGATCCAGTACCTTGGTTTCCAAACACACACGAAGAGGAACACAGATATTGCACAGTGCCAACACTGTGAAAAATCCCAAGAGGTGTCTGTAGTCACCATGCCATCTGCACCTCATGTTACCGGCCGACGCACAGGCATCTTTGTTAGTGACAGCTTGGACACGCCAGGTGTGGTGAAGTGACAGCCTGTGCCTTGTTGCAGAGCAGGAGCGGCGCAAGGCGCTGTGCCAGCCGGAGGGGGGCGTGCCCTGTGACGACACGGCGGGCAGCTTCGCGCCGCAGGCCATCATGTTCGCAGCCAGCATGCTGGGCGGACTTGGCAACCCCGTCTACTACACACTGGGCACCACCTACATGGACGACAACATCAAGAAGTCCAAGACGCCGGCGCTCATCAGTGAGTCACGCAGAAGCACGCGCCTATGCTACTCTACAACTTATGTCTGTATACACAGTATGTCAGTAAAGGTTTAAAGGTACCAGTTATTGTTAGAGAAACTGATGTCCCAAAACTATAATTTACAAGCGCTATTTACTAAAATTTGTTTTAAGTAGAAGCATCTGATTTCACAGGACTACGTCTTCCACATGAGCGAGAAAAGAAATCTGGACTGAATTTTAACTTACTCATGGAAATTAAAAGTTTACCTTGGCGCGAGTAGTAAGTTGGAATCTCTCTGGTGCAGCTGGCTCGTTCTCTTGATCGTTCATTATCAATGTCCGTTGAATCGATATGACATCAACACGGCAACAAAAGACTTCAACATGTGGAAGTCAGTTACGCATTCCTGTAAGAATATTTCCTGAAAACGAGCTGTCTCAGTGCTGGATCGCCTGTAAGTGGCGTATGAGCCTCGTTTTATACCACTGGCCACCAAGGTCGCCTGATCTCACCGTAAGTCGTATGAGTATTTTTTGTTAATAGCTCTATGAGTACATCAGGGCTGAAAGCTAAAAGAAAATTTTGGTCCCAAACTTAACTCTTAAAAGTACACCAAGGTGGTATTTGCACGTATGTGAAATACACCGAGGTGACAAAAGTCGTGGGATACCTCTTAATATCGGGTCGAACCTCATTTTGCCCTACGTAGAGCAGCGCTTCGACGTGGCATGGACTCAACAAGTGGTTCGTTGTCCCCTGAAGAAATATTTTACGATGCTATCTCCATAGCCGAAACTCTTGCCGGTGCAGGATTTTGTGCCCGAACTGACCCCTCGATTACGTCCCATAAATGTTCGATGAGATTCATGTCGGGCGATCTGGGTCGCCAAAGCATTTGCCCGAATTGTCCAGAATGTTCTTCAAACTAATCGCTAATTGCTCTGTCCAAGTGATGTGGCGTTTTGTCATCCACAAAATCTCCATCATTGTTTGTAACATTAAGTCCACGAATGGCTCCAAACTGTCTCCAAGTAGCCGAACATAACCATTTCGAGTCAATGAGTGGTTCAGTTGGACTAGAGGACCCAGTTCATTTCATGTACACAGTGCACACCATTGTGGAGTCACCATCAGCTTGCACAGTAGTTTTTTGACAACTTGGGTCCATCGCATCGTGGGACTTGCGCCACACTCTAACCCTACCATCAGCTCTTACCAACTAAACTCGGGACTCATAAGGCGAGGCCATGGTTTTCCAGTAGTCTAGGCTCCAACCGATATGGTCACCCGCCCAGGAGAGATACTGCAAAAGATATCCTGTTGTTCGCAAAGGCATTCGCGTCGCTCGTCTGCTAACACAGCCCATTAGCACCCATATTCGCCGCACTCTCCTAACGCACACGTTCGTCGTATGTTCCACATTGATTTCTGCGATTATTTCACGCAGTGTTACTTGCCTATTAGCTCTGACAGATCTTCACAAATGCACCTGCTCTAGGTCGTTAAGTGAAGGCCGTCGGCCAATGCATTGTTCATGGTGAACATGATTGAAATTTGGTACTCCCGACACTCTATTGCCGCTGTGGATCTCGGTATACTGAATTCTCTAACGATTTACGAAATTGAATGTCCCATGCGTCTAGCTCCAACTACCATTCCACGTTCAAAGTCTGTTAATTCCCGTCATGTGGCCGTAGGCACATCGGAAACCTTTTCACATGACAGCTCTGCCAATGCATAGCCCTTTTACACACGGGTACGCGATACTACCACCAACTGTATACGAGCATATCGCTATATGCTCTTGTAATATAAAATGTTTCGTTTTTGGCGCCCTGAAAACATAATGTAATTTTTACCTGACACGAACTGTAGACAACGGATTGGCACACACTCAAGTTGCAACGTAATCGTAGCTTATTTAGTTTCATAGTCGAAAAAAGAAATTTCACACAAATATATAGATCGAAATATTGTAGCACTTTTGCAACCTTATTATGGAGACTTAGAACTCTACCTAAGGAAAACAGTGTAGACATCCCGAATAGCTTTAATGTACGTAGAAGAACCTGTGTTTAAAACGTGGAATTATCTAGCAGGTCAATCAGCTGCATCTGCACGTGGACAGAGTTCCCTCTAGCTGATACGGCAAACAGTCTCGAAAACAGCTCAAAAACGGATGTAAGATTAGCAATGTGCTCAAAACATTTATAAAATTAGCCTTGTAAGTTTTTCAAGGTCACAACTAAGTCTTCAAAAGTTGTGTTTTCTTTAACGCCGGCTGCTGTGGCCGAGCGGTTCTAGGCTCTTCAGTCTGGAACCGTGCTGCTGCTACGGTCGCAGGTTCGAATCATGCCTCGGGCATGGATGTGTTTGATGTCCTTAGGTTAGTTAGGTTTAAGTAGTTCTAAGTCTAGGGGACTGATGACCTCAGATGTTAAGTCCCATAGTGCTCAGAGCCATTGTCCATTTTATTTGAAGTCTTTGTCAGGGCGTTCCCAAGGGCGCCCATACAGTAGTTTGTAGGAGAGTGCCACTATCTGGGGATATGGTATATTTTTACTATTTTGGAAGACGAATGGTGGATTTTAAGTAGGCATAAAAAAATTTCAGATCTGCTTGTGTTAGAAAACTATGTAATACTCACTTTTCGAACGTTTCACGATAGAAAAAACACCTAAATACTCTATTTTTCCCTTTTGCTAAGAGGTTGGGGCGGGGGGGGGGGGGGGGGAAGAGGACGGGGGGGGGGGGGACACGCAGCCTCCATTTTCGATAGGTATGGGCGCCCTTGAATGTGTCCCTTCTACGACCAGATTTTCTTTTTAAATTCGATCTCATCAAATCAGAAGGAAGTTACCTGGCCGTGTCTTACTGTGGGCAGCGAGCAATCAAGTCCACTTAAAACGCGAAGTCTGCAATCGACTCCGGATGTTCTAATTTTCGCTCCTGCACTTGTTTTTCCTTCATAAAGTCAACAACAGTGAGTTTTAAATCGAAAAATCATTCCACGCGTGCCCGTTGACTTGACCAACGTACCGTGCAGTAACATATTATGTCTCTGTACTCTTCGTTCAGTTCTATTGAAAATTGCTGCAAGAGACAAATAATACGTGCGACTATAGAAATTCGTACCACCAATTTTTTCACATGCTGCATGCTTGTAAATTTAGCTCAGTGCTCTTCCTGCGTACAGAAAAACGAACACCATGTGTTGATGGTTGTAATTTTTTGCTATTTCATTGTCAAATTAATCTTTAAATTATATGCATGATACTGTGATGTCATTTCATATCAAATATGCAATAACCGTCGCTTATTCGAATTGTGAATTCTCATCTCTCACTTCTGTCATTCCCACTCACTTTAAAGGCTTGTCATGGTAGCTCGCTGGACTGCCTCTTTTTGTGCTTCATACCACGAAGAAATAGCGAAGGGTCAATAGCGCTGATACAACGATTCGGCCGAACTCTCAGACTTGTGTCGACAGAAAAATGCTGCACCGAAATGCTGAATGAAATGTCGCGCTCTTGAGGGTGCCTCCGAGAATGGCCGAACAAAGCCGAGCAACAGGCCGAGCGTTGACCCGAATGGGACCCGCACACCCCTCACACATGAAGTTTGGCACGCCGTGGCCGGCCCTGCTTCAACTGTTTGTTGCTGGGTTAATGTAATAGCTTTCAAAAAGGTTTTGAGAGCATATTACTTGTGATGGGCTTTGTAAATTGGTGAATGGTGGGGGACTGTGCGTGTAATTTCTCTGCACTCACGTTTTGTTGTTTCCACTTTGTCGTGCCACACTGCAAAACTGTTTACGAGGTGTTCATCTGTAAATTCTATGTGCGGTAATTTCGAACTTATATTAACAGCAGGTTCTGTGGTGTGTGTGTCTTTGTGTGTGTGTCTGAGTCTGATAATACTTCACCGAAACATGTATACAAGTTAAACTAGGAAAGTGCACTCGAAACAGAACCCTATTTCCACAACAGTTACAGTTTGCAGCGAGCCTCAGTATTCATAGGTGGAGACCACAGCCAGATGGCTGTCAAACTTCTAAGCTCTTTGATATGTTTACATGCAACTCTGACGAAGAGTGATAAAATGAGCTCTAAATTAGTTCCATACTATTAATTTAACAAATATGACATGGCGATTTTCACCGATCAACTTATCAACAGCTAATACTTTGAGTTCAACACGAATATTGGTTGTTTCCGATTATTATAGTTCGGAATTTATGAAGTGGAATCTCACTGCCTTCTCACCACACCCCTAACGTAAGGGCGGTGGAGTGACAACCCTCACTGAATTCTCTTATTATTATTCAAGTCAGTAAAACAATTTTAGTTGAAATGACTCGCGGGATCATGAGTTCCCGCCCTTAGAAGTGGTCCGCATGTCTTGCGTGTATTTTGTATTGAACCGGGGAACTAGAAACGACGGAAAGCCTTCGTCCCGCCGTGGCCCTCAGTGGTTCACAACCCCACAACAGGCCACTGCAGTCCATCCACCCCACCGCTGCCCCACACCGAACCCAGGGGTATTGTGCGGTTCGTCCCCCAGTGGAGTCCCCCAGGAACGTCTCATACCAGACGAGTGTAACCCCAAACCTTTGCTTGGTAGAGTAATTATGGTGAACGTGTGCGTGGAGACAGTGTTTGCGCAGCAATCGTCGACATAGTGTAACTGAGGCGGAATAAGGGGAACCAATCCGTATTCGCAGAAGTAGATGGAAATCCGCCTTAAAAACCATCCACAGGCTGGCCGGCACACCGGACCTCGACTCTAATCCGCCGGGGGTCGGCACGCCTTCCCGCTCGGGAAGCAGCGTGTCAGACCGCGCGGCTAGCCGGGCGGGCCACAGCATGTCTTACTTTCACACTAATTTTTTTTCCTGGCATTAAGTCATTTGTGTACTCGTTGCAGAGATTTTATTGCTCCCCATACCCTTCCAGCCATGCTAGGAGTATTTTATTCCATATTTATTCTTTGAAATGTGTATCAAGTGTCTTAGAAATTGTTGCAGACGTTCCAGAATTATTCTTATGTTTATGTGTCATCTCCTTCCACCATTGTTCCCACACCTATAGCAGCATTTTGTTTAAGACAGTATATTATATGTGCGCTAAGTATGGCTGGAATCACTCCAGGAATCTTTGATTCCAGTCTCACCCTTACATGTAGGAATGCTAGAAGAAACTTACCAGAAGTCCTCTCCAGAGTAGTACGTCATATGTGTAACAACTGTTCTAGGTATGCCAGATCTGTACTAGAAAACAAATACATACATAAATTTCATTAACATATTCTATATTTGTATTTTTTAGAAATATTTGCTTTTGATGAAAGTTATGTTAGATTCAGAAACAAAAATATATTGAAAAAGACTTCTGATCCTAATTTAATTTATTTTTAGTAATTTTTACAATAAAAATTAAAAATGAATGTGAATTTACCGAAGTGGTAGGCTCACGAGGCGTAGTAAATAAAACGGAAAAAATAAACTAGAGGCATATGAAAACGTTTTAGGTAATAGCATGCTTCCTACTGGAGAAAATTGAATCACAATTATCTGAAAATCGTTTCGTCAAGGTTAAGTAGTGCAACGTTACGGATGCCCTGACTTCAGTTTTCTTCATTGTAATATCTTGTGACACGTGCCGTTTTCGATGTGCAGGTTTCTCGTATTTCCTGCGAATGCTGGGACCAGCCATCGGCTACGCGCTGGCGTCAGCTTGCCTGAGAGCCTTCATCGCGCCCGCCCTGACGCCTACCATCACCACCAAGGACCCCCGCTGGCTAGGTGCCTGGTGGGTTGGTAAGTAACCAGCGTCTCTACGAGGGTCCAAAGGTTTCGAGAGCAATCTGAGTTTGATGTGAAGAATGCGAATGTCGTGTGACAAGAGACTCCCGTCTGGTAGACCGATCGCCTGGTGCAAGTATTTCGATTTGACGTCACTTCGGCGACTTCCGCGTCGATGAGGATAAAATGATGATGATGAGGACAACACAACACCCAGTCCCTGAGCGGAGAAAATCTCCGACCCAGCCGGGAATCGAACCCGGGCCCTTAGGATAACATTCTGTCTTGCTGACCACTTCTTTTTTTCTTCCTTTTTTTCATTTTGTTCGACATAGTTCGTTGCGTTTGTTTTGGGCGGACGTCACAAGACATTCGTTCAAGTTGATCATTGATGCCTTGACTCAGTTTTTTTTATTACAGAGAACACGTAGCCCTCTGACCGAATACGCTGAGCTATCGAGCCGAAATACCACTCAGCTAGCAGGAGTGGTCAGTTTGATGATAGCAGTGTCAATCCAATGTAGTTCTGTCAGCAACATGCGATTATCAGTATCAGAGTATATGCTTCCATTGTCCTCAGTAGCTGTTCAGTTACTTCAGTCGTTTAGAGCTATTACGGTTGCTTTGCCGTTCAACAATAGTTGTTTTGTTTTCCATCACTCCATTCAGTAATCAAGAAGTAATGCAACTCACTATTTTCTGAAAGCAGATTGGTTTTATTCAGGATTCCAAGACATCATACTATTGCCCAATTGTTTGGTTACCAAACCTTATTTTTCAACGTCCTCCAGTTCGACGGCCTAACACCACATTACTGGGAAGGCCTGTGTGCCCGCATGGTACCACTCTACTGGTCGACGTCGGAGTCACAGGCTTGCTGCGTCATTAACCTCCCCGTCATCCACGAACTGCTTCCCGCGGAATGCGTCCTTCATTGGGTCAAACAGATGGAGCTCAGGAGGTGTGGGATCTGGGCTGTAGGTTGGGTGAGCGAGAACCGTCCAATGAGGATTTGTGAGCTCCTCTTGGGTGTGCAGACTTGGGGGAAGCCTTGCGTTGTCTGGAGAAGGAGAAGCTCGTTTGCATGTTTGTGGCGACGAACTGGCTGAAGCCGTTTCTTCAGTATCCTAAGGCTATGAATATCTGCAACCCTCTGGTTTTCCTTCAAAAGAAACTCGGTGACAGCAATCTGCCTGGAACGCATCTCCGTTGCATACGTCATGGTGAACGCTACTTATAGTGCCACTGTTGTGATTGGCAGCAGAGCCAAACCGAATAACTAAAGGAGGCCGAAATGCACGCGTTTTAGCTCACGGAGGCTGGCGTGAGGTCTGGAACATGACAAGGGAATTTGAATTGAGAAACACGGACGTAGCTGGTGGAATACTTAACTTTAATCCATTAATGACGAATGTCGCTCTTGATGGTACATGATTTACAATATCAATAGAAACTCATCATGGCGCCTTGCTAGGTCGTAGCAAATAACGTAGCTGAAGGCTATGCTAACTATCGTCTCGGCAAATGAGAGCGTAATTTGTCAGTGAACCATCGCTAGCAAAGTCGGCTGTACAACTGGGGGCGGAGTGCTAGGAACTCTCTCTAGACCTGCCGTGTGGCGGCGCTCGGTCTGCAGTCAATTGATAGTGGCGACGTATACTACCGGACCGCGGCTGATTTAAAGGCTACCACCTAGCAAGTGTGGTGTCTGGCGGTGACACCACAGCCATCACCTATCGGAACTTCATGGAACTAAAGGGGATGAAGAGGGAATATTCCTCGATGTCCCACAACAAATTACGCATATTTTGAACCCAGATTTGCTGAGAAAAGAAAGGTGTTGCATTCCTTATTGAACGCCCCTCGTACTTCATTCTTATTTACGATCACAGTCCATCAGTTCAAAGAAGACATGCAAATAAGAAATTCTATGTACAACGAAAGCTAATGGCAGGGAAAGACTGCTGTTTGAGCTTTTCCAGGAACTAGTATTTATCTGGGGAAAATTTTGTTGGCGGTTATCTCACCACCTCTGCCTGGTTGTAGAGGGTATATGAAATACAGACAGCAACAGAAGTTTTGCAAAACTCCGGTTTCCAGTACTTCTGAAGATAGAGGTTGACTGTGGATATTGTATCACCGACACAGTCCCTTTGACTGTTCAGAGATGTCACTAAACCCGCCCAAAGATGTAAACAACCACACATGTGCAGCGCCTATTAGACGGAGGCAGTCCGACATCCGATCAGTTCCAGTCATTCGACCAGGAAGGAGGTACACGGCTCGTGTATGTAGTTCAGCCATGCCTAGACTGTCAACACATCGATTCAATCGCGTCCGCATTGTTACTTTGTGCCAGGAAGGGCTCTCAATAAGGGAACTGTCCAGGCGTCTCGGAATGAACCAAAGCCATGTTTTTCGGACATGGAACAGATACAGAGAGGCAGGAACTCTCGACAACACGCCTCGCTCAGGCCGCCCAAGGGCTACTACTACAGCAGTGGATTACCGCTGACTACAGCTTATGTCTCCGAGGAACCCTGGCAGCAACGACACCATGTTGAATAATGCTTTCCGTGCAGTCACACGACGTCGTGTTACGACTCAAACTGTGCGCAGTAGGCTGTGTGATGCGAACTTCACTCCCGACATCCATGGCGAGGTCCATCTTTGCAACCACGACATCATGCAGCGCGGTATGGGCCAAACAACATGCCGAATGGACCGCTCAGGATTGGCATCACGTTCTCTTCACCGGTGAGTGGTGCATGTGCCTTCAACCAGATAATCGTCGGAGACGTGTTTGGAGGCAACCCGATCACGCTAAACACCTTACTCACAATGTCCAGCGAATGCAGCATGGTGGAGGTTCCCTGTGTTTTGGGGTGGCATTATGTGGGGCCAACGTACGCCTCTGGTGGTCATGGAAGGCACCGTGACGGCTGTACGATGAGTGAATGTCATCCTCCGACCGATAGGGCAACCATATCGCTAGCATGTTGGCGAGGCATTCGTCTTCATGGACGACAATTCGCGCCCCCATCGTGCACCTGTTGTGAATGGCTTCCTTCAGGATAACGACATCGCTCGACTAGAACGGCCAGCATGTTCTCCAGACATGAACTCTATCGAACATACCTGGGATAGATTGAAAAGGGCTGTTTATGGACGACGTGACCCACCAACCACTTTGAGGGTTCTATGCCGAATTGCCGTTGAGGAGTGGGACAATCTGGCCCAACAGTGCTTTGACGAACTTGTGATAGTATGCCACGACGAATACAGGCATGCATCAATACAAGAGGACGTGCCACTGGGGATTAGTTACCGGTATGTACAGCGATCTGGACCACCACCTCTGAAGATCTCGCTGCATGGTAGTACAACACGCAATGTGTGGTTTTCATGAGCAGTAAAAAGGGCGGAAATGATGTTTATGTTCGTTCTATTCCAATTTTCTGATGCAAAACATTTTTTAACGTGTGTATTATCAACATACAACTTAGCATGTTGAATTCTAGTGCTCTAAAACCGTTATTCAATACTGCAACGAGCCACTAATTGTCGCTATACCAATCTGACTCAAAAACATGGCGGAAACCATGCACGCTGAATGATGTTAGTATATTACTTTACGCCGCACAAACACCATACCACCTGTCACTGGTTTTTTGCTTTTGCACTTTTTCGTCTTTAAGTGTTATACTAGTACATTCTTAATTTTCTACTTGTTCTTTTTCTTTTCCTTATTGTCCTTCTTCTTCTTAGCGGTTACTCATCTAGGATGGGCGAGCTACACTCAAGATTCGGTAATTTTTTTTTATATTTAACTTTGCGGACGGATGCTTTTCCTGTCGCCACAACCGTCATTTACCCGAGACAGATAAGTTGTATGTTCCACCAGTCTGTGAATTAAGCAGGGTGACGCTAATATTAAAGTGACCACACTTCAATTAAAATGGCAGAGAAGAAGCTAAAAAAAATTCTGCACGACATTTAATGCATACTTTAACAGGTAAACAAAGGAATCAGATGTAAAGCCGCAAAGGCACACAGTATTAAAAAATTATTACAGGCTGAAAACTGGTCCCCATACCGGTGGCAGAGCGGAACCTGATTCTTAACTGCAATGTAGTGTGAGTTAAACATTAAAACCTAATCATATTTCCTACAATTAACAAAACCACAATAACCATATGAATGTACAAGCCGCAGATTGCTAGATTCCTCGAAAGAAACTAAATCATCCATTGATCGCCCGGCAGCTTCATTTCGTCATTAAACGAGTGCTTTTGTTTCTTTTTCTCTGCCAACAGAATAGCTGAAGCTGTGAACCCCTCCATTGTCAGTTCAAACAATCTCCCACCCATGTGTTTTAAATGATCGACATTGTCTAACAGCGGCTCACTCCAGATAACACAGACAAATTTTCCCAATCAGATGTCAGTTTGGAAAGTTTCAGTCTGAAGATCGTTCTGAACTGCCCTCTGAAGAGTTGTTTTAGGAAGGCTGTGCTGAATACTGGCTTCCCTAAATCGCCTTTCATTTTTCAGAGTAGCTGTCGCTGCCCTTACCATGTTTTCTGTAGACTAACTTTGACGATTAGTTTTGCGTTCATATCTGCTAATCATCTATGAAAGAAGAACTGTCACTATCGGCAATACGGAAAACCTGAAAATATACTAACGTATCTTAGAAGTGTTAGAATAAATATGAATGCTAATAAATAAACACCAGTGAAGAATGGTACGCTACCTGGGGCACAACGGAACTTCGTTCCGTTTCGCTACGACCTCTGAGATTAAGTACAGTTCAGGATTCACAAAGCCTTCTGAAAAATAAACGTCCTCCAAAACGCACTAAAATAAAAGGCTTAACTTGCGTTAAGAGATTTCAAGAAAGAGAAAACTAATACATAAGGCATTTTCGCTTACTTTGCAGATGACCAGTTGTTAACCTTGCGATGTGCACGCGAAAAATAAGCGCAAACATACTACTAGGACAACAGTTGACGACAAACTCCTCTACAATGACTTCTTACCATGCTTGTCGCTTGGACAATAGTGTCTGAAAGTGATTATTTAGTGCACTAATTTGCAGCCAATGTAAACCCCTTGATCCGTCCTACTCAAGGTTTGTTATGCGCGTGATCATATTTTAACTGTTTGCATATCGTGAGGCGGAAAGTGGGGACCATCCCAGTATTTCCCTAAAGAAGCGTGGGGAACCGCTGAAAAACCGCTCTCAGGTCGGCCACTGCATTTGTGGCGGTCTTTAATCTGTCGCACAGATTTGATGCGGATGTGGCACTCCTTTTGGATTTCAAGGTAGCACGCTGGGCGTTGTGCTATACGAGTAGGCGAGTGTTGTACAGGAATGTACCATGAGCTACACCGTTCTCAAGTAATTTTCTGGTTTCTGTGTCGGAACAGTGTTCTTCCTGTATTAGAATTATACCGAACATAGGAATTCCTGAAGACTGACTCATAACGGAAACGTACCTAAAAAACAAAACAAAAAATGTTCAATATGTGACGGTGTAAATTCTATTAGAAGATTTCACAAACAAAACCATAAGAGATTTACTGTTATCTTTTTTTAGTGTCCACTCATTTCAGTGCGATGCAAGATGGGCGAGTGTCTTCTTCGCTGGGTGGAAAGGTTTCAGACCACTTATCAGACTGGAGCCATTTGAGTAGGTAGTAGACGGACCAGAGAAGCGCTTTGCTGGATTCTAAGAGATCCATGCATACCGGGACTGATGGTCCCTTCGACGGTGAGATCATTGGAGATGTAGCCCAATCTCCTATTGGGGACCGATAACGAAGGTAGCCGGCTTTGTCTCTTTCGAAGGGATTATCCCTTCACTGGACTTAAGTGCTGTAAGGAAAGCATGGATTAATGGACGTGCTCTGAACCGCTGTCCTCCAGCAAGCGAGACCAGTGTCTCAGACACTATGCGACCTCGTTCACTCACAACGTAAATGCAGTGGGATAGCTGACTGTGGAAGTAATGGACGAGCAACAGGGGTGCGTGTATCTACAGCCTGTTGTTCGAGGGGCTTTCAGTATGTAATGCAACATATTTTTGTCGACCACTTTAGGTCGAAAAAAATACTGAATCTGTTTTGAGACATCGCGGAATATTCGCACTTCAGCCCCTATCCCTAGGTGGCGGCACTGTACATAGCCTTAAAAAAATGGCGTCTGCAACGGAGGTGCGTAACAAGCAGTGAAATATCATCGAGTTTCTTTTGGCGGAAAACCAGAGCTTTTTAGATGTTCGTAGACTTTTGCAGAATGTCTACGCCGACCTGCCAGTGAACAAAAGCGCGGAGAGTCGTTGTGCGAGGTGTCTAGACCTGGCTCTGAGCACTATGGGACTCAACTGCTGTGGTCATTAGTCCCCTAGAACTTAGAACTACTTAAACCTAACTAACCTAAGAACATCACACACATCCATGCCCGAAGCAGGATTCGAACCTGCGACCGTAACAGTCGCACGGTTCCGAACTGCGCGCCTAGAACCGCGTGCGAGGTGTCTATCATCATTGCAGCAATGTAGTGCAAACCTGTCCGATGTGCCGCATGCCGGCTGGCAGCACACAGTTGTGACTCCTCGTGCGTGGAACGTGCGGACACACTCATTCGAGATGATAAACGGATCATAATCGAACACCTCGTTGATTGAACTGATGTCTCTCTTAGTATTTCACATCGTCACGGCAATGAAATATGGGTTCACCATTTCGAACCGGAAACAAAATGGCAATGCACACCACCTCTTCTCCAAAGAAACAGTTCAAAGCTCAGGCGGTAAGGTCATGGTGACGGTGCTCTAGGACTCTTAAGGGGTCACGCTGTTTGATGTTGTCCTTCATGGTACAATGATCAACTCCAAACTGTATCGCACTACCCTCAAAATACTGAAGAAACGACGTCGCCACAAACATGCAAACGAACTTCTCCTTCTCCATGACATCGCAAGGCTTCACACACGTTTGCGTACGTGAGAGGAGCTCACAAAACTTCATCGATCTGTTCTCCCTCATTCACCTCCAACCCGTATCTCACCCACTCTGATCTCCATCTGTTTGGCCCAATGAAGGATGCATTCCACGGGAAGCAGTATGTGAGTGATCGGAGGTTATTGATGGTTCAAGACGTTGGCTTCAACGTAACCTATTTGAGTGGTACCGCCAGCCTCGGTGGCCGAGCGGTTCTAGGTGCTTCAGTCCGGAACCGCGCGACTGCTACGGTCGCAGGTTCGAATCCTGCCTCGGGCATGGATGTGTGTGATGTCCTTAGGTTAGATAGGTTGAAGTAGTTCTACGTTCTAGGGGACTGATGACCTCAGATGTTAAGTCCCATAGTGCTCAGAGCCATTTGAACCATTTGAGTAGTACCATACGAGCACACAGGCCGTCCCAGTAGGATGACGTAAGGTCATCGCATTGAGCAGAGATAGTATTCAAAAATAGGGTTTTGTAGCCAAAAAAATGGGGAATGCTACATAAAACAAACCTGTTTTTACAAAAAGAAAAAAAAAGTGTTCCACTACTTATTGAACGCCCCACTGACATAGAAATGCCTAAAGGAGGCTTTATCTACATCTACATCTAGATGATTACTCTGCTGTTTACAATAAAGTGCCTGACAGAGGGTTCAATGAAACACCTTAAAGCTGTCTCTCTACCGTTCCACTCTAGAACGGCGCGCGGGAAAAACGAGCACTTAAATTTTTCTGTGTGGGTCCTGATTTCTAATCGAAATTTAGCGGATTTATTTTAGTACTCATGTGAATAGCCTCCCACTTGCCTTTATACAGGGTCAGTTGCCACTTTTCGCACCATGCAGATAATTTTTCTAAAACATTTTGCAATCAGTTTTTGTCCTCTGATGACTTTGCAAGACGGTAAATGACAGCGTCATCTGGAAACAGTCTAAGACGACTACTAATATTGTCTCCTATTTCATTATTATGGATCAGGAACAACAGAGGGCCCATAGCACTTCCTTGGGGAACGCCGTGAGCAAAGCTGTCAGATGGAAGATGATGATGGTGATGAGAGACAAAACTGCAGTTGATATATCATTGATGCAAGTGTTATTTACGAGCTTAAACATAGCTTTCATCCTGGAATCGTCACAAACATATGCCAAATACAATATCACACTGTGATTTGGAATATTCGTTAACAGGTTATCAGGGGCGCTCTGTTACACAGGGTCTAAATTTTAAGTTGGCAAGCCAGAATACATGGAAAAATAAGCTTCACACGAAAAAATATGTAGAATCCAAAGTTTATTATTTTTGAAGGGGACATCTGCTGCTGCTAAAATTAGCCCACCACCCCAGCCCCCTCGGGGTGGGGCGGGAGACAGCTTTAAAATTTCAAATGGTAACCCCTATTTTTTATTACAGAATTAGAGTCTACATAACAAACTACGTACATTTTGTCTTAAACATTTGTTTTGGTTCTTCGTAGTTGGCACTGTACTTCAAGAAAATCCATGTTCTTATTTTTGCGTGGGATATGGTTACGGATAAACAAAAAATACTTACAAATGTTGAGATCTACAAATGTTAACCCAAATATTAATTTAATATGGGGAGAGAGGGAGATTTTTAGTATTAGCGAATCAAAATTTACGAAGTAAATAAGAATTTTTTATTTACCTGTTACCATATCCCACGCAAAAATAAGAACATGTATTTTCTTGAATTACAGCGCCAACTACCAAGAATCAAAACAAATGTTTAAGACAAAATGTACGTAGTTTCTTGTGTAGAAACTGATTGTGCAAAAAAATGGGGGTTCCCGTTTGAAATTTTAAAATTGCCTTCCGCCCCACCCCCAGGTGTCTGGGGCGACGGGCTGCACCAGCAGATGTCCTCTTCGAAAGTAATCAACTTTGGATTCTACACATTTTTTCGTGTGAAGCTCATTTTTCGAGTTATTCTGGTTTGTCAACTTAACATCTACACCCTGTATAAGCAGATTTATACGTCGGAGGAACAGACAGCACGCTAAATTCATTAGGATCAAGCCCAGTTTGGAACCGATCTTCTGGTAACTGATTTACTTTCAAAAAGCTATTCAAATGACGCTCTCTTGCTGCAACAATTGGCGTAAATCTACTCTGCAGAATCATCGTCTTATAGTTCTTTCCTTCATTACATACGTGTTTACTTTTTATAACTGTACAATAAGAATACTTTGATGCCATTTCTGTGCACTGTTGCATTTCTACGAAACGTTGTGGTTGTATACGCATCTTGAGAGTTAAAATGAGACCTTGAGCCGTTATATAAGTTTGAGAATAGACAACGAGCCGTAAATTTTCAGGAAGCTTCTTGTCATTACGGGTATCCCCGTGGCCAAGATAAGACTTCGTAAGTGCTCCCCTTTGTCTAAGCCCTGTTCACGCTTTTTAATTAAACAGCGTTTTAATACCGTGTTTACTTCAGAAGACGGTTGCGTGTGAGGCGGATATCTCTTCTAACTTGTAAATGAAACATTCAGTCTCAAGCGAGCCACATAACTGCTGACAATGTCGAAATGCTAATGTCGCATTTCGCTGACGTGATTGATAATTAAAATTTTAGAGCTGCCACAAGCTTTATTTTACGTGTTCCACTTACCCAATGCGAGGATCTTCAGAACTGTGGAACTACAACGAGTTACACCACAGTACAACACGATAAATCAACAGATTCAACTTACAACCACGTAAGTCATATCACGTGGCTGAGGCTCCCTCGTTACAAATATCTGGCTGTGTATAGCGCTACCTCGTGAAGCCCTATGTAGCGCTACGTAACAAAGAAACCACTAATATTAGTAAAGTATGGCAAACATCCTCCGCTTTTTTGGGCGTTCATACATACGAGTCTAAAAAACATACATCATTATTAAAATAAGTTTATGGCTACATTGTAATATTACAAATTAAATTTATATTTGCCACTTTTACAGGCGTAAACACGCGTGTCATGTGTATAACATATTATTAATGTCATTAAGACTGATCTATACTAACGCATATTACACATACCATTCATACGTGGGGGCACAATTCTTCTCACATCTGCAACTGTTGGAGTGCAGTACACAGTGTGCGATTTGCAGGGGGGGATGGATGGGGACTTCCCCCCCTCTGCATCAGACCATCCCCTCCTCTGGTTTTAGTTTATGCATCCCCACCTGGGATGTTTATTTCCCAAGCACTGGAGTAAAACTTTACGTATAATTTTAATTTGTGGAGACGAACACTGAAAGTTTTTAATAAGTCTTACTATTAATACTATTAATATGTTTCAGTTTTCTATCATCAGAATAACTTTTCACAAATGTGCCTCTACGTTTTGAATTCCCCTCGTATAACTGTACCCGTATGTAGATGATTTTGTAAATAAGCTTTACCTATAATGTGCTTTTAAAGATATAACAAGGGATGGCTTTTCTGATGTGCATACGCGTCAATAGTGAGTTTCGGCATTAACATCTATTTATAAAAAGCTGTTTAATCATGCGTAACGCCACGGTCGAAGCTAGTAACATATATAATTCCACTAACCCCCTAAGACATCCCTCCCACTGGTAAAAGCACAAATCGCACCCTGGCAGTACATGGAGATTAAAGTGTTTAAAACATACATATACATTTAGAAATCACATATTTGTACATGTACGTATTTGCTTATGCCCACGAAGATAACACATTTGAATCTGGAAGGGAATTTCGTATTTAAACCAGACGGCAATTAGGAAGACCATTCATGTTGGCGCTGCTGACGTCACAAAAATGGGAAAGAGTTGCTGATTTTTACGGGTATGAACACATTTCTAAAATTAATTATGGGCTATAAATACATTTTAAGTCAACATAAAACAGAAAAGAAAACTGTCATTTTCTTCCGGACTTTAACTTACGTATGTCGTACTTGTAAATACTATTAAAATCGTTAACAACTACCCACAACTAAATGTATATGATTGTAGAAGTTCTAAAATAAGGTGGTTATTCGTCTAAAGATTACAGTTTATTAAGATCGAAAAACATAAAGAATTTTAAAATTACAGTACATGAAATTTTCGCATTTAAGGAAGACAGCAAAGAGACCATTAAGATTAGCAGTGATAATGTCAACGGGATGGTATTGAACTGGTAATGGACAAATTGAGGGAAACAAACACAGTAACAGTTTTTACTTCTAGGCGGTATTCCAGTGAGTATTGTAGTCTTCTAAGATGATGGAACTAAAGAAATAAGGTGTCCGAACTGCATCAGCATCGAGATATAATAGGAATAACATCAGCCTGCGTTTGAAATAAAGGAGTAACTCATTGCAGCGTACACATTATTTTTCTTCGACTCAGGAATCAAGTCGTGTGGCGAAGGGTACTTCTACTACATCACCCTTCTCACTCCCTTACTTCGTAAGAAAAAAAAAACGACTGTCATTAAATCTTTGTCTGAGCGCAAACCTCCCCAGAGTTTCTTATCGTAATTATTCGCATGATGTGGGTAGTTGAGAGCAATATGTCACCTGACTCTTTTTAGACAGCAAACTTCCGTATTTTTAACAATAAACTTCTCTGTTATGCACAATGCCTCTCTTGTAGCGTCTGCGAGCAGAGAGAGCACTGCCGTAAAGTTCTCGCGCTTACTTTACGGTTCAGTAATGAAACGCTTCACTCTTTTATCTGGATCTCATCTGACGTGCTGTCATCATGCTACATCGGCTCTAAATACCACATCAACATCGCGTACAATCTAACATTCACAGAACTATAATAATATTTCGACGTAGCTCAATGACCTGGCCATGTTTTTCAATTGGACTCCCTAACGTACCCTAATAATCCTGTCTGGTACAGGTGATATATAACTTGAAGCAGAATTCGAACCAAATGTCGTTCCTGATAAATCTCACATCATTAAAACGTGAAAGCTACGGTAAATGCAGACTGTATAACAGGGATTCGATCTCGTGACCTACCGGTTTCCAAGCAGGTACCTTTACCAGTTTTTTTATTAATAACAGGAATCTTTTGAGTAGGTGATATGTACAGTTAACTTACATTGAAATAATGGTTATAAACAAGAGCTCGACAAAGTTTAAATATAGGAAATTAGAATTAATTAGAAAATGCTCAGTCTGAATATTCGTGCAAACAGGAAATAGTTTTTACAAAAAGCTGGCAATAACAGACACTGCCAGCTTCAGTCTGGTGGAGAGAAGGTGGGCAGGCGTCGAACCCCGTGGCCTGGCCAGAATGCCTCCCCCTCCTTTGTCACTGAGCGGCTCTTCTGTCACTGAGCTGCTCCTTACACAGATAGTTTGATATCTTCCGCTTTCTTTGTGTTGTGTAAATTTTCAAAAATAATACCAGTAGCGCTAAAGGAAGGAATACAGAGGAAAAACAAAGACGAGAAAACAAAATACAATGAGGGTAGCAGTTGCTTCTGGAACTGTCCGACACCCTGTCTTTGAAAGCATGTTGGCAAAGAGTTCTCGAAATCGGAGCAGTTGCAAGCAGGACCAGCAAGCCGTAGACATAAATTGGGTAAAAGACGAAAGGTCGTCGACGCCGTCACTAGCAATGACAAAATGTACAAAATGACCAACCAGACAAATTAGCGTATTATTCTTCGTCCTCGGAAAAATGAAATAGCCGGCTGCAAAATTATATCAGTGGAATATGCAGCTTCAACAGACTGAGTGAGGAAAGCCAATTGCTTCCTGATCCAACACCAATTCGTCAGGTGAATACGACAAGTAAACCAGTGCTGCAGCGTATCTAGGAACGCACATCTACTGCCTTTATCAGTGTCATTCGTAAATAATATAAATGCTCGTTGGTGGAAATAAAGTTGTTATCACCCTGTACCAGGAGGAGGCTACTGTCATTGATAGAACTGAGAGGCTGATGTTGGCCCACACAATTTCCCAGGAGACCTCACGAACTCCTATTTAAAAGATAAATAACCTCCTCTTTATAAAAACGCGAAAGTTGCACTGTGTCACTATACGGACCATATAAGATAACCGAGGTCAGGTCAACAAGTCTACAGCTTTATCAGATTCAAGAACCTCTACCTCATCAATGGGAATGCCTTCTCGAAAGAATAAGGCAATTCTCGTAAAAAACTCCGGCGTCACATTAAAAACATGCAAAATACACGAAGAGGAAAACTGGTAAATAAAACCTCTTTCAGGAACAGTACATCAGCACAGGAGTCATATATAAACTGATGCAGCAAATCTAGGAGCGGCTCTGAAACCACTCTGTTAACAGTCAGAGTGTGGCAAATATATACGCCTGAGCCATTAGTCAAAGGAAAGAACACAGAAAGAACAACAGAGCAGCACTCTCACCAGACATAATCCATCGCGGAGGCCAATAACTAATCCGAGAGCGGGGAGCCGGTACCGGCCCCAACTCAATGTTTACACTTGGCTATTTTGTGCACCACTACACATTCTGGCTGTACACATCGTTTAAGTCGGCTGCGAGGCGTAATAGCCTCTGCAGTAGCGGCGTAGGCGGATCTTACACCACATTCATATCAGTCTGTAACTAACTAGGGTCCAAGCCCTGCCTTACAGAAGGGTCACGTTGCAAGGCATGCCTTCCTAATGGAGGGGATCAAAGTGAATCCCAGATATAGCGGGAGGAAACTCTGGGATAGCTTCCGCAACGGGAGTCGCAATGAGCGGCAAATCCATCGCCGAGAGCACACAGAGGAACAGGAGGGCATTGCTGTATTGCCGGTTGGACATATAGTGGAGGCTGCGAAAGAGACAACTGTGACACACACTCGCTCCGAGACGGTGCCGTGGGAGCCACCCTGCAGGAATACCTGATACTGCCTCCCCGACCTCCACCTCGCCAAGGCCAAATGGTACAACGCTCCTGGTAGGGATGACAGACAAACGTGGCTCAGGGGAAGGTGGGACAGGGAAGGCACAACTAACTCACCATCATGTTGAGTGTGGCGCCGCTTATTATGAATCGCGCGCACCTCCGTCAAAGCAGGAGCAGGAATGGGCTCAGGTTCAGGCTTTGTTTGCAACGGCGGACAATCACCCACAGTGATCGTGGGAACAGTCAAATGATGTCCAGAAAGGAGGGAATATGTAGCCCCAAGGTTGTTTCTAGAACGAACAAGGTCAGCAACCGTTAACTTGTGGCGCTGTTCCAGGGAAGACCGTAAATGGTTCGAATGGCTCTGAGCATTAAGGGACTCAACTGCTGAGGTCATAAATCCCCTAGAACTTAGAACTACTTAAACCTAACTAACCTAAGGACATCACACACATCCATGCCCGAAGCAGGATTCGAACCTGCGACCGTAGCGGTCTCGCGGTTCCAGACTGTAGCGCCTCTAGAACCGCTCGCCCACTCCGGCCTGCGGAAGACCGTAAAACAAAAACTCACCTCGGGCTGTTGGTTCAGAAATGGCCACTTTCTTTGTACAGAAAATAGGTCCCCACCTGTTCCCTATATATAATAGGAATACTATAGCCAGAATGCATGCAAATGAGACGGAATGCTCTTTTTGATTCGCATTTGCACCGAACGTATCACGCCATAACATTGTAGCTTGTGTTGACGTCAGCCGCGCGTGGTAGCCGCGCGATCTAGGGCGTCTTGTCGCCGTCCACACGGCTTCCCCCGTGAGAGGTTCGAGTCCTCCCTCGGGCATGGCTGTATGTGTCGTCCTTAGCGTAGGTTCGTTTAAGTTAGGCTTAGAGACCGATGACTCAGCAGTTTTGTCCCGTAAGACCTTACCGCAAATTTTCAAATTTGCGTTGACTTCACCAACGTTCACGGCTAATGCCTCTCGCGTCATCATATCGCACCGAATCTTCCTTAAGAGAAATATCTTCTACCTCACGATGAAGATTAAATGTTCGAATCTTCGTAGATTCAATGTACACATCCACAAGCAGCACCACACTCACCGAATCATTTCTGGACATCATTAAAAGAAAGGTTTCTTTCGTTGCGACGGAATCTTCTCACGAAATTCCAGTCACCAACTTTCTCCTCCGAATACGAAAATATTTTGTTGACACCGACCTACATAGGAAGGAACATCACCACGATAAAGTAAGGGAAATCAGAGCTCGTACGGAAAAATATACAGGGTGTTACAAAAAGGTACGGCCAAACTTTCACGAAACATTCCTCACGCGCAAAGAAAGAAAATATGTTATGTGGACATGTGTCCGGAAACGCTTACTTTCCATGTTAGAGCTCATTTTATTACTTCTCTTCAAATCACATTAATCATGGAATGGAAACACACAGCAACAGAACGTACCAGCGTGACTTCAAATTCTTTGTTACAGGAAATATTCAAAATGTCCTCTATTAGCGAGGGTACATGCATCCACCCTCCGTCGCATGGAATCCCTGACGCGCTGATGCAGCCCTGGGGAATGGCGTATTGTGTCACAGCCGTCCACAATACGAGCACGAAGAGTCTCTACGTTTGGCACCGGGGTTGCGTAGACAAGAGCTTTCAAATGCCCCCATAAATGAAAGTCAAGAGGGTTGAGGTCAGGAGAGCGTGGAGGCCATGGAATTGGTCCGCTTCTACCAATCCATCGGTCACCGAATCTGCTGTTGTGAAGCATACGAACACTTCGACTGAAAAGTGCAGGAGCTCCATCGTGCATGAACCACATGTTGTGTCGTACTTGTAAACGCACATGTTCTAGGAGCACAGGTAGAGTATCCCGTATGAAATCATGATAACGTGCTCCATTGAGTGTAGGTGGAAGAACATGGAGCCCAATCATGACATCACCAACAATGCCTTCCCAAACGTTCACAGAAAATCTGTGTTGATGACTTGATTGCACAATTGCGTGCGGCTTCTCGTCAGCCCACAGATGTTGATTGTGAAAATTTACAATTTGATCAGGTTGGAATGAAGCCTCATCCGTAAAGAGAACATTTGAACTGAAATGAGGATTGACACATTGTTGTGCTTTATGCTAGTACTGTAGAGCAATGAGTCGCATGTCAACACAAGCACCGAAGTCACCATTACCTTCCTTCAGTTGGGCCAACTGGCGGTGAATCGAAGAAGTACGTACTGACGAAACTAAAATGAACTCTGACATGGAAATTAAGCGATTTCGGACAAATGTTAAACGTGATTTGCAGAGTATCCATGTAGATGTAGATATGCCGGAAACGAACGTGAGTACCGTGCTCGAATAGGAACGTGTCGGCTTGTAGGGCTTCACCGAATTTCACGAAGAACTCTCAATTCTCAGTATCAAAAACGGCGGTATGCACTTGGTCCGCAGTAACATGGAAAGTTTCAACTTACCAGTCATGGGTTTGTGAAGGACCAGGCTGCACTTCAAACGAAAAACTCACAGTACCTTTCGTGGAACACTCTTGGACGACCGGTCGTTGTGGCCGAGCGGTTCTCGGCGCTTCTGTCTGGAAGTTCGGTCGCAGGTTCTAATCCTGTCTCGGGCATAGATGTGTGTGGTGTCCTTAGGTTAGTTACGTTTAAGTAGTTCTAGGGGACTGATGACCTCAGATGTTAAGTCCCATAGTGCTCAGATCCATTTGAACCATTTTTTAACTCTTGGACGCCGTGAGGAACAAACAGGAACGGCCTAGCCGCTGTCAGACATATACCGAACGAAGGACGAGACAACGACGATGTCACACACATTAAGGCACAAACACCACTGAAGCATTAAACTCCCAAACACTTGCCACGCTGCGGCGCAGCGAAGGCGTAAACAACGACCTGCTCGCTCGGCCGCTTGGCGTACAAGGCAGAATTAGCAGTGAACCACCAGCAGGGTACGAGCACAGCACCCCTGTCTCTTATTACAGAATAGATCATCTAGGTGTGTTCTGAGAGCCGAGTCGTGCTTTCATATCTGCACTGTTCACTTCTTAAAAATTGTTTTAAGCGGTGTAACCAGATACATCAGGTCTATTTCTATATTTTCATGGAATTTCCTTAGTCACTGTTCTACAACTTTTGTAAATGCCTGGAGCTTCGAATGGCACGGTACTGATTTTCTGGTTCATTCACTATATTTGTAGTTTTAAACTTAGTAATTAGGACTCGAGACTCATACCGACCTTGCTTATGACTCGCGGATGGCAATTCCATCTTACGAGGATACGAGCGTGTTCTGCGCTCTCGTTGGCAGTGAATTTGCGTCCAAACTGTTCAAGTGGACTAAAATATCTTTTTCTTTGTTTGTGCCTGCGCCGAGTTCGCAAACAATGCTGCTACCGATGTTGCATGGCTGCCTTCTTGCAGTTGGCTTACAACATGAAAATATATCTGTCAAAAAGTCTCCTAGTTGCTTGTAAAAATTATACAAATCCGTTGGCAGAATCTGTCTAACACACGGTACGTGGAATGGACGTTTATGCACGAAAGAATAAGGCGTTACAAAAGACACTGGAAGGCCAGAATAATGCGTAATATGTGTAGAACGTGAAGTCCAGCTACGCTACCTCCGAAGAGACAGGGTTACAACGCAGTGTACACATGAATACATCTAGCACGTCTGTGATTCAACATACTTTGGGTTCCTATGCAATATTTTGGAGGCAGTAGTCTGGTATTATTTCAGCCTGCGAAGTATAACGGCATCCAGTGTGCTCTCGAGCAGCAGTAAGGCCAAGATACAACAAGGCATCATTCTACCACTTGTTGTTTTATGGCGTACGTGGGCAACCAAGTATGAGGATAAAAAGAAGCCGGACAATTTAGAAAGCAGCCCGTAGTTTCAATGAAAGATTGGGGAGGAGTGGAGACACTAGAAAAACGAAGAGAAGTATGGTGACGGAAGATCATCATCAAAGATTTATTGAGGAGTGAGAGGCTGGCCCTTTGACAAGAGTGCCCCACGGGTCTATGCCGTGTGTAATAGTGAAGGAAGTACTACAAAAAACGCCCACTTAGCAGACCAAGAGCACGCTGGCGGGCCGTGGTGTAAAAAGACAGGACACTTCAAGAGCATGTTAATAAAAGAGTATCCAAACCCACAGAGACGGAGGTAACTTATTGAGGTAGCACTTGGTATGCAGGGCTAGTGATTGCTGAATAATGACGAAGATGATTATGATATACACCTACTTCTACGTGATTACACCGCAGTTCACAAATAAGTGCCTGAAAGAGCGTTCATCGAACAACCTTTAAACTATTTGTCTATCGCTCCATTCTCGAACAGCACAGAGAAAAAACAACACTCAAATCTTTCCTGCAAGCTCCGATTTCTCTTATTTTGCCATGATGATTATTTCTCCCTATATAGGTGGGCGCCAAAAAAATATTTTCACCCTATGAGAAGAAAGTTGGTGATTGAAACTTTATGAAAAAGTCCTACCGTAGCGAAAAACGCATTTGTTTTAATAACTGTTACCATAATTCGTGTATCATATCCGTGGTACTCTACATCTACATCCATACTCCGCAAGCCACCTGACGGTGTGTGGCGGTGGGTACCCTGAGTACCTCTATCGGTTCTCCCTTCTATTTCAGTCTCGTATTGTTTGTGGAAAGAAGGATTGTCGGTATGCTTCTGTGTGGGCTCTAATCTCTCTGATTTTATCCTCATGGTCTCTTCGCGAGATATACGTAGGAGGGAGCAATATACTGCTTGACTCTTCGGTGAAGGTATGTTCTCGAAACTTTAACAAAAGCCCGTACCGAGCTACTGAGCGTCTCTCCTGCAGAGTCTTCCACTGGAGTTTATCTATCATCTCCGTAACGCTTTCGTGATTACTAAATGACCCAGTAACGAAGCGCGCTGCTCTCCGTTGCATCTTCTCTATCTCTTCTATCAACCCTATCTGGTACAGATCCCACACTGCTGAGCAGTATTCAAGCAGTGGGCGAACAGGCGTACTGTAACCAACTTCCTTTGTTTTCGGATTGCATTTCCTTATGATTCTTCCAATGAATCTCAGTCTGGCATCTGCTTTACCGACGATCAACTTTATATGATCATTCCATTTTAAATCACTCCTAATGCGTACTCCCAGATAATTTATGGAATTAACTGCTTCCAATTGCTGACCTGTTATTTTGTAGCTAAATGATAAGGGATCTATCTTTCTACTCTCTTCTCTATTTTGCGGTAATACAAAACGGGTAGCCCTTCTTTTAACCTTTTCGATGTCCTCCGTCATTCCTATCTAATGCAGATATGAAGCAACACAGCTGTACTCCAGAAGAGGGCGGAAAAGTTTAGTGTAAGCAGTCTCTTTAGTAGACCTGTTAAATTTTCTAAGTGTTCTGCCAATAAACCGCAATTTTAGGTTTGCTTTCCCCATTACGTTACTTATGTGATCGTTCCAATTTAAGTTATTCGTAATTGTAATGCCTAAGACTTTAGTTGAGTTTACAGCCTTTAGATTTGTGTAATTTGTTGTGTTCATATGGATGACTTCACACTTTTTATAACTTAGAGTCAACTGCCACTTTTTTCTCCTTGCAGATATCTTGTTTGAATCATTCTGCAATTCGTTTTGATCATCGGACGACTTTAAATGACGGTATATGACAGCATCGCCTGCAAACAGTCGAAGGGGGCTGCTCAGGTTGTCTCCGAAATCGTTTATGTAGGTCAAGAACAACAGAGGGCCTATGACACTTCCTTTGGAACGCCGGATATTATTTCTGTTCTCCTCTATGACTTTCCGTCAGTCATTATGAAACGTGACCTCTCTGACAAGCAGTCACGAACCTGGTCACACAACTGAGACTGTACTCCACAGGCACGCAATATTTACGGTACAGAAACAAAATGCCTCTTATTTAACCCAGTTCGATATCCTACTTCACCACACAGTCTGCGTGCTAAATTCCCGGATTTGTGAATAATGACTCGCACGTGGATGTGCAAAATCTTTCAGTCATTTAAATTTTTACATACTCATCTATTCCGTCAATACGTGCTTTGTTTACGTCAACTATTACTTGGAACAAATCTAGCATATATTCTTTTCAAATAGCTTTCTGGTGGTGAGTCACTAATATTTGGATGTTAAATCATGGTGTCGTATGGGACACACTCTACTTTCAGGAAGTAAAAGATATCCGTCAACGTCATTCGGTGATGGTAGGAGAAGAAGCAGTTTTGTCAATTACATTTCGGTCATAAAGAGTTTAAAAGTCGTAGAGCTTTTAAGTAGAACTGCAACTACTTTTTGCTGCATTGTAGATCGGATAACATACTTGTCTTTGTAGAAACAGCCGGCGACAATTTGTCCTTCGAGTGAAGAGGAAAGGAGACACCATGGGGTGAGGGGGATCGAGGTGGTGGTTAGTGTAGACATTAGTGTATAGTGTAGATGATGTATTCAAGGAAAAGGGAAAGGGGATGGGAGGATCCTCGTGGGGGACGGGAGATGGATGCAGAAAACGAGATGGAGCGCATTGTGTTCAGAGATTTGTAGGGCTTTATAGAATATAGGAGGGGGAAGACTGCTTGTTGGCGATGTCGGCTTCGTAGCAAAAAGTGGCGCGGAAACGCATGTGCACTGGCGGCCGTCACAGGAGCGCCCTCTATCGAAATCTGCGCCCTCTGCAAATACCATTCCCTCTGTGGCTCGGAGGCACATGCATAAAGATGAAACTACATGTCCGCCTCTGTCGACGTGCGCGCTCGTGTGGCTAAAACCAAACTTAGGATGTCGCCAGACGTGTCATTATGAATAAAATGTCTTCTCTCAGAAGAAATTAAAGAGTTCACTGGATCGCAAGCTGTGTCCAGCTGAAAGCCGCCGACCCAGTTTATAAGATTTTGTGCCAGTCGTATGTCCACAGATTCTTTAATTACTGAATCCCAAAAGGATCTCACCGGGATCCAGATTTTTGTAGCCGAATGAGCCATAGAATGTCATGTGGTAATACAATGATCAGTCTAACCCGACCTGTGGAAAACCTCCCAGATCCTGACATTCCTCAAACCCGACAAACCGCCATACGCTGTCTCCTCCTACCGTCCTATCAGCCTTAACTCGGTCTTCAGCAAAGTCCTGGAATCCATCCTCACCCGACGCATCCACGAGAATCTCCGCAAGCACCGCCTTCTTCCCGCTACCCATTGTGGCTTTCGACAGTCCTTCTGTGCCAATGACCTCCTCTTTCACCTCACTCACCTCCTCTCCGAACAACTGAACTCCCGTCGCTCCGCCATCTTCCTCTCCTTCGGCCATGAACGTACTTACGACCGTGTATGGCATTCCGGTCTCCTCTTCAAGCTCCAAACCCTCGCCCTTCCTATTAACTACGTCCGTTTGATCGGGTCCTTTCTTTCGTAACGTCCTTCCTATGTCACCATCCATAACACGGATTCCTACACCTTCTACCCCTTCACCGGTGTGCCCCAAAGTTCCGTCCTCTCCCCTCTTCTCCACCTTCTATATACGGTGGACATGCCGCCGCCTTCACCCCCCCCCCTCCACCTTCTCCAGTACGCCGATGACACCGCGTTCCTTGGCCCCGCCCCCATGCTGCAACACCTTCTCCAATTCCATCTTGACCGGTTCACCACTTGGTGTAACCAGTGGTTGCTCAAGGTCAAACCTTCAAAGACCCAGGCGATCATTGTAGGAAAACTAGCGCTTCCTTCGGCCTCCTTGATTTCTATCTGACCATCTACGGCCGTCCAGTCGCTCTCACCCCCACCCTCAAGTGGCGTCACCCTTGACCGTCGCTTCTCCTGGACCCCCCCCCCCCCCCCCCATATCCGAACAATCCAAGCCGAGGCACGCTCCCGACTCCGCCTCCTCCAGCTCCTTTCTGGCCACACATGGGGTCTGGACCCCTCCACCATCCTCCACACCTATAAATCCCTCATCCGCCATATCCTCTGCTATGCCCATCCCGCCTGAATCTCCGCCCCTCCTACCTTCTACAAATCCCTTTAAATCCTGGAACGCCATGCGCTCCACCTCGCCTATCGCATCTATCTAAGCTTCGCCCCAGGGGCAAGAAATTTTGTAAATTCCAGCCTTCTGCAGACCTGGATCGTCTTTTAACGAACCGAGGAGGGCACCAATCTTCGCCAATGACCAGAAGATTACTTGATTTTACCTTAGGATCGAGCTTACTTTGGACGAAAGGTTGCCGACGTGTGGAAGGAACGCCCTGGACTTCAACATCTCCTTATCGTCTTGATGTTGTGGGTGGTCACGTTTCTTCCTCCTTAGCGCTGTGATAACCTGATGTTATCTACTGGATAAAATAGGTGGCTCACCAAGACATCCAAAAAGCAGTCCCAACAAGACTCAGAGGTAGAGCTGGAGGTTTGGCATTGGAAAAATCATTCTTCTATCTGTCAGGAAGGACTACGAACAACAATGCCTTGCTGCTACGTATCTGGACAGCACAGCAACACTAGAATGAGATTTTCAATCTGCAGAGGAGTGTGCGCTGATATAAAACTTCCTGGCCGATTAAAACTGTGTGCCGGACCGAGACTCGAACTCGGGAGCTTTGCCTTTGGCGGTGAAGTGCTCTACCAACTGAACTACCCAAGCACGACTCACGCCCTGTCCTCACAGCTGTACTTCTGCCAGTACCTCGTCTCCTACCTTCCAAATTTTATAGAAGCTCTCCTGCGAGCCTTGCAGAACTAGCACTCCTGACAGAAAGGATATTGTGGAGACATGGCTTAGCCACAGCCTGGGGGATGTTACCAGAAGAACTTCTGTGAAGTTTGAAAGGTAGGAGACTGGGTACTGGCAGAAGTAAAGCTGTGATGACGGGGAGTGAGTCGTGCTTGAGTAGCTCAGTTGGTAGAGCACATGCCCGCGAAAGTAAAAGGTCCGGAGTTCGAATCTCGGTCCGGCACACAGTTTTAATCTGCCAGGAAGTTTCACAACAACACTGTTTGCCGACTGCGGCGACTGGAGCAAGCTGGCTGTTTGCTGATGCAGGGTGGATCATCATGGCGGGCGTGCTGTTCGTGATGTCGACGCTGACCGGCATGTTCCCCAAGCAGCTGCCGCGGGCCGCCGTGCGCCGCCTCATCGAGCAGGAGAGGCTGAAGGCGCGGGGCGACAAGGAGGCGCTCAGGGCGGCGCAGGAGCCGCACCGGACGTCGCTCTCAGGTGAGCCCCCCGTAACTCACTGGTCGCAACTGGCGGAAACAGAGGCCTGTTCGCCTCGATACATCACTAAGACGGCAGTGATTCCTAACATGTTTTGTAGGGCGGGCAACCACAGCCAAACTTCGACATTTTTCCAAAGAAAATTATATTTTTATTAAATCTGCGACCGGTTTCGCACCACTTACCTGTGCATCCTCAGGCAATATACGCTATTTATAACACGGTAACGTTCAATATTGCCCAGTAGCACCTCCCCACCATTCACGTCCAATATACCGTCATCTGGTAAAAGCGGTAATCAAAATTTTAAAAATCTTTTTTAAAAAAAATTTAAATGGTGGGAGCGGCAATCACCGTGCATGCTGAGAGCAGGACATGGCGTGACTGACTGGCCGAAACCCGGAAAGCGCTCACGCAGTGGCGCGAGAATCGCCAGAGGCCATTCCTAAAAACAATGGACAGGAGTTCAGGCACAAGGAGGCTGCAACATGGAATAGTTTCAAGTCGTCGGCGTATAGGGCTCAAATGGTTCTGAGCACCATGGCACTTAACTGATGAGGTCATCAGTCCCCTAGAACTTAGAAGTACTTAAACCTAACTAACCTAACGACATCGCACACATCCATGCCCGAGGCAGGATTCGAACCTGCGAGCGTAGCGGTCTCTGTGATGCGGAGTGCATATGCCAGAAAGGAAGAAGTTTTGAGACCCGCTTTAAGGAGTACATCAGCGATCCAGGCTCAAAATCGGCCGTAGGTGCACATTTGCGGGAAGCGGGTCACTATATCACTGGTATCCAGAGCAACATGAGGGTGTTACACTTGGGAAATAAGGACAACATCCTTAATGTTTTCGAAGAGGTTGAAATCTTCAGAGTTCTGAAGAAATCCCCTCACTCCTCACTTTAATGCCCAGACCGATCTGAGGCACAAGGGCCTTTTAGAAAATTTTGATTACTTACACAGGTAACCTTACTCCTACAGCTTACTTGTTCGTAGGTTCTGTCCTATATATTTTTATGCGTACTACGGGCCTAATCAATGCAGAACAACCACATTTATTATTCTTACGGTTTTAACTATCTGCCATGTTTTATGTTGCCCACCTAGTATGGTATTAGACTCTTTAAAAAATAGACATAAGGAATCGTTTACCAAATGTTCAGCACCCCCTACTCTTCACACCTTGTACACGTCATCCGGCCTCTGGCGATCCTCGTGCCACTGCGTGAGCGCTTTCCGGGTTTCGGCCAGTCAGTCAGTCAGGCCGTGTCCGCTGCCGCGCGGCTCCTCTCAGTTTGCACGGTCATTGCCGCTCCAACCATTAAAAAAAATTTTAAGAAAGATTTTTAAATTTTTACTGCTTTCACCAGATGACGGTATATTGGACGTCAATGGTGGGAGGCGGCCGGTGTGGCCGTGCGGTTCTAGGCGCTTCAGTCTGAAACCGCGAGACCGCTACGGTCGCAGGTTCGAATCCTGCCTCGGGCATGGATGTGTGTGATGTCCTTAGGTTAGTTAGGTTTAAGTAGTTCTAAGTTCTAGGGGAGTGATGACGACAGATGTTAAGTTCTATAGTGTTCAGAGGAGCCATTTGAACCATTTTTGAATGGTGGGTAGTGCAGAGCAATGTTGAACGTTACCTTGTTATAAATAGCGTATATTGCCTGAGGATGCACCGGTAAGTGGTGCGAAAACGTTCGTAGATTTAATAAAAATCATTGATACAGCCAGAGCGGAATTTTCTTTGGAGAAAGGTGGTGATTCCGTTTACACAAAAGTGCAGGGGTTTTCACGTGGGACTGAAGCACTATGTTCGACACTGAGCGGTAACCGATACACCTACAGGTTGTTGCGTGTGTTCATCGCGTGGCGCTCTGGCACGGTTCTCGATCGCTATGACAGGTGTTGCATCGCGAATATCCAGGTAAGTCGTTAGGCCATGTAGCATTTCGGAAGATCTCTTACTCTGGGGGTCACAAGAGCTATGCGCAATTGCAGTGGCTGATCCATGACGTAATGAGGCGGTGTGAAGTACGAACTGCAGTTGGTACTACGAGTACAACTACCGTGGAAAACAGTGCCAACATAACAGTCTTTTAATTATTAATACAGAATATTTCAGGTTTCTTTTATAATCATAAGGAAAAACTTCTCAATAACAAACTATCACCACAGTTTTATTTTATATTAATTTTTGGAGTATATTTGAAAAATGAAACGGAGGCGAATCACTTCCTGGGCCATCAACTTAGCGTCGAATGACACTCCACGGAAGCCATTCATGCAGTCCATCTCAACAGCTAGATGTGCGCCATACTTGCTAGTGACACGCCGAACAGTACATCTATACATTTATACTTCGCAAGCCACCCAACGGTGTGTAGCGGAGGGCACTTTACGAGCCACTGTCATTATTTCCCATTCCTGTTCCAGTCGCGTATGGTTCGCGGGAAGAACGACTGCCGGAGAGCCTCCTTGCTCCTTCGAATCTCTCTAATTTTACATTCGTGATCTCCTCGTCACCACCTCATCCAGAAACGCACCCTCTCCAAACATGGACAGCAAGCTACACCGCGATGCAGAGCGCCTCTCTTGCAGAGTCTGCCACTTGAGTTTGCTAAACATCTCCATAACGCTATCACGCTTACCAAATAACCCTGCGACGAAACGCGCCGCTCTTCTTTGGATCTTCTCCATCTCCTCTGTCAACCCGACCTGGTACGGACCCCACACTGATGAGCAATACTCAAGTATAGGTCGAACGAGTGTTTTGTAAGCTACCTCTTTTGTTGATGGACCACATTTTCTAAGGACTCTCCCAATGAATATCAATCTGGCACCCGCCTTGCCAACAGTTAATTTTGTATGATCATTCCACTTCAAATCGTTCCGTACGCATACACCCAGATATTTTACAGAACTAACTGCTATCAATGTTTGTTCTGCTATCATATAATCACACAATAAAGGATCCTTCTTTCTACATATTCGCAATATATTACATTTGTCTATGTTAAGGGTCAGTTGCCACTCCCTGCACCAAGTGCCTATCCGCTGCAGATCTTCCTGCATTTCGCTGCAATTTTCTAACGCTGCAACTTCTCTGTATACTACAGCATCATCCGCGAAAAGCCGCATGGAACTTCCGACACTATCTACGAGGTATTTATATATATTGTGAAAAGCAATGTTCCCATAACACACCCCTGTAGCACGCCAGAGGAATGGATGTCTGTGTGCACACAAGATCGCACCTCCGCAAGGAGATCAATTGAGCTTAGGATGTGTAATTTGATTTGTGAAATATGTACGACAATTTTTACAATCTTTACTAGTGTACAACTATTTTATTTGTGGATAATGAGTATTATTAGTTACTTCATGTGTGTCTTATACTGAGGTGAGAAAGGTCTTGGGATAACGATATGCACTTATAGAGATGGCGGTAGCATCGCGTACATAATGTATGAAAGGGCAGTGCATTGGTGGAACTGTCATTTGCATCCAGATGATTCATGTGAATAGGTTTCCGACGTGGTCATGGTCGCACGACTGAGTTAACAGACCCTGAACACCGAACGCTAGTTGGACCTAGGCGCACTGGACATTCCACTTTGTAAATCGCCAGGGAACTCAGTATTCGGAGAACCACAGTGTCACGAGTGTGCTTAGTACACCAAATTTCAGGCCATAGATCTCGCCATGCGCAACGCAGTGGCCGACGGCCTTCACTTAACGACAAAGAGCAGCGTTGTATACACAGAGTATTCAGTGCAATGAGGCAAGCCACTCTGGGTGAAATAATCGCAGAAAACATTGTGGGAAGTACGACGAATGTATCTGTTAGGACAGTCTGAGGAAATTTTCTGTTAATCGGCTATGGCAGTAGACGCGAGAGCCTTTGCTAAGAACACATCGCTGACGCGCCTCTCCTGGGCTCGTGGCCAAAGCGGTTGGATCCTAGACGACTGGAAAGCAGTGGCCTACTCAGATGAGTTCCGATTTCAATTGTTAAGAACTAACGATGGCCTCTGATCCAGCTTCACTACACGAAGTGTTGGTGGTTCCATGATGGTGACTGGGTCTCTGATCCAGCTTCACTACACGAAGTGTTGGTGGTTCCATGATGGTGACTGGGTCTCTGATAAAGCTTCACTACACGAAGTGTTGGTGGTTCCATGATGGTGACTGGGTCTCTGATCCAGCTTCACTACACGAAGTGTTGGTGGTTCCATGATGGTGACTGGGTCTCTGATCCAACTTCACTACACGAAGTGCTGGTGGTTCCATGATGGTGACTGGGTCTCTGATCCAGCTTCACTACACGAAGTGTTGGTGGTTCCATAATGGTATGTGCTGCGTTTATATGGAAAGGACAGAGTCGTCTGGTCTAAGCGAACCGATCATTGACTGGAACTGATGCGCGGCTACTTGGACTCCCATCTGCAGCCATTCATGGACTTCACGTTCTCAAACAACGATGACATGTAATCGGGCCACAATTGTTCACGAATGGTTTGAAGAACGAATGGACAGTTCCAGCAAATGATTTGGCCACCCAGATCGTCCGACACGAATCCCATCTAACGTTTATGGGACATAATCGAGAACTCCGTTCGTGCAGAACATCCATTACTGGCAACACATACGCAATTGTTGACGGCTATGGAGACAGCATGACTCTATATTTCTGTAGGAGACTTCCAGCGGCTTGTTGAGTCTATGCCACGTCTAATTATTGCACTGCGTCTGGCAAAAGGAAGTCCAATACGATATTTGGATGTATCCTATGACTTTTTTCACCTCAGTGTAACGTGTAGCTCACTTTTTCAAGTCCTCTCGTATATGGGGCCCATATCTTGTGTTGAGTGTGAAAAAATGGTTAAGGGCCAGTAGACCAACAATTAGGTTCTGTAAATCTCTGAGTAACATGTACGGACGAAGTAAGTACCGTTTTCTCCTTACTCTGCTCCTACTGTATGCGGCTTGCTCAATAAAATAAGCACTTCAAGATCACGTGTCCTACTATGCGTTCGTGAGGTACATCATATTCAAAACGTCACAGCTAAATCTATCAACAGTAATATAGCTATAAAGCTTTACTTGCTCCTTGTGTACCCAACAGACATGGTGAAGACGTTCTGGAGGTTGCTGAGAAACGCGACGCTGATGTGCAACAACCTAGCGGGCATCTTCTACTTCGTGGGCTACGCGCCGTACTGGATCTTCATGCCCAAGTACATCGAGACGCAGTTCCGGCAGTCGGCCAGCGTCTCGAGCCTGGTGACAGGCACGGTGGGTCTGCTGTTCTCGGCCGTGGGTATCCTCACCTCGGGGCTGGTCATCTCCAAGTTCCGGCCGCGCGCGCGCTACCTGGCCGCCTGGAACGTCATCGTCGGCATCATCACCGTCATGGGAATGATCTCCTACGTCTTCCTCGGCTGCAACACCAGCGAGGACACGCACAAGACCCTGCTGCCCACTGGAGAGTGAGTCAGCTCATTTGTCATTTCCTTAATGATTTTTTTTTATCATTTCCTATCATACTGTAAGTTGCCAAGTGCTCAGGTGGGTGACAGACTCTGGGTACGTACTTAGGCGGATATTGAGGATTTTTTCTGTCAGTTGCTGCGTCTTTCACCTTAGATTTGTACAGTTGAGAAACGTCAAGTTCCAACGTGGTCAGGGGTCCACGTTAAGCAGATAACTGGTTAGGTTCGTCATTTCGAAGGTCAGAGGAAGGAAAGGGCATACTGCTTACAATAGAATCATGTCTGCTGATCCACAGTAACATTCAAGCCAACAATAGATTTGATGACTGCTTTATTTTATGGTTAAATATTTCGCTATAAATTCACTTCTATTTGAGAGCAAAATGTTCTGTTTTTTTAGACCACGACAATTTCCTCTTTAAATTTTCAACAAATGTCATATTTTGAGCCATTTTTAGGATTTCCTTTAGGAGGTTTGTAGCAGCCGAATGCTGATGGAGTGGGTTTAATACTGCCGAAAGTCGGATTCCGCTTCTCGCGCGCTTTTCACGAAGAAGCTGAACTGTAGTGTGAAAATCTCTCAGGTTCCCATTACCATGTCATCGGTATTTGGTTAGGAAGGGATGGCAGAAACTACAAAGAGACTAAGAATTGATGTAATTGTTGTGGTTTATATCGGAAGGCAAGTTTGATGAGCCTGTACAAACCTCTTCATCACCGAATAACTACTGGATCCTACATCAGCTTCGACCTGCTTACTGTAATCATCTGTGAGCCTCCCTCTACAACTGTTGCTCGACACTTACCTCCACTACTAAGCTGACTGCTCCCTGATGCTTTAGGACGTGTCCTAATAACTGTTCATTTCCTTCAGTAAAATTGTGCTGTAAAATTATTTTTCTCTCAGTTCGATCTATCAATATCATCTCCAGCATTTTACTGTAGCACCACATTTCAAAAGCTTCTACTCTCTTCTGATATGAACTGTTTATCGACCACGTTTCACTTCCGTACAATCTAGACGAATAGCTTCGGAAAAGATTTCCCAAACCTTAAATTTATGTTAAATATTAACAAATCCTTCATTTGCAGAAATGTGCTCTCTGTTATGGCCAACCTAAATTTTTTTGCGTCTCTACTTCGACAATCATCACTTATTTTGCTGCCCAAATAGCAAAAACTAATCTTTTACTTCTATTATCTCATTTCTTAATTTAATTCCCTCAGCATCGCTTGATAAATTTGACTACATCCCATTGTCCTTCTTTTACTTTTGTTGATGGTCATCTCATAATCTATTTTCACTATTTTCACTGTCCATTACCTTCAACTGCATTCCCAATTCCTTTTAGTCTCTGAGAGAATTTTAGTGTTATCAGGAATTGTCAATTTTTATTTCTTTCTCTGTACTTTAAATTCTTTTCCAAATTTCTCCTTAATTTCCTTTACTGTTTGCTCAATGTACAGACTGAGTAACTTCGGGGAAAAGTTACAAATCTGCTCGTTCCCTTATCAACCACTGCTTCCCTTTCATGTTGTTCGACTCTTATAGCTTCAGTCTGGTTTCAGTACAAGTCGTAAATATCCTTTCGCTCCTTGTATTTCGTCACTGTTACCTTCAAATTTCAAAGAATGTAGTCCAGTCAGCACCGTCAAAAGCCTTCTCCAAAGCCATAAATGCTATAAAAATAGGTTTATCCTTCCTCAGTCCATGTTCTAAGATAAGTTATATGGTCAGTATTGCCTCGCGTGTTAGTACATCTCTGACGTCGATATCTACTGGTCGTTCCATTCTTCTGCGTATATTTCCTGTCAGTATTTTGCTACAATGACTTATTAAACTGATAGCTCTCTAACATTCACCTCCTGCTATCTTTGTAATCGGAATTATTACATTCTTAAAATCTGAGGGTGATCCACCATTTTCACATATCTTGCACATCACGACAAGTAGTTTTGTCTTTGCGGGCTCTCTCAAGGATTCAGTAACTCTGGAGGAATGTTGTCTATTCGAAGGGACCTACTTTTCACTTTGCTCTTTCACTGCTCTGTCAAATTATTCTCGAAGTACCTCCCGTCTCCTCTTCATATATTTCCTCTTCCATTTTCATAATATTGCGGCCGGCCGAGCGGTTCTAGGCGCTTCAGTCCGGAACCGCGTGACTGCTACGGTCGCAGGTTCGAATCCTGGTCGCAGGTTCGAATCCTGCCTCGGGCATTGATGTGTGTGATGTCCTTAGGTTAGTTAGATTTAAGTAGTGATAAGTTCTAGGGGACTGATGACCTCAAATGTTAAGTACCATAGTGCTCAGAGCCATTTGAACCATAAACACGGGATCCCGTAGCAGTAACATCCGTCGGAATTTGGCTCTTTGTAACAGATTTCGACGGCCTGAAATTACTACCTTAACATAAATCTAAATCGTCATAACAGAATTCAAAAATGGTTCAAATGGCTCTGAGAACTATGGGACTTAACATCTGAGGTCATCAGTCCCCTATAACTTAGAACTACTTAAGCCTAACTAACCTAAGGATGACACACACATCCATGCCCGAGGCAGGATTCGAACCTGTGACCGTAGCGGTAGCGCGGTTCCAGACTGAAGCGCCTAGAACCGCTTGGCCACTTCGGCCGGCTAATAGAATTCATGGTGCTCAGCTACTGAAGATTTAATGTTTTGCTTCAGACGAGTGGTGTGTTCATAACATTTAATACGATCTATTGTTATTGTTTGGAGAGCTCATTACGCACGAGCACAGCTCGCGAAATGCAACGTGCCGGGTTCTAGTACCGGTCTGACAAACATTCGCTATTCGTGGGGAAACTTTTTCCTACTTTTCTGAAAAATGAATATTGTACATCTACATCTACATGACTACTCTGCAATTCACATTTAAGTGCTTGGCAGAGGGTTCATCGAACCACAATCATACTATCTCTCTACTATTCCACTCCCGAACAGCGCGCGGGAAAAACGAATACCTAAACCTTTCTGTTCGAGCTCTGATTTCTCTTATTTTATTTTGATGATCATTCCTACCTATGTAGGTTGGGCTCAACAAAATATTTTCGCATTCGGAAGAGAAAGTCGGTGACTGAAATTTCGTAAAAAGGTCTCGCCGCGACGAGAAACGTCTTTGCTGTAATGACTTCCATCCCAACTCGTGTATCATATCTGCCACACTCTCTCCCCTATCACGTGATAATACAAAACGAGCTGCCCTTTTTTGCACCCTTTCGATGTCCTCCGTCAATCCCACCTGGTAAGGATCCCACACCGCGCAGCAATATTCTAACAGAGGACGAACGAGTGTAGTGTAAGCTGTCTCTTTAGTGGACTTGTTGCACCTTCTAAGTGTCCTGCGAATGAAACGCAACCTTTGCTCTCGCCTTCCCCACAATATTATCTATGTGGTCCTTCCAACTGAAGTTGTTCGTAATTTTAACACCAAGGTACTTAGTTGAATTGACAGCCTTGAGAATAGTACTATTTATCGAGTAATCGAATTCCAACGGATTTCTTTTGGAACTCATGTGGATCACCTCACACTTTTCGTTATTTAGCGTCAACTGCCACATGCCACACCATACAGCAATCTTTTCTAAATCGGTTTGCAACTGATACTGGTCTTCGGATGACCTTACTAGACGGTAAATTACAGCATCATCTGCGAACAATCTAAGAGAACTGCTCAGATTGTCACTCAGGTCATTTATATAGATCAGGAACAGTTGAGGTCCCAGGACGCTTCCCTGGGGAACACCTGATATGACTTCAGTTTTACTCGATGATTTGCCGTCTATTACTACGAACTGCGACCTTCCTGACAGGAAATCACGAATCCAGTCACACAACTGAGACGATACCCCATAGGTCCGCAGCTTGATTAGAAGTCGCTTGTGAGGAATGGTGTCAAAAGCTTTCCGGAAATCTAGAAATACGGAATCAACTTGAGATCCCCTGTCGATAGCGGCCATTACTTCGTGCGAATAAAGAGCTAGCTGCGTTGCACAAGAACGATGTTTTCTGAAGCCATGCTGATAACGTGTCAATAGATCGTTCCCTTCGAGGTGATTCATAATGTTTGAATACAGTATATGCTCCAAAACCCTACTGCAAACCGACGTCAATGATATAGGTCTGTAGTTAAATGGATTACTCCTACTACCCTTCTTGAACACTGGTGCGATCTGCGCAATTTTCCAATCTGTAGGTACAGATCTATCGGTGAGCGAGCGGTTGTATATGAGTGCTAAGTAGGAAGCTATAGTATCAGCGTAATCTGAAAGGAACCTAATCGGTATACAATCTGGGCCTGAAGACTTGCCCGTATCAAGCGATTTGAGTTGCTTCGCAACCCCTAAGGTATCTACTTCTAAGAAACTCATGCTAGCAGATGTTCGTGTTTCAAATTCTGGAATATTCCATTCGTCTTCCCTGGTGAAGGAATTTCGGAAAACTGCGTTCAATAACTCCGCTTTAGCGGCACAGTCGTCGGTAACAGAACCATCGACACTGCGCAGCGAAGGTATTGACTGCGTCTTGCCGCTTGTGTACTTCACATACGACCAGAATTTCTTCGGATTTTCTACAAAAATTTCGAGACAGTGTTTCGTTGTGGAACCTATTAAAGGCATCTCGCATCTAAGTCCGTACCAAATTTCGCGCGTCTGTAAATTTTAGCCCATCTTCGGGATTTTGCGTTCTTCTGAACATCGCATGCTTTTTCCGTTGCCTCTGCAACAGCGTTCGGACCTTTTTTGTGTACCACGGGGGATCCGTTCCATCTCTTACCAATTTATGAGGTATGAATCTCTCAATTGCTGTTGCTACTATATCTTTGAATTTGAGCCACATCTTGTCTACATTTGCATAGTCAGTTCGGAACGAATGGAAATTGTCTTTTAGGAAGGCTTCTAGTGACACTTTATCCGCTTTTTAAATAAAATTATTTTGCGTTTGTTTCTGATGGATTTGGAAGAAACCGTATTGAACCTAGCTACAACGACCTTGTGATCACTAATCCCTGTATCAGTCATGATACTCTCTATCAGCTCTGGATTGTTTGTGGCTAAGAGGTCAAGTGTGTTTTCGCAACCATTTACAATTCGCGTGGGTTCGTGGACTAACTGCTCGAAATAATTTTCGGAGAAAGCATTTAGGACAATCTCGGAAGATGTTTTCTGCCTACCACCGGTTTTGAACAAGTATTTTTGCCAACATATCGAGGGTAGGTTGAAGTCCCCACCAACTATAACCGTATGAGTGGGGTATTTATTTGTTACGAGACTCAAACTTTCTCTGAACTGTTCCGCAACTATATCATCGGAGTCTGAGGGTCGGTAGAAGGAGCCAATTATTAACTTAATTCGGCTGTTAAGTATAACCTCCACCCATACCAATTCGTACGGAGTATCTTCTACGACTTCACTACAAGATAAACCACTACTGACAGACACAAACACTCCACCACCAATTCTGCCTAATCTATCTTTCCTGAACACCGTCTGAGACTTCGTACAAATTTCTGCAGAACTTATTTCAGGCTTTAGCCAGCTTTCTGTACCTATAACGATATCAACTTCTGTGCTTTCTATTAGCGCTTGAAGCTCAGGAACTTTTCCAGCGCAACTACAACAATTTACAACTATAATTCCGACTGTTCCTTGATCCAAGCACGTCCTGTATTTCCCATGCACCCTTTGACATTGCAGCCCACCCCGTACTTTCCCGAGGCCTTCTAACCTAAAAAACCGCCCAGTCCACGCCACACAGCCTCCGCTACCCGTGTAGCCGCCAGCTGAGTGTAGTGAACTCCTGACCTATTCAGCGGAACCCGAAACCCCACCACCCTATGGCGCAAGTCAAGGAATCTGCAGCCAACACGGTAGCAAAACCGTCTGAGCCTCTGATTCAGACCCATCACCCGGCTCTGCACCAAAGGTCCGCAGTCGGTTCTGTCGACGATGCTGCAGATGGTGAGCTCTGCCTTCATCTCATAAGCAAGACCGGCAGCCTTCACCAAATCAGATAGCCGCTGGAATCCAGAGAGAATTTCCTCAGATCCAAAGCGACACACGTCATTAGTGCCGACATGTGCCACCACCTGCAGGTGGCTGCACCCTGTGCTCTTCATGGCATCCGGAAGGACCCTTTCCACATCAGGAATGACTCCTCCCGGAATGCACACGGAGTGCACACTGGATTTCTTCCCCTCCTTAGCCGCCGTATCCCTAAGGGGCCCCATTACGAGCCTATCATTGGAGCTCCCAACTACCAGTAAGCCACCCTCTGCGATTGCCCGGACCTTGAAGGCTGAGAATGATCCTCTGAAACAGGGCAGGCAGCTGCATCTGGCTCAGCCAGAGACAGTGCCTGAAACCGGTTCGTCAGACGCACCGGGGAGGCTTTCTGATCAGCCTCCACGGACACCTTTCGCTGCCTGCCACGCCTTGGAACAACCTCCCAATCAACCACAGGCGAGGGCTCAGTCCCACTGCGGGCAGCAACCGGGGCAACCACAGCGGCAGACCGATCTGGGGACAGACGGGACGAGGTTGACATCCCCGTGATACCCAAGTCCGGCTCCTCACAGTGGTGCCCATTGGCAACAGCCTCAAGCTGCGCGACCGAAGTCAGCGCCGATTGCAGCTGTGAGCGAAGGGATGCCAAGTCAGCCCTCATCCGAACACAGCAATTGCAGTCCCTGTCCATTATAATCGATGCTGAACAACAGTTACTGAAACACGAGTCCGTGCCTAGATAACGCAAGCGAAACACACAAAGAATGTATCAACTAACCTGTACAAATGCCTAACGACTGCGCTACAATCTGCTGAATTTACGATTACAGTAACTAAAACTCGAAATTGCACCTCCTATACGAAACTCACACGCAATTTAAGTAAGAATCTACCAAGTAAACACTAAAGCGCAATGCTACAACTGTCAAATACTATAATACGCCCGAAATATGAATTAAACAATACAAGTACCCAAAAACACGCAAATAAATTAATTAAACTATCTAACAAATAAGTAAGTTAGGGTTATACGACTTGCTGCTGCAGCTGCTTATCCAACGGCGGCAGGGAGCACACTGGCTGTGACCAACCGACACTGGCTGTTCAAAACAAAAACAGAAGACAGACACATTCCAGATGGTTCCTCCAAAGGATTTCACTTATCCGGCCCACCACCTCCGTATGACCTCTAATTGAAGCTACTGTCCCGCCAGATCCTAAATAACGTCAAGAAAGTACGATCGGGCTCGAGGAAACGTGAAGCTTACTCTTTGGAATCTCATATTTCAGGGTCGATTAAGATCAAAATAATTGTCAGTTTTTATTGGTGGTAGCTGTATTTACATAAGGTTAATTCAGTGCATAGCAGTTAAGTGAATTATTTTCATTATATCGATTGGTCATAACTTTTATGATTCTCATTTGGTGTCGGAACAAGTATATGTTGTATACAATAGGTCTCCCGCGACAGACTCGTGAACTACGGTTATTGTTGTTGTTGTCTTCAGTCGAAAGACTGCTAAACCGGTGCATAATAAGAAAGTAATGTAGCTGGTAAGTTTATGACTAGAAACCCGAATACGTGCTGTTTCAAATCATTGCAATGACAACTTAAGTTGACGATTGTCAAAATGATCCCAAAGCACAAATACATGTATCCTATTGAATACTGTTGTGTCCGTTTCAGTGAATTACACACTCGTAACACAATTAGTTAAACTTCAATAACTTTAGGAAATAATGTATACCCCAAATTACCATCAACTTGGGCTTCATGCCTACACTATAGATGTTATTCACTGGATTCAATAGGCATCAACGTGATCATCATAAATAACGTAACGTTCTCTGTAGACAACTGAGTTATACACCGACTGTCTAGAAAGTTCCAAGAGTGGCTTTATTTGTGGCGTATGAGAAACATGTACGCAGTGACTACGTGAGCTAATAGTTGTAAACAAAGGATGTGGATTCAACCAGTCAGTTGCGAACAAGCAGTGTTCAGCAGTGGACGTGCGACCGTAGTGTGTCAAAGCTGTTGTGTCAGAAATCGCGATGGAGTAACGTCTCTAAATTTAGAGTTTAAGACACTCTTCAGAAGGTTTTCAAGCAGAGAAAAGTGTGTGCAAGTTTTGTCACCTTGATTTCCGCACAAAAAGAAAGACGCGTGGACGCCTACCGCGACTTGACTGATATGCGGAACGCAAACGGTTGATTTGTGAAGTAAATTGTCACGGGTGACGAAATTTGGGGTAATCATTACGAACCTTCCACAAAACGATGAAGTAAGGATCAACGATCTGACAAAGAACGGCTTCTCTGGCAGTTTCACGTGGCTTAATGACCGTTTTGTGCATTGTACACGAGAAGCATTAAAACCGTCATATTAACTTATCCCTATTTTTTATTAATCCAGTCTCGAAACCCTTTTGGACTTACGGGGTTATGTGGGCAGGCTTTTAAGCGGGACGCTGTTGGCAGGCTGTCGACGCTGACGGAGTGCAACGCGGCGTGCCGCTGCGACTACGTCACTTACTCCCCCGTCTGCACCGCCGACGGCCGCACCAGCTTCGTGTCCGCCTGCCACGCCGGCTGCCTCTCCTCCTACGTCAACGATAACGGCACCAGGGTGAGTCCCGCACACCGCTGATCGCTGCCGGATGCCTCTATCTATGCACATGTCTTTAATGACAAGAATTTGTAGTCGCACTGGTTTGACATCTCCTTCTTTCGCCTCCTCTCTCCTGGTGAACTCTCCAACTTTTCAAGTCCTTTACTGCCTGCGTCTGCAGTTGTGCGTTGTACACACTATCTCGACGCCGAAGAAACGAGACTGCCCGTTTAACTGAGAAATTACAAGGAAGAGCAGAAAAAATTACCACCGCAAGAATGAAATCCTCCTCGTGGTGTTTCGGGCACGTGATGTGGTAAGCAGAACAGGTGCGAATGGGGAATCATCCTAGCGTCTACATGGGCCGCATATAGTGAAATCTACCGACATAAGCGACTCCGGCAAAGGGTAGATCGTCATGGCACGGGGCCTACAAACAACCTTCTCGGCTACTGGCGTGCTTCTGTCGTAAGCGTCTCTGTAAAGTGGTTGAAAGCACAAGTATCTTCTGAGATACTCCGTTACGCGCATGTTTTTGAACGTGGAGATCCATAGCAGATCACCCCTACGTATTCCAAAGACCCAACGACATCAACAATTACGATTGCTCTGGACACGAGATCATTAATACTGGACAGTGAATCAATGGAAACATGTTGCCTGGTACGATGAACCACTTTTATTGTTACTCTAGGCCCATGGTCGTGTCCGCATATGCCGTCAATCATGTCACAGGCTGCCCGAAACATCCACCGCACCACAGACGTAGGGAGTTACATGTTCGTGTTTGGGCTTCCGTGGGACATTTGGTAGTACTCGAGGGCACCATGGCGGCGATGAATTACAGGAGCTTTTTCGTTAGGCTTGATGTGTTCCCCGACGACGATGATATCTTCCAGCAGAGGAACTGTCCTTGTCACAAGGCCATAATCGTGCAGCTCTGATTTGAGTAGCATGATACAGAACTCACGCTGATGTCTTGGCCACAAAGCTCGCATGATCTGTATCAGCTAGGCCACATCTGGGACATTATCCAGCGCTGGTTCTGCGCGCACAGACCGCCGACCTCATATGTTACCTAAACTGCGTGACCTATGCGTAAACATCTGATTCCGCATACTTCCAGAAACCTATCAGGGACCTGTCGAATCATTGCCACCCAGAACCGCTGCTGTAACGCTTTCCAAAGCTGGACCAACATCCTTTTAAGCATATTTCGGCTCATCAAGGTGTTTGTCGTGGTGTAGGAGTGACATGTGAAAGTTGTGCATATAATTTTCACCATTTCTGCTTACCGGTTTCTTATGAGCTCGTTTACGAATGATATTTCGAGAAATAATGTGGAAGATCAGTGTCTCCAGTCAAAGGATTTTCTTATTATCACAGAGAACTCGCCGTCGATCCTAAGGTTCTTCCTGTTGGCTCCGATAACAACTTTCACTGATCGATAAAGAAGCATAAAACGAATAAAGCTAAAGAAAAGTGTTTACCTCTATAATCACTGTACCCTTCAACCAACTGTGTACCGTGTTAGCACCAGAAAGAAAACGATAAACACAACACCGTATAAATGTTTGTAGCTAGGCATCATTTCTGTTTCTAGTTTACAATGTTTCTTGGAGGAAAAGAATTTGTGATGCCTTCAGTCGTAGATAAGCTCGTAATGTCCTCCGCAGGTGTTCAGTGACTGCTCGTGCGTGCCGCGTGTCGGCGTCAACGGCTCGCTGATCGCCGAGAGCGGGGGCGAGGTGCTGCAGGGGGCGTGCCCCGTCGACTGCATGCGGCCCTTCATCATCTTCCTGTGCACCGTCTGCCTACTCAAGTTCGTCGGATCGACCGGACGCGCCTCCAACTTCCTCGTCTCCGTCAGGTAAGCCACGATACGAGGTCATTGGCAAAATGATGACTGATGCTCAGTCGAGTGAATAGCTAGCTGACGTTTGGGAGAGACGGCACTGTAGCTGCCAGACTAATGCAAATTATATAATTTATATTTATGACGTCACGGCAGTGAGATGCATGAAAATCTAACTTTTGCTTAAAGTAGAGCGCGGTAAAACTTCAACAGCAAGGATGACATCTTAAATGATTACTTCTTATTACTACCTCACTATGCAACACAGTTCGCACAGAGGGTCTCCATATACTACTGAATGTGCCTGCAAAACTGTATCATTTTACGACACGCAGTTCAGGATAAAATGTAGAGATGTGTGAAAAACTACCTCTTGCTTAAAATGGGGCGTAAATTGCGCAGACCATGTTAACCATATGTTTCATAATGAGCACACTTAACGACTTTGTACTTCAATTTTAAACATTATTTCAGACATTTTATAAACTCTTTCTCACTTACATACTTTACGTCAAATGTTCAACACATTAACTCATTTGTAAAGTAATCTTGTAGCTATTTCATAAATGGGAGTTCGAATCTTTAAAGAATCTGGGGGAGTACTTCAACGTTTGTAAAAAGTGCAAGAATTACAAATGTTTCTGGTCGAACATTATTGTTGTTGTTCCTGCCCCCCCCCCCTCCTACGATTTTTACCCCATACACTTCCATCCAGTATTAAACTGGTGATCCCTTCATATGTCTCAACGTGTCCTATCAACCGATCCCTTTTTCTCGTCAAGTTGTGCCACAAATTTCTCGTCTCCCCAACTATATTCAGTACTTCCTCATTAGTTACGTGATCGACCCATCTAATCTTCAGCATTCTTCTGTAGTACCGCATTTCGAACGCTTCAATTCTGTTTTACCTATTTGTTGTCCATGTTTCACTTAAATATATGGCTGCACTATAGAAAAATTCCTTCAGAAAAGACTTCCTAACACTGAAATCTATATTCGACGAGCCGGCCGTATGTGGACGACCGGTTCTAGGCGCTTCAGTCCGTAACCACGCGGCTGCTACGGTCCCATGTTCGAATCCTGTCTCAGGCATGGGTGTTTGTGATGTCTTTAGGTCTTAGAGCCATTTGAGCAATTTTATATGCGATGTTAACAGATTTCTCTTCTTCATAAATGCTTTTCTTACCATTGCCAGTCTACATTGTATGTCTTCTCTACTTCGGCCGTCATCAGTTATTTTGCTGCCCAAGTAGCAAAACTCATCTACTACTTTAAGTGACTCATTTTCTAATCTGATTCTTAGCATCACTTGATTTAATTAACTACGATCCATTACCCTTGTTTTGCATTTGTTGATTTTCATCTTAATGTCCTCCTTTCAAAACACTGTACATTCCCTCCAACTGCTCTTCCAGGTCCTTTGCTGTCTCTGAGAGAAATGCAATGTCATCGCCAAACCTTGAAGTTTTTATATCATCTCCAGGAACCTTAATTCCTACTCCAAAATTTTCTTTGGTTTCCTTCACTACTACTCCAACGTACAGACTGAATAACAGCGGAGAGAGGCTACAACCCGTCGGACATTACACTACAAATTAGCAACACTACAAAATTTAATTTTCTAAGTTTTCAAAAGTTCATGTGGGCTGCACCTGTGGTCTAGGGACAGCGTCTTTTATTATTAATCGAAACGTTCTCGGTTCTGGGTCCGAAACCACCCACGGCTTAACTCTTGATTAGTAATTTGAACTGGTGGCCGAAGACTTCCGGCATAACAAGTCACCCTCATTCTGCCAAAGGCCTTTTTGAAAGAGGGCGGAGGAGCGGACAAGGGTTCAGGGCACTCTCTTATCCTTGGGGTGGAAAACTGCCCCTAAAGGCGGAAGAATGAGCAGTGATCAACGGTATGAAGATGCAGAGGGCAATGGAAATCACTGCATTAAAGACTCATAACGTATATCGACAGGACATATGATCTACAATTGAAAAAAAACTGTCATGGTGATCTCTCCATTGGCAAAAGATTCCGGAATAGTCCCCCACTCCGATCTCCGGGAGGGGACTGACAAGGGATCGGTGACCATGAGAAAAAGATTGCATAACCAACGAAAGGATAACGTTCTACGGGCCAGTGGTTGAAATGCCAGAAGGACAGCTAGAAAATCTGAAAAGGGAAAGCCAAAGGGTCAGTCTAGATGTAGTAGAACTTACCGAAGTGAAATGGAAAGAAGACAATGATTTCTGGTCAGATGACTACAGGGTAATATCAACAGCAGCAGAAATTGGTATAACGAGAGTAGGACTCCTTATAAATAGGAAGGTAGGCCAGAGAGTGTGTTACTGTGAACAGTCCAATGATAGGGTTGTTCTTATTAGTATCGACAGCAAGCCAACACCAACAACGATAGTTCAGGTGTACACGCCCACGTCGCAAGCTGAAGATGAAGAGATAGAGAAGCTATATGAGGATACTGAAAGTGTAATACAGTACACAAATGGAGATAAAAATGTAATAGTCATGGGTGACTGGAATGAAGTTGTAAGGGAAGGAGAAGAAGGAAAGGTTACAGGAGAATATGGACTTGGGACAAGGAACGAGAGAGGAGAGTAAATTTCAGCTAGTAATAGTGAATACTCTGTTCAAAAATCACAAGGGGAGGAGGTATACTTGGAAAAGGCCGGATGATACGAGAAGATTTCAGTTATATTACATCATGGCCAGACAGAGATTCAGAAGTCAGATACTGGATTGTAAGACGTACCCAGGAACAAATATGGACTCAGATCACAATATCGTAGTGACGAAGAAGAGGCTGAAGTTTAAGAGATTAGTCAGATAGAAGTGGAAAACGGAAGCACTAAGAAATGACGGCATACGATTGAATTTCTCTAAGGCTAAAGTTACAACAATAAGGAACAGCTCAATAGGCAGTACAGTTGAAGAGGAACGGACATCTCTAAAACAGGCAATCACAGAAGTTTGAAAGAAAAATATAGGTACCAATAAGATAACTGTGAAGAAACCATCGGTAACAGAACAAATACATCAGCTGATCGATGAAAGAATGTTCAGGGAATTCATAAATACAGTAATACAAGTCGCAGAAGAATGAAATAAATAGGAGGTGCAGGGAAACTAAGACGACGTGGCTCCAGGAAAAATGTGCAGAATTCGAAAAAGAAATGATTGTCGAAATGACTGACTTAGCATACAGGACAGTCAAAACAAGCTTCGATGAAATTAAAAGCAAAGGTGGCAACATTAAGAGTGCAATGGGAATTACACTGTTAAATGCAGAAGAGATAGCGGATAGGTGGAAAGAATACATCGAAGGCCTCCTATGACTGAATATTTGTCTGATGCAATTTAAAAAAATAAAAAAAGGAAGACTCGACTTAGAATAGGTAGTCGATCCAATACGAATATCAGGATTTAAGAGATCTTTGGAAGACTAAAGTTTAAATAAGACAGAATGGATAGATAACATTCCATCAGAATTTATAAAATCATTGGGGGAAGTGGTAACGATACGATTATTCACGTTGGTGTGTAGAATGTATGAGTCTGGCAAATACCATCCGACTTTCGGAAGAACAGCATCCCCACAATTCCGAAGACTCCAAGAGCTGGAAAGTGCAAGAATAATCGCACAAGCAGCTTAATTGCTCGTGCATCCAAGTTAGCGACAAGAATAATATGCAGAAGAATGGATAAGAAAATTGAGGACGTGTTAGATGACGATCAGTTTGGCTTTAGGAAAGGTAAAGGAACCAGAGAGGCAATTGTAATGTTGGGGTTGATAATGGAAGCAAGATTAAAGAGAAAGCAAGACACATCTATTCGATTTGTCGATCTAGAAGAAGCATTCGGCAATGTGCAATGGTTCAAGATGTTCGTAATTCTGAGAAAAATAGGGATAAGCTACGGGGAATAACTGGTAATATACAATATGTACGAGAGTCAAGAAGGAATAATAAGAGTGGACGACCAAGAACGACGACGATGTAAGACAAGGATGTAGTCTTTCGCCCCTGCTGTTCAATCTGTTCATCGAAGAAACAATGATGGGAATAAAAGAAAGATTAAGGAATGGAATCAAAATTCAAGATGAAAGGGTGTCAATGATAGGATTCGCTGATAACTTCGCTACTCTGAGTGAAAGCGAAGAAGATGATGATGTTTGGTTTGTGGGGCGCTTAACTGCTCGGTGATCAGCGCCCTTACAAAATCCAAATTTTTATACAGCCCAAACTAGCCACTGTCGCAATTAACGCGGATGATGAAATGATGAGGACAATACAAACATCCAGTCCCCGGGCAGAGAAAATCCCCATTCATTTTCGTTCGTTGCATCTGCTCGGGGCGGACGTTGCAAGACTACCGTTTCAGTTTGTCGTTGATCCATTAACTCAGTTTTTTATTACAGAGGGCAGCTAACCCTCTGACCGAAGTAGATGAAGTTAAGGAATTCTGCTACCTAGGCAGTAAAATAACCAATAACGGACAGAGCAAGGAGGACATCAAAAGCAGACCATCAATATCAAAAAGGGCATTCCTGGCCAAGAGAAGTCTACTAATATCGAATATCAGCCTTAATTTGAGGAAGAATTATCTGAGAATGTACGTCTGGAGTACACCATTGTATGGTAGTGAAACATGGACTGTGGGAAAACCAGAACAGGAGAGACTCGAAGCACTTGAGATGTGGTGCTACAGACGAATGTTGAAATTTAGATGGACTGATCATGTAAGGGATGAGGAGGTTCTGCGCAGAATCGGAGAGGAAAGGAGTATGTGGGAGACACTGACAAGGAGAAGGCACAGGATGGTAGGACATCTATTAAGACATCAGGAAATGACTGCCACGGTGCTAGAGGGAGCTGTAGAAGGCAAAAACTGTAGAGGAAGACAGAAATTAGAATACATCCAGCAAATAATTGAGGACGTAGGTTGCAAATTCTATTCTGAAATGAAGAGGTTGGTACAGGAGATGAATCCGTGGCGGACCGCAACAAACCAGTCAGAAGACTGATGACTCAAAAGAAAGTGAATATGATCTCAGATTTTGAAAATTTAGTTTCACGAGAAGTCACAACTAACTGTAATCACAGTCTGTAAATACTGTTATTTAATTTAAGATCAACCTATACTGTAGTGACTAGACGAATGCAAAAGGGGTGAACTACTTCTAAACTGTGCTACACATAGCAGACCTGAGAACGAGTACGTAAAGCCATTTACTTAATTTCGATGCCTGCACTTTATGTGGTCCCTATCAAGTCTGCTACAAGTAGTTAATTTACTTTAGAACCCTTTTGCATTCCTCGAGTCATTACAATATCGGTAGCTCTTTAATTTAATGATATTATTTACGGACCTTTTATAATCGGTTAATTTCACAGTATATTGACGCCTGCTGCTCTTCAAAGGGACCTGTAAGGCCGAGATTGGTCAATCGTGTAAGATGTAATAAAGTGGACACTTATCAACAGCAGCCGAGGTGGTATCCTTCAAAATGTCTTTTAAGAAATATAAGGTTGTGATACCCAACACGAAGAAAATAAACTGAAATAATCTTCCAGCATTTGTAAAGCGAGAGTGGCGTGGCATACTACAAAACTGATACATACATTTCCGACGCAGCGAACTTTTAGTCGATCGGTCTAAGGCGCTGCAGTCATGTACTGTGGGGCTGGTCCCGGCGGAGGTTCGACTCCTCCCTCGGGCATGGGTGTGTGTGTTTGTCCTTAGGATAATTTAAGTAGTGTGTAAGCTTAGAGACTGATGACCTTAGCAGTTCCATAAGATTTCACACACATTTGAACATTGAACTTTTAGACCTAAATTGAACACGAAACGACACTGAATCGCAGTCGCTTGGTCTGGCCGTGTAGGGTATGTTACTATGGAGCGACACCATGCAGCTCGGTTCATAGCAGGCGTGTGTGCGTGATTTTGTAAAGTGTATGCCAAGTGTGCTATGGTGGATTATTGTGGACCCAATGATAACGAGATTTTGGCGACACTGATGCTATGACACAGGGGGATAGGACGCCTACCTTCTCTTTTGAAACCGGCTGCGACTGTTGCCCATTATAGTCGCAGTACATCGTCACCTGTTAGGTTGCTGTGTGCCAACTGTCCTGATGTAGCTAGTGATGGGTCTCAGCACATTTAAAAGCAGGCAAAGAGCGTAAGCACTGACTAATTGTTCAGAATGTCTTGTTTGACTATAGATGTAAAACTGCTGTTGGTTACCACGTCAGATGACTTTGACGGTAACTGGCGCCCCAGATACCTCCCGAACGCTATGGCAACTGTGAGAGAGCCGCAAGGTGCTCGTCTGCGGGCAGCGACAGTGCACAGAGGGCGAACGAGAGCTCTGTCCAACGGACAGAAACATTTCAAGCCACAGGGGAGCGGGCTTTAAAGTTTCTGGGAAAGATGAACACAAACGAATCATTAGGGCAACTCTGGAATACCTTGGAAGGTATCATTTTTCTGCAAATGTCTGTCCTGTTATATCGAGAAAGGACTAACTATTGTTGCTAACATACATTTATAATGGTGGAACTCAAAACCTGAGTTGACCACGTGCAGAGAAAGATTCACAGAGCACCTGGGGAACGACAGATCTCTACTGTGAGAAACTTGAGGGGTGTGCGTCATACGAAACATTGCTCTCTGTTACAAGTCTGCTGGAGACTTTTATCAAAAATGGTTCAAATGGCTCTGAGCTCTATGGTACTTACCATCGGAGGTCATCAGTCGCCTAGACTTAGAACTACTTAAACCTGACTAACCTAAGGACATCACACACATCCATGCCCGAGGCAGAATTCGATCCTGCGACAGTAGCGGTCGCGCGGTTCCAGACTGTAGAGCCTAGAACCGCTCGGCCACCCCGGCCGGCAGACTTTTATCATGAAAGTAAGTAACGTCCATGTGCCAGAGCCATTGCTCTCTTCCTGTGTGGCCGGCTGCATATGCTGGCACAGCATGACACAACCAGGAAGCGTGCGATGGCTGCGTCACCCAACAAGTCAATCACTGTTTGATAATGACGTGTTCTAAGACTTCCCAGTACACCTCCACTTACCAATGTTATATTTTCCTCGAAATCGCTAACAAATACTAGCCAAGAAAGGAAACATGAGATTTCTATTAATAGAATGGGCACTTCATTATTTCCTTGTTCTTCCTTGTTCTTTAAGTATGTTGGTTGTTTTATTTTGAACACTTCACAGCAATAGATTAGACTTATTCCAGTTATAAAATGGGTAAGTCGTTTGGAAGTAAAAGCATTTGTGATGTAGCTGACACCATTTCGGGAACATGAGTACCAATACCGCTGCCTGTTTAATTCGTCGATTTCTCGTTTGACGTCAGGAGAATGAGCAGAAACCATTCCAGTAAAAACGAAATGAATCACCGGAAATCGAAGATGGGGCCCTTTCATCTGCTAACTTTTGAATCACAGATGTGGTCTCACAACAGAATAAATGTAATTGGTCAACAAAAATCAGCGATTCCCCTTCTAAAATTATCCGTCTATATACTAAACTGTTATCCCGAACCCATTGCTAGATGCAGGATACATATCTAACGGCTTTCATGGGCAACGTAGATTTGATTTTGAATATTTTTCATAATTATTGACAGAATTTGAAAATTTAAAATTTTATCCTATTCTTCTTACGAAAAGATATAATCTTACGTTAAAAGTTTCACACAATAAGACAATTATTACATTAGAAACTGTATGTTTGTCTCGGGACAGTGTAACTAACGGCTCGCAAATACCAGGTATTTATTCATCCATTATTGGAGGAGCAGAACAGTTAGCGACTTCCGACAGACTTTACATATAATTTCAAATCCTGAAACAACGTTTTCTCGCTGAGATTTGTTCCCCTCTAAAAAATGATGAAAGGAAAGAAGTTTACCGTTTATTGAATTTTCGCTATTCATGTAGCCAAACTTCAGGATCAGGCAGGATCTTTTAATTTATTACTTGTTTACTTCCGACTCTATTTGCTATACAGTTTGCAGACCGTACCCACATATGCCACTTAACGTTTCTGCAAAATTATATCATTGCCCGACACGTAGTTCAGGAGATGTTACGCTATAAATATTGAGATGTGTCACAAACAAGCTTTTGCTTAAACTGGAGCAACCATACCGGTGAGCCACTGTAAATAATAATAACAACACTCAACACTCATCAAACATTCAAATTAACGTAAAAATTCTAACAATTAAGAAGTCAAGAATGATGAGGTGTTTCCAAAAGCTGCATAGTTATATGAAGGTGCTTTATTGACAATTCTCGGTTTCAAATCGGTATAGATGCATCTTCAAGTTTGTAAAGATTTTATTTCTATAACGTAGTTGGACAGTTACGGAGTCCCAGCTTTCGGGAAGAAAACCACGTTAAGAGTCATCATGCAGTGATGGGACGCTATAATAAAACTAAATACACCAAAAACGTACTTGCCAAAATGTAAAAAGCATGACTGCTGAGTTAATCAGTCCCATAGGACATATTATAAGATCCGATAGACACACTAGCTGTATAAAATCAATAAAGTAAAACTGTAAATAATAATAACAACACTCAACACTCATCAAACATTCAAATTAACGTAAAATTCTAACAATTAAAAAGTCAAGAATGATGAGGTGTTTCCAAAAGCTGCATAGCTATATCAAGTCCTGAAAAATGTGCGTACTTCTGCTGTATTAGCCGGCAGCTTCGCCCGAGCGGTTATAGGCGCTTCAGTCCGGAACCGCGTTGCTTTTACGATTGCAGTTTCGAATCCTGCCTCGGGTATGGATGTGTGTGACGTCCTTAGGATAGTTAGTTTAAGAAGTTCTAATTCTAGATGTCTGATGACCTCAGAGGTAAGTCCCATAGTGCTTAGACTCATTTTGAATCGCTATATTACTAACAGGACGACATAGCGTAAGCATCGCGTGGAGGCTAGAATACACGTTCACTCAAGAATTTAACAGAAGTCTGAAGGTATTTTATGACGACATTTGAACTCTTTAAAGAATCGGGGATTTACTGGTATCACAGAATTATAGCACTACGTAGAGGCTTCCAGCCGTTGACAGCTAAAGTGTGTACAACATAACGCCTAAAACCAACACTTTTGTTCAATCAGAACTTGTATTAAAACTATAGCTGAAATCAGTAAACGAATTGCAAAATTTTTGACATGAAAAGGAAAGTCACAATGATTCGTTTTTTATACAAGGGTCGATCAAAAAGATTTCGTTTGAGGGTGTTGTTGCAGTGCATATGCGACGTAGAGAGACTGCGTGTGTATAAGCACCGACATGTAAGAAAGGGATTAGCGAGGCATTCGTATCTTTCCGACATGAGTGCCGCAAATGCGGAAATGTGAACTGTGGCGATTTTACTGCCAAATGCGTCCAAACAGAACCCATGTGCCGCTGTTCTTTTCTTGGCTGGCGATGAACAAACTACGGTAGATACCTATCGGAGAATGAGGAACTTGTATGTGGCAGCATGTCTGCCGAAAACCACCATTGTGGAATGGTGCGCCAAGGGGCGCTGCTGCTTCGCGATAACGCACGTCCTCACATTGCAAACGTCGTGACACAGAAGTTACGTCAACTCAAACAGTGAACACTCGAGCAACCACTGTATAGTCCTGGACTTTCTCCATGCCATTACCACTCCTTCGGCTACTTTGGAAAGGCCTTGAAGTGTCAATGATTCCACCAGACGACGATGTCCAGCAGGCAATCCCGGACTTCTTCACTTAACAGGACACGATGTTTTATCAAACAGATATCTTCAATGTGGTGCGTCAGTGGGATGATTACCTCAATACTCAACGCCACTTTCCCTGATTGGCGCACCGATCCTGCACTGTACGGCCTTCGAACAGAAACGTTTTGATCGCCCCTTAAAATATGACAACAGACTTCTACGCTACCGAACACGTATGTCGATAAAGAGTTTAAACTAATTTTCGTCTGTAAAGATGGTTTACAGATGTACTTTCATAAGCCAATCTAAAAACTACGATCTGCTACTTCTGTAACTGCACTGTCTATTAGTTCCTACGTCATATGAAACCGGTATCGCAGCGCTAAGTTATTGAAAATATCTTCATACAGCAAATGCCAAGGTTTTAGGGTCTAAATGATACAGATGTTAGAGGGCCCCAAACTGAACACTCTGAGTGAAGGAAATGGGTAGTAGATATTTTACGCTCTACGAGGTCATGCACGAGAAGCAGTGTGTGGTTCATAGTGCTAAACTGCTCCTGTTTCATAACAAACAGCAGGCTTCTGCATCGAAGTTGCCACTACTGCTTGAAAAATTACACAATGGTCTATAACATGTCCACAGTGTAGTTTCACAACACTTTATAATTAATCACTCCTTATAGGAGGTTCAAGGGTCGTTTACTGCATCAAGCAGCGAGACGTACAACCCAGAAATCCGAACGAGTTTACAGAGGTAACTTTCGCAGCGGGGTTCTTATTGACTGGAAGAAGTGTTTACCGTCGCAGGTTGAAGCTTACGGCAGAATTGGACCCTCCAAGACACAGAGAGGTGGCCGAAGCTGCCGAGATAGAACTGTTCGCACAGTATAACTTGATGAGATGGTGTTGGACCTTGTCGAAGGAGATTAATCAACAAGCACACTTCAGCAGGCGCATTAAATGCACACTTCAAAAAACGCGACGCAGAAAAAACTAGTGGTCCTGTAACTAAACCTATATTGTTCAAAACGTATAAAAACAATGAAGCCAAATATGTTTGTACTCTGTTGCTTCAGTGGGTTATGGTGGAATGCACACATAGTGACTAGCAATCAGCATTTACAAGACTTGCTTTAAGGTTAAATTTTTGCTATAATATTGTGGGGCGGCGGATGGAATAATTGTTAATGTTTCTATTATTTATTTAATGCTGTTGTTTGCCGTTCTCAACACTGGCTCTCTAACTACAATATTGGCAACCAGAAAGTGATTAGCAAAACGTGAAGCCTGTAATTAGAATTCCTAGTGCCCACTTCATCTGAGAAATACATTTATAGCTACAGATTATAGCTCTGAGGAATTAGGAGATTGTCTGGGATTCATAATCAGAAAACCATTCTCTCTAAAATGTTCACTATATTCTGAAAGTCACAGACCAAAAAGAATCCACACAATCCAACTACCAGAGTAATTCAGAGTCTAATGCGCTGATGCAACTATAACTGTTCAAATTAAATGTTTAAGTGAATGCTCGCCATAATTTGATGATAATGTTCATCAAACGCCACGCTAATAATGGTAGAATGTCTGTCCGGCGGCGGCACGTGAAAATACGACATACGCAAACTAAAGATAGATCATTATCGTCATCCCAAAATTAACACTTCACTCGAAAACGATTTCATGGTTACGCGTATCCCGAGTAACTTATTACTGCATCCGAGGCTGTTTATATCAACGATACCGACGCGACGCGACTCCCGGCACAGGTGGTGCGCTAATCAGCGTCTGGAGAGAACTGGGGCCTTCCCTTTCTCTTCCCACTTAGAAAGCGTCTCTAAAATGGTATCTATTAAATACTGTGAGTGATCTAATATTTCTACTGTATCCTATAGATGCTACCGACCATGCTCAGTTTGAGTATTCTGATCTGTCTTACCAATTACTGTAATTACTGGCTTAGGAAAAGTAACCACCTGGTGAGCGCCAGTGTCCTCATAAACGGGAACTAGTTTTCCTGCCTCAGCCTACTACTGTTTCCTTTATTCCCATTATAGTTAACTGGCACAGCATTGCTTTCCGCACTGTTGTTTACCTGCATAATTTTGTTCGGAACAAAATTACTATCATTTGGATGCCATTGTTGGTTCTGATAATTATTTCTCCAATTCCTACCTCTCTTAGGATGGCGAACACCTACTGTTCTGATGTTTACATTGACATTCTGCTCGTTCTTAAAATTACTGCTAGTGTTATTACCATTTCTGTTATTACGTGCTTGCTCCTCATTAGCAGCAACACGTTCTACACGTTCCAAATATTCAATGAAACGATCCAGATTGTCTCTAGGGGCAGATATAATTCTAGTTTGCCAATACCATGGCAGTTTGGCTTCAAGACCTAGTATTATCATTTCAGGTTTCAGCTTTTCCGCCAAATGTGACAAACGTGAAATCCATGACCTATCAAACTCTTTAATAGATTCCTTGCCTGCATTGAAGCGTTTTCCGCTCCAAAATTCTCTCAATACTTCATTTTGCTTATTGCTAGACCAATACTCATTAATGAAAGCTGTTTCAAATTCCGCTAATGTTTTACACTTCAACATAACAACATGGCTATTTTTCATGTCAATAATTAAATAAATATTAATTTACGACTATTACTTCCTCAGAGACCAAATGGGATCTACCAACCGCATAATTTAGACAACTGATGCTTGGGATACCCCATGTGTTTCCGTAAGTACCTAATTTCTATTTGGTAAAAATTTACGGGACTAATCTGCTTCTTTAGATCAGGACTACTATCATCAACTTAAGGCATTTATTCTAACGCTGTGTCAACGTATTACAGTGTTCCGCCAAAATTTACTGCCTCAGAAGTTCGAGCGCACGGACGGAACGCATGGAGTTGATGCATGACGCCCGAGGTAGAGGCAACCTTTGCAACCGGTTGGTGCTTGTGGTTTCCTCACTTTCAACATAGAAATAGCGGAAGACTGTGGGTTACGTACCAACTGATTAGTGTACAATCCCAAACAGGCACCCTCTGAATGTCGGTAGATGAGATAACGTTTCACTACCCGTAATAAACTGGGTACTCCCAGCTATTCCGATCATATGTTGCCCTACTCTGTTCTATATCCTTGAAGTTTCTGCAATGATCTCTGGTTTTCGCCTCAGGGATTTTCAGCTTCGTGACAGAAGCGCCCAGCGACTCCCAGTCTTAATAATCTGGCTTCACCAATCACTAAAATGTTACTAAATTGTTTTCTTACTACGGTCGCGATAATAACTGGGCAGTTAAACTTAGTTCTGGTTATGTGATTCAAACAGCGATGACGTCTTTGTGCTCAAATGTAATAAAGTTATTGACGATAGAAACTCGTGTTCTACCTAAACATGTGGAGTTTCAGATTCCCTGCCACGTCCCCAGGTTGGGCAAATAATATTTCCCCTGGCAAAGCGCCAAGGGCTGTGGAAGCATCCTTACTTTCACTCCCTGCTGGATCCCTTCAACCCTAACGTTTGGCGTTGGCGTTTGGCACTGTCTTGTAGCAAAACAAAAATAGTTATACTCGCACAGTTACTCCAAATTTACTTGAGCAGTAAGCGCAATACTTTCTACAGCAATGCTGCAAGACGATTCTCATCGCGCAAGAAGTCTATCGCAATTAACAGTACAACAGAACATGATAAATGTTGTCTACTGAATTTAACAATTAACGCCTATTCAAAACAAAAAAAGCGTTTTACCTGTAAAAATTTATGTGTGTTTCAGCAGTACATAAATGAAGTGACAAGATTATTTAAGTAGGAACAACATTTTAACCACTCGTACTATTATAGTTTAATGTACTAGCTACTCAGAGTCCTGCGGAAATGTTTTGAACTAGTCTTGCTTATTGACGTTTTCTTGGCAGTGAGTTTGGCGAGTTGACTACAACAGTCTCCCTATTGGCAGTGGAGGATCTCTGATTAATTTAACGTTCTATGCATGTAAGTCGAGATAAATATTGTGGCTGAAAAAAACCGTGACACCAAAAAATAATTAATGTAGAGTAATAAAGTTTTGGGAATCCATTTGTATAGTTAACATATTTAAGCGATTAACATTACAAGATCACAGGTTAAAATGGTTCAAATGGCTCTGAGCACTATGGGACTCAACTGCTGTGGTCATCAGTCCCCTAGAACTTAGAACTACTTAAACCTAACTAACCTAAGGACATCACACACATCCATGCCCGAGGCGGGATTCGAACCTGCGACCGTAGCAGTCGCACGGTTCCGGACTGCGCGCCTAGAACCGCGAGACCACCGCGGCCGGCTCACAGGTTAATGTAAGTACGAGATAAGCCATTGCAAATGTGAAGTGGTGCTACAATAATAACCCGTGTAGCCGCCAGAAAGTTGAATTGTGCAGTACAAGTGCCTGAAGTCAACTTGCTCCATGGATTTCCATGCCTGTTGCACTTCGTCGGTCAGTACAGGAACGGTTACTGCTGTTTGTGAATGACGCTGGAGTTGCACCTCAAAGTTGTCCCATGTGTGCTCCATTAGAGACAGATCTGGTGATCGAGCAGGCCAAGACAACATGGCGACACTCTGTAGAGCATGTTGGGTTACAACAGCTGCTGTGAGAGAGCGTTATACTGTTGGAAAACATCTGGAATGTTGTTCATGAATGGCAGCTCAGCAAGTCGAATCACCAGATTAACGCATAAATTTTCCGTCAGGGTGCGTGGCGTAACCTCGAAAGTTTGCACAGTGGCTACATTCCAGCCAAGTCTTTCTGCAGTATCGCAGAAGGAATATCCAACTTCTCATAGACCTATTACAAGACCTACTTCAAACTCAGTAAGGCATTGATAATGGCGTTTTTGTAGCTTTAAAAGCATTCTTAATTAATATCAACTCACCACATCCAACTTCAAATGTAACTAACGCTCACGACCGTTGCAGCGTGTATTTAAAGATAACCTGATTTGCATCCTCGTAGTGGTGCTACTGCAGCCATTCTTATGAGATTGGCGCTAATCTGAATAGACGTCATCTTTCAGATGTAGAAACACGCCTACCAACTTCCGTTTAGGTCTCACAGCTCTTTCTTGGTGTTGCTATTGGTTTTCCGTCAGTGTACTTATAACTATCGATAGTTTGAAGGTTTAATACAAGAAAGAGAGTCTCTCTCTGTTTTAGACAGAAGGTTGCCCCACTATATCTTCAGGTACTGAGCAATTGTCTCGCACGCCATCATCTCGGTATCCCATAGTTACGCTGCGCAATAGCAAGCAAGGGAAATGTTTCACGATGTCTTCTGATCGCATTATAGCAGACGCGTTAAAATATGACACAGTTGCTAAGTTTTACAAACGGTTCCGGAGCTGTCAAAGACAGGATGACTGATGAGCATTCAAGTGACAGACCATCTCTCTGTGAAGAATCGTAAATCTGTAAAAAAGAGACTCCGATGCCCGAATACCGGCGCATCACAATAGAAACTAGAGTGCAAAGAGTGGAAATCGGTCATGGGTCAGTTTTCAACACTTTGTATGACATTTTGAACATGGTAAAAGTCACCGGCAGCTGGGTTCCATGGCTGCTCTCACCCATTGAAGACAGTCGCCCAATCCCGCGGAAATTTTGCAACCTTGTCATGCGAATTCAGATGACTTCTTTAGCAGCGTAATCATCATGAATTAGCAGACCTGCGTCACCATGACTGAGAGCCAAAGGAACAAACCAAGCAGTGGAAACGTGGATTAACTACTACCGGAGAAGGTGAAGGAAGGCTGTCAAGACAGCGCGCCTCGTGGAAGCTACGCAGCGTAATCGTCGTACTCCCGTACAAAGAAATAACTGTGGAGTAAGCATTTCCAGAACGACTGCGAGATGATTTTCAAGGTCATCGACAAGTCATCCATCGCTGGGAAAAGTTCGTCACATCTAAGGGATAATGTGTAAAACAGTATTAAAACAACTAATAAGTTTCAACGTCACAGCTCCCCCCCCCCCCCCCCCCCCCCACACCAGGGTTGGAAATTAATGACTAACTATCGAAAGTCGTAATATAGTGGTTGAGATCTGTGTAATGGTATGTAGTTATTTGTGAAAAACATGTTTATTTACATATTTTATATTGCACGCATTTTTCCGGTACAATTTACAACAACGCAAAACAAAATACATTCTCATTTCTCCACGAGAATTAGGCCGAGTACATAAAAATTGAAAAAAATGCGATCTTTTGGGTGGGAAGAGGTGCGAGTTGGCATAAGTGCAGGTCCACTAGGTGTGAATGTCAACATGTCGGTAGAGTTACGATTTGGAGGTGTGTCTGCTAACGTCGTGGGGCAATTATTGCCATAATGACACGTGAAAAGCCCCTTTCGGGAAACAAGCACGCAAGTATCAAGGGTACAAAGAAGTGGGCCTGTCTAAACACCAGATTGCTAAATGATAATTTTGTCCGATTAGGTGCACAGTCTTCAAAAAATGGCAAATATGGCCGGAGACGAAAATTGTCTGCATCAGATACACATATGACTGTGCGTTAATGAAAAGTCGACGGCTTGTGCTCTTTTCAAATCGTGGCTGATCTGCAGTTATCAGTCAGTCCCAGACACGTTAGACAAATCCTGGTTCAAGATGCGAATCAAGAAACGGCACCATAAATCACCTATAAACAAAGCGCATAAGGGGGCTCGACTCAAGTTTGCGGAAGAACGTATACCGTGGACAGTAGAATGGAACAAAGTAATTTTCAGTGATGAGAAGAAGTTTAATTTGGATGTGCCAGATGGTTTTCGGTATTATTGTCATTCATGATCTGATACATACGAGCACGTTCGGATGAGCAGAAACTTTGGCGGTGGCAAATTTATAATCTGGGAAGCATTTTGGGCTAATGGTACGTCCAACATAGCATGGCTGCACTGCAAGATGAAGTACGATCATTACACAGTTATGCTTGACACTGAATTGGTTCGTATGTATGAGGAATTCGACGATGAGAATTTACTATGCCAGTACAATAACGCTGGGAGTCACAGATCTGCCAAGACAAAGTCGTGGTTTCATGATAAAGGAATTCCACTTTTGAGCTGACTAGAAGAATGCCATGGAGAATCTATGTCGAATCCTTGCAAGACGTGTTTACTCATTTGACGATAACTTGAGACTGTGACCGAGCTGAAAACTACAATTCGAGTGCAGTGGACCTCAATCACGGAAGAAGAGATCCCTGCCTTCATACAGTCGATGTTTAAAACGAGTTTCGCAGTTATTAAGAACAATAGAGGTTCGACTAAATAATAGGTCATAGTTGTGCTATATATATTGTGTATGTTATATTGTTCCAACAACATTCGTAAGTGCTGGTTGATTTGGGTGAGGGTACCAAACAGCGAGGTCATCGGTCCTATCGGATTAAGGAAGGATGGGGAAGGAAGTCGACATTGCCATTTCAAAGGAACCATTCCGGCATTTGCCTGAAGCAATTTAGGGAAATCATGGAAAACTTAAATCAGGATGGCCGGGCGCGAGTTTGAACCATCGTCCTCCCGAATGCGAGTCCAGAGTGCTAACCACTGCGCCACCTCGCTCGGTTTCGTAAGTACCTATATGTCAATGTCCGCCTCTACAGCTGTCTTGTTTCATTAAATTTCTTAAGTACCAGTACTAATGTTAAAGGTTCGACTAAATGTTAGGTCACAGTTGTGGGCGTTAAATTATTCTAACAACATTCAGAAGAATCCACTTCTAAAGTTTTCTTGTTTCATTGAATTTCAAAAGTACCTGTACAAATGGTAAAAAGGGACTGTATTTTGTTTTTCTTTGTTATAAACTGTACTACCAAATACTTAAACACACATTTTTTTTCATAAATAACTACGTTTCTTTATACTAGTTTCCATCACTGTGTTTCGTCTTTCCAGTATGTAGCTAATAGCGTAATCTTATGTGATAGCTGTCTAAATTTTTTTGCGTCAGGTTCACTTGTGTAGCATCATATTATTGAAGGGATGCTCTGCCTCATCCGTTTGAAGAACGAGAAGATTTTTGTCAGAATGACGAACTCGGTTGATCATATTCATCCAGCGTGAGTTATAATTAACAGAGGCTGCTCTAGAGTAACTTCATACGTGGTGAACGAAGATACTGAATTTAGAAAAAAAATTCAGTGTACTTCTGTGCAGTACAGTAGAGCGATGGAATTAAGAAGGCCGGCTTCTGGTAAACATGTATCATAATTTATTTTGTGATTACTAAATTAATGTCACAATTAATTCCGTGTATTATTAAACTTGAAACAGATCAGACGAACAAGCGTCGCTGTCTTTTATGCATACACGCATGACTTTAGTTTTGTTTATACCTCTCTTATACTCTGTATTTGTTGTCGTACAGGATATTTCAGGCCTGTTACTGGTTTTTCGTTCCTGTGGAGTCTCATACATAGCTGTTTTATTTGTACTGAGTGATCTGAAGAATTGCAAACTATGGTTTTTTAATATATAAGAAACTATCAGCCTCGATTGCGGTAATGAAACCAACCGTAACCTAGGTTTCAGCCTAAGTAATTGAGCCTTCTTCAGAAGATGAACCTGATTCTATAATATGTCTACGAGGACATGTCTATAAATAAAACTAAAACGCCGTGCGTCTATGGAGACGAGGCGTTCGCCGGAGCTTAAGTCAAGTCTTGGTGGTACTTAGTACCTATGTACCGCATTTTTAAAATGTGACTACGCCTATACAGGCCTTCTGAAGAAGTCTCAATTACTTGGGCTGAAACCTAGGTAAAAGTTGGTTTCATTACCACAGTCGAGGCTGATAGTGTCCTATATATTAGATTATCACGATTGGTGACTGGGCTGCTATGTTGAAAGTACTAAAATAATGTTTTTTTTATTTTTTGCGTAAATTTTTATAGCTATTAATTCATTTACGTCTTTCTAAAATTTTTGTTTCTGTCTTTGTGTATTTGCACAAAAGGACAGGAGTGTGTCATTTATAATTTGTAATTTTGTGTAGGCAACGGTAGCAACCCGGTATTAATGAATAATTACTGGATAGCCTCACAACGAAATTATAAGATAATGGTACTTTGTGAGATTATTTAAAGGCATAAAGAGGGTTCAGTTAATTTCATTTACGTATTATATAATAACTGTCTTGGAAACAGAAATAATTAGGCTACGCATACCTTGATTGTACTGAAATAGAATGAAAAAGAATAAATTATCGGTAACGAGAACAAGATGACGTTAATACTAATGTCCGTTACGTCTCGAGTCATCTTTTAACAGTGATCTTCTAAAAGCACTTGTTAAGAATTTGTCTACGATGTACGTGTTAGTGTCCACGTAGATGATGCTACCGTGATGCTACAGAGGGACGCGCTTTAGCTCTTTAGTAAATGCACCAGGCACACCAGAATATTCGATTCAGACTTGCACTCTCAGAATACTTCTCAAAGACTTCCTTATTCTCATTTTTTTCTTTGAGAACGTTCGTTACTTGAAACATGGTAATTTGACAAAATAAATTAATGAATGAAATTATCATTTGATATTTACTTATTTCCTTTCATCGTTCTTGTTATTGACAATAGTTGAGCTGTTTTTTTGTTATAAGTGCGTAGACGGAAAAAAAACGCAGAACCAAAAAATTATTAATGTAGAGTAATGAAATTCTGGGAATAAATTTTTCTAGATAATATATTTAAGTGATTAACATAGTAAGGTCAGAGGTTAATATAAGCGTGAGATAATCCATTGCAAATGCATATGCACTTCAGTTCTCCTGCTGGAAAACAACCCTTGAAATGCTGTTCATGAATTACAGTACAACAGGTCGAATCACCAGGTTGACGTACAAATTTGCAGTCAGGGTGCGTGAGATAATCCCGAAAGTACACCTGCTGTCGTACAAAATCGCACCACGGACATAACTCCATTTGTAGGTCCAGTGCGTTTAGCACGCAGGCAGGTTGGTTCAAATGGTTCAAATGGCTCTAAGCACAGTGGGACTTAACATCTGAGATCATCAGTGCCCTAGACTAAGAAATACTTAAACCTAACTAACCTAAGGACACCACACACATCCACGCCCGAGGCAGGATTCGAACCTGCGACCGTAGCAGCAATGCGGTTCCAGACTGAAGCGCCTTGAACCGCTCGGCCGCAACGGCCGGCTCCTTCCTGATGGTGCGATTGCTTTTCCGTCATTGTATTTCGCACAAATTTATTGGATTCTTAGTCTGAGTGAAAGAAAGAAGGTGTCATGCGTAAGACCAAACATCCTACATTTGGTTCGTTGTTTTAATGTTTTCAGGTGCGTCGACGAAAAGGACAAGTCTGCTGCCATGGGGGTCGGCATCGTCCTGATAAGCCTGTTCGCCTTCCTTCCCGCTCCCATATTCTATGGTAACCTCCTCGGTGAGTAACACTACTTTGCTTTCACATACTCTTCAACTTTGAAATAAAAACGTTGCAACCATTCTGGATTTCACCGGCCACAGTTGCTTCCGTAGAGACTGAGTGTGTTTTCACGTTCCGCAGATCGGCTCCTGACTTTATGCTGTTCGTATCTATACATAGGGCATCACAGACCCAATCCTTCGTAACAGACTCTTCTCTACGTTTATATCATTCCACTAAACCATGTTTCGGCATTCTTCTCCGGTTTGAGTTTCAGAATACTCACAAATTATTTTCAGACGAATGGGAAGCTTGATAGAAGCCAGCTTTGATGAATATCATGTCGCGTTCTCCAGAAATTTAGGGACACGAGAGGCAATAGCAAACAGCAGTACACCTTCAGTCTTGAATTTCAAACTTTTTATTATGCTACCGGTTCCTATGATATATTACATTGTCATCAGGTGCCTGTATAAAAAACAATGTAATTAAATATAACAATCAACCATAATGAAGAGGACAGAAAAATTTCACTTTCCCCTTTTATAAAATTTTAGAGCATTGGTAATACTATGGCACCGTGATATACCGAGGTCGTTCAATCACCAACACCGTGTATCCAATTTGTATTTGTGTAACGCGTATAATCTGATGTGAGTAATCTGATGAAGGAACGATAGTTTGGGACAAGTACGTATTGTCGACGGGTCATATGATAGACACATAAGAATCACTTAATGTAATAGGGAGGTTAACAGAAAGTAATTGCCAAAATTCAATTTAAGCAGGGTGTCTCACCAATGCGGACGTAGTAATCAGTAATATTGAAGTGAAGTACACATAAAATAACTAATATCAATAGAGAAAAAGGATATATTACACCCAAATCAGATAGAAAGCATTGAATAACAACAATCAACCCAATTTATTGGAAGTTAAGGGACAGTAAATGACAAATCTCAAACAATGTATGGTCTTTCACTTCTGTAATAATAAAATAGTCTGAAACAGTCTGCCAGAGCTAAGTGTACCGAACTTCCACTACTTAAAATACGTAAGAAACGTGTAAAAGACAAATCACGAATAAAATCATAACTAGGTAAAGAGTACATTCATTAAGTAAATAAACCATTGGTGTGCAGATAGGTACCATATCAAGTTAGTTACTTCATGTGCAAACAATTTTAACTTGATCTAGTGCCTACATGTCCCACATGGTTTATTCACTTAATGAATATAGTTTTATGTAGTTATGATTTTATTTGTGAACGTACGTAGTTATCTTTTACATGCTTCTTAAGTATTTTACGTAGTGGAAGTTCGTTGCAGTCACCTCTGGCAGTCCGTTTCAAATTATTTTATTATTACAGAAATGAAACACCCTACCTTGTTCGAAACCTTTAACTGATATGTGTTGATCCTTGTTATTCTATACTTTTTATATGCCCTGGGTACTGCGTATACTTGATTCCTATTACTTTTAATTATGTTATGTAAATTTCACTTTAATATTACTAGTCATGACATCCGCATTGGTGAGATACCTTGCGTAAACTGAATTTTTTTAATCATATCTATTCTCATATGTTCTTATACACCTTTTGGGCCTTCACCCGTTGGCAATATTTACGTGTCCCATCATCATCAGATGATTGATCTTTTTATTATTTTTGATTATTACACTTGATTACATTATTTGTACGGGGAACTGATGAACTCATAATGTAACACTAAAACCGGTAGTTTAATAAATAGTTCATCATTTACAGCTGAAGGTTGTTTACGTCAAATTGACCAGCCAACATCGCAGCCACCATCTTCTACAAAGATGGACACACAAAGACGGGGCAATAGTAGTCCTATGAGTTATTTTAAAAGATAGAGTGAAGAGAGCCCAACCGAAGTTTATAACATCTGTACATTTAGAGAAATGTTTTGATGATTTGACTGGAATACACTTGGAATGTAGCAAGGATAAAGTAGGATAAAGTACGGGGAGAAAAAGGTTTTCCACAGATTTTGCTTAAAAAAGAATGCAGTATTGAAACCTTGGACACGAGGAGGAAGCAGCAATTGAGAAGGGAGTGAGGCAATATTGTAGCCTATCCCCGATGTTATTCAGTTTATACATTGAGCCAATAGCGAAGGAAATCAAGGAGAAAATTTGAAAAGAAGTTTAAGATCAGGAATTAAAAAAATAAAATTCTTTCTGTTTTCTCGATGAGATTCTAGTTCTATCACAGATGGCAAAGGATTTGGAGGATCGGTTGATCGGGATGGCTAGTATCTCGAGAAAATAAACTAAAACAAGGATAACGCAATGTAGTCGAAGTAAATCAGACTATGCTGTGTGAATTGTGTTAGAAACACTGAAAATAGTCAGTGAGGTTTGGTATTTAGTGCCGAAAAATACTTGGCAATTGCCGAAGAAGAGATGATATAAAATGCAGAATAACAACAAAAGAGAAATTTCCTAACGTGAAGTATAAATTCATGTGTTAGAAAGTGAAACACGAACGCTAAATAGTTCAGACAATAAGAGAATAGGAACTTTTACAGTGCGTTGCCACTTTATAATGCGGTAGATTAGCTGGATATATCGGTTAACTCATTCTGAGACATTCAGGCGAATTTGAGAGAAAAGAAATTTATGACACAACTTAAGAGACCGGTTGATCGGACACATCCTGAGACATTGAAGAATGGTCAAATTTATAACGGAGGAAAGTATGAGGGATATCATAGTTGGAGTACTGTCAGATCAGTGTTGAGAGAAGAACAGAATATTAAACTTACTCGACGTAATCTTTAGGCTGGTCAAAACTAACATACCATGCCGTTCACAGTGATTAAAAAATGATCTTACTTAATTTCTTAATTTATCTTTAAGTTTCCTTTTTGCCTGAAGTCATAACTTTCACTAGAAATTACGTCGTCGTTCTTCAGTTGACACAGTTTACGAATGACCTGTCGAATGACTAAGAGAAATCGTGGAGGTGTGAAAAATGTGATAATGGTCCTGTCCTACAATCACTGCCTTCCTGTAAACATTATTCGCTTAGAAAACTTACGATTACAGACAGACAGAATCATGCTCTTGTTTGGCTACCTGATAGTAGTTCTTGATGACTGCTTCAAAATACAAAGAAATTAAGTAACGCGACACAGCTTAACATCATAATCTCTTTAAAAACTGAGACATCTTGACAGAAACTTCGTTGAACGTAAGTTGTTGTCATTTCCTAAGTTGCAGTTGAAACGTATCATACAACTTGAATCTTAGACACTACGACCTTACGAGCAGAAGCGAAACTTCGCTCTGTAGAGAAGAATATTGAGTTTTCTTTTTCTTTACTAAGTTGTGTGTAATCAATTTAACAAATACATATTTCTTCAAACAAAAACCAAAGGAAATACATTTTCACTTGTATTTCCGCGTCCACGACAGCATGTAACTGCAGTAATTGAAAGTTTGTGTATGAAATAGCACACTCAATTCACAGGCACATAAAATTCACAGTAAATCAAATAGTCTTAAATTATAACTGCCATATATGAGACGTAAATGTGAATAGGACGAGAAGCATAAGAAGTAGATAACTGCTACATGGAACATTTGCATTAACATTCCTTAAGACAAAGATCCGTTGGGAAATGACAACAGCAAGAAATTCGGAAAATTAAAACGCAGATGAACGAATTTTTACGGACTTTTATTGTCATGAAAGGCGGCGTATTAATAAATCTTGATTGGATTTCAGGCCTACATTACCTATCGTCATTTCTGTGGAATACGAATGTGTCAGGTCACAAATATCTGAATACAATTTGCATCTGGTCGCTACCGAAGATGGCTGATTGTACGCTAAGAACTGCTGTATTATCAAGACATTGTGCGTACACGATTGCAGTAGCAAAATGAGTACGTTGTTTCTTACTTGCATTGAGTCAATATCTGAAAAATGCTGGGTTTCACCTGTATACTAAATTAAGTTACAAAAGGCAATTAAAATATTGTCAACCAAGAAAACTAATGCAGTGGTTAAAGCGTATCACAAAAGTAAACAGTTAATGTATGCGTGTAGACATTTGAAAGTGAACTACAGGCAACTTGCACAGTTGAAGACTGCCATACATAACACACATGAGCAGGAACCGATACTTCGTTATTTGGTGTCAACTAGCACTTACCTCACTGTTCGGTAAAAAAAGTGTTTTCGTATCTAGAATGCTGTATACATCGTTTTTTCTTAATATGTCGCACTCACTACCATTCCCATAATGGAAAATCGGAAACATAGAGAAAAAAATTCATTCGCGCATTGGAAAATCGGAATCATGGAAAACAAAATACTGTGTTCTTTGTGGTTACAGATACGTTTAAAATTCGACACTCCTTAACGAAATAAAGATCGTGTTTCTGTGAAGTTCAAAGCCGAAAAGCACGTCAGAAAAATGGGAACCCGATCTTTCTTTTCTGGAGGATTTACTTAAAGGTACCAATGCAGTACACTATAACACACAATGCACAGTCAAATATACGACTACCAAAATGAACTCTGTTACGCCACTGCCAGCACGTTGATAGAGGTGCATACGGGGAACCCCTTACAGGACGGCAACACTCAAGGCTCATGGGCGCCGCAGGTAATCACGGTGTCGCTTTACAGGGTATCGCTTACGACCTTCAACTGGCATCACAAATGTATGTTTTTCACTGCTGAACACGTTATTTCAATAAAATAAAAATCAGTTAATTTAGTTGCCCTTACTATAAATGGCATACGTATCCCTAAATTAATAGCTTTCAGCTTCCTCGAAAAAATGATATCTAAATGTAGGAATTACCTCGTAGTCGTCATTGTAACGAATTATAGTATTTCAAACGCATCTCTCAGTGGAGAGAAATTCAAGTCCAGCACTAATCTCGTCTTATATCCTGTGTGGTATCACTAAGTTCTGATGATCTAGCTTCTTTCATATATCTATTATTTTCCACAGCCATTTTAGTAGATAGGTAGGTTACATTAGGATTTTTCCTACCTTACAAATTTATAAGCATGAAATATTTAATTAATGATTTTATTAATAAATAACATTTTCACAACGTATAGTGGAAATTCGTTATGATATAATTCTGTTTTAAGTATGAGGCGATCGATCGATGTATCTGTTGATTTTTATCAAGTGCAGTCCGCCCCCGGTAGCTGAGTGGTCAGCGCGACAGAATGTCAGTCCGAAGGGCTGTGCTGTACAGTTGGTGCAGTGGATAGAATGCCGGCACGGTGACTGAGCGTGTTCGGCCAGAGGTTTAGCTGCCCTCTGTAATAAAAAAAAACTGAATTAATGGATCAACGACGAACTGAAACGGGTATCTTGCGACGTCCGCCCCGAGCGAATACAACGAACAAAAACGAACAAAATGAGATAAAAAAAAATAACGTGCCCGGGTTTGATTCCCGGCTGGGCCGGAGATTTTCTGCGCTCAGGGGCTGGATGTTGTGTTGTCCTAGACATCATCATTTTATCCCCATCGACGCGCAAGTCGCCGAAGTGGCGTCCAATCGAAAGACTTACACATGGCGAAGGGTCTACTCGACGGGAGGCTCTAGTCACACATGACATTTACATTTTGTCAAGTGATTACTGTAAATTCGCTTATAGAGTATTGTCCTTGATTATAATTCTGTTTTTAATCTGTCTTTCGTATTTGCGTGGTTGGTAATTTGATGATGTTATCCTTACTGTTTACGAATACGGACCTGAAGATGGCGTATGAGTCACCGAAACTGGTTGTCATATAATAAAATAACATCTAAATGACGGCTGCAGGTGTTTCATTTCATTACTCTACCAAAAGTCTGATTTTGTATCGCCAGTCTCATAGATTCAACACATCAAATCGAATAGTCGTTTGGTTACCACTTCTGCCAATGATTTTAGAAATTGCGATGAGTTGCAATCTGTACCTTCCGTCTTATTTCATCTCAAGTCTGCCAAAGCTCTTTCAAATTCTGGTTCTAACACTTGATCCGCTATATCTTCCACATCGATTCCAATTTCTTCTTCTATCACGTTCTCAGACAAGTATTCATCCCCTCACAGAGGTCTTCAATGTACTCTTTCCATGTATCCGCTCTCTGCTCTGCGTTTGACAGTAGAATTGTTTTGACTTCTCTATATGCTGAGTCATTCCTTCTGACAACCATTTCTTTTTCGATTTCTTCAAATTCATCCTGCAGCCTTATCCCCGTGGCTTCTTTGTACTTTTCATTTATTTAATTTCTGAGCAATTTATGTTGCCGTATTTCAGTGTTTTCCTAAACATTTTTGTACTTCCTCCTCTCGTCGATCAACTGAAATATTTTATCTGTTACCCAAGGTTTCTTCGCAGTTAGCTTCCTAGTATTTAGGTTTGTCTTTCCAACATTACATTTTTTAGAGATGTCCGGTTCTCTTCAATTGAACAGCGTACTGTGGTATTTGTTGACGCAGTATCCAAATCTTCAGCGAACGTTAAATGTGTCTCATCATTTCTCAGTACTTCTACATCCCATTTCTTTCCACCCCGGTCCTTCCGAACGACTGTCTTACATTTCAGTCTATTTTTCACCATTATTAAATTTTAATCTGATTCTACATATGATTCTGGATACACCTTACATTTCAATATGTGGTTTCACGATTACTGTTTGAACAAGATGTAATCCAGCTGGAATCTTCCCGGACCTCCCGGTGTTTTCTACTTATAGTTCGTCCTCTTGAAATGTTTGAACAGTTTATTTGCTACTACTAGCTGAAATTTATTGTACAACTTAATTAGTCTTTATCCTCTCAATCCTGCAGTGAGTGTGTCACTGAATCTGAAATTAACGACAGTAGTTATTCCAGGATACTTTAAAAAATCAACTTGTCCAATTCTTTTTTGTTCAAGAAAACGCTAACTTTTGTTTTGCTCCTTTATCTTTTTCTTGTTATTAGTATTACAATACTGGCCATTAAAATTGCTACACCGCGAAGATGACGTGCTACAGACGCGAAATTTAACCGACAGGAAGAAGGTACTGTGATATGCAAATGATTAGCTTGTCAGAGCATTCACACAAGGTTGGCGCCGGTGGCGTCACTTACAACCTGCTGACATGAGGAAAGTTTCCAACCGATTTCTCATACACAAAAAGCAGTTGACCGGAGTTGCCTGGTGAAATGTTGTTGTGTTGCCTCGTGTAAGGAGGAGAAATACGTACCATCACGTTTCCGACTTTGATAAACGTCGGATTGTACCCTGTCGCGATTGCGGTTTATCGTACTGCGAAATTTCTGCTCGCGTTTGTCGAGATCCAATGACTGTTAGCAGAATATGGAATCGGTAGGTTGCGTATCACTAGCAGTCGAGATGACAGGCATCTTATCCGCATGGCCGTAACGGATCGTGCAGCCACGTCTCGATCCATGAGTCAACAGATCGGGACGTTTGCAAGACAACCACCACCTGCACGAACAGTTCGATGACGTTTGGTGCAGCATGGACTATCTGCTCGGAGACCACGGCTGCGGTTACCCCTAACTCTGCATCACAGACAAGAGCGCCTGCGATGGTGTACTCAACGACGAAGCTGGGTGCACGAATGACAAAACGTCATTTTTTCTGATGAATCCAGGTTCTGCTTACAGAATCATGATGGTCGCATCCGTGTATGTCGACATCGCGGTGAACACACATTGGAAGCGTGTATTCGTCATCGTCATACTGGCGTATAACCCGGCGTGATGGTATGGGGTGCCATTGGTTACACGTCTCGGTCATCGGTTGTTCGCATTGACTACATTTTGAACAGTGGACGCTACATTTCAGATGTCTTCGAACTGTGGCTCTACCCTTCATTCGATCCCTGCGAAACCTTACATTTCAGCAGGATAATGCACGATCGCATGTTGCAGGTCCCGTACGGGCCTTTCTGGATACAGAAAATGTTCGACTGCTGCCCTGGCCAGAACATTCTCCAGATCTCTCACCAACTGGAAACGCCTGGTCAACGGTGGCCGAGCAACTGGCTCGTCACAATACGCCAGTCACTACTCTTGATGAACTGTGGTGTCGTGTTGAAGCTGTACATGTAACTGTACACGCCACCCAAGCTCTGTTTGACTCAATGCCCAGGCGTATCAAGGCCGTTATTACGGCCAGAGGTGGTTGTTATGGGTACTGATTTCTCAGGATCTATGCACCCAAATTGCGTGAAAATGTAATCACATGTCAGTTCTAGTATAATATATTTGTCAGATGAATACCCGTTTATCATCTGCATTACTTCTTGGCGTAGCAATTTTAATGGCCAGTAGTGTACTTTCTATTCCTGCGCACTGAAATAAACTTGGATTTTCATCCCATTCATCGACTTTTCGTAACTCAATATTAGAGCGCTCTCAGGTGCCTAGTCGCTGCTTCCTTTTGTCAGTATCACCAAATCGTAAGCAGAGGAGATCGTTTGTGTTGTGTAATTTATTTTTAACAACACGGTGTGTTGTACGTTCCAGAACCTTGGTGCACTACAGAAGCCTTTTGAGCACCCTTCCGTTATTTACCTCTCACTCTTGACGTTGTTGACAAGCTGAAACGGCATTAGCTCGTCAAAATAACGTTTAACTAAATTGTGTAAATTTCAGGGAAACTACAATTTCGGTAGAGCAATGAGAATATAACGCTACCAAGCGGCATCGAAGACCTCTCGTACCTCCATGCTTACCATTAATACATATCGGCCAAGCACCAGAGGGTTTGAAAAAAATTTTTGCTGCTTCTAAAGCCTCTACAGTGCTTTTATGCGGAGTGAACAAATATTGGTTGTTGTGAAGAAAGTCCTTTGAAGAAACATAGTGCATACATCTGTTTATTGACAGTTTTCCAGCATTTTTTCCTCGCTATACAGGAGTCCAATGGCGATATTTAGTAATTTTTATTCTATCCTTCTTTGCAGGTTTTGCTATTGGTATTATTTTGTCTTTCTTCCACTAGTTAGGAAAAGAACTATGATTCTAAACAAATGCTGTACACTATCGTTACATACTCTAAATCAAGTCGGAACATTCGAAGGAATATTTCCTGCTGATTTCGTTTTCGGCAGGGCTCTTAGTCGGATTCGTTCCTTTTATTATTTCAAGAATTTCTTGTTCCGTCATTTGATAGATTCTGTGTCTGTCGTCGTATTTGTTTAGAGTGCTCACTAAATGCTGTTTCCTCGTCTGATGGTGCAAATTAATCAAGCATGTAAGTGACTGTGTCTTCTTAGTACTGTTCCCTATTTCTTCCTCTGTTATCGCTTACTGAATCATGCTGCAGACTCAACCTTGCATTACTGTCGGTGGCAAATAAAATAGCAACGTCGTTCTTAATAGATAAAATTTTATCAAACTTTCCTAAATCAGATGATGTATTCTTTGCCATATAGAAGTAAACGCTAACGGAATAGAATCGTAAGCATACAGTTGCTTTTTCTGCCACCACAGTACACTAGGATGAATACTGGTTAACATTAATGCGTCTGCTCCTCTGTTGATAATTGTTGACAGCGGCGAGTTCCCTTTCGTATCCTGCACTGAGAGTTCGGCACTTCCGCATAATTCTGAGGTTTTATTTTGGTACAGTATGGCTCCCGAACAAAACCTAAATCTATATTGTTTTCTCGTACAAGGTGCAAAATACAATATGTTTCAGCGTGGGATCTTTACAGGATGATCTGAATGCACCAGATTTCTGGCATGATGACCTTTCTGTTTCCAAGGCACAACACAGTTGTAATTTCAGTTTGTTTTGATAGCTTTCATTCTGCAGTTTATCTTTTCTTCCTCCAGATTTAGGGCAAGTATGTCCTTTTCGAAGAGTTTTTCCACTGACAGGACAGTTTTAGAATGCGTAGTGGCTTTCAAGAGTCTTGTAAATTCTATAGGAGAGAGGAACTCGTCTTTCGCCCAGCACTCTTTGTAAATCTTCTGTAACAGCAGCCGATGTTTCTGACGGCACCGAAGCACATTCCGACATCACATTACTCAGTTCGTTCTTGTATCGATTGACCTTAGCCTGGAAGATTTTAGTTTCTAAAAGGTCAGTCTGTATTAGTTGTTATTCCTCACTTTGATACTTGTGTACAAGCGGGATGTCGTTTTTATCATTGTCTACTAACAGGCCCACATGCATTACCAGTGGGTCATGAAGCACACCCGTTGATTTATTTGCGTGCATTAGTATTATTGGGAATAGCTCTCACACTTCTGACGCATTCAACCCCTTCTGGGAGCAGTACTGTACTGCTTTCACCATGCGGAGAAACTTCTAGCTTTCCATCATCTATGAAGGTAGGTGAAGGTCATAGGTGCTCATTTCAAAGCGAGTCTCGTCATTGAAGACAATTCCCCTCCAGTCAATGAGATTCCAGGCGGAAGCCGTGTTTATCACGCCGTTTCAGTTATCGAAAACAGAGACAGAAAAAGCGGTCTTTGATAGAAGATATCAGGTTGTTCATTGCGTGATCAGATTTACTGTCCTTTAATGCACAGCTCAAAACTTGTATTATAGTGATTTAAAATGAATAGATGTAAAACTTAATGAATGGACAAAATAGTTCATCCTAGACGTACTGTGAGCGAAGCCACCAGCATAGACACACAGATTAACAATCAATTTTTGACACTAAAGCGACTCTGCAATACCACTGGGGAAAAGATTAAATAAAGGTGTGATATAACGCTCTTCTCCGGTCTTCTTTAGTCCACACTTCGTCTCTTAATCGGCGTGTGCAGTCTGTCATACGCAGCAACTGTCTGTCAGCTGTAAATCAGACATACAGAGTTTGTCACGCCCTCCGTCACTCGTAGCGTAACAAGGACGAATAGGCAGCCTACACGCACGTTATTTCGTGCTATCATCTAAACTCTCAGATTTGAAAATGGCAGTTCTTCCGAAATATACGCTCTTGTGTTCCCGCTCAGAGTTGCTGTCACACCAAATGTCTACTCTCAACTAAACGTCTCTCCATCTAACGAAAAATGTCTAACAGCAATAAACCGCAACACTTTTTGCACCCTTGACAGTCAACCACGAGTAAAACCTAGGAGGAACTCTTGAGATAAATCTCGACAGGATATTCACTCACTCACTCTCTCTCTCTCTCTCTCTCTCTGTCATATTCGAAGAGCATTGCTGACTCATACTCTTAAATTCGCTTAAAATTGATTCGTTGTTTATAAATCGATGTGCATGTGAATTCTTTTATATTCAAATATAGAAATATTCATTAACGATCTTGGATAAAAAAAAAACTGTGTCGTTGTTGCAGACTCTACATGCCTGGTATGGGGTAAGACGTGTTCGGGTACGGGCAATTGCTGGCTGTACAACGGAGAGACGCTGAGATACACGCTCAACTTCACGGCTGCAGGTAAGTCGCAGTCATTCACATAGTCAGCACAATGGCACTCTGCAACTGAGACGTAGCGCAGTTCGCTCAGGTGCAATATTTCCTAACGATATTGACACATACACTTTGAAAAAGTTGCAATTAAAGTATCGATAGCAGCCGTATTGCAAGGCACCGATTGTCCTTTACTGAATTTTCAATGTTTTGTATAGTAGAGAAGTACTAATCTAGAATGCAGGGCAAAATATGCGAATTATGCCAGTTTTGTATGAAATAAAAATCAGCAGTCAGGTTCTAATATTCCAAGTAAAAAGAAAAATAAGGGCCCTGATATACACTCCTGGAAATGGAAAAAAGAACACATTGACACCGGTGTGTCAGACCCACCATACTTGCTCCGGACACTGCGAGAGGGCTGTACAAGCAATGATCACACGCACGGTACAGCGGACACACCAGGAACCGCGGTGTTGGCCGTCGAATGGCGCTAGCTGCGCAGCATTTGTGCACCGCCGCCGTCAGTGTCAGCCAGTTTGCCGTGGCATACGGAGATGTATCGCAGTCTTTAACACTGGTAGCATGCCGCGACAGCGTGGACTTTGAGCGAGGGCGTATAGTGGGCATGCGGGAGGCCGGGTGGACGTACCGCCGAATTGCTCAACACATGGGGCGTGAGGTCTCCACAGTACATCGATGTTGTCGCCAGTGGTCGGCGGAAGGTGCACGTGCCCGTCGACCTGGGACCGGACCGCAGCGACGCACGGATGCACGCCAAGACCGTAGGATTCTACACAGTGCCGTATGGGACCGCACCGCCACTTCCCAGCAAATTAGGGACACTGTTGCTCCTGGGGTATCGGCGAGGACCATTCGCAACCGTCTCTATGAAGCTGGGCTACGGTCCCGCACACCGTTAGGCCGTCTTCCGCTCACGCCCCAACATCGTGCAGCCCGCCTCCTGTGGTGTCGCGACAGGCGTGAATGGAGGGACGAATGGAGACGTGTCGTCTTCAGCGATGAGAGTGGCTTCTGCCTTGGTGCCAATGATGGTCGTATGCGTGTTTGGCGCCGTGCAGGTGAGCGCCACAATCAGAACTGCATACGACCGAGGCACACAGGGCCAACACCCGGCATCATGGTGTGGGGAGCGATCTCCTACACTGGCCGTACACCTCTGGTGATCGTCAAGGGGACACTGAATGATGCACGGTACATCCAAACCGTCATCGAACCCATCGTTCTACCATTCCTAGACCGGCAAGGGAGCTTGCTATTCCAACAGGACAATGCACGTGCGCATGTATCCCGTGCCACCCAACGTGCTCTAGAAGGTGTAAGTCAACTACCCTGGCCAGGAAGATCTCCAGATCTGTCCCCCATTGAGCATGTTTGGGACTGGATGAAGCGTCGTCTCACGTGGTCTGCACGTCCAGCACGAACGCTGGTCCAACTGAGGCGCCAGGTGGAAATGGCATGGCAAGCCGTTCCACAGGACTACATCCAGCATCTCTACGATCGTCTCCATGGGAGAATAGCAGCCTGCATTGCTGCGAAAGGTGGATATACACTGTACTAGTGCCGACATTGTGCATGCTGTGTTGCCTGTGTCTATGTGCCTGTGGTTCTGTCAGTGTGATCATGTGATGTATCTGACCCCAGGAATGTGTCAATAAAGTTTCCCCTTCCTGGGACAATGAATTCACGGTGTTCTTATTTCAATTTCCAGGAGTGTAGATTTTATGCTGCAGCAATGCAAACATATTTACAATGAAACCTCGTGTCTGCTTGGGCTACGACTCTTACCACACATCGCCTAAAATTAATACTTTTAATGGTTTTAGCCAGAAGTTTAGTTTATTTGTCGAGTGAATGTGGTCCTGTCTTGAACAAGACGAGTTCTTTGTAGAGAAAATAAATTCTTGCCTGGTTGTTTAGCACTTTCCACAGTCATTTATTTCAGAGAACTTACAAATTTCGCTAAAAATAGAGATAGTTACATCTGATGAGTCGTCTCCTGCGCTTCTTGCGATCGAAAACTATGTAACACATTTTCCTAAAATCAAAAACTTTTGTGGGTACGTTTATATAAACTCACCAGAAGAACATATTGCAGAATAAATATTTTCATTTCACTAACTGCTTTCACACATGGAACTCGATTCTAAATACGTATTTTCTTTAATAGATGCTTACGAAGTCTAGCAATGTATCAGTCATATAATAAGTTCAGTTCACCTTGTCTTCATACTCCGAATTATTTAAACCGTATTCCAAAACAGAACGTAACAAACAACACTCAATTATTACTGCTTTCTAGTAACTGAATGTAATTCAAATACATACGAAATATCCACCAAATTTTCTTAGTTTACCCAAAAAAAGACTATGTAACCTGCTGTATGTGCCTGAAATATGGTAAGTTAGTTAGAGGCTACATGTGCATTTACTCTTTACTACTGCGCTGACCTGTCCAGTATACTACATAGAATTTACAAGCTCTTTAATTGTCATAAAATTTGTTGCAAATGTTTAATAGAGATATTTTCAAGTGCAGTTAATACAACTGTAACAAATACGAGTATTTTTGCTATTAAATACTTTTCTGCGCATCATCATACTTTCAAAGCCGGTACTTTATTATTTCTTGCCTTAGTAGTCTAAAAATCTATTGAGAAGTTGATGTGGATACCGAAACAATAGACATCGAAAAGAAATACCTGTTTATACTCTTGTTACTAATATGGAGGTTCCCTACAAATACCGAAGCACTGTAAAGATTCGACGATTCTTTTACTTATTTTCGGCCTGCATATTTTGCATGTGGAAGCATCATAAACAGCACTTTCAGACAAACAGTTATTATTATTACTGTTACTATTATCATTACTACTATTATTGTTGGTTATTAAGAAAAGTAAGTGTCTAAGTGTCTGGAACTTAGACGAAGAGCCTAGCAATTGTCAATTGGATTATTAGATGATTAAATGAGGCTACATTTTTCCCCTATATACTATATGATCAAAAGTTTCCGGACATCACCAAAAACATACGTTTCTCACATTAGGTGCATTGTGCTGCCACCTACTGCCAGGTACTCCATATCAGCGACCTCGGTAGTCATTAGACATCGTGAGAGAGCAGAATGGGGCGCTCCGCGGATTCACGGACTTGAAAAGTGATCATGTGATTGGGTGTCACTTGTGTCATACGTCTGTACGCGAGATTTCCACACTCCTAAATATCCCTAGGTCCAATGTTTCCGATGTGATGGTGAAGTGGAAACGTGAAGAGACACGTACAGCATAAAAACGTACAAGCCGACCTCGTCCGTTGACTGACAGAGACCGCCGACACCTGAAGAGAGTCGTAATGTGGAATAGCCAGACATCTATCCAGACCATCACTCAGGAATTCCAAACTGCATCACGATCCACTGCAAGTACTATGACACTTAGGCGGGAGGTGAGAAAACTTGGATTTCTCGGCCGAGCGACTGTTCATAAGCCACACATCACGCCGGTAAATGCCAAACTACGTCTCGCTTGGTGTAATGAGCGTAAACTTTGGACAATTGAACAGTGGAAAACGTTGTCTGGAGTGACAAATGACGGTGCACAATGTGGCGACCCGATGTCAGGGTGTGGATAAGGCGAATGCCCGGTGAACGCCATTGCCAGCGTGTGTAGTGCCAACAGCAAAATGCGGAGGCGGTGGTTTTATGGTGTGGTCGTGTTTTTCACGGAGGGTGCTTGCACTCCTTGTTTTTTTGCGTGGCACTATCACACCACAGGTCTACACTGATGTTTGAAGCACCTTGTTGCTTCCCACTGTTGAAGAGCAATTCGGGGATGGCGATTGCATGTTTCAACACGATCGAGTACCTGTTTATAATGCACGGGCTGTGGCGGAATGGTTACACGACAATAACATCCCTGTAATGGACTGGCCTGCACAGAGTCCTGACCTGAACCCTACTGAACACCTTTGGGATGTTTTGTAACGTCGACTTCATGTTAAGCCTCACCGACCGACATCGATACCTATCCCCAGTGCTGCACTCCATGAAGAATGGGCTGCCATTCTCCAAGCTGTCTTTAAAACTGTGAAAGGCTGCGTACTGCGAGATAGTGACGGCGAACACATATGAGCTGTAGATAGTTCTGTGTTTCCAGTCGAAAGTCACATTGCAGGATCGGAGAGGTGATTCCTAATACTGATTTAGTATCTACAATTTGGTGTTCAAAATTAGATTACTTAATCCGTGGAGCTCAGTATATACTTTGAATGGACACACACACACACACACACACACACACACACACACACACACACACACACACACACACATACACATGCAAGTACGCACTTCTGTGTGACACTGCAATTCCTTCTCTGGCTGGAAGTAAGTTGGACACAGGTGGTGTTTGCTTTCTCCTCATTGTGCCGCGTTGCTTTAATACTAAGCGTGGTACACCACATTAGAAAAAATGATAACTACTCACAACTTCTATATGCCACCGCGAACTGCATCAGCAGAAATATGCTACTATACCAGCTTACGGCTGATTCACGGCTCAACGAACAGAGAATAAATTAAACACTTCCATCGATGGATTATGCAGGGTGAACATTAATAAAACAGGCAAACTGCAGGAGCGGATTCCTCACTGGAAAAAAAGTCCTGTGAACATGTGACCGGAAATGCACCGTTGCCACAGCAGACAGAGCTGACGAATGACAGTTCCTCTGACAGCATGCCGTATTTTACTTGCATGCTGTGTGACTGACGCAGCATGCTGTAATTAGCAGGATGGTCCGGTATTCATGCTGGGAGCAAGCCGAGATGGTGTTTGCATATGGCCATGAAGATGAAACTGGTGGAGATCCAGCACTGCTGTAGCAAAACAAGTACCCTCGCAGACACCAAGCACATCACCCAACATTTCAAGCCCTCTCTGCGGCGTTTACATCATCATGGGTCCTTTCAGTCAGACGAACGTCCAACGAGGTGGCGGACTATGTGTACACCATATCTGGAGGACGATGTTCTACAGGGTACTGAGACGAAACCTAACACAAGCTCTAGTCAAGTGGCCCGCCAAAGTACGGTTATTTGTATCTTGCACGACAAACGCTACTATCCCTGTCACCTGCAATCCCGTGGAATATTTGTTGTGACATGGATGCTATGCGCCTCAATCCTTTGTTCCGGGACGATTTTTAGTTGTTGCAGCATACCGTCCATTTTGTGGAAAATATTCGTACAACTTTTTTCCTCCATTTCCAGTCAGCCATCCGTTCCTGCAATTTGTCGGTGTTACTATATATATATATGAAAAATCCACCTCGATTGCATGAACTACCTGGTGTTTACCTATGTTTGAGCATGGGTAACCACGCCTTCTTCAGAACAAATGTAAAACAGGTTGCCTAAACAGGTATAGACAAAGGCTAAAATCAACACCTATAGTGGCAAGACCCCATAAAAACTTTTTACAAATACACAGTACACATGTACCAAGCCAGTAATACTACTTATCTCAACCCTGTGTGTGCTGCCTCGCCCCAGCCAACGTACGATGGTCGCAGGTTCTCCGCCGGACTGAAGCACCGCAGGCTGATCACGCGCGCGGCTATCGAAATCACTGCGCATGCGCGCGGCCAGGAAACGCTCTTCTTATGCATGGGAGCGGGATAACAAAGTTAACACGGATCGGGACCTAACTTATTGCCAAAAGTTGTCGCACAAATAGGAAACTGAGCAAATGATAAAAGCGATGATGCGGGAATTAAGACACATTTAATAGCAACGCACGACAAACTTTGTGCATGGGTGGTAAATCAGTCACCGACTTATATGGAGGCCGAGGCCCTAGAATTAGGTAGAATTTACAACTAAACTGAAAAGATAGCTATGCTAAGGACATTATTGTTAACGGATAAAACCGGAATAATAATATCTGCAGCAAAAACAACGAGAGTCGCTAGACGCCATAATACTAAGCGACCGACCATGCCATAATCAGAAGACTTAAAAGATTTATAACATACCCTGGTTCCATAATCTTATAATTACATAGAAGCCAACGAAGATACATAAAATACCTCCTAAAAGCGCGCAGCAATAAGAAAATACAAATGGTGCTCTTCTTGGCTAACCAAACCCTTAATACAGTAGGACGGAAAACGTATGAAAATAGGGGGAGGGGGGGCCGTCGTTACCATCCGTGAACAATCAACATCGTGCGCTACTTACGATTGCTGACGTGCTGCAATGCTGAAGGTGCATAAATAACCGTAACCAAATACTGACCAAATACTGTTAGAAGTCGCATGGAACTAATGCCATTTCATTGTAAATGCACGAAGCGATCACACACCTATGAGAATTTTTTTGAAGCGAGGTGTTATTGTTTAATTATCGCCTTGGAGTTTGATTTGATAGTGCGATAACTAGTAGATGTCTTCTCTCAAACATAGGCTCCATCCTGTCAATGTTCAGTACATCGTGGAGATAAAATGAAACACTCTACTAGTTCATACCCAACAATACACTAAGCTCGAGAGGAAAGGAAATATTATCTCTCCATGAGTGCGGATTCGAGAAAACAGTTTTAGCCCTCGTACGTACAAGGAACTTAAATTATATTTGGGAAATTCCTGGGTGAAACAAGTCTAGAGGTATTTCCTACGTTGTACATTTTGGTCTAGCACAGAAGACAAATTTACGCTGATACTAACCTATTATTTCTTCGGCAGGTTTTGTAGCTATTGGGACGCTGTTTGATGCTGGTGTGTGGTACTTCGTGAAGGACCTGAAGATATTTGACGAGGAAGTGAAACCGAAAGAAGTGGAGGAGGTGCAAGAGAAGATCGTCGTGGAAGATTGACGCTTATACGACCCAGTGGGAGAAAATACCTGTCATCATTAGCGTCTGTAACCGTCACAGCTGAAGCAACGGGAAATTACGTTTATTTTGAGTCAAGAAGTGCTTGGCACACGGCAGAATTATCGAGTAATGAAATGCTTATGTTAAACGACTTTGCAAAGGACTCAGTCAACACATCAAAGGTTAAGTGCGACATCGCAAAATTCTTGTAATCTTACCATATAGAACACTGCTCGAGTAATTACTGCAGTAATCATATGTCCCCATAAGAGACACCCAACGGAACATTCAGAAACTAAAAAGAAAATGTTATTGTAAGGATAAAGAATACAATTTTGCAAGAGAAAGTCATTAAACGTTTTTATATGTAAGTCTGAAAAATAAAATTTTTATTAAAAGCACAATTACATTTCATCTCCAGAGATTTAAAATGTCACAGCTGTACACATCAGTCATCCACTATTTCTTTCTACAAACAAGGGACCAAATTATTCACATTTTCCCTGAGACCTTATGTAATAAATTGTTAGAAACAGGAACTCGTTGGAAAGATAACAGATTTTGGCATACAAACACGATAGTTTTAGCAGGGAAGACTTTCGATTCACTTGAATAATATTTCTATTCAGTGTTATTTTATCGCATCCAATGGATATTCGATACTGTCTGTGTGGCCTATTGTTCCAGCTAATCACAGTGGATAAGAAATAAATGTCTGAAAGTGAGTTGCGTGCTAGTCAACGAGAGGATGGAGACAGTGGTTGAGATCTTGATATTTACAGTCTCTAAAATTTTATGCAAAATAATTGTTCCCCGATCAAAACTGATGTGTATCTTAATAATGTCCAACAGTAGGAGTGATTCCCTTCAAGTAAAGTATTTTCATCTAATTTGCGTCTCCTTCTTCAAAAGTTAATCAAAAGTCGAATGTATTTCATTTTACAATCGGACTCTTCTCATAAACATACAAATATGAATATGAAAATGAATATCTCAACTATTGTGAATTGGATTCAGTTTGTATTGTCTTAGAAAATTCGTCCACTCATTGCATTATTTACTTCCTACCGTCTAGGCAGCTTCGTCCACTCAGTATATTGTTTATCTTGCACTGTCTTAGCAACTATGTTCACACACTATATTCCACAAATAATAATGTCACGATCGTGTGGGTGTAGTGCTCACCAAATATTCACACGTCTTTTAAATCATACCAATACTGTCGTAAATGATGTTTACTGTCTTATTCACTGCCGAGTATTTACAACTGTGGCAGCAAATGAATATTTCCCACTCTAATCCATCTCAGGGTATCAGTAATCTTGAATCACTCGTTACTGATGGCAATTATTTCAGTGAGGTCACTTTCAGTTGGCATAGTCTGGTAGGCTCGTACAGCTTCATAAGTCATATTAAGAGATATTACAGAGCATTGTTCCTTCCTTCCTTTATTTCGACTGGAATAACAGTATGTATCAGCAGTGTAGGTTCTTGGAAATTTCAGGGACCCTATGATGCCCTGTGGGCGTGTTCTTCTACATAGTTATAATCTTTTAATTAACGTAGATAGCTCGTTTTATGTTAGCCGCATATTTTTCTTCGCAGGCACACCATCCAGCTCCATCGCAATACTGTCGCGATGCTTCTACGAATATGAATGAATTCCAGTACTTTGGTCCTAATTAAGAGTATCAGTACTGGGTAAAATAAACAAGTGCTGCGAAACTTGCAACAAAGTATAGTGCTAGTTAACTTACAAGTCTGTCGATCAGTATGCTAGAGCTGCAACATTACGAATCAAAGAATGATTATTGCTTCATGATACATCTGTTAAATTATTTACTCGCTTCTGTTATAACTTCCTGTCCCTTTCCTTGAGTGCTGAATTGATGGAAACAGCAGCGGAAACCGAAAACTATGCTCTTCAGTTTTTTGTACAGTAATGTTACCTACAGGTTTGCTAACATATATTTTCATTCTAAATGGGTGCACTTTCGCTCGTGACATATTTTCAGATGTGACTAGATCTTGATCCTTCCCTCATCTCAACCACGTTGTGTCACTTGATTTTCATGAACAAGTCGGTGAGAACTGGAGTGAAGCGCAATGAGTACTGACACTGTCCCATTCATTATCTTCTGCCTCATTCCCAACCGAATTGTTTGTTCTGTTTTACATGCTTCTACATGACTGTATGAAGGACAGACCCAAAAACGTAATACAATGAGAAAAAAATGAGCGGCCGGTTTTCATTCAGAAAATTTTGTTTGAGTACAGTTTGTATTATTACTTACGGTACCGTTTAACGATGGGTGACTAGCTAGTAGTTAGAGTGTGAAAAATTTACAGTTAAAATCTAAAGGGTGCAACCATGAATTGAGATTATAGCACGTAAAACAGCACGCTTTACCCACTATGATTCTTCTACCTCAAGTTCGACGTTTATTCCAGCTTTACTCCTCAGTCTAGCTACAGGTATAGAGATGAAGAAGAAACCTACGCACTAGTCCCCAGTACGCCATCAAACTGTAAATCAAATAACCGGAAACGAAGATGCCTCACTTTGTGTAAACAGTCTTTTATTAATGCACGCGTGTGAAGCCAAACTATTTGATTGAGGTGTGGAGACTGGCATGTAGTGATGTCACGAGGGGCTGTCATAATAGTTTAATATTCACCCCGAAAACGTAAACTTTATAAATATTATGTTATTAGGGGCACTCAGTGAGTACTATCTAAGATTACGCACTGTTGGATATATTTTGCCAGTGGATTGTGTGTGTGTGTGAGAGAGAGAGAGAGTAGATGAACTGGGGGACAAGGACTGCCCTGCGTAGCGCCCTAGGTGATGTGGCATTACATCAGCCACGTAGGAAGACGGCCAGTGTTCGACCCCATAAGGCAGCATATACATACGGAGGGCTCTGACTGGCCAAAAACTCAAGGGAGTATTTTCCTACTGTGTTAAAGTAACAAAGCGAGAAGAGACAGCGGACGTGAGCGGCTTCGTGTCGGGTATAGAACCCGCTGATCACGGTACAACTTGCATTTTCAGTTAAATCGTTGCACTATTTAGAGTTTTTTAAATGTAACTGTCATTGTTTTGATACAGTACGCTAGTGTAAGACCGCTGTAATCTGCAATATGGCGCAGATGGATAATAAGTGATTGTGTAAACGTGTTTCGTAAAACTCTTCAAAAACCGTGCACTCTGTTATTCGACTACTAACTTCTGACAGACTTCACATCGTTATACACAATCAAAGCGATTCATCCTGATTCTATGTCTGGCGAATCAACGACCAGCACTTCCACTGTGCAGAGTGGACACCATCATCAGAGAGACACAGGTCAGTGTATTTCAGGTACCTACAGCGAGATGCGACGGACGTACGTATCTCCACTAGCAACCACGCCGAGTTACCAGTAGTTTCTGTGACTGGTCTTGCTAACGCACTGGGAGTGTTAAAACTTACGTAATTAACATTTTGTTTACGTGCTGGTACAGGTCCGGTAATGGTCCAGATGCGTCACACAGTACAGTAGAATTCCGCTAGAGGAGCCACCGCCACTACGCCGGCGGTCTGAGCCATTTTCTTTGCGCTCCTCTAGTGGCCTGTTACGGTACTGTGGCGGAAGTATTTCAGTCTGGACCAACACTGGCGACATCTGCCTGCATCTAAACAAAACAGTAACTACGTATTTTTAATTTTTCAAGGTGGTAATTAAAACTTTATGAGTGCTCCTCAGAGAAATAACAACACAGTAATGGGAAGTTGACACTTGAGAACACGATGGACTCAAATAGCACGACCTCCGATGAGTCTCTTCCCCTCTGAGGAACTCCAACACTCGGAGCCGCCTTTTCGGTATCTCGCTAGTTCCTGGCCAGCGGCGACCTTCCACAGTCGGACCGCTCCGGACGGCCAGCTAGAAGGCGGTGGTGGCGAGCCCGGGCTGGCCGTTGCCTCGCGCCATCAGGCTCTGCACGGCGCGCAGCTCCTCCACCTCGTCGTCGCCGTCGTCGTCGCCGTCGTCCTCGTCTTCGGCGCCGGTGGCGGCGCGGCGCCGCAGCTGCACCTCCGGGGCGTCGCGGCGCCGCCTGGGCAGGGGCGTGGCGCGCCGCCGCAGCAGCTTCTGGCGCTGGCTGGCGCTCAGCTCGCTGCCCCCGCCGCCCCCGCCAGACTCGGTCTCCTCCGCCTCCATGTCCGGGTAGATCCGCACTCGGCGCGCGAGCACGCACACCACTGCGTCCATCAACGAGGAGCACAGCAGCAGCACTGCAAACATCACCACAGCAATGCTTAACTACAACAACAGCGCTGTGTTCGCTACAGGGAAATGACTCCTCAAACATTTATATTACATACTGAATAAATTAAATCTATTTTCTGGAAATTCCTGTTTCAACACAGTGACTGACTGTGGCCATGGTGGTAAATGTTCGTACCACAACTGTTATGAATAAGCTGTTTTCTTCTGTAACCTCAATCCTAATGTTCTAACTGCGACCGGAACTATCGCGGCGTTGACGTGTCTTAAGCGCGGCAAGACCCACGGAGTGGCTCGCGGGCGACAACACAAACAGGAGAGGACGGACACGACCAACGAAGGACCAAACGAGCAACAACAAGCTCGAAACGACAGAGTCACAAGAAAACTTAACTAGACAACCACGTTCGCTCGTACACAGAGTAAACAAGTTGATACGCTGTCTAAGGCGAGGCGATATGTCCAGTGACGCACGCGAGATTAGACTGGCCCGGTGAGCTTTCTTTTTTCTTTATTGTTATTTCAACACCTTGTACAAAAGATGGGCTGGCAGCGGCTATATTACGCCACTCTTCGGCCACAGACAGTAAAAATAGATACAAGGAAGATACAGAAAAACAAAACATAATGGTGGACAAAAAAAACAGTAGACGCATGAGTAAAAAACACAGAGCCTTTTACAGGTGTAGTAAAAGAAAAAACGTCCAGCACTTGTACACGACCACTGATGACTGAAATGATACACGTGAACGATGGAGCGTTGGCGGTGAAACACTGAAGCACTAACACGACAGCACACACAAAGAAACGATGGCGGTGATCTCCGGCGCGCGAATGTTCACTTGACGTGTACGAGTTTGGGGACCTGCCAAAAGGGGAAAATGTGGGGGAGGAGGGAGAGGGGAGGGTATAGATGCCAGTGGCAGAGGAGTTGGGGGGGGGGGGGGAAGGAAAGAAGGTATGGGGGATCGGGGAAGGGGGGAGGAAGGGAGGAGGGAGAGAAAGGAGACAGGGTGCCCTAAGGAAAAAGCACAGGGTGTAGAATGGGAGGACCAAAGTTGGTAGGAGGGGTAGATGGAGGGGTGAGGGCATCATCAGGAAGGGGGAGTTGGTGGGCGAGGATATGGAGAGTGGAGAGATGGAGAGCAGGTGGGACGTGGGAATAGAGGCGCGGCAGTGGTTGGGGGAGGGAAAGGATGGGAGAGACAAGCGGGTGAGGGGGATCAAGTTTACGGGGGGTATAGAGGATGCGTATCCGTTCGAGGAAAAAGGAGGAGGTGAGGGAACAGAATAAGGTCATACTTGATCCGCCAGGGGGGAGGGGAGACAGATGCGATAAGCGAGGCGGAGCGCTTGGCATTCTAGGACTTGAAGGAATATGTAAAACCCGGTGAGCGAGAGGCAGGCGCTTAAATACATGATCGGGGACGCCGCTATTGGCCACTGGAATCACTTGTTCCATTGTGGCGCCCTCACACTAAATGTGGGCCAGGAGGCACACGCGGCCACGGTTTACGGCGCGATGGTGCAGAGACCTCTAGGGGTCTTCGACGTCCATGACGTCTGGCGCGGATTCAAATTCCGCGGCGCGCGGTACCAGACCTGGGTTCAGGAGCTACTGCTGCGCCTATTTAAGCGGAACACCGTGCCAGCTCAGACAGCCGGTGGTTTATACTTTAAATGACGATGACAGAGACAGCTTCCGAAAGCTTGAGTATGACGCCGCTTTAAAAGCGTTGCGTGCGTGTTGATCTTTCTTTTATGCCGAAAGTGTACTCTTCTGTGCATCGTTTCGTCTCCTGATGCTGGAGACATCTCAGAGGCTATAAAGACTAATACCGCTGTATCGAACAACTTCTTTAAGTTCGAAGCTGCTGTCTCTTTATAGCCTCTGATGTTATCGCCAGTATTAGGATACCAAACGTTTATCAAAGAACTGTGCCTTAGTCCACAGTCTAATTACCATGAAACATAATTCACCCACGACGGAAATACTGGCTGTTAAAACCGACACTGTGTGATCAAGTGATCAAATTATTTATTTATTACGAAATGCATCAGTCTTCTCACTGGTTTGATGCGACAAGCCCCGAATATCTCTCGTGTACCAACACTTGCAACATACGTCCCAAATGATTTGACGGGTGTATTCCAACTTTTGTCTTCCTCTACCGTTTTCACCCTCTGCTGCTCCCTGTAGTTCCACAGAAATTATTCCCTGATGTCTTAACATATGTCCTGGCATCCTGTCCCTTCTTCTTCTCAATGTTTCCCATGTGTTCCTTTCTTCGCCAGTTCTGAAGGGAACCTGCTCATTTCGAAACGAAAGTACAACTTCAAACAGCCTAGATCGCTATTGTACAACATTTATTGCGATGACCGATTTCAGCAAAGTACTTCGTCATCATCAGACATTTTGCAGTACACTTCACTGAATCTTGATCAAATATATATTATGTCTTTCATATAATAGAATGGTATTTCATGAAAATGAGAACAATAACAAGCTTAAAATAACTATCACATAAAAAAAAACGTACATATTGCACTCATTATACAAGCACATGTTCGGACATTAGCAGAATGAAGAGTCTTCAACACATCCTGCGTGCAAACATCCTCAGCACTAACACTGCAGCCTCTCAGTGTGCACATAGTATACCCTGGTGGCAATAACGCAGTTCTTGAAGGTATACCATTTTCTCCAGCAGGCTATTAAAAAGAATGAGAAATAAGTATAATAAAAAGACTCGTGCTATTTTAAAAACACAAGGATTCTAAGGTAACAGCTGTGAATAATCATACAATATGACCATTACAATTTTAGTAATGCAGCATTATCAGAATTAGATACAAACAAAAATTTCAAACCAAGAAATTAATTCAGGCAGCAGCAAAATGCTAATCTTAGAGTGTGGAACTAAGAGAGTTGACAATAAGGAAAATAATATTAAAATGTAAAACTGTAAATAATCACTCGAAATCAAATTCTGCATTATACTCTATTATAGTAAATTCTGTGGAGCATAGTACGAAAACTGCTGGCATTATAGTTTACTGATATGATCTCTAGTTCCTGCTGGCCACGAAAATTGCAACACGTGAAAGCGGCATACAGAAAAATCTCTGTCTAATGATTAGCATGCCAACGTGTCTGCACAATGTAGTTAAGAGCGATACCATCCACATTTTGGCCACCAACGTACTACTGGATGCAACAGCGGCAAAAATGTGGTCCATCGACACTGCCGTTCATCGTTCCGTGATATTGCCGCACGCATTGGTCAGATCCTACGGCAGTCAAGAGTAGTTTGAATTGATGCAAAATTTCATCCGCTCCAAGCGACTAATGCCCGAGAGGACATATATGCTGTACTTGCAGCTCGTGTGCTATCCAAACATGCCCGCCCGGCTAGCCGTGCGGTCTAACGCGCTGCTCCCCGGGGGCGAAGAGGTGCCTGTCCCGGGCACGAATCCGCCCGGCTGATTAGTGTCGAGGTCCTGTGTGCCGGCCAGTCTGTGAATGGTTTTTAAGGCGGTTTTCCATCTACCTCGGCGAATGCGGGCTGGTTCCCCAAATTCCACCTGTTACACTGTGTCGGCGATTGCTGCGCAAATACCGTTTCCACGTACACGTTCACCGTAATTACTCTACCAGGCAGACATTTCGGGTTACACTCATCTGGTATAGAGGTTGTTCCCTTCAAGAGGGGGGGCGGGGCGGTCCACTGGGAGCCGAACTGCACAATAACCCTGGGTGCGGTGTGGGGTGGCGGTGGGATGGGTGGACTGTTGTGCCCCGTTGTGGGACTGTAAACCACTGAGGGCTACGGCGGGACGGAGCTTCTCCTTCGTCTCTAGGTCCCCGGTTTAATTCATACATACCTACACACCCATCCAAACATACCAGTGCGACGACGCTTATAGCAGCACGGACGGTGAGCAGGGCGACCGTTGTTGCGACCCTCTTTGACGCCTATACTGATGCGATCAGTAACAACACTGGACACACGATTGGGACCACGTCGCCTCCTCAAATGAATCCCGATACTGCGAACGGCATCACGCTGAGCGTATCCGTTTGTGCAGCCTCCGAGGAGAAAGAATGTTGTCAGATTACTTCCGTAATTTCTATACGGGCACAGCAACTAGACTGATGGTGTAGCTGACGCTGGGTAAACAAAATCACGTCTATGTGATTACGTAGGCTTTCCCGGCGAAATAAATCTTGAAAGTCTCTTCGAGTTTGTCGCCGGATCCTAAAATCAACTTGACTCGATACTTCGGCGATCCAACTCGTAGCCATATTCAGGAGAATGCTGCTTCTGGATACTCCGAGAAGCAGATTCGTCGGACTATGGAGTTTGGACCATCTCCGGAGGTGCATGAAGAGGAACATAGATCCCTGGCCTTTCTTCCTTATACCGGAAGCATATCGTTTGAGATTGGAGGAATTTTAAGGAATTTGAACATTAAGAGTGTGTTCCGTCCACCTTCTAAGGTTAGGGCAGTAATCGGCTCTGTGAAAGATGATTTGGGGCTTAGGAAACCCGGTGTGTACAAAGCCTGTGTCAATGTGGGAAGGCGTACATTGGCCGTTCGATTCGCACAGTGCATGACAGGTGCGTGGAACATCGCTGTCATAAGAGGCTACAACCACTCCACCACTCTGTCTACAGGCCACAAGTGGCACATCGGGACCATTTGACCGCTGTGTCATCCTCAGTTGAGGATGCGGATAGGAGGGGCGTGGTGTCAGCACACTGCACTCCCAGTCGTTATGAAGGTATTCTTGACCGAAGCCGTTACTATTTGGTCGAGTAGCTCCTCAATTGGCATCACGAGGCTGAGTGCACCGCGAAAAATGGTAACAGCGCATGGCGGCCTGGATGGGTACCCATCCAAGTGCCGACCACGCCCGACAGCGCTCAACTTCGATGATCTCACGGGAACCGGTGTAGCCACTGCGGCAAGGCCGATAATAGGCAACAACAGCTGCAAAAATCGGCAGTAGCAGAACACTGTTTAAATGAGGGATACAGTATGAAATTTGATGAAACTATGGAAGTTGTCAACATTTCCGGTTTTGGAACAGTGTCTATAAAGAGGCGACCGAAATTAGGTCGGCGGATAATTTAATCAACAGAGACAATGGGATTCCTCTTAGCAAGATGTGGAATCCTGTATCGTCCCGCATCAAAATTGAACGTTCTTCGGTGCGGCCCTGAGTGCGATATATCGTTTCCAGCAGTGTTCCACTAAGGGCGGCGCCACCTCCCTGTCTTGGAGGGCAGTGCCCTTGATGGGCGGCGCATGCACCGTGTACTGAACGGTGGCCTATATAGGACGGCGATTTGCAGCCTGGAGTCAGTTCTCAGCGGGACTCATCAGCAGAAGCAGCATTCTCCTGAAGATGACGACCAGTTGGATCGCCGAAATATAAAGTCAAGTTGATTTTAGGATCCGGCAGCAAACCCGAAGAGACTTTCAAGATCACGGTAAGTTCGCATAGCCTCTTATTTGGTCTGCAAGTTTTACATATCTGACGTGTTAGGACCGGTGTCTCTCCGAGCTCAGCGCCCTTATTCTGCAACAAGGTAACACAAGACTGCCTGTTGCACTTGTTCTCCTGACCTACGCCGATAAAGAGGGTGTTCAATTGTCACCCTGGAGAGCCCAATAAAACCCTTTAAAAAATTGAAAACTTCTGGGCATCGACTGCCGAGATAACAGACACACCACCGCATGCCAGCCGCTACGACAGATGGAGTGTGGCGTACAGTTGAAGCAGTGTGGATAAAACGTACCCATGTCTGTCTTCCAAGCTCAATTCGACTAGATCCCCTGTAGGAGTCACTGTTGCTGCCAGAGATGGCAGCTCTGTGTACTAAATTTCGCACTCTGTGTACCCTCAAATCATCTAGAGATGTATTCTTCCTCTTATACAGTACACACACAATAAGCATCTGCTATTGGTGTTTCAATTTTTAACACCAGCGCTGTAAAAAAACTATAAAATCTGCAGAATTACATCAGCATAATGAGAATAATTTACGATGTTGACGATACCAGGCGAATCGCAGCACTCATAACGCTCTGAGCACTATGGGACTTAACATCTATGGTCATCAGTCCCCTAGAACTTAGAACTACTTAAACCTAACTAACCTAAGGACATCACACAACACCCAGTCATCACGAGGCAGAGAAAATCCCTGACCCCGCCGGGAATTGAACCCGGGAACCCGGGCGTGGGAAGCGAGAACGCTACCGCACGACTACGAGCTGCGGACAGCACTCATAAGACAAAGCATGTTGTTCAGTAGTATATCAAAGATAGTTCGAGATTGCACTCCCTCGTTTCTTTTCACTTTTAGGTATCATAATTTTATCAAGCATTTCGAATGGCTGGCTGCAGTGCGCTGGCAATGTTAACGTTTTACAGCACAAAACTCACCAAAGACGAAGAACGTCACGCTGAGCTCCAGTCCTCTAGAGTGATACAGCTTACACGAGTATTCTGCCTCGTCCCAGAATTCACAGTGAGAATCTATAACAATAATACACATTATGAGTTTTGGCTAAAACTAATGACAGCTTATCGACGCGACCCAGGAATTGAACAGAAAAATTAGGAATAATCTCACATGGAAGGATGAATTATGGAATAATATTCAAGAAGACAAAGAACCAGTTTCCGTTCTAATGAATGCAAATGTGTAATCAGGAAGTTTTTTATTTTCTTGTTGACGTATTCATTCCGACTGCACGAAATCGTCAAAAATAACAGTCTACCATACGAAAATTTGCATCGATATAAGTCATAGACCCAGTATTTACTACAATCCAAATTTTTCGAACGGTGCTAACTTTTAAACCTTTGCGACTCAGTCAATCTCTTTCACAAATCCTTCATGCAACTGAAATTCCCATCCAGGTATACAGACTTCGATTTCAGGAACTCTCTCCAAATCACTGTAGGAAAATGCGAGATGCTTCTTTTGCAGAGATGATAACCATTTCTTGCTCCATTTTTACCAGTATGTGTTTGTGCTGCGTCTCTAGTGATCTCGACGTCCATGGAAGTTAAATCCTCATCCTCCTCCTCTACTTCAGTATGTGTATTTTCCGAAAAACAATTTTGCGACATTTTCATGCAGTTATTTGTCTTGCATGTGTTAAATTTGTTCTCTAACTCTTCACAAAATTATTAGTGCCTTTCTCCATTACTACTTTCTAACGTTCGTAAATCAGTACCTTCAGTTTTACCACTGGATCCGTCTTCTTCCATGCCCTGCTGAGCCAGCGTGCTTCCGAGACAACGGCATTCCTGTGAGATTTAAATCGGATAATGGCAATACTACTGTTTTAATGTTACAGGAGAACTATATTAATAAGATTAATGTTTTATTAAGTGACTCAAAAAATCGCAAAATAGATAAGGATCCTACTACCCGAGTGGTTAGGAAAACAGCAGAATTTCTGACTAACAGTTCCTTACCAAAGGAGGCAATTAAGAAACTAAAACCAAATAGTTCAGTTCCGCCTAGGCTATATGAATTGCCGAAGATCCACAAGGGTAACGTGCCATTCCGTCCAATTGTGAGTAATATTGGAGCAGCCACTTACGACTTAGCAAAGTATTTGGCGTCTTTGCTCAAACCAATGGTAGGAAAGTGTCCACATCACATAAATAATTCTAGTGATTTTATCAGCAGACTTTAGTTATTGCAGCTGCAAAGTTATGAATTGTTGGTCAGTTTTGAAGTAGTTTCACTTTTTACAAATGTAACTCTTGTGGACTCACTACACCTAATTGGCAATAGGTTTGGAGCTGACATTACAACGCTGTTTGGGCACATCCTATCCTCTACATATTTTTTATTTAACAACGAGTTTTATGAGGAATCAGACGGCGTCGCCATTGTGAGTCCTTTGTCTCCCCTGGTGGCCAATCTTTTTATGGAAGATTTTGAGGAGCGATCACTAGCCCATCCACTTTTAAACCAACAGTATTTTGGTGATATGTTGACGATACTTTTATAGTTTGGCCTCATGGTTTGGATCGTCTGCGAGAGCTCCTACAACATCTGAAATCCATACACTAAAACATAAAATTTACTATAGAGTTTGAGAAGGAGGGTTGCCTGCCGTTCTTAGATGTACTGGTGCGACGTAATAGCCATGGAATACTTGGTAGTTCGGCATATGTAAAGCCCACTCACACAGACCTCTACTTGAAAGCCGCTAGTTGCCACCATCTGGCACAAACGATGGGTGTTTGGCAGACATTGGTTCACCGAGCCCACGTCATCTCTGACACCGATAGTTTGCAAACGGAACTGGAGCACCTGCAGACCGTATTGGTCCCAGCAAGTGGAGAGAGAACTGCAGACCTGTAAACGACGGAGTAATGAAGAGAAAGAGGCCTTTAAAACGACTGCCTATTTAGCATATATTGGTGATATTTCAGGCCAAATAGGCAGAATACCATGAAAATATAAAGTGAAAGCAATCTTTCGCCTTCCTACAAAAATTTCATCGTTGTGTTGATCTGTCAAAGACGACCTAGAGCTGCGCAAGGCAGGTGTTTACAGGATTCCGTGTGAATGCGCCAAATCCTATATAGGGCAAGCGACGCCTACTTGTGCAAGATCGCATTGTAGAACATCAGCGGCATACTCGCCTTCTTCAGCCTTTAAAGTCTGCCATCGCCGAACACTGTATTTCCACTGGTCAAGACATGAATTACAATGAGACAAAAATTGTGACCCATAAGTCTAACTTTTGGAGTTCTACTATTAATGAATCCGTGGAAATGCGTCTGTCTGACAATGAGTCTCTTATTAATCGTGACGGCGGTTACCAATTGAATTCGGCATTGAATCCAGTCGTCGATAAACTTCGTGTCCTCCGTAGCCGGCGTAGTACTGTGATGGAACCGCGGGAAGACAATCGAACTGATATCGATGCGGCGAGTTTTCACCACGGAGAGCGCTCGGCGCAGCAGAAACAAACGCGCTCAAGTAGCGCACACGCAACGCCAAGTGAATCCACCACGTATGTACCGGAGGGGCCTTAAATACGAGAGCTCACAGAGTTTTTGCCAGTATCACCTGAAGATGGCCAGAAGACTCTGCATCGAAATATTGTGGCAGGAAGTTGCAAACATCCGGCAGTTCCCATGAAATTTTGTGGAACAACATAATTTCTTCTCTCATTTCCATCTACGATATCAATTTTAATTTTATTTATTAATTTTTGTGTTCAGTATGTTTTAATTGATATTTCCGATACTTTACGCCTCAATGACACCTTTTGGACGAACAATTGTAATGTTAGGCGTACCATGCTTGCAATGATCTCACACTTCCAAGTAGGATACGGACGCACCTGCATTATGTTGCTGTAGGGGGAAATGCCACTGTACCGCCTCAGCTATATTGATGTAAGTGCTAGAATTTCATCAGCAACAGCAAACCAAAGATGACTTTAACACCTCAAACATAGAAAGAGCTAATTACTCTTGCTGCCGGTGTCAGCAGGTATCTCATTAACTCGTTGACACTTGCATCGCATACAGAGGGATTGGCACAAAAGTAAACAGAAGTTGGCTTGCAGGATGGCTAGGCCATAACTTTAATTGCGTCCTCATGACGGGCAGCAGTGGCCCAGGAATGTACTGTCGACACTACAGGAAATGGCCTCGCTGTAAACTTTACGACCAGAGGCGTGCGGCGTAGCTGTGTCAAATGCCACATGCCACAAGCCATGTTGGCAAACGTGAGATCTTCGGCACGTGTGACCACGGTAGAATATATATTTATTCCCAGCCTTTGTTCCCATACCACAAGGTATCAAGGATCGTTATCAGTAACAATTTAGAGTTACATCAAGTGAACTGAAGAAACCTGTCGTGTAGTGTCCTCTTTTCTTGGCCGGGAAAGGGGGGGGGGGGGGGGTGATAATGGCATTGGCGCATCGTGGTACAGATACAGGCACCGAAAACATTGCGGAGACATCCTGATCTGGTATCAGTCAACCACCGCTCACAGTTCTCGGAAACTGATAACGGCGCGCAAATCTCGTTCAAATGCGTGCCAGAAATGTTGAACACGATTGACGTGACATTACCGACGGAGGGAGAGGGAGACCTGAGGAGGAGAGGAGGGAGTGTGACGGGGATTGGGTTACGAAAGCGTTGTGATGGACGTAAAGTGTTATAACCATTCTGTCACAAGTCATTATGTATCGCACTGCAGGCGAACGAACAGATGCAAATTAATTACGTTTCTGACAGCGTTAATCCTACATGGCTCGCCGGCGAGATACAGTGTCAGAAGCACCAGTCGTATCGTTTTGTAATATGTAAACATCCCCTACATGACAATACCTAGCTTTTCTTTAATTCGAATCAGGAGCATCAATACAAATGAAGCGGCAAAAGATTTTTTTGTTTCAAATCACTTGGTATGAGCGGCAACCACAGCTGTGATGGTATATTTCAAAAGATGAAATCCGCACTAGCTGCGTCAAAATGATTTATTAGTGACGACTACATTCATGACATTATAGCCACTTCTTCAGATAACAAACTGCTGACTCGTAATTAGATTATCTTCAAACAGGAACTACAGAATTAATATAATGCAGATTCGCATGTGAGGTATACTGACGTTCCAACACAAAATGTGCTTCAAATTTTCGTAAGGACAAAAAAATAAAAGTTTCTTCTGCTCAAAGCTGGAGTCATAAAGCGCTCAAACGTCGTAAATAAAATAGTCAGTGGAATTAGAGAAAGACGTATCACTAGAAACAACTTTTTCCAATAACAAACGGCATCAAGAAACCTTGAGAAGAACCCCTAACATTACCTAACATACAAGGGAAGACTTCTCTTATGCATAAACTGGATTAACAAATCCTGTCCCAGGAAAAATGCACAGCAATGCATGCGCAGAGCCAGGGGAACCAACTTAGTGGGGCACAGGCCACAAAGAAACGTGAAAAGAATCGGCAAGATGCCATACTAAACCAATGTATCAATGAGGGTAAGTATTGGAAGATAGAGAAACTTCGCACACATCAAAAAAAAAAAAAAAAAAAAAAAAAAAAAAAAAAAAAAAAAAAAAAAAAAAAAAAAAAAAAAAAGAAAAAAGAAAGAAAAAAGAAAAAGAAAAGAGGAAGATAGCCGATCTTAGCACAATTTCAACAGGAATATATTACATATATATTGCATTAACGTAACACAGAATCACAATAACATGCTAAATATTAAGTAACAGAAGGAGTAGGAGGAGGAAGGAAACGAAGCCACAAAAGCCATGGAAAGCGGGTGATTTGCCGCATACGAGGTGTGAGAGAAAAGTAATGAGACTGACACCCGACGAGGGATCTGTCTAAACTGCTTGCGTTCCGAGTGTTCATCCCTTTCAGATGCTTAGTCCGAGTTTCAGCTCCGTACAACCATCACGTGATTTTTGAGAGTGTCATCAGTGAAGTTGTATTTTTGTTGTGTGTTACGAAAGTGGAACAGCGGAATTTAAAGCAAGTTATGGCATCAATTTTTGTGATAAACTTGGGAATCCGCGAGTATGACCTTCAGCTTTAAAAACTGAGGAAAACGTCGAATGTACCGTGTTCTTGTGATATCAGAGTGACGTTAAAAACAAGTATATTGGGTGACCGGTTAAACTTAAACACTTCCACCGTACACCAAATTTTGACACACGTTTTGCACGTGTGAATAGCTTGTGCCAAAACAGAGCCGAAAAACCTCACAACTGAGCTGTAGGACTATAGGAGAAACATGTGTGTAGATCTTCTTGAGAGGACTGCCACGTATAGTTGAATCGTTTGGTCACAGGTGATGAGTTCTCGGTTCTTGAGTACGATGCTGACACGAAGCAGCAAAGTGAGGAAATACCACACTGTGACATGCCGACCGAAAAAAGCTCGAATGAGCAAATCAAATATCAAAACTATGGTGATTTGCTGACAGTAGGGGTAAAGTGCATAAAGAATTTGTTCCTCCAGGACAACTTACAAAGACGTGCTTGAAAGGCTCAGGAAAAGGGTGAATCCAATGAGACCAGACATTGCAAACAAGTGGATGGTGCATCGTGACATCGCCCATGTCATACGGCCACTTCCATCATGGAATTTCTGAGCTCAAGACGCATTGTTGTTGTTCCACCCCCCCCCTCCCCCCCCCCCATCCCCACACACTCATACTATCACAGTCCGTGTGACTTTTTTCGTTTCCCGAAATTGAAAAATCTCTTAAAAGGACGTCATTCTGGGACTCTGAAGAACATTCAAAAGAATGTGACCGACCAGTTGAAGCCTTTCAGCGCTGATACCAAGACTGGGGACAATGACTGAGCCAGTGTACAGCTGCTGAAAGGAACAACTGTGAAGGGAACAATATCGTTGTTTGAAAAAATAAAAACTCTAGAAGGCAAAAAATCAGTCCATCATTTTCTCACATACCTCGTAACATCGAGCACCCATGACCTCACCGCTATAAGATCCGGCGAGGTTCCATTCTTCACCGATTACTGAGTGTTGTTCGTCAGTCTGGGACACTTACCAGATACAACTAATGGACAAAATAGAAAAGGTCCAAAGAAGAGCAGCACGTCCCGGTGTTGGTTTGTTTAATAACGCAAGTGTTTTACCGAGATGCCCATAGAAATCCAACGGTAGAGGCTAGAAGAGAAGTGTTCTACAGGGTGAAGGAGAGCCAAGCGACTTCCTACATACATTTCATGAAACGGTAATGACGAGCAAATCAGATATTGAAGCCTATATGGGAGCTTACCGGTTGTAGTCCCTTGTGTACGTTCTTTGCTAATGGAACCGGAAAAGGGGGCAGGGAGGACGAGGGATATGATAGCTGTAACAAATGTACTGTGTGCTAGCCATTATGAGGTGGAGTATAGATTTAAAGGTTCATCTACATCTGCATCTTCATTCATATTCCGCAAGCCACCTGACGGTGTGTGGCGGAGGGTACCCTGAGTACCTCTATCGGTTCTCCCTTCTATTCCATTCTCGTATTGTTCGTGGAAAGAAAGATTGTCGGTATGCCTCTGTGTGGGCTCTAATCTGTCTGATTTTATCCTCATCGTCTCTTCGCGAGATATACGTAGGAGGGAGCAATATACTGCTTGACTCCTCGGTGAAGGTATGTTCTCGGAACTTCAACAAAAGCCCGTATCGAGCTACTGAGCGTCCCTCTTGCAGAGTCTTCCACTGGAGTTTATCTATCATCTCCGTAAGGCTTTCGCGATTACTAAATGATCCTGTAACGAAGCGCGCTGCTCTCCGTTGGATCTTCTCTATCTCTTCTATCAACCCTATCTGGTACGAATCCCACACTGCTGAGCAGTATTCAAGCAGTGGGCGAACAAGCGTACTGTAACCTACTTCCTTTGTTTTCGGACTGCATTTCCTTAGGATTCTTCCAATGAATCTCAGTCTGGCATCCGCTTTAACGACGATTAATTTTATATGGTCACTCCATTTTAAATCACTCCTAGTGCTTACTCCCAGATAATTTATGGAACTAACTGCTTCCAGTTGCTGACCTGCTATATTGTAGCTAAATGATAAAGGATCTATCTTTCTATGTATTCGCAGCACATTACACTTGTCTACATTGAGACTCAATTTCCATTCTCTGCACTATGTGTCAATTCGTTGCAGATCCTCCCGCATTTCAGAACAATTTTCCATTGTTACAACCTCTCGATATACTACTTACTGCACCATGCGAAAAGCCTCACTGAACTTCCGCTGTTATCCAAAAGGTCATTTATGTATATCGTGAATAGCGACGGTCCTATGACACTCCCCTGCGGCACACCTGAAATCACTCTTACTTCGGAAAACTTCTCTCCATTGAGAATGACATGTTGCGTTCTGTTATCTAGGAACTCTTCAATCCAATTGGTCTGATAGTCCATATGCTCTTACTTTGTTCGTTAAACGACTGTGGAGAACTGTATCAAACGCCTTGTGGAAGTCAATAAACACGGCGTCTACCTGGGAACCCGTGTCTATGGCTCTCTGAGTCTCGTGGACGAATAGCGCGAGCTGGGTTTCACACGATCGTCTTTTTCGAAACCCATGCTGATTCCTACAGAGTAGTCTCCAGAAAAGTAATTATACTCGAACATAATATGTATTCCAAAATTCGACAACTGATCGACGTTAGAGTTCTCCACATCTGTTCGATGTCCCTTCTTGAAAACGGGGACGACCTGTGCCCTTCTCCCATCTTTTGGAACGCTACGCTCTTCTAGAGACCTACGGTACACCGTACGTATTGGCTTTCTGCTACGCCATCACGATGGCAGCCAGTACTGGGTCTGATAAAAGTCCCTTTCGAGTGATATTCTTAACCATTCCATACGTCGTGGCGACTGGAACTCTCCCTAATAAAAACAGCACCTTTCCCTGACTTAGTTGATGTTCCTGTTCTGTTCCGAAGATGGAGAGCTCTTAGTTTCCTGGCCGTTTTCTCTTTCCCAATGCATTCAGGAAATTATTTTTCCTTCCTTCTTCATCACTGCTGTCTGCCAGTCATCCATAACAATCCCCAAAACGCTGCATCTCACTCTTTGTGACCGACATTTGACGGTTTAAATTCTCCTAACGGATAACTTCTGAAACTGTGACATATGTTACCTACGTTTTGCCGTGTAGCGTACACAACTAGACACATTGTATCTTAAAACCTTGAAAAGGAATCATGCAACACCCGATGATAAAATACATGTAGAAAAGAAACTAAAAACTGCACATCCTAGATCATATGTCGAACCAATAATTATTATTAATCCATTAAGACTTGATCGAATCTCATAATTCCGCTCATAGTGCCTACTAAATCATCTTGATAAAGTTAATTAGCACAAAGGCAGATTTACTATCTTTTCCAAAAGTCAAATAAAATGTACGCGTTGGATCGACACTCACCAACCAACGCTCTGAAACCAAAGGAGATGGGTAGCAGCGCCAGCAGGCCCGCCACGGTGTTGAGACTTCCCAGGCCGATGGCCTTGTCTTCCGGTTCGAGGCACCTGCAACAAGTAAAGCCCACTCCAGCACAGCAGCTCACACAAAGATTGTTTCAGGTAATGTATGCAAGCTTACTGTTACCAAAACACCCTAACCAAGAAGACTGCGGAAATAGACATCGTAACGCAGACGAAAAAATTAAAAAGTTCAAAGCAAAATGTAACAGCTTATTGAGTTTGTAGGAATACCTTTCTACAGGATTAGCCTAAAGGAAATACAGTCGAAGTTTTACAGAGAGGAGAATTTTAATAGCGAACTGAAATACATCGCTCAAATAGCAGCTCATCACCATTATCTGTATGTTTGTGGCTGTTCACGGATAATGCTGTTGCATGTACAAAGTCGTATCATTAGAAAATCGTAACCAAATTCAAAAAGACGTCCAGACGATCTACGCTTGGTGCAACAGGCGGCAGTTTGCCTTCGGCGTAAACTAATATGACGTACGGCGCATGAATAAGCAAAAGTCTTCGTTTGCGTATGATTTCACGATCGCCAAACAGTCGCTGGAAACAGTCACGTCCTTTAAATACCTGGTAGTACACATATGGAACAATTATAAGTAGTGCGCACAATTAAAATCAGTCACAAGAAGGGCAGATGCCAAAATGAAATTCATTGAAGAATGCTCAGGAAACGTAGTGGACACACGGAGGTAGCTTACAAAACACTCGTTCGACCAAGACTGCGGTACTGGTGCTCAGTCTGGGACAGATATTAGACAGGGATAGTAGAAAAAATAGAGAAGACAGAGAGATGACAGCGTGTTTAGACACAAGGTTTGTAAACCTACCTAGCTTCTTGATATTAGGCATTGTTAATAATAACCAAAGGAATTATTCAATCTAGAAACTTTATGGTTTACATGCAAGACAGTAAGACATTGTTCTACTAATCTACGATCGAAAATATTCAAGAAATGCATAACTGTTGACATTACGAAATTCGTTGACTGAAATGGGTATGCTACCTAATTTCGTTATAGCATGCCAAATTCAGTGACCTCATACACCTAACTTTGTGGTTATGAACTTAATTCCGTGTTATCTTTACTTTTGATTATAACAGTTCACGTATTACACTTCTCATTTATTTTCACTACCGGCGTCATTGGTATTAACATACGCATAAATGTTGCACATAAATGCAGTAGCATCGGGTAAATCGATGGACTATCTTTCACAGAACGCTCCCAGACACTCGATCCAATCAGTTTCTTTTCCACAGCAGTAGCTCTAATTGCAAGCGGAGTAGATGTCTTTAATTTTATTGTTCTTTGACTCCCGTTTTCTCTTTTCTGTTTACCACAAGATGAGGATGTTCTCTTTACAGACGACGTCAAGTTTCGCACCCTTAGAAAGCTATCAAGTGAGCGTGTGAAGACTGCTACTGAAATGGACGGCTCTTTACGATCACCCATGCACTTACATGTTTCTTCTACAGAGGAATTACGACTTTTTGGAGCTGTTGTAAGGGCTTCATCGGGAACGTCTTCACAACTCCTCTGACTTTAACAGTGGACTCACTGCACTCTTAATTTTACCACCCTTGCTTTTAATTCCACCTAAGGTTGTTTTGATTTTTCTGTATCCTGAGTCAGTGCTTCCGACAATCGTTCCTTTTTCGATTTCTAAACATTTTTCATGCAGTCATTTCACTTTAGCTTCCCTGCACTTCCTGTTTATTTCATTCCTACGTGACTTGTATTTCTGTATTCCTGAATTTCCTTGAACATTTTTGTGCTTCCTTCATTCATTGATTAAATGAAGTTTTCTTCTGTTACCCATGGTTTGTTTTGTAGTTACCTCCTTTGTACCTATGTATTTCTTTCCAACTTCTGTGATTGCTCTTAACAAAGATATCCATTCCCCTTTAATTAAAATGCCTACTGAACTACTCCTTATCGCATTATCTGTAGCCTCAGATAACTTCCTGTGTATCTCGTCACTCTGTAGTACTTCCGAATCCCACTTCTTTGTGCTTTGATTCTTCCTGACTAGTCTTTTAAACTTCAGCCTACTCTTCGTCACTACAAAAAAGCGATCTGAGTCTACATCTGCCCTTGGGTACGCTTCACAATGTGGTATTTGATTTCGCAATCTCTGTCTGACCACGATTTAATCTAACTGAAATCTTTCCGTCTCTCCTGGTCTTTTCCAAGTATGCCTCCTCCTCTTGTGATTACTGAACAGAGTATAGGCTACCATAGTTCAAATTTATTGCAAAACTCAGTCTTTCTCCTCTCTCATACCTACTACCAAGCCCATATTCTCCTGTGACACTGTCTTCTACTCCTTCCCCTTCAACCGCATTGCAATTCCTCATGATTATTATACGTACTGAATTACCCGTTCAATATCCTCATTTAATTTCTCTATTTCTTTATCTTCGGCTTGCGACGTCGGCATGTGTACCTCAACTATCGTTGTCGGTGTTGGTTTGCTGCAGATTCTCATGAGAACAACCCTATCACTGAACTGATCACAGTAACTCACTCTCTGTTCTACCTTCCTATTTATAACGAAACCTACCATTTTCTGCTGCTATTTATGTTACCCTATACTCATCTGACCAGAAATCCTTGTCTTCTTTCCATTTCACTTCACCAACCCCCACTCTACCTAGACTGATCATTAACATTTCCATTTTTAGATCTTCTAGCTTCCCTACCACATTCAAATTTGACATTCCACGCGCTGACTCGTAGAACTTCATCCTTTCGTTGATTATTCAATCTCTTTCTCATGGTCACCTCCTCCTTGGCAGTCCCTTCCCGGAGTTCCGAATGGGGGACTAGTCCGGAATCTTTTGCCAATGGAGAGATCAACATGACACTTTTTCAACTACATGCTTCATGTCCTGCCGATACACATTACGTCTCTTTGAGACAGTGATTTCCATTGCTTTCTGCATCCTCCTGCAGTTGATCACTGCTGATGCTTCCGCTTTCATACGCGAATACGCGTAGTTTATTTACATTATACATTACTGCATTTATAGCCTGTAACCACAAAACAAAAGGAAACATTACAAATATTTCTGGTACCTCTATCGCACCCGACTTTTGCTGTTTCATGCGCGAGTGACGCACGGAAAGGACGAAGGTCTTTATGCCGCTGTACGTGCTACAATTTACATGATTTTCCCGTCATGGTCATAACGCGAGACTTACGTGTTGCTTGTCTCATCTTGTAACGCAAACTGTCGAAAGTTGAACGGTAAGACTCTCTGATGTGCGAGCTGCCTCTCTTGTACTGTCTGTCTCTGGTAGCCGACGAGTATCACGGGTGCGCTCTGGCGCTCCCTAAACGAACTCCTTACGAAAGCTGCTGCTTTTCTTCGAACCTTTTCTGTTTCCTCCGTTAATCTATTTGGTAACAGTCGTAGACTGCCGGGAAACCATGGTTCCGTAAATCAAAAGTTACATGTGAGAATTACATTTGTTAAGGTTCTTCAAACGCATCGCAGTCCAGCATCTCTTTATCCTACAACTGGTTTTATGGGTTTGTTCAGTTTTGAACTGCTACACACGCATTGATCCTAGGTATTTAATAGTCTTTATATTTCCCAGTGACTACCCGTCATTCGTGCAATCGACAAATAGTGGTTGTCTGCGGGTGTCTGTATTCAGTACGTTATAGTGGTTTATGTTACGGGTTAACTGTCAGTCCCTGCAATGAACATTCATCCGACGATGAATTAGCGCAAACGTTTGTGCAGACGACTGCTATAGTTTACCTACGACAAAGGCAACACAACAGCCTAGCTCCAGCGTTCTCAGATTTCTCCGGCCATGGTAACAAACGAACAAATTTTGGAAGGATATGTACTTCAACACGAGCTAACGTTCCAGGCGCTGGAAAATGTCTCTCCGTAGTTACACGAGGAATAATAGTGTCATTCTAAACATTGTTCGGAATCACAACTGTGAAATGTCTCGTCGCATGATTCACTGTATCGTCTTGAGATGGACGTTTACCAATGATCTGTTATATAATTAACGCCCTCTGTATCTGTCGTTCTGAGGAACGTCTTTCCCATGATTTAATTTCCTGAATGCTCCACTCGGTAATGTAAGGGTGTTATCGTCCAATCTCTGTCACGGCTTTCTAGTTATGTCCCACTAAACGAAATAAGTGCTGCAGGTCAAATACCGCAATTATTGACCTTAACTCTAAAAATGTTCCAAATGGCTCTGAGCACTATGTGACTTAACATCTGTGCTCGTCAGTCCCCTAGAACTTAGAACTACTTAAACCTAACTAACCTAAGGACTTTACACACATCCATACCAGAGGTTTAAGGGCTTCCTGGAGGGCACAGGTTACAGTACTTGCCTAAGGACTGTGAGGACTCTGTTTATGACACTTACCAGAGTACTACGGGGGCACTGGATATGGGTCTCACATGTGTACTACGATGACCATATTTACAGCTATTACCCAAGTAATATGACAACAGTGGTTATGGGTCGTACTTTACCACTTAGAAGACACTGGTTATGGGTCTTAACTTAGTGTTATGAGAGAACTGTTTATGGGTATTACCTGAGTACTCTCAGGACGCTGTTTATGGCTCTTCCGTAAGAACCACCAAGACAATGTCTATGGGTCTTACCTCAGAGCTATGAAGACACTTTTAATGGGTATTAGCTATGTACTATGTGAACACAAGTTCTGGGTATTACTTGAGTACTATGGAGAACTGTTTATGGATGTTAGCAACATGCTACGTGGACATTGCTTAGGGCCTTAGGGCCCTACTTAAGTACTATGAGGACACTGATTACAGTACTACGATAACACAGGTTATGAAAATTATCTGAGTACTATGAGGGCATTGGTTATTCGCCTTAGCTTAGAACAATGACGTCACTACTTATGGGTACTAGCTTAGTACACTACTAGCCATTAAAATTGCTACACCAAGCAGATATGCAGATGATAAACGGGTATTCATTGGACAAATATATTATACTAGAACTGACATGTGATTACATTTTCACGCAGTTTGAATGCATAGATCTTGAGAAATCAGTACCCAAAACAACCACCTCTGGCCGTAATAACGGCCTTGATACGCCTGGGCATCGAGTCAAACAGAGCTTGGATGGCGTGTACAGGTACAGCTGCCCATGCAGCTTCCACACGATACCACAGTTCATCAAGCGTAGTAACTGGCGTATTGTGACGAGCCAGTTGCTCGGCCACCATTGACCAGTCGTTTTCAGTTGGTGAGAGATCTGGAGAATGTGCTGGCCAGGGCAGCAGTCGAACATTTTCTGTATCCAGAAAGGCCCGTACAGGAACTGCAACATGCGGTCGTGCGTCATCCTGCTGAAATGTAAGGTTTCGCAGGGATCGAATGAAGGGTAGAATCAAGGGTCGTAACACATCTGAAATGTAACGACCACAGTTCAAAGTGCCGTCAATGCGAACTAGAGGTGTCCGCGACATGTAACCTGGATTCATCCGAAAACAATGACGTTTTGCCATTCGTGCACCATCGCAGGCGCTCCTGTCTGTGATGCAGCGTCAAGGGTAACCGCAGCCATGGTTTCCGAGCTAATAGTCCATACTGCTGCAAACGTCGTCGAACTGTTCGTGCAGATGGTTGTTGTCTTGCAAACGTCCGCATCTGTTGACTCTGGGATCGAGACGTGGCTGCACGATCCGTTACAGCCATGCGGATAAGATGCCTGTCATCTCGACTGCTAGTGACACGAGGCCGTTGGGATCCAACACGGCGTTCCATATTACCCTCTTGAACCCACCGATTCCATATTCTGCTAACAGTCCTTGGATCTCGACCAACGCGAGCACCAACGTAGCGATAGGATAAACCGCAATCGTGATAGGCTACAATCAGACCTTTATCAAAGTCAGAAACGTGATGGTACACATTTCTCCTCCTTACACGAGGGATCACAACAACGTTTCACCACGCAACGCCGGTCAACTGCTGTTTGTGTATGAGAAATCGGTTGGAAACTTTCCTCATGTCAGCACGTCGTGGGTGTCACCACCGGCGCTAACATTGTGTGAATGGTCTGAAAAGCTAATCATTTGCATATCACAGCATCTTCTTCCTGTCGGTTAAATTTCGCGTCTGTAGCACGTCATCTTCGTGGTGTAGCAATTTGAATGGCCAGTAGTGTACTATCGGGACACTGGGTATGGGTGTTACCTGAGTACCACGATGCAGCGCCGTGAGGACACAGGTTGCGGGTATTACCTGAGCACTATGAGGAAACTGGCGACGTAGGTGGTGCTTCGCAGCACGGCGGCGAGCACCCACAGCACTTGCAGCACCACCCAGCGAGACGAACACTGTGCGTAGTCGCAGGAGCCCAGCTGCGCGAAGCCGCCGCCGGATATGCACGAGCAGCTCTTCAGGAACTGCAAAGTACCCGTAGGAGCTGGTTACTATCTCTGGGCAGGTTCGCGGCTGTTAAAGGTGAGCAATATCCAATGACCACAAGAGGCGTCAGTTTCAGGAACAACATTATCCATCCCTTTATGAGTAGCGTGATCATAAAGTACGTATTTCCGACAAAATACGAGGGTCACTCCAAAAGAAATGCACACTCCATTTGTAAAAATACAGTTTTCATTCTTCATGTGTGAAAGTTTTACAGTGTGTCGATAAATCCTTCACACTTGTTTTCAAACTTAGTTCAACCTATCCCCGCGAGTAGCGCCGTCACATCATGTCTTCAAGATGGATGTTACACTTGGCGTTCGTCAGAAGCAACGTGCTGCCATAGAATTCCTGTGCTGTGAAAACGAGACAGTGGGAAGCATCCACGAGAGGTTTAAAAGGTGTATGGAGATGCTGCTGTTGATCGCAGTACAGTTAGTCGATGGGCAGGGAGGATACGTGATGAAAGCGGGAACGGCAATATTGAGGATTGTCCTCGCAGTGGCAGGCCTAGTACTGCACACGTTCCATACAATGTGCAGAGAGTTAACGAACTGGTGACTGACTGCTGACAGGTGCATCACAGTGAACGAATTGTAACGCTACGTTGGGATAGGGGAAGGAAGTGTTTGCAGAATACTGAAAGTGTTGGTGTCTGAAAAGGTTTGTACCAGATGGGTTCCCAGGATGTTGACAGTGGCTCACAAAGAAACAAGAAAAAACTGTATGCAGCGAACTTTTGGAACAGTACGAGAATGGTGGAGATGTATTTCTTGGAAGAATTGTGACACGTGATGAAACATGGCTCCATCATTTTTCACCAGAGACGAAGAGGCAATCAGTGGAGTGGCATCATGCAAATTCATCCAAGAAGAAAAAAATCAAAACCACACCTTCCGCTGGAAAAGTTACGGCTACGGTGTTTTTCGATTCCGAAGGACTCTTGCTTGTGGACATCATGCCAAGTGGAACCACCATAAATTCTGATGCATATGTGACGACACTGAAGAAACTTCAAGCTCGACTGAGTCGTGTTCAACCACATCGACAAAAGCAGGATGTTTTCCTGTTACACGACAATGCACGGCCACATGTCGGTCAAAAACCAATGGTAGCGATCACAAAACTCGAATGGACAACACTGAAACACCCGCCTTACTGTCCTGACCTGGCTCCATGTGACTATCATCTCTTTGGGAAAGTGAAAGACTCTCTTCGTGGAACAAGGTTTGAAGATGATGACTCCCTTGCGCACACTGCCAAACGGTGGTTCCAACAGGTTGGTCCAGAATTTTACCGTGTAGGAATACAGGCGCTGGTTCCAAGATAGCGTAAGGCAGTTGAGAGGGATGGAAATTATGTAGAGAAATGAAAATCTACACACTGTAAAACTTTCAAACATGTATAATAAATGATAGATTTAAAAAAAAATAGGGTGCATTTCTTTTGGAGTGACCCTCATATTTCAGGAGCAGGAAAATAAACCGCGGCTTTTTGGACTGGCAGTTCACACTTTGGGTGCTAAATAGGTACGTTGTCCTGCTCATGAGAGCCCAAGAAGTGTGGTATTTATGACTCAATAGCCCTTTTTGTTTATGTTAGAATTGCCCTTCCTCTATCATCAAGGTGACTTTAATGAAGGCTGTAGACCTGTGGATATATGGTCAGAGTTCTGACGAGAAAAGAGGCTTCAATCGCCAAATCGCTGCATTCGATTAGAGTGCAAATGACAGTGGACAATTCTGTACAGAAGGATGATATGCAAATGTAGCAAGTAAAATTCTTAACACCTCTAACCTATACAGTGATGATGTCCAACATTAACAGCAGTAACTCAACTCATTCGGAAGAAGCGCGAAAGCCCATGCTTTGAGAAATGAAAGCGACACTGATTTCCGACAGTATTCAGCCATTCGTCGAAACCAAAGGATTCCTTGAGAAGATCCCTGCAAAGGTGTCGATACGTCAAATATTGGAATAGAAGAATTAAGATGAACAGGACGGAGTCTAACAACCATTCACTGTATACACGTGTTAACGGTAAACTTTTACTAGTGTGTATTTTAAAAAATGCACTGTCCAAGAAAAAAAAGCAAAGTACTCAGAAGAAATGGTGGGATATCAATGCAATTTCATACACATACGTACAAACCGTCGGTGGGTAAGTACATGGTTGGAATTGCAATTCACTGAGTCAGGTGCAACAGCTACCAGAGAGCTTTAGTGCTGTTCGTGCTTAGCCCTGCTGCCAATCCTTTAGGGTATTCAGCGTGCCGCAGGAGAAACGATCAATATTCAGAGATATGACAGGAACCATCATTCCAAGCAGTCTACTAAACATGGACTATAAAATGCATATCTTAAGAGCTAAGAGCACTTGTTCAGGAGAACAGGTGTGCTTCATAAAAGCGAAGATGAACAAGTGATGGCTCTTACGGTTTACACTTTGCTGACCATGTTCGCTTGACTACTTTTTCTCGTTTTGGTCTATGGAAAGCAAAGACCCTTCCATCAGAAAAGAGCTATTTCCCAGCTCATAGCTCTTAAGGGGGGACGTTGATGAAAAACACATACTGTTTCAAAAATGCACCAAATCCACAGTTTTGGAGATGTGGCAATGAAATTTTGCACCACGCCTTACATCAAAGTAACACATTTACATATAAAATCCTTTGATTATATATATTCAGCATTTTTAAAATTAAATTTGAAGTTTTATTTTCAAAAAATAATGTATCTTGCTTTCTTTTTCTCAGATAGTATTCAAGAGATTTCAACAAAAATTTCTCTGTTTCATCTCTTTACATATTGTAAACTCTCTCATGAGATTTTTGGAGCAGGTCAAATAGAAGAACATTCATACTTTTTAATTATAATTCCACAAATACAATTTCAAATTCATGCAAAATTCCAGTCACTTTGCAATATCTTAGATTGCAATCAGAATTTCAAAATTTGCACTTGAGACAATGTTTATTAGGTCTGCAGAAATATGTGTACAAAATTTCATAACTCTAGCATTCATATAATCTGATGAAAAGGTAGATAAACTTTTCAGGAAACGCAATTTAAAGTCCAACCTAACTTTTTTCCTTATGCCACTTCTTCAGAAGACACCAAATTTGTACTCTGGGTCGTCTTTCTACATCTACATCCATACTCCGCAAGCCACCTGACGGTATGTGGCGGAGGGTACCCTGAGTACCTCTATAGGTTCTCCCTTCTATTTCAGTCTCGTATTGTTCGTGGAAAGAAGGATTGTCGGTATGATTCTGTATGGGCTCTAATCTCTCTGATTTTATCCTCATGGTCTCTTCGCGAGATATACGTAGGAGGGAGCAATATACTGCTTGACTCTTCGGTGAAGGTATGTTCTCGAAACTTTAACAAAAGCCCGTACCGAGCTACTGAGCGTCTCTCCTGCAGAGTCTTCCACTGGAGTTTATCTATCATCTCCGTAACACTTTCGCTATTACTAAATGATCCTGTAATGAAGCGCGCTGCTCTCCGTTGGATCTACTCTATCTCTTCTATCAACCCTATCTGGTACGGATCCCACACTGCTGAGCAGTATTCCAGCACTGGGCGAACAAGCGTACTGTAACCTACTTCCTTTGTTTTCGTATTGCATTTCCTTAGGATTCTTCGAATGAATCTCAGTCTGGCATCTGCTTTACCGACGATCAACTTTATATTATCATTCCATTTTAAATCACTCCTAATGCGTACTCCCAGATAATTTATGGAATTAACTGCTTCCAGTTGCTGACCTGCTATTTTGTAGCTAAATGATAAGGGACCTATCTTTCTATGTATTCGCATCACATTACACTTGCCTACATTGAGATTCAGTGGCCATTCCGTGGACCATGCGTCAATTCGCTGCAGATCCTCCTGCATTTCAGTACAATTTTCCATTGTTACAACCTCTCTATACACCACAGCATCATCTGCAAAAAGCCCCAGTGAACTTCCGATGTCATTCACCAGGTCATTTATGTATATTGTGAATAGCAACGGTCCTATGACACTCCCCTGCGGCACACCTGAAATCACTCTTACTTCGGAAGACTTCTCTCTATTGAGAATGACATGCTGCGTTCTGTTCTAGGAACTCTTCAATCCAATCACACAATTGGTCTGATAGTCCATATGCTCTTACTTTGTTCGTTAAACGACTGTGGGGAACTGTATCGAACGCCTTGCGGAAGTCAAGAAACACGGCACCTACCTGTGAACCCGTCTCTATGGCCCTCTGAGTCTCGTGGACGAATAGCGCGAGCAGTGTTTCTACTCTCCAGAAAAGTCATTATACTCGAACGTAATACGTGTTCCAAAATTCTACAATTGATCGACGTTAGAGATATAGGTCTATAGTTCTGCACATCTGTTCCACGTCCCTTCTTGAAAACGGGGATGACCTGTGCCCTTTTCCAATCCTTTGGAACGCTACGCTCTTCTAGAGACCTACGGTACACCGCTGCAAGAAGAAGGGCAAGTTCCTCCGCGTACTCTGTGTAAAATCGGACTGGTATCCCATCAGGTCCAGCAGCCTTTCCTCTTTTGAGCGATTTTAATTTTTTATCTATCCCTCTGTCATCTATTTCGATATCTACCATTTTGTCATCTGTGCGACAATCTAGAGAAGGAACTACAGTGCAGTCTCCCTCTGTGAAACAGCTTTGGAAAAAGACATTTAGTATTTCGGCATTCAGTCTGTCATCCTCTGCTTCAGTACCATTTTGTAAACAGAGTGTCTGTATATTTTGTTTTGATCCACCTACCGCTTTAACACAATACCAAAATTTCTTAGGATTTTCTGCAAGTCAGTACATAGAATTTGACTTTCGAATTCATTCAACGCCTCTCGCATAGCCCTCCTCACACTACATTTCGCTTCGCTTAATATTTGTTTGTCTGCAAGGCTTTGGCTATGTTTATGTTTGCTGTGAAGTTCCCTTTGCTTCCGCAGCAGTTTTCTAACTTGGTTGTTGTACCACGGTGGCTCTTTTCCATCTCTTACGATCTTGCTTGGCACATAACTCATCTACCGCATTTTGTACGATGGTTTTGAACTTTGTCCACTGATCCTCAACACTATCTGTACTTGAGACAAAACGTTTGTGTTGAGCCATCAGGTACTCTGTAATCTGCTTTTTGTCACTTTTGCTAAACAGAAAAATCTTCCTACTTTTTTTAATGTTTCTATTTACGGCTGAAATCATCGACGCAGTAACCGCTTTATGATCGCTGATTCCCTGTTCTGCATTAATTGTTACAAATAGTTCAGGTCTGTTTGTCACCAGAAGGTCTAACATGTTTCCCTTCAAGGCTTCTCTTCTGGTTTCTTGTTTTCTGTCTTCTTTCATTTACCAGGTCATCAACTGACTTTTCGGCTACAGAGACGCGCTGTAAATCTATTTTTCTCAGGATGTCTTGAGTAAAATTTCCTTTCTAGAAGCCCATTCTTTCTAATACCTTCATCCTTCCGACGTTCCCATCATTAAATACAATAACTGCATAATAAGTTGCAATTCTGACAACTATCGCAGATGCAAATGTGTTTTTAGGACATCGTTTCCGCATGAGCGAATTTAGAGACTCATTTGGATTTTGGCTTTTGCCATGAAGACACTTTTAGAGAAGTATAGGATCGGCCAGAAACCTGTAAGTGGGCTTGACAACATAGATAACACAATTTGCAAACATCTCATTGTGGATATATGGGTTGTTATTCCTTCGAGCCTGTAGATATTTACACCAACTATGTGGTACAGATGATGAATGAGATGTTCGTATGCATTTTTCAGGCATTTCGAATGCGATTTCATTATTGAAACTTTGGGAACTTAAGGTCCATGAATTTTACTAACAAATATAAAATAAATTGAAAATTGAGATTTTTGGTCAATTTCATCAACGTCTGCCTTTAAGGTATCCATTCCTGCCACATTCTTGACAGCGTCATATGCTGACTGATCACTGTCAAGGACACGAAGATGCCGGCTAACGGCTCCTAACATGGTTTGAAAGGAGCCTCTTAGTAGGTTTCCATATAGTAGGCTGGTCGAATCATGCAATATCCAGATTTGTATGGCATTCGAGTGTGACAATGGCCCAATAATGGAGTGAATGGGGACGCGAGGGCAGATACACTAGTCGTCGGGATCCTGGTCGCCCATTTATGATCGACACAAGGCACGATCGCCGCCGTACTGTGCACAAAAAAACACTGTAACTCCTTCATATCCGAGAATGTAATGGATCCCTGCAACATTCAGTGTCATTAGCAGCAGCCTGGCTAGGTAAATCCAGTCCCGCTCTTCGGCTGCCGTTAACACCACAGGACAAAACGACTGCGTTAAAGTGGTGCCGCGACAGGGAAGCATGGACTGCCGATCAATTTGATGAATTGTGTCGGACTGTGTTCAGCGACGAATCGCTTTTCTGCGCTACCTCTGATGACAATCGTCAGTGACTATGGCGGCCATCGTGTGAGAGGCTGCTTTCTTCCTATGTATTGAGAGGCACAGCAGAGTTATTCCTGAGGTCATAGTATGGGAAGCAATCGGGTCTGACTTCAGGTCACAGCTAGCGCTGACTGGGGATATTGTGAGACCACAACGGTACGTCGCAGACATCCTGCATCCTCACTTGTTGCTTCTAATGCGACAGTGTCACCGTGCCATCTTTTAACAGGAAATGCTCGTCCACACAGGGCACGTCTGACTATGAAATGCCTGCGTGGTGTTAAGGTGGTCCAGAAGCCAATAAGATCCCCAGACCCATTCGCGGTAGATGACGTGATGGGTCAGCTGGGACGTAAACTCGTTCCAAGGGCCAGTGGGCCCAGGAAAGTAAAACTCTCCACAACACAGAAACCAAAATTTCAGAAGGGCTGAGGAACGATGTTCTCGAGTTACTATATCTGTTATCACAAATCCAAAGAGAAACTTCTCTAATCTATCTACTTCTGAATACGCTTCTGATAACCTGTCACACAACCCTTTATCAACAATCCATCTGACTTTGAGAGTAATAGAGACATTCATAAGTACACTAGAAGGAAAAATGATATGCATTACTCTTTAAAGAATCTAGCTTCGTCATAGAAAGCGGTGAAATATGCAGCTAAGAAATTCTCTGAAATCTACCCACAGAAAAAAATTCTGAGAAATAGACACTTTTACAGGAAAAACCTGCAAATGGCCAGCATGTAGCTACATATTCTTTCTTCATTTTAAGTATGTGTGTGTGTGTGTGTGTGTGTGTGTGTGTGTGTGTGTGTTTCTGCTGTTGGGGACTCCAGGGCAGGTATGGTTTGTCCAGGATGCACATGATGGGTCAATCTTTACGTAAGTTAGTTGTGGTGGTCAGAGCTTAATTGATGGCTTAAGTGTTAGTGACTTTCTTATTAAGGTACATGCTTCCTAGCAGACATTCGAAGTAAACTTACTTGCAATAGACTGTAGCACGAAGCAGCACTTGCAAAGGAATGTTTTAATAGGAGCAGAAAATGGCGAATGAAGTATCCTGCATACTACTCCTGATACCAACTGGCTAAAAGGAATGGATGTTAAATCAATTTCAGAAAGCTGCTAGTAGATCGTAAAATTGAGTAACAGCTGTCAGCCACCACAGGTGTTGGAGGCAAGTCATGTTTTATCTGGGATGAAGGTGGTATTTTCAAGTGCTTAACATTTCTGAAGTTAAAAGTCATAGTGGCTTTACTAAGTTGAGGATGATATAAAAGTTTGAAACCGCGTTCTCTTATGTGGTTGTAGAATTCTGCTTCATCATTTTCCAGTGGACATAGAATTCTGTTTTGTCATTTTCTAGTTGCCTAGGCCAGTGTTGCAATTTAGTAAGCATGGACATATTTGGCAAGAGGCCCTGTGTTACACAGTGAAGCCATTAACTGGAGTTGGTGTTTAATAAAAGTAGCGTAGCTGATTTCTTTTGATTAGGCAGAAACTTGAATAGTGTTATTTTTGTGTGACTATTTATGTCTTGACTTTGAAACAGTTATAACGTCTAGTTTTCTATGGATTTTATCTGCAGACATTTATAGAAGTCATCTGGAGAGAGTGTAATGGCTGTTAGTTGTGTATGTTCTCTAGTCCTGTGACTGGACTTTGAAATCTTGCTGAATGCACACCAACAGCTGAAGGGCATTAATTATCAATTTGGTATAAGTAAAAGTGAAGCTTTCAAACTGATAAAGGACGTCTTTAACAGGGCAACAGTGCAGAGAATAATCTGGGTCTGTCAATAACCATTCCCAAGTAAGTCTTCGGGACAATATGTCTAATAATTTGTCTCGCATGCAGCTGGTCACTAGGAGTGCACGTATTGTAGCCATAGCCCCTAGTGAGACTTCAGGTGATCCCTCAAGTTCTTTGAGGACCAAGCGTAAGGAATTTTCATACGGCGACCCTGCCAGTATCTGTGTCTGACAAGCACCGGCGTTCATGCTATTTCATTACCCCTTAAGCCAGGATAGTATGCTCGGAACACAAACAATGTAGAAAGATTAAACGAAGATTGAAACATCAGCTACATTCTGGACATAGCCATCCTCCAAAAAATTGCACGAGCCAAGAGGATGAGTGTTGGGAGCTTTCAGAAACAATATATTACAAAATGTCTGATGCTGAACATGTGAGGAATAGCTTGGCAGAGCTAGGTTTGTCTGAGGCTGCTGAGCGACTCACACCAGTGTACGCGCCGATCTCGGTGCAGCCGGCGAGGCAGGCAGAGTAGTAGGTGTGGCGGGTGGTGACGCTGCAGACGGGGGCGAAGTCTGCGTCCCTGGAGCAGTGGCAGGCAGAGTTGCAGGGCTGCAGGAACTCTGCCGGGGCGCCGTCGCGCTCGCCGCTCACAGACAGCTGGTGGCAGCCCAGCCACAGCTGCGACAGCGACAGCAGAGCGCAGCCGGTCAGAGCCGCGCACACCCAGCCCGACAGGCAGCGCGCGCCCGGCTGCCGCCATGACACCAGCAGGCCCGCGCACGACACCACCAGAGCGCACACCACAGGCTCCAGCAGGCCTGCCGCACGTACATTGATCACCCAAAACATTATGACCACTGCTCACGGCCAGGTTACATACAGCCTTCATAAGAAACGAGACAAGGGGGACTTAGGTAATTATAGAGCAATATCATTGCTGACTTTATTCTCTACAATATTAGAAAAAGTTATGTATTCAAGAGTAGTCTCACATGTGAATGAAAATAATTTACTCATCATGTCACAGTTCGAATTCCGGAAGGGTAACTCGACTGAGAATGCTATCTACACATTTACCCATCAAATAGTACAAGCCCTAAATAACAAATTATCGCCAGTTGGTATTTTTTGTGATCTTTCCAAGGCAATTGACTGTGTGGAACAAGTCACACTCTTAGAAAAAACTCAGGTTTTACGAAACTGAAGGCTACACACACAGCTGGTTTGAATCATACTTAACGAACAGAAAGCAAACAGCTGTGTTGAATAGCACAAATAATGTTGGGAGTGTGGTAAATTCTAGTGACTGGGGAGTTATCACAGAGGGAGTCACACAGGGTTCAATTTTGGGTCCTCTTCTCTTCCTTACTCATGTGAATGACCTCTCACTTAACGTTCAGCAAGTAGAAGTAGGACTTTTTGCAGATGACACGAGTGTTATAATAAATCACATTCCAGAAAAAGAAGCTGAGGATAGTGTTAAGATGTCTTTCAAAGAATTATTTAGTGGTTCCCAGAAAATGGACTCTCCCTTAATTTTGAAAAAACGCACTATATCCAGTTCTGTACACCGAATACAGTCATACCAACAACTGATGTAACATATGAACAGGGCTCAATTAACAGGGTAGATTTCTCCAAATTTTTGGGTGTTCTAGTTGATGACAACTTGAACTGGAAAAAGCATATTACTGAGCTTCTCAAACAATTAAATTCAGCTTCTTTCACTCTTCATATAAACGCTAGTCTTGGTAATAAACAGATCAGCCTCCAAACGTACTTCACATATTTCCACTTTGAAACGTCCCCTTCGAAAAATTAATGAATTACTGTGCTCTTACATTATTTGATTTTTAAACAGCTGAGCAAAATTGAACGTACTCAGACATAACTCTCTTTACTTATTCTGATCAACACTAAACTGACACACAACATTTTTAGCGCAACGCAATCTGATTTTTAATAATCCCTACAAAAGAATGACCCTGACTAAAATTAACCTATACCTTTCACAAATCACTTACCTCACAAAAATCTTCGTTACTCGAACTACTGCAATACGACGAGCGCCACTACTGCCAGCTAAATAAAAGATTCAAACTACTGAAGGCACTAACTACTGATAGGCATAGTTAGCAAATGAATGATTTTGACAGAGAACTAACAATGTATTTACCTTAATAGTGTTCAGAAGTCATAATATATGTAGCAGTTCATGACATCCATTCATACAAATGTACTGTTTCTGATGGACACACGTCCAGATCATCCGCTCTCAAAAATCCGCCATCTCACTTCCCCACATCCACCGCTGCTGGCGGCTCATCTCCAACTGCGCAACGCTACGCGCTGTTAACAGCCAACAGCCCAACACTACAATAGCGAAAATTACAACAATGCCACCCAGCCACAGACTGCACACAGCACAGCCAGTGATTTTCATACAGAGCGCTACATGGCATTACCAATATAAAAACCTAAGCAGCCTACTTATAACTTAATAAAGTCTTATGGAATAGTTTTCTTGGGTAACTCACCACTTAGACATAAAGTATTGATTGCACAAAAGAGAGCAGTGAGAATAATTAGTGGTGTTCACCCAAAGACGTCATGTAGGCACCTATTCAAGGAGTTAGTTATTTTAACTGCACCATAAGAGTTCATATATTCGCTAATGAAATTTGTTATAAATAGTCCATCTCAATTCGCAAAGAACAGTGATGTTCATTCGTACAACTCTAAAGGGAAAAATTACCTTTCCTATCCGTTATTGAAGCTGTCAGTTGCTCAAAAAGGACTACATTATTCAGCAACAAAAATCTTTGATCATTTGCCCAACAACATAAAGTGTCTGGCAGGTAGCAGATCTAAATCTAGCTGAAAATCATTTCTCTTGGACAACTCCTTCTATCCCATGGACGAGTTTCTGTTTCAGAACTGGTTAAAAAAAATTGTACCTCCAAATGTAGTTGCATGTGTACGACTAAAAATTTGAGTGATATTAATATTAGCACTAAAAATGTGTAAATATATGTAACTTGTAATCTGACTTTTTCCACATCATATCGATAAAATAATCGTAAAAATGATCTAGGGAACATGACATAACTAAACTAAACTAAGCGTGGTGACGTTGCGGGCACTTGATACTCTATGAAAAGTATGTAAGCGCAGCAGAGGCGGATGGGGGCCACACTAGCGGAGATATGGGCTGCAAATGCGGAAATCCACTGAAGTTAGCGACTTTATCAAAGCATATATTATTATTATGCAGAGCTCGTGAACGAGTAACTCGAAAACGGCAAAGCTGGTCGAATGTTCACGTGATATCTACAGAAAGAGGTGGGAGGACAGTGAAACTACAACTAGGCGCTAAATGTGTCCACGGCTCTTCAGAGAACGTGAGGTTCAGAGGCTTGTCTGTCTTGCTAAGTAGGACAGATAATGACGTGGAATCTCTGCCAAAAGATCTCAAGGTAGTGCCCTCACATGTGTTTCAGAGCATACGGTTCATGGTACAGTGCTGATCATGGAGCTCCGCAGCAGACTACCCCTAGATGTTCATTTGCGACATCGTCAGTTACGACTGCAGTGAGCACATGACCATCAGGACTCACCGACGATCAATGAAAACGTCTGGGCTCTGCGGGTGAATTATGTTTTTGCTACGTTAGATCGCTGGTCGTCTCCACAAACGCCGTCATCGAGATGAAAGGCGGCTCGAATCGTGCAGTGCGACACGGACGCAGGCTGGTGAGAGCAGTATTATGCTATGGGAAACCTTCTCCTGCACTTGAATGACACCTGTGGCAGTAATCAAAGACATGCCGATACACTATGTGATCAAAAGTATCCGGACACCTGACTGAAAATAACTTACAAGTTTGTGGCGCCCTGCATCGGTAATGCTGGAATTCAATATTGTGTTGGCTCACCCTTAGCCTTGATGACGGCTTCCAAACTCGCAGACATTTATTCAATCAGGCACAGGAAGATTTCTTGGGGAATAGCAGCCCGTTCTTCACGGCGTGATGCACTGAGGAGAGGTATCGATGTCGGTCAGTGAGGCCTGGCACGAAGTCAGCGTTCCAAAACATCCCATACGTAGTATTCGCGTTTGGACTGTGTGGGCCAGTCTATTACAGGAATGTTATTGTCGTACAACCACTCCGCCACTGGATGTACAAAAAATATTTCAAATGGCTCTGAGCACTATGGGACTCAACTGCTGTGGTCATTAGTCCCCTAGAACTTAGAACTACTTAAACCTAACTAACCTAAGGACATCACACACATCCATGCCCGAGGCAGGATTCGAACCTGCGACCGTAGCAGTCGCACGGTTCCGGACTGCGCTCCTAGAACCGCGAGACCACCGCGGCCGGCCTGGATGTACATTATGATCATGTGCCCGACCGTGTTGAAAGATGCAATCATCAGCTCCGAATTGCTCTTCAACAGTGGGAAGCAAGAAAGTGCTTAAAACAATGTAACACTGTGCTGTGATAGTGCCAAGCAAAAAAAGGGGTGCAAGCCTCTCCATGAAAAACACGACCACACAATAACACTATCGCCTCTGAATTTTACTGTTGGCACTACACGCTCTGGCAGGTGACGTTTACCGGGCATTCGCCATACCCACACCCTGCCATCGCATCGCCATATTGTGTACCGTGACACGCCACTCCACACAACGCTTTTCCACTGTTCAATCGTCCAACGTTTACGCTCCTTACACCAAGCAAGTCGTCGTTTGGCATTTACCGGCGTGACGTGTGGCATATGAGCAGCCGCTCGACCATGAAATCCAAGTTTTCTCACCTCCCGCCTAACTGTCATAGTACTTGCAGTGGATCCTGATGCAGTTTGGAATTCCTGTGTGATGGTCTGGATAGATGTATGCCGATCACACATTACGGCCCTCTTCAACAGTCGGCGGTCTCTGTCAGTCAATTGACGAGGTCGGCCTGTACGCTTTTGTGCTGCACCTGACTCGTCACGTTTCCACTGCACTATCGCCTCGGAAACAGTGGACCTAGGGATGTTTGGGAGTGTGGAAATCGCGCGTACAGACGTATGAGTGGTAAGGCACTGGACTCGCATTCGGGAGGACGACGGTTCAATCCCGCGTCTGGCCATCATGATTTAGGTTTTCCGTAATTTCCCTAAATCACTGCAGGGAAATGCCGGGATGGTTCCTCTGAAAGGGCATGGCCAACTTCCTTTCCCATCCTTCCGTACACCGATGAGACCGATGACCACGCAGTCTGGTCTCCTTCCCCAAACAACCAACCAACCAACGTATGACACAAGTGACACCGAATTACCTGACCACGTTCGAAGTCTGTGAGTTCTGCAGAGTGCCCCATTCTGCGCTCTAACGATGTCTAATGACTACTCAGGTCGCTGACATGTAGTACCTGGCAGCAGGTGCAGCACAATGCACCTAATATGAAAAACTTATGTTTTTGAGGGTGTCCGGATACTTTTGATCGCATAGTGTAGCTGTGAGCTACCTGCATCCCTTCATGCTTGATGTCTTTTCCCAACAGTGAAGTTATCTTTCAGAATTATTATCCATGTCTCGGAATCACAATCGTGTTACGGTGATTTGAGGAGCTCTATAGTGAACTCACGTTGATATCTCGCCTGTGTTAACCCTATGGAACCCATCTGGTTCGCTATGGGGCGCCATCAACGCGAATTACGTGACCTGTAATGTCACAAAACTACCAAGAAATTATGATACGCAGTATCAGTGAGATACTTCTTTCCAAGACGGAAAAATAAACTGTTAAACATTAGGTCATAAAATTGTGGTTCATCACTCTAATTACCTCTCTACAGACAGATTTATGCCACATACAGACACATTGGGCAAAAAACTTGTCACCTCCTGGAAACATCATGCTGCTGTTGTCGTGGTTTTCAGTCGGAATACTGCAGATCTCAATGCTACTCTATTCTGTACAAGCCTCTTTATCACCTAATAATTAATGCAACCTACCTGAATTCATCTCTTGGTCTCTCTCTACGATTTTTACCCCTCACACTTTCCTCTAGTAGTAAACTGGTGATCCCTTGACGTCTCAGAATGTGTCCTAACAACGTATCCCTTCTCCTCGTCACGTTGTGTTAAATTTTCTTTTCTCCCCAGTTCTATTCAGAACCTCCTCATTAGTTACGCGATCTAACCTTGTGATCTTCAGCATTATTCTGTAGAACTACATTTCAAAAGATTTTATTCTCTTCTTGTCTAAACTGTTTATCATCCATCTTTCACTTCAATATGTGGCTAAATTCCATGCAAATTCTTTCAGAAAAGCTTTCCTGAAACTTAAATCTATATTCGATGTTAACAAATTTCTCTTCTTCAGAAGCGTTTTGCTTTCTTCTTTGCCATTCCCAGTCCACATTTTATATCCTCTCTACTTCGCGCATCGTTAGTTACTTGGCTGCCCAAATAGAAAAACTCAGGTGCTACTTTCCTCAAAGTTTTTATTCCTTCCTCCAGGAACTAAATTCCTTCTCCGAAGTTTTCATTAGTTTCCTTTACTGGTTTCTCAACGCACAGATTAACTAATGCCATGGTTAGTCTACAACAGTGCCTCACTCCCTTCTCAACCACTGCTTTTCTTTCATGCCCCGAAACTCTTATAACTGCCCTCAGGTTTCTGTACAAGTTGTAAACATCCTTTCGCTCGCTGTATTTTACCACTGCTACATTCAGATTTTCAAAGAGAGATACCAGTCAAAAAGGCCAAAGCCTTATCTAATTCTCCAAACGCTATAAACGTAAATTCGTCTTTCCTTAACCCATCTTCTAAGAGAAGCCTGAGGGTCAGCACTGACTGACGATAGCAATGTCATAAGCGAATCTTGTGATTGACACGTTCCACTTTCAGTTTTAACTCCACTCTTTAATTTTTCTTTTATATCCATCATTGCTCCTGCGGTGCATAGGTCTCATATTACGGCGAAGGACTACATCCCTATCTGACACTCTTTTTAATTCAAACCCTTAGTTCTTGTTCTTTCGTTTTTATTGATGCCTCTTAACCATCGTCCGTATTGTGTATTACCCGTCTTTCGCTAAAGCTTACCCCTATTTTTCTCAGAATTTCGAACGTCTTCCATCATTTTACATTGTCTATAGCTTTTTCCAGGTCGATAAATCCTATGAACGTGTGTTGATTTTTCTTCAGTATTGCTTCCACTATCAACAGCAACATCAGAACTGCCTGTGTGATGCTCTTACTTTTCGTAAACCAAATTGATCATCATCTAATACATCTTTCGTTTCTTTTCCGTTCTGTATATTATTGTTGTAAGCAACTTGGATCCATGTGCTGTTAAGCTGACTGTGTGATAACTTTCGCACTTGTCGGCTCTTGAAATCGTCGGAATTATGCGAATGATGTTATCAGCAAAATCAGACTCATACATATTTGAATAGTATTTTCTTGGGTAAGTGCTCTCTATCCTACATAACGGAATCTATTCGGTGAGAAAGACAGTCCAGAAAAATCTTCAAGTACACCGCATACAGCTGAAAGCTAGGTACTTCGTCGGATTTACAGCTCTTAGATTTGTGCGATTTATCGTATGCCCAAAATTTATCAGATTTCTTTTAATACCCACGTGGATGACCTCGCACTTTTCTTTGTTTGGTGCTAATTCCCACTTTTCGCACCATACAGAAATTCTAGATCAATTTTTATTGCAAGTGATCGTTTGGTGATTTTACTACACGGTAAATACAGAGTCATCTGCAAACAATCTAAGGGGGCTGCTCAGATTATCGCCTAGATAGAGGGCCTATGACACTACCTTGTGGAATGCCAGACATCACTTCTGTTCTACTCGATGATTTACCGTCTATCACTACGAACTGTGACCTCTCTGAGAGGAAATCACGAATCCAGTCACACAACTGAGATGATACTCCATATGCACGCAATTTGATTAATAGTCGCTTGTTAGGAATGGTATCAAAAGCCTTCTGGAAATCTAGGAATATGGAATCGATCTGAGATCCCTTGTCGACAGCACTTATCACTTCATGGGAATAAAGAGCTAGCTGTGTTGCACAAGAATGATATTTTCTGAATTCATGCTGGTTATGTATCAATAAGTCATTTCCTTTAAGGTGATTCATAATGTTCGCGTACAGTATATGCTCCAAAATCCTACTGCAAATTGAGGTCAGTGATATGGGTCTGTACTTCAATGGGTTACTCCAAATTCCTTTCTTGAATATTGGTGTGACCTATGCTACTTTCCAGTCTTTAGGAACAGACCTTTCATCAAGTGAGCGGTTGTAGATTATTGCTAAGAAAGGCGCTATTGTGTCTGCATACTCTGAGGGGAACCTGATTGGTATACCATCTAGACCTTTCTTAAGTGATTTGTTTCGCAGCACCTACGATATCTACTTTTATGTCACTAATGCTAACAGCTCTTGTGGTTTCGAATTCTGGAATATTTACTTCGTCTACTTTCGTGAAGGAATTACGGAAAACTGTATTTAGTAACTCTGCTTTAGTGGCACTATCATCGGTAACATTTCCATCGCTATCGCGCAGTGACGGTATTGACTGTTTTTTGCCATTGGTGTACTTTACATACTACCAGAATCTCTTTGGGTTTCTGCCAAATTTTGAGACAATGTTTCATTGTGTAAATTATTAAAAGCATCTCGCATTGATGTCCGCACTAAATTTCGAGCTTCCGTGAAAAATAGCCAGTGTTGGGAATTTTGCGTTCTTCTGAATTTGGCATGCTTTTATTCTTTGCTTCTGCAACAGTGTTCTGATGTGTTTTGCATACCATGGTGGATTAGTCCCGTCTCTTACTAACTTACGCGGTATGGATCTATCTATTGCTGTCGATACAGTATCTTTGAATTTGAGTCATATCTGGTCTACACTTACATAATTAGCTTGGAAGGAATGGAGACTCTCTCTTGCGAAGCCATCAAGCGAATTTTTATCTGCTATTTTAAATAGACATATTTTTCGTTTATTTTTAGTGGTTTTGGTTGTTATGGTTTTGAGCCTCACTACAATGACCTTGAGTTCACTAATCCCTGTATCCGTCATGACTCTCTCTATTAAATCAGGATTATTTGTGGCTAAGAGATCAAGTGTGTTTTCGCAACCATTTACAATTCATGTGGGCTCATAAACTAATTGTTCAAAGTAATTCTCAGAGAAAGCTTTTAGTACAATTTCGGAAGATGTTTTCTGTCTACCACCGGCTTTGAACATGTATTTTTGCCAACAAATCGAGGGTAGATTGAAGTCTCCACCAATTATAACTGTATGAGTGAGGTACTTATTTATAATGAGATTCAAGTTTTCCTTGAACCGTTCAGCTATTATATCATCTGACTCGGGGGGTCGGCTGTTGCGTATAACCTCTACCCATAGTAATTCGTAGGAACTATCCATTTCAACTTCACTACAAGACAAACTGCTAACAATTGACATAAACACACCACCACCTACTTTATTTAATATATCCTTTCTGAACACTGTTTACGCCTGTGTAAAAATTTCGGGAGAATTTATCTTCTGCTTCAGCCAGCTTCCTGTTCCTGTAACGATGAGGTGCTCATGAACAATCATGTCTAATGCCTCTTTGAACTGAACTGGTAAGAGCTGTAAAACTACTGTAGGCTACCGTAGCCTCTCAAAAGTAAGCATAGTATACGACAGCTTCCCTAGGAGCTTAGTCAGTTAGCGTTGTACTCGCATTACCTCTATGTTAGTTGTGTTGCACATCTATTGCACGTTACCTAATAACAATCGCTTTCTTTACATATGCGATCAGTGTCTCACAAGATTCCCCAAAAACCGGAAGCGATGAACCAACTATAAACTGAACGAGGTTATGTAAAGAGCCAGGCTACGGAACAGTTTTGTTCTACGTAGTTCTCCTACTGCCTGTTACTGAAAAATAAACAGTATTTATAGCAAAACTGAAATAGTCAACGTTTAAATAAGGTTTTATTCAAACATTGATATTCTGTGACGTGAAACAGCGGGATGTTGTAGGAAAAATAAGGGAAACAATACGTATTTATAATATAACACCAGAAAGCGCAATTTCCTCAGCAGGAAGATAAAATAAAACACTGCAAATCAACAATACATCTAACATCGCTTCAATACTTCGTCGAACTTCATAAAACATGTTTCTGTTATTCATAAACACCTTTCACATTTATTAATAATAACCGGAATCTCTTACCTCCGGTCATCATGAAGAACATTCTTCTGAATACAAAAACAACAATTATATGTACATTTATATTTGTGCATATAAACTATACTTCCTACAAAAGAAATTGTTTTGGTTACTTAAAAACGCAGAAGTTAGGCTACCAAATAATTTTTATTACTTAAAAAAAGCAATTCATATTCCGTAAGAATGTAATATATAGAATGGACTAACACCCAATACCGTGTGGTTCTAATTACGTGCAAAACAAAGAGAAGTCGTCGGCTCCCAGTTTCTCTCTTACACTCTCGTTTGTGTTTCTTTCCCTACTAATGCAGCTAATAGTACCGGCAATCCTAACATTTACTATGTCATTTATGTAGTTTTAGTAGAGCGCAACTGCAGTAATGATATTTACCTGTTTCCTGTATGTCTTGTAATTGTCACACAATCGTCTTCTGAAAGCCCGGAGGGGCTTATAAATATACGTGCATACAGGGCGATTCAAGAGTCACGCACCTTATGACAAAGCTCTACATTGGTGGTTCAAAAGTCTTGACCAATAGGACAAAGAAGTATTCAGGCATATGACAGTAGTCATCATTAGAGGCAAAAAGTGTAGTAAACATGGGCTCTAAAACGCATACATTAAGATCTGTGACCACTTATTCATCTTCGATGTTGTTGTTGTCTTCAGTCCTGAGACTGGTTTGATGTAGCTCAGCTGGTAAAGCGCTCGCTTAGCATGCGAGAGGTACTGAGATCGATACCCAGCGCCTCCAGAATTTTTAACACACCTACATGCGCACCTTGCCATGCAAGTGGAATAATTCACAACCAGCAGAGGTGTCTAGGCAGATACAAGCGAACGATTAGCATCCACAATTGGCAAGCGTACTTTTATTCGTGCGCAGGAAGCACCCTCCTCCCACACCTACACTTAATTTAGAAACAGTACAAGTGTTCTCTAGGTTCTAGGGGACTTATGACCACAGATGTTAAGTCCCATAGTGCTCAGAGCCATTTGAACCATTTGAACACTGTCCATTCCATTCAACTGCTCTTCCAAGTCCTTTGCTGTCTCTGACAGAATTACAATGTCATCGGCGAACCTCAACGCTTTTATTTCTTCTCCATGGATTTTAATACCTACTCCGAACTTTTCTTTTGTTTCCTTTACTGCTTGCTCAATATACAGATTGAATACATCGGGGACAGGCTACAACCATGTCTCACTCCCTTCCCAACCGCTACTTTCCTTTCATGCCCCTCGACTCTTATAACTGCCATCTGGTTTCTATACATATTGTATATAGCCTTTCGCTCCCTGTATTTTACACCCGCCATCTTTAGAATTTGACAGAGAGTGTTCCAGTCAACATTGTCAAAAGCTTTCTCTAAGTCTACAAATGCTAGAAACGTAGGTTTGCTTTTCCTTAATCTATTTTCTAAGATAAGTCGTAGGGTCAGTATTGCCTCACGTGTTCCAACATTTCTGCAGAATCCAAACTGATCTTCCCCGAGGTCAGCTTCTATCAGTTTTTCCACTCGTCTGTAAAGAATTCGCGTTAGTATTTTGCAGCTGTCACCTATTAAACTGATAGTTCGGTAATTTTCACATCTGTCAACACCTGCATTCTTTGGTAATAGAATTATTATATTCTTCTTGAAGTCTGAGGGTATTTCGCCTGTCTCATACAAACGTGCTCACCAGATGGTAGAGTTTTGTCAGGACTGGCTCTCCCAAGGCCGTCATTAGTTCTAATGGAATGTTGTCTACTCCCGGGGCCTTGTTTCGACTTAGGTCTTTCAGTGCTCTGTCAAACTCTTTACGCAGTATCATATCTCCCATTTCATCTTCATCTACATCCTCTTCCATTTCCATAATATTGTCCTCAAGCACATCGCCCTAATATAGACCCTCTACATACTCCTTCCACCTTTCTGCTTTCCCTTCTTTGCTTAGAACTGGGTTGCCATCTGAGCTCTTGATATTCATACAAGTGGTTCCCTTTTCTCCAAAGGTCTCTTTAATTTTCCTGTGGGCAGTATCGATCTTACCCCTAGTGAGATAAGAGTCTACATTCTTACATTTGTCCTCTAGCCATCCCTGCTTCGCCATTTTGCACTTCCTATCGATCTCATTTTTGAGACGTCTGTATTACTTTCTGCCTGCTTCATTTACTGCGTTTTTATATTTTCTCATTTCATCAATTAAATTCAATATTTCTGCTGTTACCCAAGGATTTCTACTAGCCCTCGTCTTTTTAAATACTTGATCTTCTGCTGCCTTCACTACTTCATCCTTCAGAGCTACCCATTCTTCTTCTACTGTATTTCTTTCCCCCATTCCTGTCAATTGTTCCCTTATGCTCTCCCTGAAACTCTGTACAACCTCTGGTTCTTTCAGTTTATCCAGTTCCCATCTCCTTAAATTCCCACCTTTTTGCAGTTTCTTTAGTTTTAATCTACAGTTCAAAACCAATAGATTGTGGTCAGGGTCCACATATGTCCCTGGAAATGTCTTACAATTTAAAACCTGGTTCCTAAATTTCTGTCTTACCATTTTATAATCTTATAAGCTTCATTAAGCTCCAGTCTATTGGCTAACATTATCACGCTGTATTTATGAAATCACAACATTTTTGCCCACACGACTGTAATAGTATATATCCATTATACTCCACCAGCGACTTCGACATAAAAAGCAATTTCAAGCAGTTCTGAAGCGCCTTAGCATATGGCATAAATTAAAATAAAATCCCAAAATATATCGCGCAGTGTGTTTTGAATTTAATTGTGACGCGCTAAAGCGCTTTAGAACCATTGAAATATTGTTTATGTACCGAAATCCATCCATTAATGCATTGGATATCACACCTCACATGATTTCCTGGGAAAATATCACTATCATAGTTCCTCTCTATTCACAATGGCACTTCTTTAAAAAAACATTTAAATTTGAGAGAACATAAATATCGCAATGTTTTTACAAGAAATGTATGTTTCAGCCCTATAGATGAGCTAAAAGATCGCGGAGCCGTTATAGGGTTATTGACCATCGAAATAAATGGTAATGGCTCTGAGCACTATGGGACTTAACTTCTGAGGTCATCAGTGCCCTAGAACGTAGAACTATTTAAAGCTAACTAACCTAAGGACATCACACACATCCATGCCCGAGGCAGGATTCGAACCTGTGACCGTAGCGGTTGCGCGGTTCCAGACTGTAGCGCCTAGAACTGCTCGTCCACCCCGGCCGGCGAAATAAATGGTAAAAAGTGAGGTGTTTCTGTTTATTTTTTTTACTCCTTATTCTACAGTCAAGATGTTTCACCGCACCAGTATGAATACAATGAAATTGAGAAACTTATTTAATGTGTCCAGAATGAGATTTTCACTCTGCAGCGGAGTGTGCACTGATATGAAACTTCCTGGCAGATTAAAACTGCAGGCCCGACCGAGACTCGAACTCGGGACCTTTGCCTTTCGCGGGCAAGTGCTCTGCCAACTGAGTTACCGAAGCACGACTCACGCCCGGTACTCACAGCTTTACTTCTGCCAGTACCTCGTCTCCTACCTTCCAAACTTTACAGAAGCTCTCCTGCGAGACATGCAGAACTAGCACTCCTGAAAGGAAGGATATTGCGGAGACATGGCTTAGCCACAGCCTGGGGGATGTTTCCAGAATGAGATTTTCACTCTGCAGCGGAGTGTGCGCTGATATGAAACTTCCTGGCAGATTAAAACTGCAGGCCCGACCGAGACTCGAACTCGGGACCTTTGCCTTTTGCGGGCAAGTGCTCTACCAACTGAGCTACCGAAGCACGACTCACGCCCGGTACTCACAGCTTTACTTCTGCCAGTACCTCGTCTCCTACCTTCCAAACTTTACAGAAGCTCTCCTGCGAGACATGCAGAACTAGCACTCCTGAAAGAAAGGATATTGCGGAGACATGGCTTAGCCACAGCCTGGGGGATGTTTTGATTTAATGTGGTTTATGACGTTACAGTTGAATTCTATACTTACTTGTCGTGATCCTTGATAGCCAGGGGTCCTGCAACAAATCTTTGGGCAACGGAATGTGGTAAATGGACTCCAGATATTTGTCCCGGAAAGCCTCCATGTTGAGAAACGCAGCGACAGCAAACAGAATGGCTAACATCTTGCAGAGCGCCACCGCATTACTGAATACACGACCCAGGGACGGACAGAAAGCTGAAACGGATAAAGTTACATTATAATTAAGGAGACATTTAAATTTCATTTTATAATAACATGATTATCAACCATAATAATTATTTATTTGCAATCGCACACGTGTGGCTACAGTGCACACAACTGTTTTCTATTACACATCCACTCACGTTCGTTCCATACGCAGAGAAACATACCGAAATTACATTTCTTTTCATGGACATAGTTTAAACTTCAGAGCACCATAGCTGTTAGAAAATCGTAAATGTAATTAATAAAGCGGTTTGGCACAAGTGGTAACTAGTTAACGGTTGTGTTCAGCTACATATCCACAAAAAAGAGAGAAGTATCTGAGTTATCATTAATTCAATTTTTAATCAAAAGTTTCATTTTGTAGAAAGTACAGTAACGTAAAAAGCCTTATTAGTTACAGATAACAAATTGTTCATAAATAAGACAACTGCAGCTCAATATAGTTGCGAAGGTAAACAATATAATGTGCTCTTAAAGTAAGTGCTTTTTCTGAGACTGTTTGGTGAATATACACATATTCGTGGACGTTCACAGTAACTGTTAGATAACAATATTTTTTATCACAAATGTTTGCCCTGAATCATTTGTTCCACTGAACTTTAATTCGTCTCGTACTGTTGAAGGCAATCAAGAGGCCAGAGTACAACTTTCATCTTATATGACGTAGGATAGAGTTGGTGGTAGGAACCGCATGGACATAATGCAAATATAGCTAAAATGCGTAGTGAGACGTGGCTGACTGAACCGCTGGCGAGATGTGAGGCATTTATTGCCATATTGGCAGATCTGTTTCTTTTCACCAGTTGGTCTATGTTTTGATCTTCTCGCGAGCTATAAGCCTCCCACGATATCCAGAATGCTGACCACAGAACCCTTTGTACCAGCATCTTTTTTTCTGACTTGGTGTTACACTTTTTCTTTATTCTATTGCACATATATTGGTGGCAAGATGAGCCTGAGCCTGAGCCTGAAATTGATGGGCTATCCTTCCGTGATCATAATCCCTCTGACAACGCTTTGTAGGCAGCCTAAAACAAAATTTGGAAAATCTGTTGTTCTGTAGCAATTTTCAAGGATGTAAGATTTCAAGGGATTTCGTTTACTACAACTTAGTACCAAGTTTGGTTACGTCCTGCCATTGACAGGGAACATATGTCGGAAATTTTAATGGAGTGCAACACATAGCCAAGGAGACAACAAGTTTAATACCATCGGCTATGGTTTCTCTAAAAAATGGTGCTAACCTCATTCGGAAGTGAAAGGTGCACATTTAAGCCAAAGATTTTTGGAGCCAGACTGATCCGTACACAGACGAGTGGAATCCTGCACAACCGGAATTTATGAAGAGAGTATCATGTTAATTCAAAATAGAGAGACAAAGATGGTCTATTTCTCGCCAAGTCATTTCAGAAGATAATTTCATTATCCACTTTAGTTTTACTATGATCACAGTCATCTGTTTTACACGATCAGCTTATTTCGGTGATGTGGCATTTACAAAAGCTTACTCGTAATTTTATTATCACCCTGTGTCAGTGAATGTACGTCTGTCACTTAAATATATAACTGCTTTCATATGCGCGCGTGATTAGCCGAGCGGTCTCAGGCGCTGCAGTCATGGACTGTGCGGCTGGTCCCGGCGGAGGTTCGAGTCCTCCCTCAGGCATGAATGTGTGTGTTTGTCCTTAGGATAATTTAGGTTAAGTAGTGTGTAAGCTTGGGGACTGATGACCTTAGCAGTTATGTTCCATAAGATTTCACACACATTTGAACATTCTGAACTGCTGTCATAGTAGACTTAAATAGGAATAACATCCCATGCTTAGAAAAAGTGTTACGTACTAAAACTTTGCTGCGGCTATAGTGTTACTTAAACAGTTGAAAAGCATTAAATGTTGTTCTTGTACTGCTCAAGCAGGACATTATGACCACATACCTAATGTCCGGCATGTCCACACTGCCACGGATAACAGCGGCGCATGGAAACAATGAAGCGTTAGTAGGTCGCTGCAGGGAGTTGTCACCACAGCTACACGCACAAGTCACCTAATTCCCGTAAGTTCCGGGGAGGGGGGCGGTCAGCTCTCATGCCACGTTTAATCGCATGCCAGATGTGTTCGACCAGGTTCAGATCTGGAGAGGGGGCGGGGGGGGGGGGGGAGAAAGGGAAGGATGGGGGGGTCAGCATATCAATTGGAAGTCGCCACAGTGTTCCTCGAACCACTCCATCACTCTCTTGGCCTTGTGACAAGAGGCATCATCTCATTGAAAAATACCACTGCGTCAGGAAACATGATCGTCATGAAAGGGTTCGGTATCCCTTGGCTGTCATGGTGCCTTGCACGAATTCCCCTGGAGCCATGGATACCTACATGAACGTCCTCAGAGCATAATGGAGCAGCTGCCAACTTTTCTCCACCCGCAGTACGAGGGACGTTTGAAAAGTCCGTGCAAAGTCCGAGAGATGGCGCGTGTTGAGATCATGTTTAGTTAGTAGCATCTTTGGAAAGAACTCACACTAAGTTTCAGCCATATTGGTCTATTTCTTTATGTTTGGCATTCGTGTGAATCAAGGAAGTTGAGTGATTGTCAAAAAATGGACGAAGAAGAATTTCGTGTGGTGATTAAACATTTCTTTATGGAAGGAAAAACGCCTCAGGATACTAAAAAGAAGCTTGATAAACATTAAGGTGACTCTACACCTTCGATTATAACAGTTAATAAGTGGTTTTAAACTTTTTGGAGTGGTCATATGGGCACAAGCAATGCTGAACTTTCTGGACTCCCTGTGGAGATTACGATTTCAGAAATCATTGATAAAATCGACGATATTGTGATGGATGACAGAAGAGTTAAAGTGCATGAGATTTCTGGTGCTGTGGGCATCTCGAATGAACGGGTATATAATATTTTGCATAAACATTTGGACATGGGAAAGCTATCCGCAAGATGGGTTCCGCGATTGCTCACGCTTGACCAAAAAGAGAAACATGTGAAGTGTTGCAAGGATGGTTGTAAGACGTCGTGGTCTCCTGACCTTCATTGCTTACATATTCTGCCCTCACAATCATATTCCTCACATCAAGACGATTCATTTGAACCCAAACTCGATAAGATAAAGTCAATGTTGCATGAATTCATGTAAACGATATGCAAATAACTAATAAATCGCAAATACGCTCCGAGATTGAAATACTCGAGGCTGGCGTACACACACACTTTCAAGACACGACGGTCACAGGGGCTTTTAGTTTGGGAGACGCAAACCGCACGCCGGGGGCGGTCCCTTCAGAGGATGACTCAGCCTATCACTTCACTGCATTTTACACACGACAGCCTCGACCGTACCTAGCAAGATTCTAACGGATAATTATTCAAATTGAGTAGAAGCAGCTCTCAGCCATTCTGCCAAGTCAATAACAATCTTAAACTTTGTATAGAAATTTCATTAGCGAATCCTATCCTTAAGAGGTAACGACACATTCCGAAAAGAACCCAGAAATAACGTGTTCAGTTCATAACTAAAAGTGCCATTGTGATTTCTCAGAATTTTTGCAAATTAAACAATAATTTTCGTTAGTTTCATGTTTTTCTTACACTAATTAGCACTACTCCGGTACCCAAGTATCCCACTAGTTACATAAGAAATTTTGTGAATTTTTGTGTCATTTCCTTACAGTGGACGACTCCAGAAGATATTTATTGTTGAAAGTTTTTCAGGCATTGCTCTTTAGAACGTTAGGAGCGTCTGTCTGACTTCTGTGGTAGTGTGGGGGTGGAAATTGCATCTTGCAGGAGCCACAGGGTAAAGGGTACATCTCAGATTAATCCGTTGTGCAGAATGACAGAATAGCACCCAAACGCTCACATGGTTTACAGCTGTTCATAAAGAAACCGCAGGACTGTGGATGAAGCATGGATACATTACTATATTCCTGAGACCAAACAACAATCTAATCAATGGGTTACCAAGGGAGAATCTGCACCAAAAAATGCTAAGACCAGTCCTTCCGCCGAAAGGGTTATGGCGACTGTCTTCTGGGATTCGCAAGGGATAATCTTCATCGACTATTTGTAAAGGGTAAAATTATTACAGGTGCATATTATTCAATGTTATTGAACGGTTTAAAAACCGAGCTGCAAGAAAAACGCAGGCGATTGGACCGCAAAATAGACCTTTTCCATCACGACAAGGCACCAGCTCACACCTCAGCAGTTGTGGTCGCAAATGTAATGGGAAAAGGATTCCAACCCCCTATTCTCCAGACTTGGCTCCCTCGGTCTACTATTTGTTCCCCAATTTGAAGAAATGGCTGGAGGAACAAAGATTTTATTCAAACGAGGAGGTGATTGCAGCAACTAATAGCTATTTTGCAGACTTGGACAATTCCTATTATTCGGTAGGGATCAACAAATTAGAACAGCGTTGGACGCAGTGTATAATTCTAAAAGGAGACTATGTCGTAAAAATAAAAAAAACGTTTACCCCAAACACGTAAGTAGTTTTTATTTTTGCACGGACTTTTCAAACGCCCCTCGTACAACTGACAAGGGTTGTTCCCCCGAAAGACGAGGATTCGTGCAACCGCATCGGCATGGTGAAGAGTCGTTGCAGAATCGTTTGGATTTAACCCAAGTGTTTGGAATGCCATGGTGATCATGTGCTTAGAAAATTATTTCTTTTCCCACCATGGTTCGACCAGCAATGGTCGACTGATCCACAGTGAGTGCAGCACACTACTGGCTCTGCAGCTCGCCCGCTGGGTACTTACAAGTGTCCGGCGGCTCCCTGATGACGTAGCGCTTGTTGGAGATCTGCACGCGTGCGCCGTCCGGTGAAGCTGTCCGCGCGGCGGCGGTGGCCTCGCTCAGGATGTGGTCCACCCGGTCCCGCACGGCGGCCGCGGGCAGCCGCGCCGGGAACATCACCAGCAGCAGGCCGCACGCACACAGCAGCACCGACAGCACCGTCCAGCCTGGCCGACAGCGACCACCACCAACATTACCCTCCACAGCCATCCAATACTGTACTCAGGAACATGATCAGCACCAAACCTTATACAGTGAACACAAGGCACAGTGGTGCCCAACCTTTTACATCTATGTCTACATCTCCATACATATTCCGCAAGCCACCGTACAGTGAGTGGTGGGGAGTACCCTGCAGCAGCACCGCTAGTCTTTTCCTCTCCTGTTCCACTCGCAAACAGAGCGACTTAACAACGACTGACTACGCTTCCATATGAGCCCTAATTTCTAATCTTCGTGGTCCTTATGTGAAACCTATTTTGACGGCAGTAGAATCGCAAGTTGCGGACTTTCAAAATAACTACGTATCCTCAGACTCAGCGTTGCAATATCAAAAGTTTTGGCTGGTTTCATTGCCTAAGGGCTAGGATACGTAGTTCCCGCATTATAGACCAAATGCTGCTGAGTCTACAATATATGATAAGAATTATTATTATTCTCGAATCAGAAACATACAAATTTACAGTAGCCATACACATCAATAAATATGGACATATATATACACAAATTGTATTTATATTACACGTGCCCAGTACTATGCAACCTCCAAGGCACTTGGAGTGGCTTGCAGGAGATCAATCTTCGTGCAGGATGTAGGGCACAAAAGGCACTGGAGCACATGGCTTGTGGTTTGTTCATGTCCACAAACACAGGACGTATCTTCTGTTATGAAGCCCCATCTCTTCAGGTTCTCTCTGGATTTTCCAACTCCTGATCGTAATCTGTTTAAAGATTTCCACACCAACCAGCTCTCGTTGTGTCCAGGTGGTAGTTGTTCAGCTTCTGGCGTCAGCAGGTGAGGCGTCGACTTCCTCCATAACTCCAACCTTGTCTTATCTGGTGAAATGGTGAGCTTCTCGGATGTTCTCAGGAAGCTCTTTCGGGGTCTGAGCCGTTGCTGTGGTGGATTATGTCCGTGTAGAAGATGGGCACTGTCCTGTTCCACTTTCAGTCTCTCGCTGTTGGCAGCCACTGTTCTGCGTATCAATGGTGACGCTATTCCAGCCAGGCAGTAGAGCTTATCAGTTGGGGAAGGTCTTAAGCAACATGTGATCAACCTGCAGGTTTCGTTGAGAGCCTCCACGAAGATTGCAATGAATTCCGACCTAGATAAGACTTGCAATCGGGCGTACCCTGGGCGTCAGGTTACTCTAGCGGCTGATCCTTTCACACCAGAAACATCATCTTCGTCCTTTTTAGGACCACAGTTGACCATCATATCGATGAATATAGAAGGTACGATAAGAATACACACATGAATCGAATGGTCGAAGGTTCCTATCACTCGCCATTGCGAATTTTATAAATGAAAGACTGCAATTAAATAAAATCTGCAGGTACTATCTTAACGATTTAAATGATGAGTACAATAGTAGAAGTACTTTTGAGAGTGCGGTATATTTCTGCAAAACACTTATTGGTGTCGATGGTCCAATACATTCCTACTACACGTAATTAGTCACGAACAACAACATAGGTCGCGAGATATTCACTTCTAAATGCACACTGCGTCTTCACTGTGCACAAGTCGGCACTCCGAAGTTTTTCTATCTGCCGCGACCACGCGCAAACTCCTCCACTGTCCAAGTCTGTCGGTCACGCCGTAACGCCGCGGGCGCTCCGTGTCCTGAGCCGTCCTCTCCAGAGCTACCTGTCCTCTCCGGAAACTATGCTCTTCCCCACTTCCATACAGTCTCTCAATTCACGAGCACTGTGATTGGCCGGAGAGCTCGTGCCATGTCTTCAAACCAACGCACCCACACACATATTTAAGAAGATAAATATACTGGATTTACCGGTTTTTCAAAAAGTCAGAATAAATTTGAAAACTGAATAAATCACGGAATAATGTAGATAGAGAGGTACAAATTGACACACATGCTTGGTATGACATGGGGTTTTATTAGAGCCAAAAAAATACAAAAGTTCAAAAAATGTCCTACAGATGGCGCTCCATCTGATCAGAATAGCAATAAGTAGCATAACAAAGTAAGACAAAATAAAGATGATGTTCTTTACAGGAAATGCTGAATATGTCCACCATCATTCCTCAACAATAGCTGTAGTCGAGGAATAATGTTGTGAACAGCACTGTAAGGCATGTTCGGAGTTATGGTGAGGCATTGGCGTCGGATGTTGTCTTTCAGCATCCCTAGAGATGTCGGTCGATCACGATACACTTGCGACCTCAGGTAACCCCAAAGCCAATAATCGCACGCACTGGGGTCTGGGGACCTGGGAGGCCGAGCATGACGAAAGCGGCGGCTGAACACACGATCACCACCAAACGACGCGCGCAAGAGATCTTTCAAGCGTCTAGCAATATGGGGGTGTGCTAATAAAACCCAATGTCATTCCAAGCATGTGTGTCAATTTTAACCTCTGTATCTACATTATTCTGTGGTTTATTATACTGACTTGTTGATCACCCGGTACATTTAAATACGTGAAATTAAATAAATATTCCTAAGGCTGAACCATAAACACGCTCTAACACGCATAATTAAATAGATAAACAATTAACTAAACATATATGAAAAGAAAAGAAGCAAAACGTAGGCCAGGAGGTAATGTCTTTGTGCTTTCTAAAACACAGTAAACAATCGACCAATTTCTTCATGAATAGTATATATCGGTTATAAACGAAGAGAGAGATGAGTAAATATATTTCTAAGCATGCTGCTACCGTTTTTCGTGTAACAATGGTTTACTTATGGCCTGACGCGTTCGATAATAATCGGCCACTTCGACCTCCAATAACTCATGTGCTATTCAAGTTACATGCCTGTAATTTATACCGATTTAGGTTTACACTAACAGCTTTCTAAAGACACGGCGATCGACAAAATCGGATGAAGCGTTTATATTTTGGAAATTCGTTGCTGAGAGTTACTTGTATAATTTACCGTCAGATACTAAACTTTAAACTAATAGCCGGCCGGAGTGGCCGAGCGGTTGTAGGTCCTTCAGTCTTGAACCGAACGACCACTACGGGTGCAGGTTCGAATCCTGCCTCGGGCATGGATGTGTGTGATATCCTTAGGTTAGTTAGGTTTAAGTAGTTCTAAGTTCTAGGGGACTGATGACCACAGCAGTTAAGTCCCATAGTGCTCAGAGCCATTTGAACCATTTTTTAAACTAATGAAGATATTGAAAATCTGATTACACCATCAGAATCGTCATGCAAATAACATTAATGTACATGTTTCTTTTTGAGGTATCATGATTCATCTGGCTACTACTAATTTCTATACGAACTGTGAAATGTCCGCCATTAAGGCTTCAAAAAGTCCGCCATCCGTAGCACTCCCGGCATGTATCCTTCGTCGACACAAAGCACCGTCCTCGTCACAGCGGAATTCCCAGCCACGCGGCTGGACCACGCGTTGGGGCTACCCCTCTCGTCTGGCTAACGTTTGTCACCACGTGTTTGCTGCCGGGCCCCGGCATTGACGAGCGTCCTGTGCGGCCGCCCCAATTCCGAACATGTAATATTTCCAGGGCGCCACAACTCACCCGTTACCTCACAAGGTGCTCCTCGAAAACGAAGTCGTCTTCCTCCAGTGATCCCCATTTGAGGTACCGTAACATTTGTCTGTTGTTCGAACCAACAGCTAGCTCATCTAGCACTTCGCCTCTCAATTGCTTCGATGGCCTCCTTCAGTTCGACAGGGTGCGGATCCCAAACATTCAAGAATAGGTCGCACTAGCATCCTACATGTGGTCTCCTTTACAGATGAACCACTCTTTCTCAAAATTCTCCCTATAAACCGAAGTCGACCATTCACCAACCCTACCACAGTCCTCATATGCTCGTTCCATTTCATATCGCTTTACAAGATTTCCCCCTGATATTTAAACTATCTGACTGTGTCAAACAGGAAACTTGTAATACTGTATCTACTGTGTCAGACCATTACAGTTTTTTTTCATGTTTCTCCGAATTAAGGCGACATTATATGTCCTATGACGACAATGTAAAATTATCGAATTTTGTGAACCATTATCTTGGAAACTTTTTAAGACACTAACTTACAATTTTTCATAATTATTGAATCCACCTTTCTCGATACACTGAAATTGAATTACAATTTTTCATAATTATTGAATCCACCTTTCTCGATACACTGAACTAGAATTATTACTAAAATTTTATTGTAGGGCATGTTATCTTTGTTGTTCAAATACTCAGTTTTTTGACAGAATTTTATAAATAAACAATTCAGAATATTTTAATTATTCTAGTTTCATATGTGTTGAATCTCACACTTGGCATGCTGTGAAAATTTCGTGTCTCTACCATCAGTACTTTTTTAGAAAACGAATCTTTTATTTCAAAAAATGTAGTTCAGAGATACTGAGGTGTAAAACTTTTTTTATTACAAATTCTTGTGCAGACTTATATTTCTGCTCCTTTTATGCACTACAATTGCCCCAGCCCATAGTCTGTGTCTTTTTCAGTGTCACAACAGCCCAACGCTTGCCAGCTCCTTTTCTTTCTTGCTTCTTTTGCCATTTGCTGAGCAGGTAGCTCTGTTTCACGTACATGAACCTCAACCAGTTCCCACAGTTCTTTAGCTGTGTTTTATCCAAATCTTACCCTTAACTTCTCCAGAACCTTAAGTCTTTTATAGTTCCTACCATTAAAAGTTATTACAGCATTAGACACTTCCAACTTTAGCGTCATAAGGCCAACAAATACATTTTTAGGCACACAGCACCACATAACATTACCCAAGGAATCATCCACATTCTGGGTCTTCCCATGTAAACACTACTTTAGCAGCTCAGGACTTGCCAAATCTCTGTAAATAAGTTTTATTGCCTCCATTACTGCTAAAGGAAGAGAATGTTTATATGTAAATTTATGCAGGGTGCCAGAAAATTGAGATTGCCTATATCTTCACCAAATTCAACACGGTGCAGAGAACATTACCAGCCCTTGCACCTTCATCAATGCATCTAAGGCCATAGAACAGTCTCACATTAGTTTCAAACAGTTAATTACCTCAACACTTTGATTAAGTACAAAATGCTTTTCCGTTTTTGCACTTCTGACATTTAATAATTAATTTAGACACAACAACTACTCTAGCCCCAATAACCTAGTAAAGTTTAACTTCACCACCACAAAGACAGAAAGAGACAGTTTCAGAAAGAACTTGTGCAAGAATTTGCAGATCATTAATGACATTGTCCATAACATCATTACTGTTACCAATGTCACCCGTTTCTAAAGTTACTTTCCTTTTCGATGCACTAGGGGGCGTGGTCACGTCAGAAACATTATCGTGGTTTCCTTCACTGTTAGCACACGTGTTTTCAAGTACTTCAGAAGAAAATGCAGGTCTCACATGTCTGTTACCCACAAATATGCGTTTCTTGAAGCTACTTTTACGCTTAGTCATTTTATTTACGTATAAAAAGCAATAGAAGTTAGCTTACTACAAAAACAGCAGGTAATCAAACTACTTTCAATGAAAACTAGTATCAGAAGCAAAGGACTGATTTATTTATTCGTAATTCCATCTTCGGAGACGTAGCAGTAGGCCCAGAACAAAGCAATTCACAGCCTTTTAGACTGTGTAGTTTCCAAGAAATGACTGATTAGCTGTGGCAGTATATGCGTAGCTGTGACATTTGACAGCAACACATCAACATTTAAAATATTATTTGAAGGTCTCACAATTGTCTGATTTTAATGTATTATATACCAAAATGTTCAGGGAAGTCGAAAGTACGTTATGGAGTAGAAAACAGAAAATGTCAAATTTCAACGAATTTCACGTACAATGTCCCCTTAAAATGGTTCTGAGCACTATAGGACTTAACTGCTGAGATCATCAGTCCCGTAGAACTTAGAACAACTTAAAACTATTTAACCTAAGGACATCACACACATCGATGCCCGAGGCAGGATTCGAACCTGCGACCATAGCGGTCGCGCGGATCCAGACTGAAGCGCCTAGAACCGCTCAGCCACGCAGGTCCAGAGTTATGGTGAGGCATTGGCGTCGGATGTTGTCTTTCAGCATCCCTAGAGATGTCGATCGATCACGATACACTTGCGACTTCAGGTAACTCCAAAGCCAATAAAACCGAACTGGGATTCCAGCCGGACCTGTCTACTTACTTGTTTTCAATTGTTTCAGTTGTTTCTCTACGCCAGGAATGTCAGGGATGCAATATGTAGTCCCTAAGGGACTCCGTGCGTTGGTCGAACTGCGATAGAGTATGTTTATACAATTCCCCTGCGTGAAAAATTTCTTAAACGTGTAATTTAAAACTTCGGCTTTCGTTATGCTATCTTCATCTGCCAAACCAGACTGGTCAACGAGTGACTAGATGGAAGTCTTAGATCCGCTTTTCAATTTTCATAAGACAAACGTTTTCTAGCGTTCTCGTCTACATAGTTTGATAGTGTATGACGGTAGTATTGGTAGCATAGCTCTTTTCACAGACGCATGGAACTTCACTAACTCTTGTCTGTCGTTATTTGTAGGTTTCTGTTGTACCGAGAGTGCAACAACCTTTGCTTCTTCAGCACTTTCTAATTTCTTTGCTAAACCCCGGTGGGCCTTTTCCGTCCTTAATCCACTTACTAAACACATACTTGTCCAGAACACCACTTACAATCTGTCTAAAATTTGCCTGTAATTCCTCTGGGCCCATCGTGCTAGAACTAAACTACAGCAGTTCATTGTCTAAATGAGATGGTTGCAAGTTCTTATTTGCTCTTTTCCAACAGCGTCTAAATGTACGACTACATGTACATGGCTACTCTAATACTCACACTCAAGTGCTTGGCAGAGGGTTCATCGAGCCACCTTCAACACCAATTTTCTATTATTTGCGCTCTCGAACACCGGACGGAAGAAACGAACACCTATATCTTTCCGTGCGAGCTCTGATTTCACACATTTTATTAATGTGATCGTTTCTCCCTACGTAGGTCGACACCACCAAAATATTTTCGCATTCGAAGGAGTAGTTGATGAGTGAAATTTCATGAGAAGATCCCGTCGCAACGAGAAACGCCTTTGTTTTAATGATTTCAGCCGCAAATGCTGTGTTACATCCGTGGCACTCTTTCCCCTATTTCTTTATAATACAAAACATGCTGCTCTTCTTTGACATTTCTCCATGTAACCGTTAATCCTCTCTGGAAAGGATCCCACACAGCGCAGCAGTATTCCAAAAGAGGACGACAAGCGCATTGTAAATAGTCTTTTTACCAGATTTGTTGCCCCTATAAGTGTTCTGTTAATATAACGCAGTCTGTGGTTCGCCTTCTCCTCAACATTTTCTATGAGTTCTTTCCAATTTAAGCTGTTTGTAATTGTGATTCTAAGTATTTAATTGCATTTAAGGCCTTCACATATGATTGGTTTATCGTGTAATCGAAGTTTAACGGACTCCTTTTAGCGCTCATGTGAATGACCACACACTTTTTATTATTTACGATTAACTGCCAATTTTTGCACTACACAGTTAGCTTATCTAAGTCGTTAAGCAGTTTGTTTTGATCTTCCAATCACTTTACTAGACGATAAAAGAGAGCATCGTCTGCAAACAACCTAAGGCGGCTGCTCAGATTCTCTCCTTGGAGAGCGCCAGAAATCACTTCTGTTTTACTCAATGACTTTCCGTCACTTACTACGAACTGTGATCTCTCTGTCAGGAAATCGTGAATCCATAACCGAGACGATATTCCATAAGCACATAATTTGATTACAAGCCTTTTGTGAGGTGCGGTGTCAAAAACTTTCTGTAAATCTAAAGTACGGAATTGGTCTGAAACCCCTTGTCGATACCATTCAACACTTCCTGCGAGCAAAGAGCTAGAAGTGCTTCATAATAACGTTATTTTCTAAATCCGTGTTGACTATGTGTCAATAGACCGTCCTCTTCGAAGTAATTCATAATTTTCGATCAGAATATATGTTTCAAAATCCTGCTGTGTATCGACGACAATGATATTGGCCTGTAATTCAATGGATTACTCTTATTGCCTTTCTCGAATATTGGTGTGACCTGTACAACTTTCCAGTCTTTGGGTACGATCTTTCGTCGAGTGAGACGTATGGAAGTTTGAGTTCGGCCGTGAGTGACGCTCGGGTAGCCAAATGGTAAGACGACCGCTCGAGATAAGCGGTAAATTCGGGTTCGAATCCCTGTCTGGCACAAATTTTCATTGTCGTCTTTCCATTAAACATCTGACGGTAGTCCACAATCACAACTGCGAATATATTTTATATATTTCACAACGGTTGTGGTCGCCCCAGTCTGAAGGAACGTTACATAGTAATTCGGAATAACAAAGGAACTGCAATATTTGACATGTTATAAAGTCATTACTAGCAGCTTCACACAGCCTACAGATGTAGCTGCAGTACTTCAACGCAGTTTATTCGACAGCAACAACAAGCCACTATCACTTCAGTCACAATCAACAACAATAAAAAGAAGCTCTCAGCCTCATACGACCCGAAGAGAAGCTATTTTTTCGGAAAGTGATCGCTTATGAGCTACTTAACAGATAGAAAAAACTGAACATAGGGGAGACCTTTGACCAAACACTGAGATGAGTGTCATCTGCTCCAGGCTCATCGTCACCCTACCTTTCCCCGTCTCTGTCGTCTCTCTCTCTCTCTCTCTCTCTCTCTCTCTCTCTTTCTCTCTTTCTCTGTATCTCTCTCTCTCTCTCTCTCTCTCTCTGTCTGTGTCTCTGTCTCTCTCTCTCTCTCTCTCTCTCTCTCTCTCTCTCTCTCTCTCTCTCTCTCTCTCCCTCTCTCTCTCAGTACTGGCTCACGCCCTGCCACCCACACACATTGAGAGACAGAGTGAGATAGTATATTTTCATGTTATGTGAGGTGAGTTAACAATGCGAATATTGTTTTCCAATTCCCATTGTTCAGAATGTTCAAATGTGCGTGAATTTCTAAGGGACCAAACTGCTTAGGTCATCGGTCCCTAGACTTACACACTACTTAAACTAACTTATGTTAAGAATAACACCCACACCCACGCCCGAGGGAGGACTCGAACCTCCGGTGGGAGGAGTCGTGCAGTCAGTGGCATGGCGCCTCTAACCGTGCTCCCCCTCCGCGCGGCCCAATTCCCATTTTCAACTGCTTCTCTGAGAAGGGGAGTCTAATTAACACACTCATTTGAATCAATTCTATGCTCGCTCTTCCCAGTTCTGCATCTTTCTGTTTATCGTACGTTGCAAGCATTGCGTAACTTCACCAACTGACATCAAGAGACTTACTCCCACAAAACAGTCAGCACCAGTGTAAAGAGAGGAATGTTTCAGAATTTTGGGCACTCACCAATCCACCAGCCGTTGATGGGGTCTTCGGCGCCGCCTGTAGTGAGGTAGGCCAGGGCGTGGCCGAGGCGGAAACCCAGCTGCTGCACGGCCAGCACCGCTCCTGCAACACAAGCCTCCTCTGAGGAACAGGCAGGCAGCTGGCGTTTGGGGAAGCAAAAAGCAAAGATTATAGTTACTCCGTCTCAACAACTGACCGTCTGATCTAGGTTACATCATTATTTTTGGAAAAATGTTAAGAAAAGCTGGTGCTAGTGTTGATAAAGTGACGATCCGGTTCTTTCGATGGAAACTGGACTCTGTTCCTGTAGAACTGTATCATTTACCTTTGTATGTCCTTCCTTTTGATTGGAGGTCCAAGGGACTTGACAGTTGATTGCTACTACATATAGTCTGCGAAACCAGATAGAGATGTTGGCCACTAATGCGTCCTGTATAAGGATAGTATTAACCCCCTCAGCGTCAGCTAAGGCCTGAAGATACTGCACTGAAGCACCGAAACTGGTAGCCAAACAATAAATGACGTCGTACGGATGGCTGCAGATGTTCCATTTCATTACATATGTACTGTACGTATGAAAATGTAAACAGATATGCCATTTTATTTATGGGTTGAGATTGATCGTTATGCTTGTGCCAAAACTGATAGGGTGCTTCGGGTGGCTACAACTACACAAACCGCTAAGTTTGACCGTCTTGTGACTTCGTCTCAGCAACGAACGATTAACGGACGTTCCTTATTAATTTGATAAAGAGTTTGACGACGCTACGTGGGCTGTCCTAGGGAGGGGTTTAAATTTTCCGCAAACTCCAACTACTGTGCCCATATCAGCTATCATCAGTGCCTTGAAAGAAGTTGCATGCTACTTTTCCAGTGTAAGGTAGGAAGAGTGTCGGGCGATTGTTAAGTCTTGTCCACATTGAAGTAATATCCCCTGTGCAGAGAGGGCGGCACCACCAAGACTTAGTAACGGTGCAACTCAGCTGTTCTCTATGCTGACAAAGGAAGATCCACTGTGTTCTTACCAAGTTACGTCTACAATTTTAAGATGTGCAGGCTGTCGGACGTTCCCACATAGGTTCAAAAGCGTTCTACGAACTCAGTAGTTCGGAACAAGGTCCAGCACCTGAAATCCGTCGTGAAAAGACGAGGTGCGGTTCCTCCGACATTACTTCCTAAGAGACACAAGACAGATGTACCTCTGCGGCCGATATTAAGTAACCTGGAGTCTCCTACATACCAGGGTTATTTGGAAAGTAAGGTCCGATCGGTCGCGAAATGGAAACCAGAACGAAAATCAAAAATGTTATATTTGCAGTAGTTAGCTGCACCTTCCAGCTACTTATATATACAGATGCCGGATATACTAGGGTATACTAGGGATTCTGTCCAACGCACCTATCCAAAGCTCCCTCGGATTTTCATTGGGGTTTCCATTTCGCGATCGATATGACCATACTTTCCGAATATCCTTCGTATTACATTGCTGAGTATTAAGGTTCACTCTTGTGACCTTCTTTTCGCAAGTCTCCTCACCAGATCGGGAGTTTATCAGATTTTATCAACAGGCTGAAGACTATGAGGCTCGGCAGCTCGGATTTGCTGTTTAGTTTACATTATTTACAAAATTTCCGCTCGCAATGTCCTAATCGTTGTTTGAAAAACAATTTAAGAAACAGATTATGACCTTCCTCCACCTCATACATTCCTCAGCTTCTTTTTTTTATTTAATAATGAATTTTATTAACAAGTTGGTGCGTTGTAATGGGAAGGCGCTTGTCACCCTTGGTGAACAACGTTTTTATGGAAGATTTTGAAGACACGAAGTTGAAATATACAAATTTTAAGCCTCTCATCTTTTGGAAGTATGTAGATGACACTTTTGTAGCGTGGTGAGGAGAAACTCCACAAATTCTTGGACCATCTGAATTCCATTCACAGCAATATTCAGTTTACCAAGGAGCTCGAGAAGGATGGATGCTTCCTTTCATCGATGAATTTCTTCACTCTGGGACAAAGTTGTCTTTCGGAATCCGAAATATAAAGCGTTCGTTGTGCAAGTAACAAGGCTAATGGCACTAACAATGTTAGCACAAGACTTCGTTCAAAGTAAGAGTCAGTTTCAAATTTGGATACACCAAACCTAAATTGTATTTGTCACAATTTACTGAAAAAACACTAGTTTATACCTCTAAACAAGTACTGCTCCCTATTGTTGTTGTTGTTTTTGTTGTTGTTGTTGTTGTGCTCTTCAGTCCTGAAACTGGTTTGATGCAGCTCTCCACGGTTCACATGGTTCAAAAATGGTTCAAATGGCTCTGAGCACTATGGGACTTAACTTCTGATGTCATAAGTCCCCTAGAACTTATAACTACTTAAACCTAATTAACCTAAGCACATTACACACATCCATGCCCAAGGCAGGATTCGAACCTTCGACCGTAGCGGTCGCGCGATTCCAGGCTGTAGCGCCTAGTACCGCTCGGCCACTCCGGCCGGCAGCTCTCCATGCTGCACTATCCTGTGCTGCTTCATTTTCCAGGACGTACTGCAGCCTACATCCTTCTGAATCTGCTTACTGTATTCATCTCTTGGTCTCCCTCTACGATTTTTACCCTCCACGCTGCGCTCCAATACTAAATTGGCTCTGAGCACTATGGGACTTAACGCCTGAGGTCATCAGTCCCCTAGAACTTAGTACTACTTAAATCTAACTAACCTAAGGACAACACACACACACATGCCCGAGGCAGGATTCGAACCTGCGACCGTAGCGGTCGCGCGGTTCTGGACTGCAGCGCCTAGAACAGCTCGGCCACCCCGGCTGGCAATTCTATTCAATACCTCCTCATTAGTTACTTGATCTACCCATCTAATCTTCAGCATTCTTCTGTAGCACCACAATTCAAAAGCTTCTATTCTCTTCTTGCCCAAACTATTTATAGTCCATGTTTCACTTCCTTACATGGCTACACTCCATACGAATACTTTCAGAAACGACTTCCTGACATTTAAATATTTACTCGATGTTAACAAATTTCCCTTCTTCAGAAACGCTTTCCTTGCCATTGCTAGTCTACATTTTATATCCTCTCTACTTCGACCATCATCAGTTATTTTGCTCCCCAAATAGCAAAACTCCTTTACTACTTTAAGCGTCTCATTTCCTAATCTAATTCCCTCTGCATCACCCGAATTAACTCGACTACATTTGCACCCTATTAAAACACTTCAAATAGAGAAAAATAAAAAGAAGTAAATTAAGGTTTAATGACCCAGAAAGACTGAACACCTTAGATGGACAACGTGGTTTAGCGATGTTCGCATGTGCCGCTGTACGTTTTGGAGACAAATCAGTACATTTCCCTTACAATTATACCAGTATGTCGTATGGAATAATATTATGAAATAAATCACCTAAAAGAAAGTTTTCGTAATATCAAAACGCTTCAAAAGGACACTTGGCGGTAACCATCTACTAACAATCACAGAGACATTTTTTAAAAGAGTTAGGTATTTTAACTGCTACTCCCCGCTATATATAATCGCTTATGATTTTTCTTTTAAATACCCTATCCTAGTACAAAACGAATAATAATTTCCACAATCCGAGATTTGACAAAATCTAATTAATTCTGCTATGACAAAATTTTCTGATTAACAGGCAAAGGATGTAAAATTTCTTACAAATAGCAAAGTTAAGACGTAGCTGAACACTGAGTACGGATGTCTCTATAGAGGACGATACTGCACAAAATTTGGTGTGTACCCCCATCAGACCGGACAAATAAAAAATTGCAAAAAGTTAGGGTGGTGGTTTTAAAACTGCAGGTAGTCTCCCCCCACGTGAGTAACATGCGCAGAACGTTCATACGACCAAGTGAAAGTATCAGAAAACTCCTTCTGTGGAATGTTGTTCAATTCACATGTCACACTGAACGTCATTTATACCGTCAAAGCGTTGAGCGTTAACCCTTCATGCAAATTTCTGAAGTTTGTGGTTTTATTGCAGGTTCGTAGGCTTATTGATAACATCGAGTCACGTCGCCTGCGATGAGTTTTTCCAGAAAAAATTTGTCCGCGTTTTGCCTTTCAGTTAAGTTTGGCAAAGCGTCTACACGTCGCTTCTTCAAAGCTTTCTAAAGTATGCCTTGAACAATTTGATTTAGAGATGTTAGTCCATTGCGATTTGTGACACAACAACATTGACACAGTACGGCCGTACGTCCACTACTTAACTCTGCTTGTTCACAACTGAGTGCTCGAATGCTTACATCTACATCTACATACATACTCCGCAATCCACCTTACGGTGCGTGGCGGAGGGTACCTCGTACCACAACTAGCATCTTCCCTCCATGTTCCACTCCCAAACAGAACGAGGGAAAAATGACTGCCTATATGCCTTTGTACGACCCCTAATCTCTCTTATCTTATCTTTGTGGTCTTTCCGCGAAATGTAAGTTTGCGGCAGTAAAATTGTACTGCAGTCAGTCTCAAATGCTCGTTCTCTAAATTTCCTCAGTAGCGATTCACGAAAAGAAAGCCTTCTTTCCTCTAGAGAGTCCCACCCGATTTCCTGAAGCATTTCCGTAACACTCGCGTGATGATCAAACCTACCAGTAACAAATCTAGTAGCCCACCTCTGAATTGCTTCTATGTCCTCCCTCAATCCGACCTGGTAGGGATCCCATACGCTCGAGCAGTACTCAAGAATAGGTCGTATAAGTGTTTTATAAGCGGTCTCCTTTAAAGATGAACCGAAAATTCTACCAATGAACCCCACAACTGCCATTACATGCTTGTCCCACTTCATATCGCTGTGCAATGTTACGCCTAAATATTTAATCGACGTGACTGTGTCACTACTAATGGAGTATTCAAACATTACAGGATTCTTTTTCCTATTCATCTGCATTAATTTACATTTATCTATATTTAAAATTAGCTGCGATTTTTTACACCACTCACAAATCCTGTCCAAGTCATCTTGTATCCTCCTACAGTCACTCAACGACGACATCTTCCCGTACACCACAGCACCATCAGCAGACAGCCGCACATTGCTATCCACCCTATCCAAAACATCATTTATGTAGACAAAAAACAACAGCGGACCTACCAAACTTCCCTGGAGCACTCCAGATTATACCCTCATCTCCTATGAACACTCACCATCGAGGACAACGTACTGGGTTCTATTACTTAAGAAGACTTCGAGCCACTTACATACTTGGGAATCAATCCCATATGCTCGTACCTCAGTTAGGAGTCTGCAGTGGGGCAACGAGTCAAAGGCTTTCCGGAAATCAAGGAATATGGCATCCGTCTGATACCCTTCGTCCATGGTTCGCAAGATATCATGTGAAAAAAGGGCGAGTTGCGTTTCGCAGGAGCGATGCTTTCTAAAGCCGTGCTGATGCATGAACAGCAACTTCTCTGTCTCAAGGAAATTCATTATATTCTAACTGAGAATACGTTCGAGAATCCTGCAACAAACCGATGTTGAGGATATTGGTCTGTAATTTTGTGGATCCGTCCTTCTACCCTTCTTATATACAGGAGTCATCTGCGCTTTTTTTGAGTCGCTCGGGACATTACGTTCGGCAAGAGATTCGCGATAAATGTAAGCTAAGAACCCAATGCAGTAAAGTACTCTCTGTAAAACCGAATTCGAATCCCATCAGGACCTGGCGATTTATTTATTTTCAACCCATTCAGCTGCTTCACAACCCAAGGGATGTCTATCACTATGTCCTCCATACGGGAATCTGTACGAGATTCAAACGGCGGTATGTTTGTACAGTTATTAGTACAAGGCACCACCGTAGCTGCTGCGCTGACATCGCTAATACGCAGGGAATAAAATCAGCCTCGGAACCTTTTGGACAGGCCGTGAACATCAGTTTACTGTCACTCGTTCGTCAAGAAAGCTAAAGAAAGCCCTTCGGTGAAGATTTTATTTAATCGCGTTGTCGGCTTCAATCTGGGTACAGTATGGCAGTCTGGGTTATGAGTGGTTATGCTTTCACCGGAATTGACTACAATAACAGCGGAACGGACAGAAATCTATATTGTCTCAAAAATTTTCACCGACTAATATTAGTGATTCCAGATCAGCACGTTTCCTCATTAAGAATTTATGCATAGGAAGTAGTAATTAGCCCGTTACGTACGACGTACTGTAACTGCTAGCAGGAGGGCAGCATTTACTGGACAGATTGCGGCATTGGGAGAAGCGAAACTGAACTCCTTTTGAGTAAAGACAGTCATCATAGACTGATAAGTCATTGCAGAACCCCATTTACCGACTTCCATTAGAGAGTGAAACAATAGGTCAAGGAATTTTGAAATAAAGAGTCCATGCTAATACAAGAGTTAACAGTCTTTAAGTCTATAAGATTAAGGAGTTTCAAAACCACAGTCTCACGTCTGGGATTCAGCAATGGTTGCTTCCAGAAATATTTGAATCACATCGGTTTTACCTTATCCACACAGCGTTAATATAGTGGAGAGGAGAACTCTAACAATATCTTCTTCGGTTGGACAATTTGGTGCACCTCTACAAAAGTTGTGTTGTGAGGTCTTAATAAAAATAAAATGTACACAGCTTACTTCAGTAATATCTCTCTTATTCGGGTAACTGATTATAAGATTTAAGCTGTTTATCTGATTAGACTGTATTATTCGTTGTCAATGTTACATCGAAGGCTGTAGGAATCAATCTCAAATATCACTTAAAAAGAAAAAAATGCATTCATTCATTTTGTGTTTATGCAGGATGAGAAAACTAGAAATGACGTGGAAAATATGTATAAGAATGATGCAGAAATGATCCTAGTTAATGAACAGGAGAACTGCCCACCACAGTAAATGATGGAACCAACGACTTCTGATGGTCCAGTAGGGTACTGCCACATATCTGAGCACGCGTATCTCGAGCATGGTATGTCCCAACTAGGTTTCTTCTCGGTCTCCTCATAGTTGAGAGAGCAATAGGAGGAGATGTGTTTAGTGACCAGTATTGGTGCTCACGGTAAAAGAGTGCGTGTTCCTTGTTGAGTGTTACGGGAACCACACTTCGTGGAAAACTTGTGCGGCACTGTTTGTGCAAGAGTATCAGACGGGAAGTGTTCCAGAAAAACTCCAGCAAACTTAGTGGCTCTGTAGAGAATAAAAAGCGTAGCTAAAGTCATTGCCATTACAAATATTTTCCAGTCAAGTTTTAGTTTGCCCAGCCTGTATGACCTAACTGTATTTTGTCTCTGTGTTGCAAATATACCTTCATCATGAGATCTTTTCGAAACTCAATTAATATTGCTGTAATGGAGAGAAGGATAGTTGCAATTCCAATGAGTACTTCACACAGCCGTAGAAACCGCTTCTCATGTTAATATTTCTAAGAACATGAAGAAGACGCACAGCCTTCGAGGCGTATCGCGACGTAACACTGTTTGGAGAAGCTTTTAGCGAATTATCACTTTCGAGTGACTCCCTCAATCCGGTTGCCGGCAAAGTTATACCGCACACGCGGATCGTTTTCAGCGATGGTTAGTGTCTTTGTAGTGGGGCCCTCTTTTGACGTATCCGAAGTTTACCAATACTGCTATGCGTACCACCGACAGCAGCATGACTGGCTGGTGGGTTTCCCACAACCACCAAGCAGCTCGTCGTCTGGATCACGGGGCCCTGGGTTACGTTCCTGGCCAGGTCGGTGACTTCATCAGCTCTGGACTGGGTGTGTGTGTGTCGTCCTTGTCACTCATGTAGTGTTCATCACTAGGCGACTCGTCAGAGTGGCGTTTAATGGAAAGACTTGCTGCCGTACAACGGCAAAAGGGTTTCCTGGCAAATAAAGAAATACGATTATATCATTTTTACCTAAGCGTAGGTGGCAATGAGAGAAAAGGATTTCTGAACTTCTCCTGTTACAGTTTTAAAACGAGATAGACATTTGAAGACCGCGCTTTCGACAAAATTTATCCTTAGCGTCCGAACCTTGTCTGTGTTCTAAGCAGGTACGGAAGACAGCTTACGCAGTAGCACAAAGTGCCTTTTAAAGTGCAGTATACGGGCAGAAAACGCTTGTAGCTGGACGTGACTGGTGTTTAGTGCCATTAAAACTACTTTGTTCGGTTTCTGAAGACAAGTTATAGGAAATACATAACAAAATAAAGACAGAAAAATAAGTAAATGACCATTTATTTGTTATGTATCCTAAAACATTATCCTGTGAAAATGGTTGTCAGCTGTGTGTGCAAGAATATCAACAGATAGCCATGTATTCTGAATGATGAATATGATACATGTGGTGTCTGTTGTTTCGGGAATGCTCGAAACAACACACACTCCATATATAGAATTATGGTGACGGTGTAGGTGCACACCACACGAGATACCGCGAGTAATAAGGCTTATGAACAGGGGCACAACATCAGTAGTTTGTGGTATAAAAATGGTTCAAATGGCTCTGAGCACTATATGACTTAACGTCTGAGGTCATCAGTCCCCTAGAACGTAGAACTACTTAAACCTAACTAGCCTAAGGACATCACACACAAAACCGTATCAAAAACCCTACACTATTTCCTGTTAATGAACACTGTATCAAAATTCCTTCTATAGTTCCTGAGATTATGTTTCACATACAGAGAGAAATAGCGACTGAAGACTTTATTTTATAACAAGTATCGATGATTCCACCGACTTCTGCCATTCACCGCTAGACAGCAATGGCATTATTTTATCAATGGTAGGGAGTTTAATTCAACATAAATTGGCCAAGTACACTGACGGGAAAAAATTTCAACAAAAACAAACACTTAATGTAGAGTAATGAAATTTTGACATTACATTAGCCTAGGTAATATATTTGAGTAATTAATATCGTAAGATCATAGGTTAATGTAAGCACGAGATAAGCCATTGCAAATGTGAAATGATGGTACATTAAAAGTTGTTGTAACAACCAGAATATTCAGTGCAAGCATGCAAACAAACGTGGGTGCGTTGCGTAGTACAGGTGCCTGATATCAGTTTGTGGGATGGAGTTCCTTGCCTACTACACTTGGTCGGTCAAAATAGGGACAGTTAATGCTGTTTGTGGACAACGCTGGAGTTGTCGTCCGAGTTCCATATGTGCCTGACAGGAGACAGACTTGGTGATGGAGCAGACGAAGGTAACATGTCGACACTTTGTAGAGCATACTGGGTTACAACAGCGGTATGTGGGTGTGCCGTTATCCTGTTGGATAACACCCCTTGGAATACTATTCATGAATTGCGGTACAACAGGTCGAATCAAAAGACTGACGCACGGTGAGTGGTGCGTGGAATAATCATGAGAGAGCTCCTGCTGACATACGAAATCGCACCCCAGACCGTAAATCCAGGTGCAGGTCCAGTGTGTATAGCACACAGACAGGCTGATTGCAGGCCCCCAACTAGCCTCCCTCTAACCAGCACTCAGCCGTCGCTGGCACCGACGTAGAACCAGCTTCCATCAGAAAACACAATAGACCTCCTCCCTGCCCTCCAATGAACCCTCGCTTGACACCACTGAATTCGCAAATGGCGCTGATTTGGGACCAGTGAAATGCACGCTACAGCGCGTCGGTCTCGGGGGTGTCCTTGGAGTAACCGATTTGCAGCAGTTCGTTGTGACAATGTCGTGTCAGCTGCTGTTCAGATTCCTGCTGCTGATGCAGTACGATGCCCTAGAGCTATACGCCGAACACGGAAGTCTTCCCTCTCGGTAATGCCACATGGCCTTGCCGAGCCCAGTGCTGCGGCGCGGTTCCTTCCGTCCCTTTACGACGAACCTGCACCTACCTGTGAACATTGTCTCAGCAGATCATCAGTAGGGAAGCCGAGCGAAACCTACTGTACTTCGACGTGAACCAGGCTGCAATTAAAGTCACTAATCTACCTTTCGGGAGAAAGTTTTCACACGAAACGAAAGGTTGGAATTTTTGTGCTTAATTAATATATTCTGAAACTTAGGTGAACAAGTATCACTGCCAAGCCCGTGCTAGTCTTAATGCAGTCACTCACAATCCCTTTCACTCACGTTTATGGTGTGGCATTTCCCGAAAACGTAATAACTACAAAAATTGAGAATACTCGCCAAATACCTAATGCAGTCACACTTTCTAGCCACCGACCTGATCAATACGCCACTCGGAATTTATGTCTTTTCTCGTCAAAAAATTCACTTAAAAATTCCGAAATTTCTACACACGCATCGCAATAATTATGCCTTCACTTTACATCACTTTTGATGTATGAAACAGTGCTAGATCCGGAACTTATCATTTCCGTCGGAAGTACTACTACACACGTCCGATCTGTTTCATGGCTAGGCTCCGACTCGTCTCTAGAATACTCTAAGTCTTCTCTACCAGCAGAGAAAGGCACGCGAAAAATATTGCTTTACCATTGGTCAGTTTACTCAACAGCCAATAGCAAAGCAACCTTCTCCAGCGTCAGTCTGCGCTTTGCATCAATAACCAATCGCAAAATAGTAAACCTAACGACTGCGCTTTTTACCGACGTAATTATCTGTTTTGTTTACGCATAAAGTTATTTACTATTGTTATTTATACCTGAATTAACTTTCCCTTTACCATAAACTTACTTTACAAATCTATTGTACAAAATCCTCTTTGTGCACCTCCATACTTCTTCGAAATGTTCCCTCACCAAATCCCACAACATAATTCGTTAAATAATTATCTTCATATTAACCTTAAACCACAGTCATTCATCATTCATATTGCTAAAACACATTTATGACATTTTACATACACAAAAAGACATAATAACACTTTATGAAAATACTAGAACAGTTATGAAAAACACTCTAGTGGGCACAATCGAAACTAAATCACAGTCCCCTATCCAATACTGTCCTCTATCGGCTGATACATAAACTACGTGCTCGTCCAGTCTCGCGTCACCATGTCACTAAGACACATCTCCCACTAACCGCCCCGAAGCCAGGATCGGTATACGGCGCTACGCCTCACCAGTATTCTTGTGCCCACCGCTGCCAGGAAATTGTACAGTGGCTGTATACCTACTAAGTCCTTCTGCAGCTCCTCGTAGTCCTATCACACCACCCCGTTCAAACTCAGAGAAGTGTTGACAATTGTGTATTTGTCGCCTTAAGTCAGTCTTGACTGACAACAAAACAGCAAGACCAATCTCAAAGGTAACTAACGCTTACGACCGTTGCAGCGTGTATTTACAACAAACCTGGTTTGCATCTTTATGGTGGAGCTACTAGCGCCTCTCTTATGTGACTGATGCGAAACTTGAAAAGACATCATCTCTCATCCTTAGAATTATGCCTACCAACTTTCGTTTATGTCACACAAATCTTTCTTGGTGTTATGATTTTTCCCCATCAGCATATATATAAATTATACAAACAAATCTTCCCCGTGAATCAGTCTATCTGTTAGTGAAAACAGTATCAACATCCCCGCAGTAGTTCCCGAGATTAGCCAAAACAGATAGACAGAAATGTGGGTATGGTATTTTTGGCCACGAGTCACCTCCTGGGTCGCTTGACGGTCTGGTGTAAGTCTTTATTTGACGACACTTAAACTACTTGCTCGTCATTGATGAAGAAACGATGATAATGGCAACAAACACCTCAATACATGAGTGGAGAGAATCCCCGACCCGGCTGGGAATTGAACAAACGGCCCCTTGAGCGAGAGTCAGCACGGCTAACTGCAAGACCACGAGCAACCGAGCAAACAGCAAGAAACGGTGCCAGGAAGGCTTTAATTAATGTATTTACAGAAGAATATAAATACAGTAGAACCTCATTTAACCGCCACTTTTGGGATCAGGGGGTAGTCAGAACGCTAAAAAAGTCGGATAATCTGGGGAGAATTAAACGAACTTACGAAGCTCAAGACGATATACTAAATCAAAGTAAAAAAAAATCCTTTTCTAATAAAGGAAATGGAAAACAAAAGTTGTAAACGCTGAAAATCTATTTGAAAATGTAAAATGTTTTTGTTTCCATTTCTTAAACCTTAACTTTGGGCATGCATCACGCCACTTGTTTTCCCAGAATATCTTCATAGCTGTAGAGGGTTGGCTGTTGTTCCAAATATTTGAGGGCAGTCTCGTACGCATCCTTCGCTGCAGAGTTGCTGATCTTTTCGTCTTCTTCCTTTCCTTCATCAACTGACTACACTTCCTCAACACTATACAGTCGCAAAACAAGGGATTAACTATGACCATCATGTGCTTCATTGGTGGCAGCACCAAAGTCACCGTCTGCTAGCCATATCCCTACATCAGCAGGCTGCAAATACCTGGAAGTCCATTCTCTTGATTTAGACTCGGAAAACCCTTCTTCCATAACTTTTGTAGAGAGGTTTGATTAACTTCTTCCACAGCTTGAGTAACTGCGTTAATTTCATCTTTTATGTTGAGGGTTTTCATTGTTTCAATAACATTACAACCCTCTTCTGTCTTCTCTGACAAACCGCTGACGCATTTACTCCTGTAACGCCGTTTTAACACTCAAGAGCTGCTTCGTCCATTGGATGGAGTAATGAAGTCACGGGGCGGATGGGGAGGAAGGAGGCAACAACATAGCTTTTATGACGCCTTCTTGAAGTTCAGACTATTTCTTAACAGCCCGAGCAAACGCATTAAAAACCATTCTTTAAGCAATGCGCTCTTTTGAGCTTTGTAAGAAATAGGATATACGACACGTTAAAGTTTTTGAACGAGCATGGCTCAGAGCATTGGACCTGTTGTGACAGGAATAAAGTCGATCGATAATGCTGGCACACCGTTCGGTGCAGAGCGAAGACGGACAGTTGGACACATGGTTGGAGGAGTCGGTTAATCGAAGGTCACACAGTCGAAGTTCTACTGAAGAAGATATACACTACTGGACATTAAAATTGCTACACCAAGAAGAAATGCAGATGATAAACGAGTAATCATTGGACAGTTATATTATACTAGAATTGACATGTGGTTACATTTTCACGCAATTTGAGTGCATAGATCCAGAGAAATCAGTACCCAGAACAACCACCTCTGGCCGTAATAACGGCTTTGATACGCCTAGGCATTGAGTCAAATAGAACTTGTATGGCGTGTACAGGTACAGCTACCCATGCAGCTTCAACACGATACCACAGTTCATCAAGAGTAGTGACTGGCGTATTGTGACGAGCCAGTTGCTCGACCACCATTGACCAGACGTTTTCAGTTGGTCAGAGATCTGGAGAATGCGCTGGCCAGGGCAGCAGTCGAACATTTTCTGTATCCAGAAAGGCCCGTACAGGACCTGCAACATGAGGTCGTGCATTTTCCTGCTGAAATGTAGGGTTTTGCATGGATTGAATGAAGGGTAGATCCACGGGTCGTAACACATCTAAAATGTAACGTCCACTGTTCAAAATGCCGCCAATGCGAACAAGACGTGACCGAGGCGTGTAACCAATGGCACCTCATACCATCACGCCGGGTGATATGCCAGTATGGTGATGACGTATATATGCTTCCAATGAGCGTTAACCGTGATGTCGCCAAACACGTATGCGACCATCACGATGCTGTAAACAGAATCTGGATTCATCCGAAAAAAAGACGTTTTGCAGCGAGGCTCGTCGTTGAGTACGCCATCGCAGACGCTCCTGTCTGTGATGCAGCGTCAAGGGTAACCGCAGTCATGGTCTCCGAGCTGATAGTCCATGCTGCTGAAAACGTCGTCGAACTGTTCGTGCAGATGGTTGTTGCCTTGCAAACGTCCCCGTCTGTTGACTCAGGGATCGAGACGTGGCTGCACGATCCGTTGCAGCCATGTGGGTAAGATGCCTGTCATCTCGACTGCTGGTGATAGGAGGCCGTTGGGATCCAGCACGGCGTTCCGTATTACCCTCCTGAACCCACCGATTCCATATTCTGCTAACAGTCATTGGATCTCGACCAACGCAAGCAACAATGTCGCGATACGATAAACCACAATCGCGATGGCTACAATCCGACCTTTATCAAAGTCGGAAACGTGATGGTATGCATTTCTCCTCCTTACACGAAGCTTCACCACAACGTTTCACCCGCAACGCCGGTCAACTGCAGTTTGTGTATAAGAAATCGGTTGGAAACTTTCCTCATGTCGGCACGTTGTAGGTGTCGTCACCGGCGGCAACCTTGTGTGAATGCTCCCAAAAGCTAATCATTTGCATATCACAGCGTCTTCTTTCTGTTGGTTAAATTTCGCGTCTGTAGCGCGTCATCTTCGTAGTGTAGCAGTTTTAATGGTCAGTAGTGTAGCAATACACACGATCAACATTTTTAGTGAATGGCTTGAGCGTATAAAGAGTTAAGGCAGAGTTAGGGGAGTGGGGTGTAAAGCGTGAAGAAGAGCTTACCTATGAGCGCAGGCGCCGCCTCCGAGACGACGTTGTCGTCGAGGTAGACGAGCCCGTGCACCAAACTGGACGCCCCTCCCAGTCCCCGGGCCAACTGCAGGATCGCCAGCAGCGTCACCGTAATGTAGCACGGGTGCTCCACCGTCACTGCAGGCGTCTGCCCGCACAGCGTCGCGTTCACCCCGTCCGCTGCAACACGTGCCACACCGTATCTCGTCTACGGCAGTAAAAGAGCAGTGCATCCATGTTCGAGCACTGAGATCATCCAGACAAGGTAGCGGGCACCGTTGTTCCAAAGATACCAACAGACTGAAGCTTTCAGTGAACCCGATTAGACACCGGGTACTGTTCTATAAGGGATAGTCAAATGAAAACTGGACCAGTGGTGGTGGTAAGTTCCTAAGGGACAAAACTGCTGAGCTCATCGGTCCCTAGGCTTATGTACTACTTAAAGTAACCTAAACTAACTTACGCTAAGGACAACACACACACCCATGCCCGAGGCACGAATCGCACCTCCGACGGGGCAGTCGCGCGAACTGTGGCAAGGCCCCCAAGACCGCGCGGCTACCGAGCGCAGCTGGGCATATGAAAAAAAATAAGTAAAATGTATATTGCTCGAACAGTCCACGGGTATAATGCCGGTTCATGGTGTCCAACGGGCTCAATATATCGGAAATCAGACATATCGCCTTCGTCAGATGCGCTGACGAACTGAGCTCCTGAGGGCGGTCGGCCGACGCTACGACAGATTCCGACGCCCACGTCTTCACGACCGCCGGCGCGCGGGCGCGGACGGCGAAGAGAGCGGCCCGGGGGTGAAGGGATTTAAACCGGCCGCCCGCCCTCGGGAGCTCAGTTCGTCAGCGCACCTGACAATGGTGACATGTCTGATCGCCGAATCCCTTAGAACCAGCAGTTCGAACAACAAATACGACGGGAGAAACTGAAGAATCACAAACTGTATATAATTTCAAAAGTAGCCGCCATACCTGTTCAGACTTTTATTCCACTATGAGACAAAACGGTCAGTGCATTCATAGAAATATGTTTGCCCTACGGAATCATGGTTGCACCCAGGAATACACGACTTCGTCTGAAGCAAATCGAGGGCCACAAATGTCTTTCTTCAGATGGAAATCGCGTGGGGAGGTATCGGTTCAAAAATGGTTCAAATGGCTCTGTGCGCTATGGGTCTCAACATCTGAGGTCATCATCCCTTAGAACTACTTAAACCTAACTAACCTAAGGGCGTCATACATATTCATGCCCGAGGCAGGATTCGAACCTGCGACCGTAGCGGTCGCGCGGTTGCAGACTGAAGCGCCTAGAACCGCTCGGTCACACCAGCCGACGAGATATCGGTAGTGTATGGAGGGTATATAAGAACGACGCTGCGAAAATTCTGCGCGTAGTTCATCTACATCTACATCTACATTTATACTCCGCAAGCCACCCAACGGTGTGTGGCGGAGGGCACTTTACGTGCCACTGTCATTACCTCCCTTTCCTGTTCCAGTCGCGTATGGTTCGTGGGATGAACGACTGTCTGAAAGCCTCCGTGCGCGCTGTAATCTCTCTAATTTTACATTCGTGATCTCCTCGGGAGGTATAAGTATGGGGAAGCAATATATTCGATACCTCATCCAGTAACGCACCCTCTCGAATCCTGGCGAGCAAGCTACACCGCGATGCAGAGCGCCTCTCTTGCAGAGTTTGCCACTTGAGTTTGTTAAACATCTCCGTAACGCTATCACGGTTACCAAATAACCCTGTGACAAAACGCGCCGCTCTTCTTTGGATCTTCTCTATCTTGAAACAAGCTTGGTAATATGTGGGGGGCATTATCCTGCAACAGAACGATGCCCTCCGTCAACATTGCTGGGTGGTTGGACTTGACGGCGTGCTTCAAATTTTTCAGAGTGTTCGTGTGCTTTCATTGGGGCGCCGTATTCCAGAAAGTCAATAAGCAACAGGCCCTGGCTGTCAAAGGAAAACGCCACCATGGCTTTCTCAGTGGTGGCGTGCCTGCTGCTCTGTTGTTTCGATTACGCAGTAGGATTTGCTGGGGAACCGTTCCACATCCTCGATACAATCTCGACCTCCTCCCATACGATTTCAATATTAGTGGAGTCCTGAGGACTACATCCGTGACTGTTGATTTGCTTCGGACGAAGTGATACACGCCTGGGTACAATCATGGTTTCGTAGCAACCGCAAACATTTTTCCATGTAGGCATTGGCCGTCTCGGCTCACTGTGGGTTAACTGTATTACAATTATGGCGATTACTTTTCAAAGTTTACTTAATTTTTTCCATCTGTCTCGTTTTCATTTGACTGCCCTTTACACTAAAGAAAGATAATAATCCATTGGAGGTATGAGGCGAACTGGATAGAGTACTGCGTACTGTTCTTTGAAAGATGTGTACAGCTACACTGAAGCTTTCAAATGCTTGCTGTACTAGGTTCTTCCCTTTCTTTTTCCCCCTGCACTTTTTAACTTCTACAGCTCCCTCTAATACAACGAAAATTATTCACTGATGTCTTAACTGTGTCCCTCCAATAGTGACCTGTCTTCTTGTTAGTGTGTTCCACATTTCTTTTTCTTCACCACTCCAGAACCAAGAAGACTGTGTTTTACTGTTCGACATGTTCTCTGCACACAACATAAGATGACTTTCAGTTTTCTGTTTTCAGTTATTCACTGCTGCTTTTGGCCCTGCTGTCTATATTTATACAAGGAATCCTCTTTAGAACGTTTAATAAACATGTTATCTGTAAGTGAGCATAAATTTGTGTTTCATCATAGTGATATGTGTTATTATAACATATTCGTAATAGTAAAAATAGCTCTAAATGACATGTTAAACATGGCTGTACATAAAATAGATAAGACAGAGTAACGGAGTTAATACCATCACCTTGTAAGGTTATGGCTGCCATTGAATATTCAGGGTGAGTCCACGATGTGTTCCAATCTTTCAGGGATGACAGAGAAACGCAAATTTGTCAATTTGAGGCAAGAATGCTGGTTCGGAAACCGCCGAGTTCATATTACAAGAGAAGGATCTTTCTGATTTCTCTGACAACGGAATACAGATACGGGTGTTGTTGTTGATAAGATTGTTGGGTAGGCCACTTTCAGAGGTGGTAAGCTAGTAAACACGGACTCTAAAGTACATAACTTAAGAGCTATGAGCACTTGTTCATCTTCTCTACAGTGAAAAAGGATAAATCCTGAAGAGTCGGACCCCTTTTTTTTTCTTCAGCATAATATTTCATTGTTTTCAACTTTGACTTATGGCAGCATGCTCGTTCGGAGTGATATATAAACTTAAGTGCAACATATTGTTGAAGTACTGCCACTTAAAATGCAAGAGATATTGTAGAATGAAAATACAGGGTGGTCCATTGATAGTGAAGGGCCAAATATCTCACGAAATAAGCATCAAACGAAAAAACTACAAAGAACGAAACTTGTCTAGCTTGAAGGGGGAAACCAGATGGCGCAATGGTTGGACCGCTAGATGGCGCTGCCATAGGTCACACGGATATCAAATGAGTTTTTTAAAATAGGAACCCCAATTTTTTATTACATATTCTTGTAGTACGCAAAGAAATATGAATGTTTTGGTTGAACAACTTTTTCCGCTTTATGACACATGGCGCTGTGATAGTCACAAACGTATAATTACGTGGTATCACGTAACATTCCGCCAGTGCGGAGGGTATTTGATTCGTGGTACGTTACCAGTGATAAAATAGACCGTTTACCAATTGCGGAAAAGGTCGATATCGTGTTGATCTATGGCTATTGTGATCAAAACGCCCAACGGGCGTGTGCTATGTATGCTGTTCGGTATCCTGGACGACATCATCCAAGTGTCCGGATCGTTCGCCCGATAGTTACGTTATTTGAGGAAACAGGAAGTGTTCAGCCACATGTGAAACGTCAACCACGACCTGCAACAAATGATGATGCCCAAGTAGGTGTTTTAGTTGCTGTCGCGGCTAATCCGCACATCAGTAGCAGACAAATTGCGCGATAATCGGGAATCTCAAAAACGTCGGTGTTGAGAATGCTACATCAACATCGATTGTACCCGTATCATATTTCTATGCACCAGGAATTGCATGGCGACGATTCTGAACGTCGTGTACAGTTCTGCCGCTGGGCACAAGAGAAATTACGGGACGATGACAGATTTTTTGCACGCGTTCTATTTAGCGACGAAGCGTCATTCACCAACAGTGGTAACGTAAACCGGCATAATACGCACTATTGGGCAACGGAAAATCCACGATGGCTGCGACAAGTGGAACATCAGCGACCTTGGCGGGTTAATGTATGGTACGGCATTATAGGAGGAATGGTAATTGGTCCACATTTTATCGATGGCAGTCTAAATGGTGCAGTGTATGCTGATTTCTTACGTAATGTTCTACCGATGTTACTACAAGATGTTTCAGTGCATGACAGAATGGCGATGTACTTCCAACATGATGGATGTCCGGCACGTAGCTCGCGTGTAGTTGAAGCGGTATTGAATAGCACATTTCATGACAGGTGGATTGGTCGTCGAAGCACCATACCATGGCTCGCACGTTCACCGGACCTGACGGCCCCGGATTTCTTTCTGTGGGGAAAGTTGAAGGATTTTTGCTATCGTGATCCACCGACAACGCATGACAACATGCGTCAGCGCATTGTCAACGCATGTGCAAACATTACGGAAGGCGAACTACTTGCTGTTAAGAGGAATGTCGTTACACGTATTGCCAAATGCACTGAGGTTGACGGACATCATTTTGAGCATTTATGGCATTACTGTGGTATTTATAGGTAATCACGCTGTAACAGCATGCGTTCTCAGAAATGATAGGTTCACAAAGGTACATGTATCACATTGGAACAATCGAAATAAAATGTTCCAACGTAACTACGTTCTGTATTTTAATAAATACCTACCTGTTACCAACTGTTCGTCTAAAATGGTGAGCCATATGTTTGTGACTATTACAGCGCCATCTATCACAAAGCGAAAAAAGTGATCCAACTAAAACATTCATATTTCTTTACGTACTATACGAATAAGTATTAAAAATGGGGGTTCCTATTTTTAAAAATGCAGTTGATATCCTATTGGCCTATGGCAAAGCCATCTAGCGGGTTAACCATAGCGCCATCTGGTGTCCCCCTTCAAGCTAGACATGTTTCGTTCTTTGTAGTTTTTTCGCTTGATGCTTATTTCGTGAGACATTTGGCCCAGTCACTATCAATGGACCACCCTGTATACATGGGTGATCAATCTCACCCATAGGTGTATGGATGATATGGACTAGTGTACTGGGAGACATGGGCCATACAAAAATGGCTATATGTGAAAAAAAAGCCGATTAAAATTTCATATTTTTATTTAGAATATGTTATAATCAATACAGAATGATGGTGTTAGGTATTTTAGTCCAAAACAATTTTATCAATTAACTATAAACCTTGATTGATCATGGACGTTTCTGATAAGTTTCCAGTTTTGTACAAGCATTAGCCTGTCTTTGTCTCACCACAGTAGTTACACTTATTACCCGATGTTGACCATCGTGAGCAAGCAACACATTGAATCCACTCGACACTTTTATCGGCTTCGTAATAGATTTCACCGCAGCCAACACATTCATCGTCATCCCATTTATCAAAGTTGTTTTCGTAATCTTCTCGAATGTCTGCAACTGATAAACGCAGTGACCTGTTTGGAGCATTTTTCTTACTGAGTTTCTTCAGTCTGTTTTTCTCTTCACTAGCATTTCCCTATGGTGATCTTTTTGTGCCTTTTTCTGTTTCCTTTTTTTCTTTCCCACCTTTTCTTTACAGTTTCAACATTTTCAGCAGAGTTTAGCTCTTTGGATACAGTTGCTGCTTTCATCCTAAAATTCGGGGTTTTATCAATACAAGAAACAGATTATATTTTTCCAAAAGCTTTGTCTGCTTACGAGTGGTCCGTTTTGAGGTGCTAATCTTGGAAGTTTTAGGTTTAGTAGGAGTGCAGTCCAAAGTTATGTCATTGAAGGAATTTTACTTGGGCAGATAACTTTGCTCTTTTGAGGCGCTTGCTATCAACAGGTCTTGTGATGAGCTATGAAGCATTTGGTTAGCTTGTGTGTCTGACTTTACTCTTCCGTTTCCTGGCACAGACGTACCTTCCGACAAATAAGTATAGTCTGAGACAGCGGCCATCTTCAATGGGATTATTGCACGTACCTTGAAACTAAATCTAATTGTGCTCATCTCTCTCACATGAAAACAAGTGGTGTATCTCTGCCAAATAACACTGATCCATCTCTCTCGATTGTTTGGGAGAGATGGACCACCCCGACTTCTGTCTCTAAGCAGGTAACCTGGTGGTCATTTTAGGCTCGTTTCATCCCTGTCAAACTCTCAGTAAAACACTGAATCTGTATTGTGCAAAGTAAGTATTAGTACTAGAATTATGTAACTACATGGTAAAAATTTTCGCTTTACCAGAACAGAGAGATTTTTCTTTTTTTTTCTTTTACAGAACTAACAGGAAAATTACAGCACCACTTCTTCACCACGGCCGGCCGGAGTGGCGGTGCGGTTCTAGCCGCTACAGTCTGGAACCGAGCGACCGCTACGGTCGCAGGTTCGAATCCTGCCTCGGGCATGGATATGTGTGATGTCCTTACGTTAGTTAGGTTTAATTAGTTCTACGTTCTAGGCGACTGATGACCTCCGAAGTTAAGTCGCATAGTGTTCAGAGCCATTTGAACCATCCGAACCACGTTTGTTCACAGAAGAGCTTCCTTGCAAGTAGCTGGAGCTGCCCTCCAGTGAAAGATTTGTAAAACAAGCCAATGGTCCGTCTTTCCCAGTGTTCTAACTCTCCTGGACTTGACGTACATCTCTTCTACTGAACAACTGCCCATAGTTCTTAAGGTTAGCGTCTTAGAGCCCATATTTACTGCAGAACATTTCTTCTTGTTTTGCTCCACACCACCCACTTTAAAAATAAACCAAAATAAATAACTTGCACTAGAAAATGTCTGTATCACAGTATCGAAGACAAACAAATACTCATAGCTCTTAAGGTATGCACTTTGGAGCCCATGTTTACCAGACTTTTTCCGTGGTCTGGTCCACACTACCGCCTCTCAAAATTGCTACACAACAATCTTAATAACAACACTATCCGTACATGTTGAGCCGTGACGACTCGTTCTATATTTTACATCTTTGCCTACTGGTGCGATCCGTCCCTATCTAGTGCCGGGTGGCACTACGGTCATCTGTTAGTTGAGTCCTTGGCTGCAGTTTATGGGGGCGACTTGTTGACCACATGGACAGGCTGTCGGTCGCAGTCGGGGAGAGAGAGATACAAGGCATATGTGGCGTACGGTAAGCTGTTCACGGAGCTTACAGGCGCACAATTGCCTAAGCGACCGTTGGTAGATACAGTTGTGCTGGTTGACAGTACTCGGACCTAATGTCGGCGCACCCGGTCTACCCTGGATTAGGGAGGCATAGCTGCTGATGTGGGTGTTGGAGTGCTGTTCATTTTCCGGTGCCGTCTGTTGTGCCTTTGGGGGATAAGGTACTCCTTACTTGATTGACCCATGTGCTCCCGTGCTGAAGTAGCTCCCCCTACGCTGGATTGCTTGTGGTTCTCCATCCCTCTGCATCAAGCGTTTAATTTATCTTTTTGTGCCTGTGTCTGAAATTATCTGAGTGCTATATTTGTTCAAATGGTTCAAATGGCTCTGAGCACTATAGGACTTAACAGCGGATGTCATCAGTCCCCTAGAACTTAGAACTAGTTAAACGTAACTAACCGAAGGACACCACAGACATCCATGCCTGAGGCAGGATTCGAACCTACGACCGTAGCGGTTGTGAGGTTCCAAACTGAAGCGCCTAGAACCGCTCGGCCACTTCGGCCGGATGCCATATTTGTGTTCCTTATTCAATGTCTGCTTGTCGTGTCAGTCGGGCTGAAATTAATTGTGTCATATGTTCTAGGCCTTTACATTTATTAGCGACCACTGAGGCCGCGACTGAGTTTTATTTGTATTGCCTACGGCCGTGGTAAGCAAACGCTAGCGGCCCAGCGAATCTTGGCTCGTTTGGGCAATTTAGTTCCGTAACTCTAGTCAAATTTTGTCCTTTCGAGAAAATTAATATTTATTGTTTTAAATGTAATTAGTATTGTAGTTGTCAGAGCGTTAGCGCTCAACATATGCCGTTACACTTTAAGTCACTTTAATTAATGTGTTGAACGTCTTGTGTTTTCTCGGTTATTACTTAACTAGTTGTTACATTTTACTGTAAGATTCACCGGTTATTGCTTTCCGCGTCGGCCGTGTACGTACGCGCGCCGCTTCCCGTCTCACCGCAGCCTCTGAGGCGTTACGGCCCTCCTAACTGCTACGGCATCCCTCATAAACTGAGTATCTATCTCTCACCAAACTGGCGTTAATTTAACTAGCAGTGCCCGTTCCTCTAAACCATCTTAATCAGACGTGCCCTGCATACCTGCCCTTCTCTGTTTTCTCTGATTGAAATCTGGTTTCAACCTAATAGTTTTAATATTGGTGTAACGCTCAATTTGTTAAATGATATTTTATTGTTGTTCGAAGTCAGTAACTTGATTAAAACCAAGGGGCTTCTCCGATCGATCAAGTACTGTATATTTGTGTTGATACCTGGCTTGCGTAAATTTATGTTGCTATACTTCTTGTTAAGTTATATTCATTAATGTCAAATGGTTCAAATGGCTCTCAGCACTATGGGACTCAACTGCTGTGGTCATCAGTCCCCTAGAACTTAGAACTACTTAAACCTAACTAACCTAAGGACATCACACACATCCATGCCCGAGGCAGGATTCGAACCTGCGACCGTAGCAGTTGCACGGTTCCGGACTGCGCGCCTAGAACCGCGAGACCACAGCGGCCGGGCTCATTAATGTCAAGCACTCCCTTTCACTAGCCAAATGTTGGAATTGTAATCTTTAGCATCACTGCTGTTTGCCCAGCACTAAGTCCATGTTAGAATCATATTTGATTGTACTATTTGCTTGTCAGTCATTCCTAAATTGGTGCATTTTATTCGTTTAAATTAACTAATTAGTCATCGATTGGTTCAACTGAAGCAATTTTTGAGTAACTGCCTTAATCATATGTGTTTTATTACTGATTTTGGTGTCTGTGCAATAGAAGATTGTTGGACTTCTGTTAAGTAACAAAAGACTTGTGATAAATGCCCTGCACCTTTCCCATGCCTGGTTATTTGTTTCTTTATCCTGAGGCATCCACTGACACTTCAAATGCACTCCACTGTCAGAGGTATCAGAACAGGATACCTTACCTCAAATTTATACATTTACCCTTTTCCATCATCCATGAAAGTTTGTATCATCATCGTCGAATCACCCGGTATGTATACCTTCACTCTTTAATGGAGTCATCAGACGTTCTATCTCTGCAGCGGCCGGCCGGTATGGCCGTGCGGTTCTAGGCGCTTCAGTCTGGTACCGCGTGACCACTACAGTCGCAGGTTCGAATCCTGCCTCGGGCATGGATGTGTGTGATGTCCTTAGGTTAGTTAGGTTTAAGTAGATCTAAGTTCTAGGGGACTGATGACCACAGATGTTAAGTCCCATAGTGCTCAGACCCATTTGAACCATCTCTGCAGCAAACACCGCCGTTTTTGAATTAGAAAACTGTCTCGGATAAGCATCGAGACCGCTTAGAGCAATGTGCTTCACTTCATTGTGCTGGTTTCATAGTACGTATATCAAAACAGAATTAAATTAAATTAAATTGCGTCTGCCGCCATAGCTCCTCTGAAAGCCATGTGTAGGAACAGGGCTCACCCCGCGCGACCGCTACGGTCTGAGGTTCGAATCCTGCCTCGGGCATGGATGTGTGTGATGTCCTTAGGTTAGTTACGTTTAAGTATTTCTAAGTTCTATGGGACTGATGACCTCAGAAGTTGAGTCCCATAGTGCTCAGAGCCATTTGAACCTTTTTTTTTTATTTTGGCTTTAGTGAATGCCTGGAGATAGTTGCCTGCCATCACATGAAGCATGGAGGAGGTGGTATTTTGTTAAGGGGCCTGTTTTCCATGGTTAGGCTGTCGTAACGTTATTGCGCCTTCGAATTCGCTAAATGATGTGAGGGAAATGAGCACTGTGTACAGCATACGAACAGCACTGACCGCTGATTGTTTGCATGAGCATGACAGTGTCATCAAGTAGCAGCTGTGAGGCAATGGTGTGAGGACATTAACGTCCCTGGAATGGTCTGGGAACCCCAGATCCGAGACCTGAATCGAACACTTGTTGATGATGAGTTAGAACGTCAAGCGTTTTAGGAACCAGAACTCAACACCGCAACCTTCTCTTGTTTCACCTCTTGAGGCAGAATGGGCTCCCAGTCCTCCACAGACTCCCAGACACCTCACTGAGAGTGTCCCGAACAGTGTGCAAGCCGTCATTAGAGCGAACGGTGTAAACACACCATAATAATGTGCGCTAGTGGGTGTCTGGACACTTCTGGTCGGAGAATGCAAGTTATGAACGGCGAGCGCCGGTACGTACCCATGAGGAGCTGCGTCTCTAGGAGCGAGCGCGTGGCGTTGGCCGGCTGGCCGCCGCCGGACGCCGCCCAGTGCGTGGTGTGTGGCAGGGCGAGCAGCGCGCACGCCACGGCCTGCAGCAGCGCCATGCCGCCCACCCACTGCGGCCGCGCGCCGCCGCCCACGCGCGACAGCGGCAGCGCCGACAGCGCCTGCACCACGTCGCCGCCCAACAGCAGCCAGTCTGCAGCACACGGCGGCGCTACGTCTCTACACATGCTAATAGATGTCAGAAATACAGGGTGATCGAAAAGTTGTGCATAACCAAAAGTAATCAAACATACATAATATGTTCTTGTTGTTGTTGTGGTCTTCAGTCCTGAGACTCGTTTAATGCAGCTTACCATGCTACTCTATCCTGTGCAACCTTCTTCTTCTCCCAGTACTTACTGCAGCCTACATCCTTCTAAAGGATGTATTCATCTCTTGCTCTCCCTCTACGATTTTTACCCTCCGTGCTGCCCTTCAATACTGAATTGGTGATCCCTCGATGTCCCAGAACATGTCCTACCAACCGATCCCTTCTTCTTGTCAAGTTGTGCCACAAGCTCCTCTTCTCCCCAAATTCTATTCAATACCTCATCATTAGTTATGTGATCTACCCATCTAATCTTCAGCATTCTTCTGTAGCACCATATTTCAAAAGCTTCTATTCTCTTCTTACCTAAGCTATTTATCATTTCACGTTTCACTCCCATACATGACCACAGTCCATACAAATACTTTCAGAAACGACTTCCTGACATTTAAATCTATACTCGATGTTAACAAATTTTTCTCATTCACAAACGCTTTCCCTGCAATTGCCAGTCTACATTTTATATCCTCTCTACTTCGACCATCATTAGTTAGTTTGCTCCTCAAATAGCAAAACTCCTTTACTGCTTTAAGTGTCTCATTTCCTAATCTAATTCCCTCAGGATCACCCGACTCAATTCGACTACGTTCCATTATGCTCGTTTTGCTTTTGTTGATGTTCATCTTATACCCTCCTTTGAAGACACTGTCCATCCCGTTCAACTGCTCTTCCAAGTCCTGTGCTGTGTCTGACAGAATTACAATGTCATTAGCGAACCTCAAAGTTTTTATTTCTTCTCCATGGGCTTTAATACCTACTCCGATTTTTTCTTTTGTTTCCTTTACTGCTTGCTCAATATACAGATTGAATAACATCAGGGATAGGCTACAACCCTGTCTCACTCCCTTCCCAACCACTGCTTCCCTTGGATGTCCCTAGACTCTTATAACTGACATCTGCTTTCTGTACGTATTGTAAATAGCCTTTCGCTCTCTGTATTTTACCCCTGCCATCTTCAGAATTTGAAAGAGAGTACTCCAATCAACATTGTCAAAAGCTTTCTCTAAGTCTACAAGTGCTAGAAACGTAGGTTTGCCTTTCCTCAATCTTTGTTCTAAGATAAGTCGTAGGGTCAGTATTGCCTCACGTATACATAATATACAAGGTGTACATTTTAAGTTAACAAATCAGAATAACTCAAAAAATAAGCTTCAGACGAAAAACTGTGTAGAATCCAAAGTTGATTGTTGTCGAGGGGGACATCTGCTGGTGCTAAAATTAGCCCACAGCCCCAGCCCCCTGGGGGTGGGGTGGGGAGCAACTGTGAAATTTCAAATGAGAACCACCATTTTTTATTGCAGAATCAGATTCTACATAAAAAAACTACGCACATTTAGTCTTAAACATTTGTTTTGATTCTTGGTGGTTGGCGCTGTAATTCAAGAAAATCCATGTTCTCGTTTTTGCGTGAAATTGGTTACCGATAACAAAAATATACTAATTTACTTCGTAAATTTTGATTCGCTAAAACTAAAATTCTCCCCTCTCCCCACAGTGTGGGATCTGAGGGAGAGGAATTAGAGTTTTACAAATGTTGACCCAAATATTATTTTTTGCTGGAGATTCGAATAAGTTTGGGTCACCATTCGTAGAACTCTAATTCCTCTCTGTCAAACCCAACCCTATAGGGAGTGTTTCAGTTTTAGAGAATGAAAATTTACGAAGTAAATAAGTATTTTTTATTCATCGGTAACTATTTTCCAAGCAAAAATGAGAACATGGGTTTTCTTGAATTACAGCGCCAGTTACCAAGATTCAAAACAAATGTTTAAGACAAAATGTACGTAGTTTTTATGTAGAATCTGATTCTGCAATTAAAAATGGGGGTTTCCATTTGAAATTTTAAAGTTGCCTCCCGGCCCACCCCCAGGGACCTGGGATGGCGGGCTAATTTTAGCACCAGCAGATGTCCCCCTCGAAATTAATCAATTTTGGATTCTACACATTTTTTCGTGTGAAGCTTATTTTTGGAGTTATTCTGGTTTGGCAACTAAAAATTTACACCCTGTATACGCTCATGTGACCAGTCATCTGATAACGATATGCACATTTACACATGGCAGTGGTATAGCGTACACAAAGTATAAAGCGGCAATGCATTGGCGGGGCCCTCATTTGTACACAGGTGATTCGTGTCAAAAAATTTACCACCTGATTATGGCCAAACGACGGGAATTAACAAACTCTGAAAGCGGAATAGTAGCTGGAGCTAGATGCCTGGACATCCCATTTCGAATACGGCGGCGAATTCAATATTCTGCGATCCTCAGTGTCAAGAGTGTGCCGAGACTACCACATTTCAGGCATTACCTCTCACCAGGGACGTCGCAGTGGCCGACAACCTTCACTCAGCGTCCGAGAACCGGTGTTTGCGTATAGCTCTTAGTGCAAACTAACAAGCAACACTTCTGCGTGAAATAACGCAGAAGTCAATGTGGAGCGTACGATGAAGGAACCCTTTAGGGTGAAATTTGGCGTTAATGGCGATAGCGGCAGACGACCTACACGAGTACCTTTGCTAACGGCACAACATCGCCTGCAGCGCCCGTCCTGGGCTCGTGACCATATCGGTTGGTCGCTAGGCCGCTGGAAAACCGTGGCCTGGTCAGATGAGTCCAGCTTTCAGTTCGTAAGAGCTGATGGTAGGGTTCCACTATGGCGCAAACCCCACGAAGCCTTGGACCCAAGTTGTCAACAAGACTATGTGCTGGCGTGGGCTGTGTTCACATGGAATGGATTTGGTCCTCTGTATGTTCGAATACTTACAGATCACTTGCAGCCATTCATGGGCATTATGTTCCCAACAACAATGGAATTTTAATGGATGATGATGCTCCATGACACTGGGCCACAATTGTTCGCGATTCGTTTGTAGAACATTCTGGACAATTTGAACGAATGGTTTGGCCACCCAGATCGACTAATATGAATCCCATCGAACATTTGTGGGATACAGTCGAGAGGGCAGTTTGTGCAAGGCTATAGTGGCAGCGTGGCTCAGTATTTCTGCTGGGGAGTTCCTACGACTTTTTGAGAACAGACTCGACATTTGAAGGTATCTCATTACTTTTGTCATGTCAGTGTATAGTGGTTGGAGAAAAGTATGAAAACAACACGGAAATGCATAATTTAACAGATATCCTGATGCACGCCAACCCTCCAAATTGCGGTTTTGTGTTAGACCATGAATCGCACCTGTGCGGTGTCCACAATACGTTGCAAATATGAGCCGTGATCAGAGATGTATAGTGTAGTTTTGAGTGCATCATGTTGAAGCTAAGTGAATTCGGAAGTGGGCAAATAGTTGGTGCTCGGATGGTGCGTGCACTCATAACCAAGAGCGCCGAAATGCTTGGTGTCACATAGACGCACCATATCCAACATTTATACTGCATACAAAGAAACAGGAAAAACGTCTGCTAAGCCACAACACGGTGAATTCGAACGTGAGCAAATTGTTGGTGCTCATATGGTGAATGCTTACGTAATCAAGTGAGTGGAAGCGTTTGATGTTTCAAGACGCACTGCATCAAAGATTTGTACTGCATACAGGGAAAGCGTAATAACATCATCCGCTAAGTCTCAATGCAAACGAAACTGTGTGTTGAGTGGCAGTTAAGGACGGTCATTGAAGAGGATTGTGACGACAAGTAAGAGAACGACAGGTGCAGAAGTCACTGCAGAACTGAATGTCGCATTCGCGAACCCTGTCAGCATTAAAGCGACGCTAAGAGCGCTTCGTGAGCACTGAATTGGACGGCGAACTGGAATTCCAAAACCACTCATTACTGATTACGACCGTAACAGGAAAACGTGGTGCCGAAGCCGTAAGCCCTGAGCTATGGAGCAACAGAAGATAATTATTTGGTCGGATAAGTCTTGTTTCACACGATTTCCAACTTCTGGCCGCGTTTACGTCCCAAGAGAGAACCATGGCTGGAGTTCGGTGATGATTTGGGCAGCCATATCACAGTATTTCGTGGCCCCCATGGTTATTCGGCGCAGTCGCATTACTGTCAAGGATTATAAGACGATTTCGGCTGATCACATCCGTCCCATGGTACAGCTTTTATTCCCCAATGGTGATGCTATGTTCCAGGACATTAGAGTCCCTGCTCTCATAGATCGCATCATCCAGGACTATTTTTGTTGGCACAAGGATGAATTGCCGCATCTCGCTCTCCTAAAAGTCATCAGGCATACTTTCCTTTATTTTTCGACAGACATTTGCAATTTCGTTTTTCCAACTCGTAGCTGGTATCAGTCCAAACAAATGCTGCTGACCATGTCTTCATCCGACGCCTGCGTCAACAGAAATTATTGGTTTGTATTCCGCTTCAAACAAAACGAGTTTCAAAGCGGAACTGTACGTCCCCATTCGATATAGCGGTCCCAAGCTGGTCCAGACCGATATTTGTTTTATCGATATGTATTAACGGGGCAGTAAAACAGCAGTACTCAAGCAGTGCCTGAGTAGCGCTGCTTCACGGCGGTAGTAAATAGCGTTGCTTGTCTTGTGAGCCTTCTCGATAACGTTTTGAAGAACTGATTTACTGATGTTGCTCCATTGCGATTTGTGATACAACAACGCAGGCACACCAGATCGCACGTCCACTACTTAGAACTGTTTGCGCACAACGGGCTGGTCGACTGTAGATATGCTGTTTAGAGTTGTTAGCTCAAGCTGCAGCTGTAGTTACTGCACTGACGTCGCTTACACGTCCGAAAAAAAAATGAGACTCTGACCTAATTGGAAGAACAGCGTATATATGCCATGGAAAATTTGTTGTGGAAGTATGCCTTAGCTATGACAAAGCTAGGAAGATTACATGGCCGGTGTTTACGATTGGAAAAGAGAGAGAAGATGAGCTTCAATGTGGAGAGGGGCCGCCAGGCTTCGTTATACATGGTTGGATGGATAGACGGATGGACATCAAAGTGGAGCTTGTGGTCTGCTAGCGGTAGTCGGTTGAAATCCAGGTTGAAGAGAGCATGGCTAATATGTAGGGACAGGCGGCAGGAAGTACTATGGCAGCAAATGAAAACGTATTGAGCAAAATGTATAGCGTTAATAGAACATGTAAGAAAATTAATTCTGTAGAGTTAAAGAAATGGTGGCCGAGAATCTGGCTGAATAGGTTCTGATGACTATCATTTGAGGAAACAATGTCGTAAAAATGACTGCATACGCTTCCCTACCGGAACCATTCTTGGTAGTTCCTTCACGTTTGCTACTGGTTCTCAGTATCAACATGACTACATTTCGGCGCTCCGCCTGTGCACCATCTTGAGTAGACGCACTGCTGCTGAGTCCCGCTGAACAATAATGGCTTTGTAGGGCCTCATAGCCAAAACTCTGTCATATTCACGTCCAGATAAACAGGCAGGTTTTGCTACTGGAACTCCTCGACCAATCCATCGTCCAGGAATCGTTAAAGTTGTGGTGTCCCCGCCAGAAACAACACTTGCTAGGTGGTAGCTTTAAATCGGCCGCGGTCCGGTAGTATACGTCGGACCCGCGTGTCGCCACTATCAGTGATTGCAGACCGAGCGCCGCCACACGGCAGGTCTAGAGAGACTTCCTAGCAATCGCCCCAGTTGTACAGCCGACTTTGCTAGCGATGGTTCACTGACGATCTCATTTGCCGAGACGATAGTTAGCATAGCCTTCAGCTACGTTATTTGCTACGACCTAGCAAGGCGCCAGTATCCGTACTATTGATATTGTGAATCATGTACCATAAAGAGCGACGTTCTCCATTAATGGATTAAAGTTAAGTATTCCACCAGCTACGTCCGTTTTTCTCAATACTAATTCCCTTGTCATGTTTCAGACCTCACGCCAGCCTGCGTGAGCTGAGACGCGTGCATTTCGGCCTCATTTTACCATACGGTTGGCTCTCCTGCCAATCACAACAAAAGTGAGGTACAGTTTCACGATCCATAGAAAACGGTGTGGTTCCCGGTCACGCGCAAACCATATTAGACGACTTACTACAAGGGTTACGTTTTCTAATAGTGCAGAAATCGGTAATAGACAGAACTTAGCTGGTAAGGCTCCTATGAGTCTAATGTTATTGGTAGGCCTCCGCAGTCAGAGTCAGTTTACATAAAAATTTTCTGGGTATCATACTGCGACATAATTGCAAAAAATTGTGTTGGACGAAACTACGTTTTGGCCACAGTTACAGTAGCCTTCTTTCTTTTTCTACATTATGACGTCGTACTTTTATGTCCTTATGAGGCTGTCGCCGGCAATTCCTGTGCTAACATTGATACTGGACCGATGCTGATGCCTCACCATCGTGATTACTCGACGATTTGTGTCTGTCCACACATGCGTGGTGTGATAATTTGTTATGTTTCAAAAATGGTCCTAATGGCTCTGAGCACTATGGGACTTAGCTTCTGAGGTCATCAGTCCCCTAGAACTAGAAGTACTTAAACCTAACTAACGTAAGGACATCACACACATCCATGCCCGACGCAGGATTCGAACCTGCGACCCTAGCGGTCGCACGGTTCCAGACTGTAGCGCCTAGAACTGCTCGGCCACACCAGTCGGTGATAATCTATTATACCATTTCTTGTGATTCCTGCCTCATCTGTAAGTAAAATACCGGTCGTGAACTATGGCACTTCATTTGCTCATATCTCAACTGTGATTGGTTTCCGGATATATTACTATCGGTAATTCACTTCTAGCTTCGAACAATATTATCTGCTGTAGGAATATGTGACAATTTTTAAACACCCTGTACAGAGAACGTAGACTGCGTTACTCCATCTACTTTGTGTAGTTTTACTGCAGTGCGCCAGTTTTTCATGTAAACTTATTTAGTACACTTCATACCAGTTTCAGTGAGCCGTGTGCGGCTCGCGTTGATGCCGTTCATAGCTTGGCGTCTTGTAATAGCGGTAGTGGCGTCTCGTTTTCTTAGTGTGTTCACTGGCGCCACTACTTTTTCTCGTCTTGTCTGTCCGTGAGTGGCAGCAGCAGCGCTTATCGATAGCGCGTACTGTGGTACCATCTTTGGAGCGGCTTCTACACTCCTGGAAATGGAAAAAAGAACACATTGACACCGGTGTGTCAGACCCACCTTACTTGCTCCGGACACTGCGAGAGGGCTGTACAAGCAATGATCACACGCACGGTACACCGGACACACCAGGAACAGCGGTGTTGGCCGTCGAATGGCGCTAGCTGCGCAGCATTTCTGCACCGCCACCGTCAGTGTCAGCCAGTTTGCCGTGGCATACGGAGCTCCATCGCAGTCTTTAACACTGGTAGCATGCCGCGACAGCGTGGACGTGAACCGTATGTGCAGTTGACGGACTTTGAGCGAGGGCGTATAGTGGGCATGCAGGAGGCCGGTTGGACGTACCACCGAATAGCTCAACACGTGCGTCGTGAGGTCTCCACAGTACATCGATGTTGTCGCCAGTGGTCGGCGGAAGGTGCACGTGCCCGTCGACCTGGGACCGGACCGCAGCGACGCACGGATGCACGCCAAGACCGTAGGATCCTACGCAGTGCCGTAGGGGACCGCACCGCCCAGCAAATTAGGGACACTTTTGCTCCTGGGGTATCGGCGAGGACCATTCGCAACCGTCTCCATGAAGCTGGGCTACGGTCCCGCACACCGTTAGGCCGTCTTCCGCTCACGCCCCAACATCGTGCAGCCCGCCTCCAGTGGTGTCGCGACAGGCGTGAATGGAGGGACGAATGGAGACGTGTCGTCTTCAGCGATGAGAGTCGCTTCTGCCTTGGTGCCAATGATGGTTGTATGCGTGTTTGGCGCCTTGCAGGTGAGAGCGACAATCAGGACTGCATACGACCGAGGCACACAGGGCCAACACCCGGCATCATGGTGTGGGGAGCGATCTCCTACACTGGCCGTATACCTCTGGAGATCGTCGAGGGGACACTGAATAGTGCGCGGTACATCCAAACCGTCATCGAACCCATCGTTCTACAATTCCTAGACCGGCAAGGGAACTTGCTGTTCCAACAGGACAATGGACGTCCGCATGTATTCCGTGCCACCCAACGTGCTCTAGAAGGTGTAAGTCAACTACCCTGGCCAGCAAGATCTCCGGATCTGTCCCCCATTGAGCATGTTTGGGACTGGATGAAGCGTCGTCTCACGCGGTCTGCACGTCCAGCACGAACGCTTGTCCAGCTGAGGCGCCAGGTGGAAATGGCATGGCAAGCCGTTCCACAGGACTACATCCAGCATCTCTACGATCGTCTCCATGGGAGAATAGCAGCCTGCATTGCTGCGAAAGGTGGATATACACTGTACTAGTGCCGACATTGTGCATGCTCTGTTGCCTGTGTCTATGTGCCTGTGGTTCTGTCAGTGTGATCATGTGGTGTACCTGACCCCAGGAATGTGTCAATAAAGTTTCCCCTTCCTGGGACAATGAATTCACGGTGTTCTTATTTCAATTTCCAGGAGTGTAGTATTTCAGGGTCGTCGTGTGTCGAGCTAGTAGAGTTGGCAAGGAGCAGCAGTTAGGTCCCGACAGCCAGTACTCGCCCGACCGCTGGCGACACACACGCACTGTCCGACGGAAGGAGGTGGTCGCGAGAGTGAGCGACCAAGACAAGGGCCGGAGCCAGCGAGTTTCAGTTGAATGGACCGTCATATTCGAGTAGCGCAACTTTCACCTGAGCGTGTGTGTGTCCACCCGTCGAAGTGCCCTCGTGGCAAATATGTCGTCAGTCGATGATTTACATTGGTATCTTTCCCGTGCCTGATCTGAGTGGGGACGACTGTTGGTTGGTCGTTCGATCGGCCGTCGGTGAGGACGACGTGCCTTGGGTCTTCCGACCGCTTCTGCCTTCTCTGTTTTTGTGTCGACATAATTCGTCCGCGCTGTTTCACAGTGACTGCTTTTAGTATTGTGAGTTGTTGGTGGAACTGTTTTGTCGGATCCGTGTGTATCTTGTGGTTTTGAATGAGCAGTTATTTTAATGCTGTCTGTGTACTGGTTTTGGTAAAGGGGTTGAAAACGGAGGTCAGTTCGGTTGGGGTGCAGCAGCGAGCAGGTCTGTACAGCACAGGGGCAAGCTGGGGCCGCTGCCGGATCCAGGAGGGGTAGCTGCGAGTGCGGCGACTTCGTTGCACACCGAACCTTGGACGTTTAAGCTGAGTGAAGAGTTGACTGCTAATGCAACCTCGACTATTCTGAGATCTCGCCTTTGGTTGGCGGGTTGTTGCTCCCAGGGCCGCTCAGCCTGACGGCAATGAGTGAAGTGATTCGAGGCGGTGAAATATTGCACCTGTCTTTTTCTGTTTGTTATTCATCATTGAATTTAGTATTATTTTTATTAGTGAAGTGCAACTAGCAGTATTTTCTGCCTTGTGGTCGCTAACGCCCCAGTTACTTGCCCTGGAGATTAGCGTACTTTTCCGGCAGTGTACCTTTCCTCGTCATGTTGATGCCGTCCGACACAACGTGTAGTTCGACAGCCTCTTGTATTGTACTGAGCATATTTTTTGGAGTTCTACCTTGGTTCTAGTGTTTCCTTCGGCCTTGGGTGTTTTCCGAAGATGTAGTGCTGTCTGTCTCTTCGCCCTTGCCTAAAAATATTCCATCGTTGTACCAATGATCGGACGTTATGCGGGTTGGTTAGTCGGTTGGTCGGCGCTTAAGCTGCCCCTAGTTTGAGTTGCCATCCTATTACGTGAGTACAACTCTTGGCTGCCTGTCTCATCCGGCCAGTGTGGCCGTGCGGTTCTAGGCGCTTCAATCTGGAATCGAGGGACCGCTACGGTTGCAGGTTCGAATCCTGCCTCGGGCATGGATGTGTGTGATGTCCTTAGGTTAGTTAGGTTTAAGTAGTTTTAAGTTCTAGGGGACTGATGACCATAGATGTTAAGTCCCATAGTGCTCAGAGCCATTTGAACCATTTTTGAACCCTGTCTCACCTTACCTTATGTTTGAGTTACTTTCCCAGGCTGACCCTAGTAACACTTGCTGAGAACAGCTTGTCCTAATTCCTTAGATTGTGATGTTTGTTTTAAGGGTATTTGTAATTTTCTAATTGCTGTTGGTATGCTCTTCAGCCGAGCAATAATTTGACTTCTTTCATGATAAGGCCTTCAGCAGTGTTACATTAAGTTTTTTTTTTAAAGCAAACTTCTTTTAAAGGAAAAGTATTTCTTTAAATGTGAGCTATTTGGAACTGTCTCCCTGACTTATAATTCAAGCCTTCAGCCGTTATACAGTCAATAGTGTTTTTTTTGTAAGAGATTGTTTTAAAATTTTAATTTCTTTAAATAAAGTTTACGCATTTGTTGTGCAACCGAGAGTAACTGATTACGGCCCCATCCACAATCGTAACCTTATCCTGACCCATCCTGAGAACCCAGCTCTCATCCACGTTTTTTGCTTAACCCTTCATGGTGTTAAATTTTAATAGCAAGGAATGTATTGTACTGTGCACTGTCGAGTCTTCATGTTAGTAGTCTAAATAATATGCCAGTGGTACACTTGGCAGCGCGATGTACGAGGACTCACCGGTGGCGACGCTGGGCAGGCCGAGCCGGTGGTGCAGCAGCCTGTGGTTGGCGGCGAGCACGCCGGCGGCAGCGCGGTGCAGCAGCGCGTGGGCGGCGAGCAGGGCGGCGAGGGCGGCGCGGCAGGCGAGCGGCTGCAGCCAGCGCGGAGCGCACCACCTGCCACCCACCGACAGCCCGCAGCGCAGCTCCGGGAGGCCGCCCAGCGGCGCGCTCAGCTCCAGCTGCGAGCTGCGCCGGTTCAGCAGCACCGACACGCCCCCGTCCCCAGCCATCACCTGGTGGGTACATACAGACCAGTAACGCGCCGAGACACTTCACCAGCACTGACACACTCCCAGCCCCTGCTGTCACCTGCCAGGTACATGCAGACCAATCACTGGTGCGCCAGTTCAGCAGCTCTGATGTGCCCCCATCACCTGCGAGCCCCTGTTGGGTACATAAGAGCCAATACTGCACCGAGTCGACTCAGCAGTACTGACATGCCCCGGTCACCAGTCATCACCTGCCAGGTATACACAAACCAATCACTGATGCACCAGTTCAACAGCATCGACATGCCTCCATCTTCTACCATCCACCAATTAAACGTGTATAGAATCAACAACACAGATATAAAAACTTGGAAATTTGTCGTAAGGTCTTATGGGACCAAATTGCTGAGGTCATCGGTCCCTAAGTTCACGTACTACTTAATCTAACTTAAACTATCTTACACTAAGGACAACACACACACGCATGCCCGAGGGAGGACTTGAACCTCCGACGGGGGAAGCCGGGGGGATTATGAGAAGGCGCCTCGGACCGCTCGGCTACTCCGCGCAGCCAAACAACACCGATATGACCCCACTACAGCCATCACCTGCCAGTTACTTGTAAACCAATCATTGGCGCCATTTCACTAACACCAAAGTGCCTCTATCGACTGTCGGTTACATACGAACCTATTAAAGCTGTGCCACGTGAGCAGCACTGACATGCCCCTGTCTGCAACCATTACCTGCCAGATAAATACAAACCAATCTGTCTGTGCAATTTCAGCAGCACCAACACACCTCTGCACCCTACCACCACTTACCAACCACATAAACACTGCATCACTGCTGGAAACACATACTCACAATCAAAAGGTGTTCCTCTTAAGGCATGTGGCAGGTCTGTCCCATTTGAAGATATGTCATGTACTATGCCCAAATGTTGCTGCTAGAATCAAGCTATGCTGCCCTTGTAGACATATAATCTGAGCAGTCAGCAATAGTGAACATGGCTGCACATCACTAGATAACAGACTCTTTCCGAGAGATATACGTTTGGGGAAGTAATATTTTGGTTGACTCTTCTAGGAATGTACACTCTCAGAACTTTTAACAGTAAACCACACAGTAATGCATAACACTCTCTTGCAACGTCTGCTACTGTAGTTGGCTGAGCATCTCCGTGACACTTCCACGTTTACTAAATGAACCTGTAACGAAACGCGTTGCTCTTCTTTGGATCAGTCCTATCTGATATGGATGTCAGATTGACGATCAATATTCAAGGAGACCTACTGACCGAACATGGATTTCGTAAACTATCTCCTTTGTTGGTGGTCTACATTTCTGTATGATTCTTCCAATGAATCTCAAAATGGTATCTGCCTTAACTGCGATTAATTTTCTGTGGTTGTTCTACCTTAAACCGCATTGTATTCATACCCCTAGATATGTTATGGAAGTAACAGATTCTAGTGATTGTTCTAAAATCGTGTAATAATGCAATAGTGGATTTTTCTGCCTATTTATGAGTAATGTGTTACATTTATTTATAGTGAGGCTCAATTGCTTCTCCCCACACCAGGCGTCGATCCTCTGCTGATCTTCCTGTATTTCGCTACAAATTCCTAGCGTTGTGACTTTTCTGAATACAAAGGCATCACCTGCGAAAAGCCTCGTGAAACTTCCAGCCTTATCCACTAGGTCAGTTTTCATAGACAGTCAAAAGTAATGGTCCAAGTACACCCTTTTTGGGTATAACGAACGTTACTTTTACGTGTCAAGATTTCCGTTGAGAATGACAAGCTGCATTCTGTTTGCTACAAACGCTTCAGTCCTCTCGCACCTCTGGTCCGGTATTCCGCACGTTCGTATTCTGTACATTATTTGGCGGTGCAGAATTGTATCGAAAACCTTCCGGAATTCGAGAAACATGGCATGAGTCTCGGTGTCGCTATTTTCTGTTTTGTGTGTCTCTTGGACGAACAGATTGGGCTGTATTTCACACGATCGTTATTTTTAGAGGAGACCTCCGGTCTTCAGAAATGTCATAACACGCGAGCGTAAAACATGTTCCGAAATTCTGCAACAGATAGACGTTAGAGATATAGGCGTACAGGTCTGTTCGACCGCTCTTTTTTCCAATCATTAGAAGTGCTTCGCTCCTCCAGCGATCTATTGTACACACTACTTCTAGAAAAAATGAGGAGCAGGTTGTCTGCAATACCCTATGTAGAGTGGTGTGAGTATGAGTCAAATAGCCGTCAATTTGAATGCCCTTGTGGTCGCAAACAGGCTCCGTGGTGGCGATACTGACACTAAAGAGAGTTGCAGATTATTTGTACGTTCTTACAGACCATCTGCATCCTTCTTTGGCATTAAATGATGATGATGATGTTTGGTTTGGGGGCGCTCAACTGCCCGGTTATCAGCACCCATACAAATTCAGAACCATTTCTCAGCCCAATCTCGCCACTTTCATGAATGATGATGAAATGATGAGGACAACACAAACACCCATTCATCTCGAGGCAGGTGAAAATACCTGGGAATCGAACCCGCGAGACCACGAGCTGCGTACTTCGGGATTAGAGTACCCTGACGGAGACACCATTGTTCACCATGACGATGCCTTTCTTGAGCAAAGGTGGCCTGATGAACACACTAGTAAATACCGACCATGGCTTTGACCCTCAGATCACCTGATCGTAGCCAGTACAGATTTTCTGAGATGCTGTTGAAATCCCTATACGTTCGATGAACTGAGCACCAATTACATAGGAAAATTTGTGGGTAGCACTGTAAGATATGAGGATCAATATCTCTCCAGAACGACTCCAACACTTCACACGGTCCATGCCTGCCAATTTGAAGTCTCATGGAGAAGTGACCACGTTTAAAATCACATCCAATTCTTTCCAGTGGCTTTTGGCCACTCAGTGCAAATACTGTTGTTACTTGATATCATTTCAACCTTAAGAGGGACTTTTGATTATTTCCGCTGCAGTAAACTGGCTAACAAATTACTGCACTATGAGATTAGGGGAAACCATACAGTCTGATGTATATCAGACTTTTCCGACGTACAAGGATCCTTATCCACTCTCGAAATTTAGTAGTGTCCTGATGTCATCAGGACGGTGTAAGGATGGCAACAAGTCGCCTTGATGAAATGTCGCACCATCTGCATGATGCAACCTGGCTGGGTGCCCAAGAACAGTACCCAGATTTTGTTTAACTCTTGGTTATATGGAAGGAAACGAACTGTTTCACATCGCTACACAACAAGAAATGAAGTGCAGATTGTCTAGAGGGTGTGTACCTTGAGGTTTTCCTTATTGTTTAATGTGTGTGGACCACTTTCTTCCCTAATATGCGTCAGTGGCTAACACTGAGTGTACCAAACATCTCAAATGTATTTTTATTGACCAGTGGTATAAGTGTAATTATTAGACATTCACTTCAGGAGCTGAATATGAAAGAAAATATGTATTACAGAACTAGTTCAAAGCTGATAGGCCGACACGCAATAGCATTAAAGCTGTACATATCTAGTTTCTCAAACATAATTCTGTCACAAGTGGCACCTCAATCGCTTACGACGCACGTAAGATTAGTGAAATGGAGTATATCCGATTTCTAGAAATTTAGAAACATGGTGAACCCAACTCCAGGTACATATTCATGACCGTCTGTACAAGCTGAAAGCACTTACTTTAACTGACAGAATACCCTCAAGTGTCAAAATCGGTTATGTATATAACCGGTTTTCATTGTATCCTTTCATTTCGATGTTTCGTATTACTATATATTGAGCAACTCCGTTCAGGCATCAAGAATATTTTCAAGGCTGAAGCGCACCATATGTAAAGTCACGAAATTCGTATGGACCGGTATTTAATGAGCTGGTGATATTTACAGTGCTAAAATAATACATTTTCTCTCTGCTTTTCTTTTTGATAGCTTACACTTATTTAAAATGAACAGTATGCGACACTAAAAGTTGCCCTCTATCGCTTACATACACATATTTTTTTGTGGTTAGTGGAAATACTTCAGAATTAAGAACGAATACGTTAGTGCTTTTGTACCTGTATATTTATGGCATCTTTTCGAGAATGTGTGAAAGATGGCATGACTGCACTTTATTTTTTGTTGTGTGACGATGCGAAAAAATTTCAGCTTCCTTCCATATAAATAAGAAAAGGAGAAACTTCTATCTGAAGGTTATTAATAGAGTTAGTGCCGCGGCGATTCTAATTGCGAAGTTAGGAATGTCCTATGAAAGGAATGTGAAGTGACTTCATGTAAATTACCGTATGTATTCACACTAACCGATAGTACTACGTTATTTAATTCTATATGGTCTATTGCTGAAGATACAATATTACACTCGTGCCGGTCAGTTTAAGTCCGAGTCTCTATGGAGAAACAGCAGTGAGGTACCGGAACAGAAAGACGCCATGCCTGTCACACTAGACGCTAGCGGCGACTGAAGCAAATATAGCTCGGAAGCAGAAATCATAGTACAACTTTTCTAACTAGAAACTTTCTTCGTTAATGTTTTTTTTTTATGACTCCCGTCTCTAAATGGGTAACCAAAACTACAGCACCATGATGAGTAGCAGAGGAAGCGCTAGAAATAACTACGAGTGATAATACGAGAGAAAAACAATGACTAAGGTAATTCAATAACAACACCGCCACTGTTAATACCTTGCCACTCTACGTTACTCTGTTTAACTGAGAAACATACCGTTGATACACCGTTGAGTTGACGTCTCCAGGTTTCTGTTTACGTTTCTGTGAGTGAAAGAAAAGTCTTGTCAGATTTTATATAGCATAGTTGATGTGCTGTTTGTAAAATCCAACAACTGCATCGAATGTCCACATACGCGATCTCCACAGTAAAAGGCACAGTGAAACTTCAGCAAGTTAATACTGACATCTTTGTTAGTTGGTACGAGCAGTGAGACGCACTGATGGGCAACTGAAACAGAGATAGCTGCTAGAGAGAGAGAGCGTTCTTCTCACCATGGGGAGTGCAATACTTGGGTATCTCACACGTTTGGATTGTCATTATACTTTGTGCTAGCCGGCGACATCGCGGCCGATCGCAGGGTAAGCAAGACATGCGATACTAGAGCATTCCATCGCGACCAGATCGCTGGTACATGACGCATGAGACATACGATATCCTGTGTAGTGCAGACAGCGAGCATTTCACGTAACAACCTGTCAAGGGCGTAACCTGAATAACACGATTCGGGGAAAATAGACGGTGCTAAAGTTAACTTCCACTGGCCCCAACGTGTTTATGACAGTGGCCGTTGCTTGCTATTGCCGTCTCAAACAGCTGATATTTCGGCCACAGATGCCTCACAAGGCATCAAATCACTTGTCTCTTCAACACTAGAAGTCAAAAGGGAAGCGACTATGCCATCCAGAAATACTTCCTCACTACGACTTTTTATTTTGCTTTAGTCTTATTTTTTATATAAAAAGCCAGAATTCCTTTCCTACGTCAGTCTTTTCATCTCAGAGTAGCTCTGATCAGCCTACATCCTCAATGATTTGCTGAATTTATTTCAGTCCCTGTCTTCCTCTACATTTTTTCCCTCCCAGCTGTTTCTAGTACAATGGAAGTGACACCCTGATGTCTTAACAGATGTTCTATCACCCTGTCCCTTGGTCTTGTCTGTGTCCTATATATTATTTTCCTCACCGCTTCCGTGGAGAACCTCCTCATTCCCTGTTGTAACCGCTCCCCTCATTTTCAACATCCTTTTGTGCCACCACATCTCAAATGCTTCGATTCTCTTCTGTTAAGGCTTTCCCACAGTCCACGTTTCACTACTATACAATGTACAAACGTACATTCTCAGAAATTTCTTCCTCAACGTAAGGCCTATGTTTGTCACTAGTAGACTTCTCTTGACCAAGAATGCCGTTTTGATAGTGCTAGCATGCTTTTTACATCCTCCTTGTTCCGTTTGTCATGGGTTATTTCGCTGGATAGATAACAGGATTCTTTATCTCCATCTTTTGAGAGATACCAAATTCTGATGTTAGGTTTCTCGCTGTTCTCTTTTCTCGTAATTCTCATTACTCTCGTCTCATCAATTTACTCCCAGTCCATACTCTGTACTCAGTAGACTGCTCATTCTATTCAGCAGATCCTGTAATTCTTCTTCACTTTCACTGATAATAGCAACGTCACAGCGAACCTTATGTTTTAATCCCATTCTTGAGCCGTTATTTTATTTCAGTCATTGCCTCTTCGATGTATAGATTGAAAAGTAGTACGAAATACTACATCCTTGTTTTACACCCTTTTTAATCATAGCGCATCGTTCTTCCACTCTTACTGCTCCCTCTTGATTATTGTACATAGTGTATATTATCCATATTCCGCTGTAGTTTACCCCTATTTTTCTCTGAACTTCGAACATCTTGCACCACTTGACATTGTCGAATGCTATTTCCAGGTCGACAAATCCCATAAACGTCTGTTGATTTTTCTTCAGTCTTGCTTCCATAATCAACCACAATGTCAGAAATTACTCTCTGGTGCGTTACCTTACCTAAAGCCAAACTGATCGACAACTAATCGATTCTTAATCTCCTATACCATTCTTCTGTGCATTCTTCCTGTCGACAACTTGGATGCATGAGCTGTTAAGCTGATTGCGCTATAATTCTCGCAATTGTCGGCTCTTGCTATCTTCGGTATTCTGTGGATGACCCTTTTCCGAAAGTCTGATAGCATATCGCCAGCCTCATATACTCTGCACAGTAACGTGAATAGACGTTTGGGTGCCACTTGCCCCTACGATTTTAGAAATTCCGATGGAATGCTATCCATCCCGTCTGCCTTATCTGATCTTAACTCATCTTGAGCTCTTTTAAATTCTGATTCTAATACGGGTTCCCCTACCTCTTCCGACTCCTGTTCCTTTTTCTATCACGTCATCAGACAAGTATTCCCCCTCATAGAGATCTTTAATGTACTCTTTCCATTCATCCGCTCTCCTCTGCGCTTAACGGAGGAATTCTCAAATTCTCATTGGATTCTTAATGTTACCATCCTAGGTTTTAATTTCATCGAAGGTTGTTTTCATATACAAAGCCCAGCCATTGCCCCACACCTCCTTTACTACCTCGGTGTGTTCAGGAGGGTAACGCCGTGCTGCATCCCAACGGCCTCGTATCACTAGCAGTCGAGATGACAGGCATCTTATCTGCATGGCTGTAACGGATCTTGCAGCCAAGTCTCGATCGTCAACAGATGGGGACGTTTGCAAGACAACAACCATCTGCACGAACAGTTCGACGACGTTCGCAGCAGCATGGACTATCAGCTCGGAGACCACGGCTGCGGTTACCCTTGACGCCGCATCCCAGGCAGGAGAGCCTGTGATAGTTTACTCAGCGACGAACCTGGGTGCACGAATGGCAAACCGTCATTTTTTCGGGTGAATCCAGGTTCTGTTTACAGCATCATGATGGTCGCATCCGTGTTTGGCGACATCGCGGTGAACGCACATTGGCAGCGCGTATTCGTCATCGCCATACTGGCGTATCACCCGGCGTGATGGTAGGAGGTGCTATTGGTTACACGTCTCGGTCACCTCATGTTCTCATTGACGGTACTTTGAACAGTGGACGTTACATTTCAGATGTGTTACGACACGTGTCTCTACCCTTCATTCGATCCCTGCAAAACCCTACATTTCAGCAGGATAATGCACGACCGCATGTTGCAGGTCCTGTACGGGCCTTTCTGGATACAGAAAATGTTTCACTGTTGCCCTGGCCAGCACATTCTCTAGATCTCTCGCCAGTTGAAAATGTCTGGTCAATGGTGGCCGAGCAACTGGCTCGTCACAATACGCCAGTCGCTACTCTTGATGAACTGTGACATCGTGTTGAAGCTGCATGGGCAGCTGTATCTCTACACGCCATCCAAGCTCTGTTTGACTTAATGCCCAGGCGTATCAAAGCCGCTATTACGGCCAGAGATGGTTGTTCTTGGTACTGTTTTCTCAGGATCTATGCCCCCAAACTACGTGAAAATGTAATCACATGTCAGTTCTAGTATAATATATTTGTCCAATGAATACCCGTTTATCATCTCCATTTCGTCTTGGTGTAGCAATTTTAATGGCCAGTAGTGTACATAAAAGGTAATGATTTCCTATTGGTCTATGCTCCACTTACGTACGTTTCTTACGCGTCAAGATTCCCCCAACGCTACCGGGGGCATTCAATATCGGAGTGGGCAGTCGCCATAATATCTTGGCTAATCAGTGTTTGTACCTAACAGATTTGTATCTACGCCATCGCGCCTTACTAGAAATCTGTGTTTTTTCCATATCTTTGGCTTCTAGCGGAGCATCTCAGGTGTTACGCTTAGAAAGGCTTCCTCTATATTTTTGCACACTTGTTAATTATTCTGGGTTGTCTATCGTGTTAAGGTTCGAACTTCGTGCTGCCCATTTCAATGCGGCTAGAGATGTCACTGTACCACGCCCAATTCAGTGGCCACGAAACTATTCAGTGGTGGACTCACTTACATCAATAATAAAGCGTGCTAGAGCACAGTCGTGCTGTAACCATACATTATCCACCATTTTATATCTACATGTATATACATTCTTTGCAATTCACTGTGGAGTATGTGGGAGAGAGTACTGAGCAGCGTATTACATTTTAGAGTTTCCTCCAGTTCTAACGAGGTATGGAACTTGGGAATAACACATCCTCCAATATTTCTGTGTGCCCTGTAATTAGTCTAATCTTGTCATCACGGACTCTAGATGAGTGATACGCAGCGGACTGAAGAATGTGTCTACATTCTTCACTTAAGAGGTAGTCCTCTTAGAAAATTTCATAAAGTCTACTTCTTTTATTTTTTTATGTATTAAGTTGGTGCATAAGTTTGTAGCGTCGTTCCTAAGTTTAATAAACACAACAGAAATTTTAGTCATCAATAATATACTCTCCTTCACTATTTACAACAGTCTGCCAGCACTGGATTAACTTTTCGATTTCGCGATTATAGAAATCTCATGGCTTTGAAGAGAAGAAGTCGTCAAGCCATGTCCAGAGCGCAGTTTCTTGTAGAATGTTCGATAGAGGGCGGAAAAGGCGAAAGTTGAGGGTGCAAGATCAGGTGAATAATAATGGTCCGAGTGACCTCCCAATTCAACCCCTGAATGGTGTTTTCTGTCAATATAGCAGAATCGGACGTTAGTTATGATGGAGTTGTTTCACCAGTTGCATAACATTATCTTTTGTGGATGGGCACAGGTCTTTGTACAGAGAGTTGCTGCTTCGTTTTGGCTCACCCATTTCTTTTTGTTCCTCATTTTAGCATAAAGACACCATTTCACGCCACCAGTAACGAAGCGATATAGGAAAGGTCAGTGATGTTCACGAGCCAATTGATGACGACCAAGCAGAGATTCACCCCTGATTTTTGTGATTTTGGATTGGAGCATGCGGTACATTCCCTATTTCATGCAAATGTCTCATGGTGGTGGTGTGATCACAGTTATCCAATTTGCCAGTTCTCGAGTACACTGATGCTGTTTAAACCGTATTCATCAAACCCCGAAGGTCTTCCTAAACGAGGAGAGTCACTAATGTCAAAACGTTCCTCCTTAGAACGGAAAAAACAATTTTCTAGCCGTGTCCTGTACAGTGGCATTATCACCATAACGGTGCAAATGTTTCTGGCTGCCTCCGCTTCTGTCACGCCTCTATTGAGCTTAAACAGAAGAATATGTCGGAAATGTCCTGATTTCTCCACTTGGCACTCCATTTTCTTGCGTCCATAGTTCCACTCACTATCTCAAAATGACAAAATGACAATATGTAAACTCGAATAGCAACAGTGAACTACAAATAAAAGTGTAAATCGATAAATAAACCGTTAGCAACTGGAAAGCAAGTATGTAAAACGAAAATGCTACAAACTAATGCAGCAATAAAATATATATATTTTTCCTTAAAACGTTCTCTGGGACGTCTCCTTTGATATAGTGTTCATCCCAAATTCCCTAGAAACTCCATTACCGAGTTACAAGATGATTTTATAAAAGTATTTTCGAAAACTATTGGCAGCGGGAAAAAAATAGTCGATGTCGTGGGCAATGTGGCAGCATGGACTTTCAACAACGGCCTAACACGCATAGGACATTATAAAAATTCTCGAACTTGATATCAGACTGACTTGTTACAACATTTGCACAAAATAGAACGAAAATTGTGTCGCACGAGCAGAGCAACAGATGAGAGAAGCTGCTAAAGGGGCCCTTTAGGATCACAATAGGCACGAAGTAGATGATAGAGGATCTCCTTTTGGATCTGGAAAGACTATTGTATGGTCCATGGGCAGATGGCTACAGGTATATTCAACTTAAGGACAAAAAGTGCAATCCAAATTTTTAAATTCGCTTTTCTCTATCACCGTATGTAGTAATTTTGAAATGCCTTCAAAGGTCTATATTCGCTGCACGCTTTTATTTCAGTCTTTTGGGCGAAGCAAAAGACGGATCACCATTTTATTAGAAAGTAATTATTTTCTATTATATATGCTGATAGAAAAATATTGAAAATGATTTACACAAAATTCTTCTGTAACAGGTTCAATATGACGGTTTCGTAGGCGTAGTTGCACCCAAAAACAGTAGTGAAGGAATAAACCTAAGCCATCTGATTTAGTATTTATTTTCATTTTACTTGAAAAAATGACCTATTTTTCATGCGTTTAAAGAGGGCTGCCCCCTTAATGTAGATTCTTCAAACTTAGTGAGTAGACTTTCGCGAGATATTTAGCGTCTGTTTTCTAGAATCTGCCAATTACTTCGACTTCAGGCTCAGGTATTAAGCTTCTTTAAAACGTGTGCAAATCAAATTTCCATTACGTATTTACAAAAATATGGTCCGAAAAGGTATCGTGATGCCAGTCTGCCCCATATCATAACATGAGGTGGAGCACATTCCAACTCGCGCACAGAATGGGTACTTTTCTTTGGCCACAAAACTACATTCATCCTCTGCGAAATGCGATGTATCGTATATTCATCAGTGAACAACACGATTGAGAGGGACATTTCATTTTGAAACTGTGCGAATTGAGCACTACAGACTGCAACTCGCTGCTCCATGTCGGTTTTGAGTAATTCACTCACAAACACCAAATCCTTTCATATTCAGACAGTTTTGATGTGCTCATGTGTTGTTGACTGTGGTACAATGTTGGAATACAAATAAAATAACTGTTCATTTCCCCACTGGTACAAAGTGAAGAGGGGTATGGGGACATCTCGAACATCCTGTAGTACAGTGAGCTGTGCATCCTTTTGAACCTCTATAGCACATGATCATTTCCATAATGGACCATACCACACTCCTAAATTTCGTTAGAATTATCTGAGAAACACTAATAGACATGCTACTTACGTGGGCTCTCAGGTCACTTTAAGTAAGTCATTGTAAGAACATCTGGAGACTGCCATCCAGCAAAATTCTCGCACTTTTGTCCGAGTTCTATCCATTCTCCTTGAGTTCTGGGTGGTGGAACAAGATGGCTTGCAAACGCTGTCTGTGTGTAATGGAATCCGCGCCACTAAGTGACTTCGCTATCGTCTGGGTGAAAGAGGGTGCTAGGTGCTGTTAGGAAGGTTTAACTAAGTCAGTTGCTCACGAGAGGATACAAACCGTTGGACCTCCTCGCCCTACGTCTCGTGGAGATTTATTACACTACACCAGTACAAATAAATCTTGTATCATTGAAAAGGTACAGCAATTCAGTAAGTAAAAACGAACGTTTTTTTAACTGAAACAAACTTGTTCTTCTGTCTCCTCTATTCTGCAGAAATCAACGACTCTCAATTAATGTATCAAACAGCTTACAGGAACAGGGAATGTAACTGGAGGTGCGCGCAACGCATCGGTATGATTAGGCTGACATATATCACTACAACCATTTGTCGCAACAAAACGTGATGAACGGTGTATTCTGAAACGTTTATAGGTTCCTTATCGTTGCACAGTACCAGCAGATTGTCATACACTCTGCTTTCTATAGCTGGGAAGTCTTCGAAGTGTTAAGACCTTGGATGATGTTTATCCTGTCCCACCCCTTGACGTGTTCACTAGTTTCTGAATGTTAAATACACTGACGGAAAAATATCGTGACGTCAAGAAGCAGTTGTGCGACATAAACGAAAGCTCTGCACTTGAAAGATGATGTTCAGATTTCACGCCAGTCGCATAAGAGTGGCACTGGTAGTGCCACTACGAGGGTTGCAGATCAGGTTTGCTTTAAATACACCCTGTGACACTCGTGAGCGTTATTTACTTAGAGACAGGGCGTGAATATTTGATGCGCCTTTAAGGCGACAAAGAAGCCATTATCAACACCTCGCTGCGTTTGGACGAGGTCATGTAACAGGGCTACGAAAAGCTGCGATACTGCAGAAAGACTTGACAGGAATGTATTCACTGAACATGATCGCTGGAAGCGGTGGTCACGAGAATGTACGATCACAAGATGATCGGACTCCGGACGGCAGCTGAGCACTACCGAGAGGGAAGATCATCGTGTGCGGCATATGGCTCTGGAGTATCGTAACACATCTGCAGCAACGATTTCAGCAGCAGTTGGCACCACAGTGACACAACGAAATGTTAGTAATGGGTTACTTCAAAGACAGCTCCGAGACAGACGACCAGTAGCGAGCATTCCAGTTACTCCAAAACCTCTTCCATTGTCGAATTCAGTGGTGCCAAGGGGGAGCTCATTGTTGGACAGGGTGAAGGTCTGTTGCGTTTTCTGATGAAAGCTGGTGCTGCCTCGGTGGCAGTGATGGCCATGTGTTGGTTAGAAGGACGCCAGTTGAGAGCCTGCAACCAGGCTGTCTGCGGGCTAGACACACCGGACCTACACCTGGAGTTACAGTGTGGTGTGAGATTTCGTACAACAGCAGGAGCACTTTCGTGGTTATCCACGCACCCTGACTGCAAATCTGAAAGTCAATCTGGTGATTCGATCGACCTATTGTGCTGTCATTCGTGGACAGTATTCCAGGATGTGTTTTCCAACAGGATAAGCTCGCCACATAGTGCTGTTGTAAACCAACATGCTCTACGGAGCGTCGATATGTTGTCTTGGACTGCTCGATCACCAGATCTATCTCCAATCGAGCACATATGAGACATCATATGAGGGCAATTCCAGCGACACCCACAAACAGCGTTAACCGACCCTGTATTGACCAATCAAGTGCAACAGGCATGGAACTCCATACAACATACTGACATTCGTCACCTGTAAAACACCATCCGTGCACGTTTGCAAGCCTGCATTCAACATTGTGGCCGTTACACCGGTTATAAATGTGCCATTATTTCACATTTGCAATGGCTTATCTCGCGCATACATTAATTTGTGATGTTGCATTGTTAATTACTGAAAGGTGTTACGTAAACGAATGTAATCCCGAAACTTTATTACTCTGTTTTAATCATGTTTTGGTGCTGCGATTTTTTCCCGTCGCTATATAGTAAGTAAAAGAGGAGAAGGAAACAGAGAAGGTCAGCAGCCACTGCATGCAGCCATCACGATTTCCTCACAACCGATTTTTTCCGTCACTGTATAATAAGGAAAAGAGGGGAAGGAAAGAGAGGACAGCAGTCACTGCATGTAGCCATCACGATTTCCTCACAATCTGGTACTGTGCTGTGCTTCGAATAGGCTCATGTTTTAATTATGATGAAAAATAGCTCTTCACAATCAGGAACCGTGCTGGGCTTCGAATAAGCAGCAAAATAGTGCATCCGGTCAACACTGGGCCTGTACTTTCCTTATAAGCAGTGTGCCACACTCCAGACAATGTTTACACAAATTCACCGCATGGGACCGATTTTGGGAGCTATCGTGTTTGTCTTAAATGGTGTCAAAAACAGACTCGAACGTGAATAGCGTTGAATGTGCCACAATGTGTCATTTCAAGGTTATGGCGATAATTGGGAAACATGAGAAACGTTGGGCACAGTATATTCTAAACTGTTAGCAAGTAATCATTCTAAATGACGACCAATACTTGGCCACTGTTTTACCGATGAAATCTGTTGGTCTGGGAAGGTAACAGCCTACGGAGGCTAAGAGAAGTACAGTACACGATCAAAAATATCCGTACAGCAATTAGTGGACATCAGTGTGGGGTGTATCCACCCTCGCCTTTCTGGCCGCCTGGACTCTTTTGGAGGTGTCTGAATGTCCGTGGTGCAATAGCAGCCCGTTCTTCCTCAAGAGCCGAAACCAGAGAAGATCGTGATTTCGGAGACTGGTGTCAACGTTCTGACTCATTCCAAAGGTGTTCGACTGGATTCAGGTTGGGACTCTGGGTAGGCTAGTCCATTTCAAGAATGCTGTTATCCATAAACCACAGATCCTTCTTTATGACAGAGTGCAGTGTCATGCTGGTTCAGTCATCCCTCCTAACCTCACACAGTACACAACGCTGTGAAATGTATTCATACGCATCTGCATTTATCGTTTTCTTAAGCGCGATAAGGGGACTACATTCATTACATGAAAAACATCCCCATACCCTAACGCATCCCCCTCTGCACTTCTGTGTCGGCACTACACATGATCTTAGATAACATTTTCCAGGCACTGACCAACGCCAAACATTTCCATTGCACTTTGATGAGATATAGCGTGATCCATCACTCCAGATCATCACTCTTTTCCAGTCATCTACCGTCCAGTATCTTCGCTCATCAAACCATGACGAGAGGAGCGCAGTATTGACTACAGAAATGATTGGCCTGGAAGGAGCTACTCTGCCACTGGATTCCATTCTTTTTAACTCCCTATTCATAGTCATGGTAGCACTTTGGAACTCACGGGTGTTCCCTTCCGCTGATTTCATACGATTTTTTTACAGTCAATCTCAGCCCCTGTCCTTCAGTAAGTGACGTCTGCATGGCCTTGGTTTAGCTGTGGTTGTTCCTTGGAGTTTCCGTTTCAAAACCGCATCTCTAAGAGACGACTTGGGCAGCTTTAGAGGGTTCTAAATGTTCCTGATGGATCTGTTACTCAGCTGAAGTTCACTAACTAGTCCACGACCTAAGTCACTGATCGCTCCCGAGGGGTCCATTCTGCTGTTATTGCTCCTCTACTGACACCACTATAATCCCGGCCTCCTTTGATACTGAAGGGTCCGCCTCTCGTGAGATCTACTGGTCCATTCCGCATTACATACACTATGTGATAAAAAGTATCTAGACGCCACCAAAAAACATACGTTTTTTCGTATTAAGTGCATTGTGCTGCCACCAACTACCAGGTCCTCCGCATCAGCGACCTCAGTATTCCTTGGACATCGTGAGAGAGCACAGTGGGGCGCTCCGCGGAACTCACTGACTTTGAACGTGGTCAGGTGATTGGGTGTCACTTGCATCATATGTCTGTACGCGAGATGTCCACACTCCTAAACAACTCTACGTCCACTGTGTCCGATGTGATAGTGAAGTGGAAACGTGAACGGACACGTACATCACAAAAGCATACAGGCCGACCTCGTCTGTTGACTGACAGAGACCGCCGACAGTTGAAGAGGGTCGTAATGTGTAATAGGCAGACATCTATCCAGACCATCACACAGGAATTCCAAACTCCATCAGAAACCACGGCAAGTACTATGATAGTTGGGCGGGAGGTGAGAAAACTTGGATTTTGGATTTCATGGTCGAGCGGCTGCTCATAAGCCACACATCACGCCAGTAAATGCCAAACTACGCCTCGCTTGGTGTAAGGAGCGTAAACATTGGACGATATAACAGTGGAAAAACATTGTGTGGAGTGATGAACTGTGGTCCACAATGTGGCGATCCGATGGCAGGGTGTGGGTATGGCAAATGCCCCGTGAACTTCATCTAGGGCGTGCGTATTGGAAATTTTTTTCGGAATGTGTGGTAAGTTCTTATTGGACCAAACTGCCGGCTTCGTGCCAGGCCTCAACAACCGACATCGAAACCTCTCCTCAGAGCAGCACTCCGTGAAGAATGGGCTGCCATTCCCCAAGAAACCCTCCAGCACCTGATTGAACGTATGCCTGCGAGAGAGGAAGCTAAGGCTAAGGTTGGGCCAACACCATATTGAATTCGAGCATTAACGATTGAGGGCACCACGAACCTGTAAGTTATTTTCAGCCAGTAGTCCGGATACTTTTGATCACATAGTGCAGGTGTGTTCGAATACTTTTTATGAGACAGCCTAAATCTCTGTTCCAGACGTACTTCAGTAAGGGCCGCTATTCCGGCAATGGAGAGAAAAGCACACTTATTGTTAAGTATTGTGAAATCGATATTAGATCACAACTGAAACAAGGTATAGTTTTGAGTTTTCACAAGAAATGGCATAGGTAAACTTTCGGTGCAGCGACGTCAGTTCTGTTTGCGCAGATTTTTTCCTTGGTGAAGGGGGCAGGGGGGAGGGAGGCAGCCGCTCTTACCTATAGCGTCACTTAGTAACCCACCAATATATGGACATATGTTTAGCATTTGTCATTCGGGGCAAAGATTTTATCATTTTTTGTGCTCATTTCCAAGGGTTCAGCGCATGTACTTGCCATTGTTGTGAGTAATTCATTTAAGAGACGTGGTCCTAACTCCTCTTTCAGAGTTGTATTCACACTGTAGCGTTTTAATTGGCTTGTATTAACCAGCCTGTCTCCAAGATAAGTGAAATATTTGTACCTGATTGAACACAAGAGAAATTGCTGTCTGAGTAATAGGGATAAATCTGCCATAGAGGAACATGTTTACCAGGAGAGTGATCATGAAATAAAATTCAGTGACACGAGTGTCATATCGGAAAAATCGCATGACAGAGACAATAGAGAGGCTATTGAGGATTACAAACATCCTGTTAATTTTAACAGGAAAGAGTAAGGTTCTAAATTAGATAAAATTTTGATGTTAATTTGCACATTCAGTCAAAGATGTTGGCATTAGCAGAGATAATCTCGTAGGCGAAGTCATCTGATGAACTGTGGTGCCCACTACATTGGCTACATATTCGGCGCTCCCTCGAGTTCTGTTTGTAGTTAGCCGCCAATCCTGCAGTCAGCGATGAAACGTTAGAAGGAAGTGAAACTCAGGCTGGTGTTGGCCCAATAAAGAGTCCTGATCTGAACCTGATAAAAAACAACCAAGGAGCTATCCGGTGCCATCTCCACAGCCCAAACCACTGGCTCGTAATAGACGGCAACTGCATGAACTGTGCGTAGGTATATATTTCCAGAAACCTATCAAGGATAATCGAAATCATGCTAAGCAACATCTCTTCTCTATTACGTTCCAAAAGTGAACCAACACGCTATTAAGTAGCTGGTCATAATGTTTCGGCTCGCCAGTGAATTTGTCTGTATGACAACCAGTACCAGATCATCCCTTCTGTAAGTGCAAACAACTTCGTCAGCTGTAACACGGCTTTAAATTTTCATGCAACACTTCTTAGATGCTGTTCATAAAATGCCATTGCATCTCTTCACTATGTTTAGTTTCTGTACACTCTGCATGTTAACATTTTCGATAAATGTAACTGACTGCGTCGTCTGTACATCTGAGCATTCTGAACAATTCCACAACACTCGTACTTAACCACGAAGTTACCAAACTTCGCGCTCAGCAACGTTCATAATCAGGCGCTATTCATCCATTCTGGACATGGGACAGCGGATGGTCAAATACTTAACAAAGAAATTCGCCAAACAACCGCTCAAATTGAGAAGTTTTTAATTTTATTTTCACTACTAGTTTCGGCAATTCAATATGCTATCTTCAGGCACCATATCCACCTCTAAAAATGATCCATGTTGGTATACTGGGGCCATCTGTTTCTGGATGTCTGGAAGTCTCAAGTGCTTTCTTCGAAGACTTGACAGCAACGATGTTGTTGTCATCCTAAATTTTGTGACTATCAATGTATATTTCCCTCCAACATTAGTGACCAGCTAGAGATTTTATGGGGCCTCATATCTTCTACGGTCTTCATATCACGAACGGCTGTGACAGATCATGTACTCCCTGTGGGGTAGTTTGCATATAGCTAGCGATAAACCCCATGTAACATATATTTACTTAGTACAGAAATATTATTTATTTACCGTCATACTGAAACCAAGCTAAGGGACTTTGGATTTATACTATTCCGATTTATGCAGTAACTGGCTGTTACCTGCTGTTGTACTTGCATATCATTTGTTATATTATGGTGAGTAAGTAAGCTGTGCAGTAACGTCAGTTGTTCCGGTAAGCGTCGGTAGTAAAGAGCCCCCCCCCCCCCCCCCAACCAAACACACCCTCCAGCCACACCACTGCCGCAACGCACGGCGGGGCGAACGCGGGGCGCAATCTTGCATTTCGTGCTACTGAAGTAATTATACACCGAAGTGATAAAAGTCATGGGATAGCGATGTGCACATACATCGCGTACACAAGGTATAAAAGGACAGTGCATTGGCGAGGCTGTTATTAGTACTCAGGTGATTCACGTGATCAGATTTTCAACGTGATTGTGACCGGACGAAGGGAATTGACGGAATGGTAGTTGGAGCTAGGCGCAGGGGGCATTTCATTTCAGAAATCGTTAGTAAATTCAAAATTCCGAGACCCATAGTGTCAAGGGTGTGCCGAGAAAACCAAATTTCAGGCATTACTCTCACTACGGACAACGACTTCTACCAGTCAGAAGCCGACCTCGGGGAATATCAGTTTGGATTCCGTAGAAATGTTGGAACACGTTAGGCAATACTGACCCTACGACTTATCTTACAAGACAGATTAAGGAAAGGCAAACCTACGCTTCTAACATTTGTGGCTTTTGACAGTGTTGACTGGAATACTCTCTTTCAAAAGTGAGGGGTAAAATACAGGAAGTGAAAGGCCATTTACAATATGTACACAAACCAGATGGCAGTTGTAAGAGTCGAGAGGCATCAAAGGGAAGCAGTGGTTGGGAACGGAGTGAGACAGGGTTGCAGCCAATCCCTGATGTTGTTAAATGTGTACATTGAGCAAGCAGTAAAGGAAACAAAAGAAAATTCGGAATCCGTATTAAAATCCATGGAGAAGAAATAAAAACTATGAGGTTCGCCGATGACATTGTAAAACTGCAAAGGATCTGGAAGAGCAGTTGAACGGAATGGACAGTGTCTTGAAAGGAAGATATAAGATGAACATCAACAAAAGCAAAACGAGGATAATGGAATATAGTCGAATTAAGTCGGGTGATGCTGAGGGAATTAGATTAGGAAATGAGACACTTAAAGTAGTAGATGAGTTCTCCTATTTGGAGAGCGAAATAACTGATAGTGGTCGAAGTAGAGAGTATATAAAATGTAGACCGGCAGTGGTAAGGAAAGAGTTTCTGAAGAAGAGATATTTGTTAAAATCGAGTTTCAATTTAAGTGTCTGGAAGTCGTTTCTGAAAGTATTTGTATGGGCTGTAGCCATGTATGGAAGTGAAACATGGACGATAAATAGTTTGGACAAGAAGAGAATAGAAGATTTCGAAATGTGATGCTACAGAAGAATGCTGAAGATTAGATGGGTAGATCACATTGGCATTGAATAGTACTGGAGAGAAGAGAATTCTGTGGCACAACTTGACTAGAACAAGAAATCGGTTGGTAGGACATGTTCTGAGGCATCAAAGAATCACCAATTTAGTACTGGAGCGTAGCGTGGAGGGTAAAAATCGTAGACGGAGACCATGAGATGAATACACTAAGTAGATTCAGAAGGATGTAGGTTGCAGCAGGTACTGGGAGATGAAAAAGCTTGCACAGGGTAGAGTAGCGTAGAGAGCTGCATCAAACCAGTCTCTGAACTGAAGACCACAACAACAACACAACGGACAACAGAGTGGTCGACGCCCATCACTTAACGCTCGAGAGCAGCGACGTATGCGTAGATTTGTCAGTGCTAACAGACAAGCAGCACTGCGTGAAAAACCGCAGAAATCAATTTGGAACGTACTACGAACATATGCATTAGGACAGTGCGGCGAAATTTGGCATTAGTGGGCTATAGAAGCAGAGAGTGCCTTCGCTAAGAGCACGGCTTTTCTTGCAGCGCCTCTGCTGGGCTCGTGACCACATCGTTTGTTGGAAAACCTGGTCAGAGTAATTCCGATTTGAGTTGTTAAGAACTGATTGCAGGATTCGAAAGTGGCGTAGACTGCAGGAGGCCCAACTTGCCAACAAGGCGCTCTGCATGCTGGTGGTAGCTTACTAATGATGTGGGCTGTGTTTGAATAAACTGGGTGATTTGATCCGACTGAACCGATCTTTGACTGTAAATGGTTATGTTCGGCTACTTGAAGATCACTTGCAGCCATTCACGGACTTCATATTTTCAAGCAACGATAGAATTTTTATGGATGACAATGGACCATGTCGCCGGGCCACAGTCGTTCACTATTCGTTTGAAGAATATTCTGGACAATTTGAGCGAATGATCTGTCCACCCACAATGCCAGACGTGAAGATTTATGGGACACAGTCGAGAGGTCAGTTCGCGCACAAAATCCTGAACTGGCTATATGCATAGCTATAAAGGCCGCATGGATCAGTATTTCTGCACTGGACATCCAACGACTGCCTGAGTCCATGCCACGTCGAGATGCTGCACTCTGTTGGCCAAAATGAGGTCCGACACGATTTTAGGTGACTTTTGTCACCTCAGAGTACTTCATATGACGAGGAACTTATGCAACGAAGTAATGATTTTTTAACATATTTTATGTTCACCGATGTCAAAGGATCTGTTCCGCGCTCGACGGAGTGGCCGAGCGGTTCTAGGCGCTACAGTCTGGAACCGCGCGACTGGTTCGAATCCTGCCTCTGGCATGGATGTGTGTGATGTCCTTAGGTTAGTTAGGTTTAAGTAGTTCTAAGTTCTAGGGGACTGATGACCTCAGATGTTAAGTCCGATAGTGCTCAGACCCATTTGAACCATTTTTTGATCTGTTCCGTCTCCTATTTCACACTCTTAGGAGTGGACTGTTTTTTCACTTTCTAAAGTAGCTTATGTTCTTCCTCAGCGTTCAATATATCTCCAAAGCAAATTTAATCGAAACTTGCTCAGCGGTTCAGTGGTGAAAACGTAACACATTTAATAATGTTAGTATTGAAGTACAGACTAACACACGGTAGCAATTGTAAAAGCATTGTATTCATTACGTTGAATCGTATTACATTGAACATATCAATCAATAAAAAGGTTTTTCACAAATATGACACATTTCAAATGTCAAAGAGTAAACAAGTTTTCCAAAGAGGAAATATTTACCTTCTTTGCGTTGTATTACGATATTTTTGTGATTCGATTTTGATGTATGCTGCCGCAAGCTACTCTCGAGTTACCTGTGAAATCTGCACGAAAATTCAACTAGTAGTTTTGGAGATCAGCGTGTTGAAACAGACAAAGAGAAAGACACAGAGCTTTTACAGTTTTATTATTTCTACAGATAATCTATCGATATGCTTCCGAGATATCTTTCATTACTTTAGTACGGTGAGAACCCACAGCAAGAAGACGAGTACCTTCGACAGCTGGAAAGATGATGAGACAGCAGTCAATACGTAAGCCTAAAGGCGAGGCTGAGAAAGGTGGAGGTCGGCTTGGTCAGCCTTGCTGTTATGTCACTGCCAACGGTAAACAAAGGAGGCCTTCACTACTGACGACGCAGTTCCAATGTTGCTTGGAAGTCTTGTTAGTAGTCTAAAAGTGTAAAGAAAAGTCATCAGTTATTATTTTTATCTAGAATACATGGGAAAGTGCAGAAGCGCTTGTAAATGAGAGTAGTGAGATAATGTAACACGGCATGTGAGTACAAGTCTGAACAAGTATGTTCGAGATATCTTTCTCGGAAAGTTCAGTTTAGTGGTATTAGAATAATAGACATGGTGTCTGTAAAATGAGCCGGCCGTTGTGGCCGAGCGGTTCTAGGCGCCTCAGTCCGGATCCGCACTGCTGCTACGGTCGCAGGTTCAAATCCTGCCTCGGACATGGATGTGTGTGATGGGCGCTGCAGTCATGGACTGTGCGGCTGATCCCGGCGGAGGTTCGAGTCCTCCCTCGGGCATGGGTGTTTGTGTTTGTCCTTAGGATAATTTAGGTTAAGTAGTGTGTAAGCTTAGGAACTGATGACCTTAGTAGTTAAGTCCCATAAGATTTCACACACATTTGAACATTTTGATGTGTGTGATGTCCTTAGGTTAGTTACGTTTAAGAAGTTGTAAGTCTAGGGGACTGATGACCTCAGATGTTATGTCTCATAGTGCTTAGAGGCATATGAACCATTTTGTAAAATACAGTTATTTACTTATGCTGCTGCTTTCAGTGGTCACCAAATATCACATAAATTTTGACCGTTTCCAAAGTGAATAATTCCCAAAGAAACCACAGTTTAATTCCAAGAAACAACATTTATTCTTCACTGATCAGCAGTACATGTACCCAAGATCGAGTATTCATCCATTTATAAATTTATCATACTTCAAAAAATGGTTCAAATGGCTCTGAGCAAGAAAAATGATTCAAATGGCTCTGAGCACTATGACACTTAACATCTGTGGTCATCAGTCCCCTAGAACTACTTAAACCTAACTAACCTAATGACATCACACACATCAAAATGTTCATCTGTGTGTGAAATCTTATGGGACTTAACTGCTAAGGTCATCAGTTCCTAAGCTTACACACTACTTAACCTAAATTATCCTAAGGACAAACACAAACACCTATGCTCGAGGGAGGACTCGAACCTCCGCCGGGATCAGCCGCACAGTCCATGACTGCAGCGCTCATCACATTCATCCATGCCCGAGGCAGGATTCGAACCTGCGACCGTAGCGGTCACGCGGTTCCAGACTGAAGCCCCTAGGACCGCACGGCCACACCGACCGGCTATCATACTTCGTTCCTGTGGACTGGTAGTGCCACGCTATCACAAATCATAATTTTAGAGTATCTATATGAGTAGTGCGTGTTCTTTCGGACATGTCTGAAAGATGAGACACTACTCGTATAGATATATACGTGCCGTGATAGCTTATATGATCATTCTGTGCAGAGTACTCTTCAGCCGTCCGCCTGATCTCGTGCGTAACTTCGCGTGATCTGACGTGCAAACAGAGGAAAATGGATTAGGAAACGCTACTTTGGTAGTGTGTGGCAATAGTGAATTTGGACTGAGGTGGGTGGCGTGTTTGGGTATTCCGTGCACCTATGTGTAATTCCTACTAGTTCGTCTTCGAGTGCCGAGCGGGAAGGTTCTTGTTTATTTCACTTGCCGCAGCGTAGCTTGTGTGAAATTTCCCTCGTTAATGTTGTTCCGTCTGCCGAGTGAGTCGTAGCGCCTCCACTCTGGCTTACTGTCTGTTTGCTTTCGTCTACTTGCAGTGGCGTCGGCCTCTCCGCTATGGCTACCATGGTTTCCACGTATACTCCATGAAAAGGTACTGTGAGGTTTACTTTCAATAAAACAAAGCTACGCGTGCAGCCCAGGTCTCTAGAAATCCACGACTGGCTTGCCGATACAACTCATTTGAACTCTGATCAAGTCCACACCGCTGTTTTGATGCAGACGAGTTCTTGTTTAACGGTCGCAGGTTCGAATCCTGCCTCGGGCATGGATGTGTGTGACGTCCTTAGGTAAGTTAGGTTGAAGTAGTTCTAAGTTCTAGGGGACTGATGACCTCCGATGATAAGTCCCATAGTGCTCAGAGCCATTTGAACCAATTTTAGTTCGTGTTTTACTTGAAATTTATGATCCCACTAACGTTGAAAGATTACTGTGGTGACATGGTTCCCATGTCCTGCTCAAGCATTGCGATTATTCCGTTAGTATGGTATCACTCGCAGATTTTGAAATCGAATACATCAACGTTCGAGTGTTCAACCTCCCGCCGGTAATTGATGACAACTTTCTAAAGGACATATTGAGTCCGTACGGTAACGTGAAACACGCCCATGATGAACGCTGGTCTACTCAACGCGTTGTAATGTTATAGTGGAAATCGTTCCGTGGAAATGGATGTCAAACGCAATATTCCATCACATTTACAAGTGTGTGGTTATCGCGTTCGTGTCATGTATACTGGTCAAGAGGGAACCTGCTTCCTTTGTAATGAAAGTGGGCACGTTCGGTCTAATTGCCCGAGGACGATTTTTGCATTAAAGCCGTCATTAGTGCAGCGTCGCAAATTGACGGTTGCTGATCTTGTTCCTTCCACTCCCGCCATCGGACCTACTTCTGATTCGGATCATAATGAAAACACAGCCAAGTCTGCTAATCGTATCGCAGTACCTCCGCGACAGGTTCACAATCCTTTTTCTCCCAGGATAGAACATGTAACGGTGACATATAAGCGACGTCGCACTCAGGATGGTGATGTTGAGGATTTGGCTGTACCTTTTGCGCCAACCTCCTCCGCATCGATTGTGTCCCCTGCTCCTCTCGATGCTACGATACCTTTCGTCCGTGGTACGGTGACTGGCGAAGAACTTATCTCCAGCATCCCTCCTGCTCGCGAAGTGGCTTCTTCTGAGCTGCCTGTGTGTGGAGAGGGAGCGGAGTCACCCACCCCCTCTTCGTCTTTGTGACCTCCATTACAGCGTTCTCCTTCGTCTTAAGCCACCGACGGTTTCCTGAATTTGCCAACTACGACAACACGTGAGGAGAATAAAATTAAAGTATCACGTGTTGCATTGGCAGTTCCGCAGCATCATTCCGCCTTAGTGACTGAAACTGCAATACATGACCCTAGTTATGAGGGGGAGTAAGCTGTGACTATGCCCTCTCCCCTACCTCCGTCTGCAGAGGCCGCCATGCGACGTAACCGACAGAAACAGCATATACAACCTGACTGTGCGTTGGCATGTAAGAAATCTAAGAAAAAAGGTTGCGATGACGGGGGGTTCTGGTCACCCGATGTCTGATTCCGCAATGGACCTTGGTTCTCGGCTGTCTACCTAGTTCTGATTGGACTGCATAGCTGTGATCAATGACCAAAGCCTATATGTTCCTATCCTTTAATATCATTCGTGTGGAATCAGAATGGCGATTGGCTTCGCTGCATCAGTTCATTTATGATTCATGTGCGGACATAGTCTTCTTACAGGAGGTATTATTTAGTAATTTCTCCTTATCTGGTTTTCGTATGATCTTTAATGTAGCACCCGAATATTCTACGGGTAACGCCTTAGTCTTTCGCGAAGACATTCCGATTGATGAGGTGGAAATGTTGGATTCTGGCAGGGGCATAGGTTGTCAAATTTTTAATCTTACGTTGGTTCTTATATATGCTCCTTCTGGCATGGGTCGCGTAGTGGATCGTTCGCGTTTTCATAAAGATTATTGTTTATCTATTGCGTAAGATGGTTCAAATGGCTCTGAGCACGATGGGACTTAACATCTGTGGTCATCAGTCCCCTAGAACGTAGAACTACTAAAACCTAACTAATCTATGGACATCACATACATCCATGCCCGAGGCAGGATTCGAAACTGCGACCGTAGCGGTCATGCGGTTCCAGAGTGAAGCGCCTAGAACCGCGTGGTCACACCGGCCGGCTATTGCGTAAGAGTCCTCCGGGTATCCTGTTGGGTGGTGATTTAAACAGTGTGTTGCGTCCTGCAGCTCAATCTCTAAATTTTGATATCTGTCGCGAATTACATGAATTGGTCCGCTCCTTACGCCTGCAACACCCGACATTAGTTAAATTTACTCACCTTACTGCGACTTCCAGTTGCCGGCTAGGTAGTTTTACTTATCAGACTGCCTGTGCAATTTCATTATTAATGCTGAAGTCAGCCCAGCTTCCTTTACGGATCACTGTGCTCTAACTACAACCCTCAATATAGAACGGCAACCAGTCAAATTGTTTCACACTCCGTGGATGTTAAACGTCGCTCACCTAGCTGACCCCTCTCTCGATAATGTGACTCGAGCCGTGTGGGAGCGTACTCTACCCTGGGAAGTACTCTTTCATCTTTGACTGGTGGACACAACTGGCAAAACCGAGTCTCAGGCAAACTCTGATACTTTTCTGTGCTGTAAAAGCGCGAACCTTTCGGAGAACTTACGAATATTACTATTCCATTCTGTGTGAACTTTATGATGCTGCGGATCACGCCACTCTGCGAATAGCGGGTGTCAGGCGTGCAAAGGCAAAAGTGTTGACCTTGAAAAGAATACAAACGGAAGGGCTGAAAATGCTATCCAAGCCACGATCATTGGTGACGAAAGAACTGACTTCCTTATATCATTTGCTTCGGTATCAGACCCATCGCAGACGCGCTTACATTCATTCTCACAACATATAATGGACGTATCGTATCGGAGCAAGCTGATATAGTGCGTGTCTTACACGAATACTATGTAGACATCAACGATATCGATGAGTCCAGTGCAACGCCTTTCGACTCACTAGTCACCATCTTGGATAAAAGTACACCTGAACATAATGAAACGCTCTTAGCTGCATTTCAACCAGAGGAAGTTTACAAACTTCTCAAAAGTCTCCGGGTCTGGATGGACTATCCAAAAAATATTTCGTGCGCTTTTGGCCGATTTTGGGAGCTACCTTTACTTCTCATCTGAGTGAGGTCCTACAGGGTAGAGTAGTGCCGACCTCGTTCAAACAGAGAAAAATTGTTTTAATCACGAAACGCCCTGGACAGGCTTCCGCTGATAGCTTTCGCCCAATTACTTTGTTCAGCTTTGGTTATAAGACTGTGACGACGGCAGTTAATAGTAGGATGTCGGCTGTGATGAGGATGATTGTTGCCCAACATCAAAACTGTGTATCTGGTCGTACCATTCTTATCCTGTAGTCGAGTGTCGTGGTTTCGGTTGCTGCTGCAACGTCCGTCCCTTGTGCCTTTGCTTTCCTAGACTTCGATAAGGCATTTGATCTTGTTAATCACGACTTTTTTTAGTTCCTGTGTAGACCTGAAGTCGAACGATGTATTTGACAGTGGCTTCCTGTGAACGGAAATCTTGGAGGATCTGCGTCTAACACAGTAGACGTGTTCATCTCATACCAGTCGCGAGCAATTGTAAGTCATATGACGAACTGTGGTGGGTGTGTCTCCAATGAAGTAACATCACATTCTTCTTCTCTTTTATATCAAACTCAGGATCATTAAAGCTATCCATTTTCTGAAGCTCTGCCTAAACAACACCATAGGCCAGATGTTGAAAGCGTCCCTAACCAAAGTAATATCTAATTGCGAGTGCCTCAAGCAAAACAACTTAACTAGGCTACAAAAGTAGGACTGGTTGTTCTCTAGCTAATATTTAGCCATCAGTTCTGAAGTGGATATACGCGAAGTTTTCATTTTTCCAAAGGTCTGTTCTTAAGTTGCCCAAGTACAGTCGGGATTTTAAGGTTCTGTCAAAATATTAAAACGAAATAACTCATAACTTTATGTTAAAGGCTTAATCAAACTTTGAAGTGCGTTCTTATGGCCATTGTCAGCCCACTTCCTGTTAAGTGGGAATGTAAACAAGCGTTAAATGAAAGAAAAAAAGGGCCATGGAAGCAATAACAAAAAAATTCCCCTGCTAGTACAAATTAATTAACAGGTCCTGCTGCCCTATCGGTCCTACTGTACGCCTAAGTCAACAGAATGCCTAGTTAACTGTTGCAATGGTCTTAGTCACTCGGTTCTACTGATTGATCCTTGTGTACGCCTTCTCAGTTTGTGCCCATTATTACGCACAGACTTCAGAAAGTTGTTTGCACGCGTTGTCCCACGATACGGCAGGAGTGGCGTATTGTCAGGAGAGAATATACACTCCTGGAAATGGAAAAAAGAACACATTGACACCGGTGTGTCAGACCCACCATACTTGCTCCGGACACTGCGAGAGGGCTGTACAAGCAATGATCACACGCACGGCACAGCGGACACACCAGGAACCGCGGTGTTGGCCGTCTAATGGCGCTAGCTGCGCAGCATTTGTGCACCGCCGCCGTCAGTGTCAGCCAGTTTGTCGCTGCATACGGAGCTCCATCGCGGTCTTTAACACTGGTAGCATGCCGCGACAGCGTGGACGTGAACCGTATGTGCAGTTGACGGACTTTGAGCGAGGGCGTATAGTGGGCATGCGGGAGGCCGGGTGGACGTACCGCCGAATTGCTCAACACGTGGGGCGTGAGGTCTCCACAGTACATCGATGTTGTCGCCAGTGGTCGGCGGAAGGTGCACGTGCCCGTCGACCTGAGACCGGACCGCAGCGACGCACGGATGCACGCCAAGACCGTAGGATCCTACGCAGTGCCGTAGGGGACCGCACCGCCACTTCCCAGCAAATTAGGGACATTGTTGCTCCTGGGGTATCGGCGAGGACCATTCGCAACCGTCTCCATGAAGCTGGGCAACGGTCCCGCACACCGTTAGGCCGTCTTCCGCTCACGCCCCAACATCGTGCAGCCCGCCGCCAGTGGTGTCGCGACAGGCGTGAATGGAGGGACGAATGGAGACGTGTCGTCTTCAGCGATGAGAGTCGCTTCTCCCTTGGTGCCAATGATGGTCGTATGCGTGTTTGGCGCCGTGCAGGTGAGCGCCACAATTAGGACTGCATACGACCGAGGCACACAGGGCCAACACCCGGCATCATGGTGTGGGGAGCGATCTCCTACACTGACCGTACACCTCTGGTGATCGTCGAGGGGACACTGAATAGTGCACGGTACATCCAAACCGTCATCGAACCCATCGTTCTACCATTCGTAGACCGGCAAGGGAACTTGCTGTTCCAACAGGACAATGCACGTCCGCATGTATCCCGTGCCACCCAACGTGCTCTAGAAGGTGTAAGTCAACTACGCTGGCCAGCAAGATCTCCGGATCTGTCCCCCATTGAGCATGTTTGGGACTGGATGAAGCGTCGTCTCACGCGGTCTGCACGTCCAGCACGAACGCTTGTCCAGCTGAGGCGCCAGGTGGAAATGGCATGGCAAGCCGTTCCACAGGACTACATCCAGCATCTCTACGATCGTCTCCATGGGAGAATAGCAGCCTGCATTGCTGCGAAAGGTGGATATACACTGTACTAGTGCCGACATTGTGCATGCTGTGTTGCCTGTGTCTATGTGCCTGTGGTTCTGTCAGTGTGATCATGTGATGTATCTGACCCCAGGAATGTGTCAATAAAGTTTCCCCTTCGTGGGACAATGAACTCACGGTGTTTCCAGGATTGTAACATATTCCGGAATTCCTGCAGACAGTGTTCTACTGCGGAACAGCTAACAGGAGCATCACAATGTGAGACTGAAAAAAATGGCGCAGCAAACACTCCAAAGTTGAAGTCCAAAGGACAGTACGATTTTTGTGGGACAATCGTCTAAATTGCAAACAGATTAACCATGAAATTCTGGAGTCAGATGAGACAAATGAAACATCGCACCCAACTGTAGTGAAATGCTGCCAGAAATTTGATTAAGGTCGCATAAACGTGCGTGATGCTGATCGCAGTGTCCAGATCTTGCACCACACGCTTTCCATCTTTTCAGCAAGCTGAAAGAACATCTGGGTGGAAAAGGGTTTTCTATCGTCGAGGAACGGAACTGTTGGTAAAACGTCACGGTCAAAAATAGTGTCATATATCTGTGTCACTCTGGAATGCAGCGTTCAATAAAAGTTAATTGGCCTGCCATAGTAATGTGTAACTTACTTTTTGAATTCCCTTTGTAGTTATGAATAATGGAACAGATAAGAATGAATGAAGCTCAGTACGTTTCGTCACGAGTTCCTCTAGTGAGCACGAGAGCCGTTTCGAACATAGTCATCCAATTCAGGTGGCTGACATTGCGAGGAAGACGTTGTGTGTCATGCATGACTTTACTGATAAAAATTCGAGATCGTACTTTGCACGAATGTCGCATCTTTTTACTTCCTCCCAAACAGTTCTCGTAAAATGACCATTACGATAAAAATCGGACAAATTCGAACTCACGTGGACTCGTTTTCGCCTAACAACTTTCTCGAACGGAACGATAAATGAGGGAATGACAGTTGCATCATCAACTACAAATCAGTGATTCGTGCCCCAGGTGATGAATCGTTAAAAATAGAGCAAAGTATGCTCTGTCAGCTACAGTCTTGACGTCTGAAACGAACACAGACCGGTGTCTGGAAACCTTTGACAGCTTTTTACACATCATCAGCAGTGAGATCTTCAACCTGTGACAGTATAATCAAGAAATATTTATTGCGTGAGAAACTTTCTTTACCAAAGAGCATGTACCAGGTCCAAAACAATATTACGTCAAAAGTTAAGTTTTCGAAAATTGGTCTGAAGTCCTTAACATTCAGCACTATTGCAGTTTTTAAGACGTATATCTGAAAACTGGTGCTATTCTTAAATTATTTCAATTCCAAAATACGTTTCATAATTCATTTGTAGGTGTGAGTTAAATCTATTTGTTCCTGTGTTGAATAGATCGAAATGACGTTGTATCCTTGCTTTGTTTTTATTTAAGTACAAGTAGGAAGCAATGAAATATTAGTAGATAAAGTTCACGCAAACACTGTACTGAGCTAGGGTAGTGAGTAGCCAACAGGGATGCTTCAATAGGAGCACATTATGTAATCAAAACTAGGTTATTCCTTTGTAATGCAAAAGAGTTACCGACAGATGTCACAAGAGACACACCATCCAATATAAAAGGAGGTGGGAGGGGGGGAGGAGGCGAAGGATATTGTGTTTTCAGTAGAAAAGCAGCATCACAGAATAGAACACATTCAGTTGAAACTTTAGTGTGATTCTTAATGTTTCTTGAGTCGCAATTGCACACTGTATCACACTATCGATGTCCGTTTTTATCACAGCAGTTGTAATTGAACTTTGCAGATTTAGTAGCAGGTATTTATACCCAGATTTTCCGCATATTTGTCAGCGGATCTCGTTTGCCTGTTTATTTAGTCTTCTTTATTTCTGTGAAACGTAGTGCATGTGTTTGTATTTTTCTCTGCGTCAGATATCGTTTCCGTTAATGTTCATAGGTCACAAATCGACGGTCAGCACCTGCGAGGGTTCCCTCCTCCTTGAACCGGTCTTCTTACTCGTTTCCGGAACCGCGCTGCAACTACGGTCGCAGGTTTAAGTAGCTCTAAGTTCTAGGGGACTGATGATCGCAGACGTTACGTCCAGTGCTCAGAGCCACTCTCTTTTGAGGCAATGGTTTGTGGACACTAATATTCGAGAAATGGACTGCCCTACCAAGGGTCCATACCTGAATCCACTCTTGGGATTAGTTAAAACTTCCACTCCGCTCCAACATCACTACCTTCTCTCGTTTCGCCATTCCTCGACATGCATTCAAGTAATGACCCCAACAGAGTTCAAGCCGTCATAAAGTCGAAGAGTGGACACGCGCCATACTTCTGTCCGGATACTTTCACTCAGACAGTGTACATGTTAATGTAATGAAACACTGACTAGGTTACAGTGGTAAAAATTCAGATGACAAATTTCCCCTGACACGTAACCAATAGCCTCATGAATTTCAGATGATAAGTGTAGTTCCTTCGGTAGAAGTTAGAAATTACAGCAGTTTGCATACAACAGAATCTACTAAGTCACAACTCCTGCCCTAGAAAAGGTAAACTACACGTTTTCAACGAAGCTGTTCGCAACAGCGTAGGTCCTCGTGGGCTAACGACCGTTTATGCACACACCAAAAACAGTTTTGCATCACCCAGGTTCCCAGAACTCCTGAAGATAGACTTGACTGTGGATAATGTATCACAGACACAGTCTCTTTGACTGTTCAGACATGTCACTAAACCCACCCAAAGATGTAAACAACCATGCACGAGCAGCGCCTATTAGACGGAGGATGTCCAACAGCCGATCAGTTCCAGTCATTCCTCCAGGAAGGAGGTACACGGCTCGTGTTGTCTGTAGTTCAACCGTGCCCAGACGGTCAATACCGCGGTTCGATCACGTCCGCATCGTTACCTTATGCCAGGAAGGGCTCTCAACAAGGGAAGTGTCCAGGTGTCTCGGAGTGAACCAAAGCGATTTTTTTCGGACATGGAGGAGATACAGAGAGACAGGAACTGTCGATGACATACCTCGCTCAGGACGCCCAAGGGCTACTACTGCAGTGGATGACCGCTGCCTACGGATTATGGCTCTGAAGAACCCTGACAGCGACGCCACCATGTTGAATAATGCTTTTCGTGCAGCCACAGGACGTCGTGTTACGACTCAAACTCTGCGCAATAGGCTGCATGATGCGCAATTTCACTCCCGACGTCCATGGCAAGGTCCATCTTTGCAACCACGACACCATGCAGCGTGGTACAGATGGGCCCAATAACATGCCGAATGGACCGCTAGGATTGGAATCACGTTCTCTCCACAGATGAGTGTCGCATATGACTTCAACCAGACAGTCCTCGGAGACGTGTTTGGAGGCAACGCGGTCAGGCTGAACGCCTTAGGCACACTGTCCAGCGAGCGTAACAAGGTGAACCATCCCTGCTGTTTTGGGGTGGCATTATGTGGGGTCGACGTACGTCGCTGGTGGTCATGGAAGGCGCCGTAACGGCTGTACGATACGTGAATGCCATCCTGCGACTGATAGTGCAACCATATCGGCAGCATATTGGTGAGGCATTCGTCCTCATGGACGACAATTCGTGCCCCCATCGTCCACATTCGTGAATGACTTTCTTCAGGATAACGCCATCGCTCGACTAGAGTGGCTAATATATCCTCCAGACATGAACCCTATCGAAAATGCCTGGGATATTTTGAAAAGGGCTGTTTATGGACGACGTGAACCACCAACCACTCTGAGAGATCTACGCCGAATCGCCGTTGAGGAGTGGGGCAATCTAGACCAAGAGTGCCTTGATGAACTTGTTTCAGTTTTGTCATTTGTTTCAGTTGTGTCTATAATAGTTTTTCAACACTTACTACTGTAATTATGTAATAGGCGTATTTAAACTGTTTTAGCATGTAATTATCTGAACTGTTTCTTATTTAAATTGTTTTGTTAATTAAATTGCATTGTGTATTATTGACAAAGAGCGGGAAACCGCGCATAGATACATTTTGAGAAAGAGCGGGAAACAGCGCGCAGTAATACATCTGTAATGGTAGCAGGGATTGTCTGCACCAAAAACCATTGTTGGCGGCGAGACCGCACTTTTGTAGCATTGAGCGTTGGAAGCGAGCAGTTGCGAGTAAGATGTGAGACGAGGCAGTCGTAGCTAGCGAGACATGAGAGGAGGTCGCTGTAAGCGAGGTATGAATTAACACTTTGAAAGAAGCGGTGTGCTCGCCAGCCACTCGCTATATGTAGCGCAATGCTAGTTTTTAAGAATTTTTGTAAAGAACTATGCCCCTTGTAATTGTTTGTCAAGATCGTTCTCAGAATATAGTTATGTAATTTTGATGGGAACTTAGGTATGTAGCGCAACGCTACTTTTTAAGAATTTTTGTAAAGAACTATACCCCTTGTAATTGTTTGTCAAGATCGTTCTCAGAATATAGTTAACTTCTACCAGGTTAAATGCATTAAGAATTTTCTATCCCAAAATCATTCACGTAAATGCTTTACGGAATTTATTGTTATCTTAAAAGAAAAGTCTAAACTGAGCTTCAGCTTTTATCAAATCTAAATTAACTTCAACTTAAAGAATTCCAGTCACAAAGTATTATGAAACTCCACCAGCAGCTTATAATTATGTTAAAGAGAAGTAAGTATATTCATTCCACAGTTTGCTGTAGCAGTCAGATGGCGATCCAGTATAAATAATTAAAGGTAAGAATCAGTCTTAATAATTTCAGGTAACGACTGAGGGCCACGGCGACAACACATTTTATGTTTCTTCGTAATAATCAGCAGGTAGTCTTGACAGAGCAGCAGTTAAAAGATTTTAAGAGACGCAGCGTTCAGTCAGCAAGCAAACGTTCATCCAATATTAGACGGGAAGGTTTCACTACTTCTCTATTTCCTCATTCCTTATACGATTCAATCTTGATATTCCGCTGTTTCTCCTCCAGTAGTCAATTTCAATTGCAAGAATCCTCTGTTTATCTCTTTTATTAATTTTACAGGTTTCTGACCCATACGTTGCAATCCTTTCCACAAGTGTACTTTTTTTAATTGTTAGTTGGTATGAATGTGTTAAGCGAATATAGTAGAAGAGGATTCCCAGAAAGATACACGAGATGTAAGGAAAGGGAAAAAGACCGTGAAGAATCCCAAGTGACAGGTGGCTGAGAAGACTGACCGAGTGCGTGCCAAAGAAAGGAGAAGACTTGGTCAAGGTGGAGATGGAGAGACGGCGGGAAGCCAGAAGACGATGGAGCGGCTTTTCTTCCAAACGAATCTGGACAGCGACTGGAAACCGTAGAAAACGATGATGATCAGTCCCGGACCGAGTTCGGCTGTAAATTCCTCGGGATGTGCTACAGGATGGAGACTTGTGGTGTCATCTTTGATAGTTCAGGTGTGTTCCACGCACCATAAGCGGCCACTCGGGTAATAGGATACAGGTGTGACGCAGGTTTTCTTCTCTCTCCCAATAGACAGTGAGCCCCATCTCATTTAAGAACACGCAGTTGATTGAAACTCAGAGAATAAGTGGAGAAAGTTTCAAAGCACGTGAAACCTATGTTGGAACAACGGATTAGACTCCTCAAAAGGTTTTCAGTATACTGTGCTATACAACTTCAGTTTACATGAAGAACGGCTTTTGATAGTTCCTGAAATTCCTTAAGAAATGGAACACTTATGGCAACTAGAAGTAGCGAAGAATGCTGAGCATTTGTGGTGTCTTGAGACTCTTCTGGTATGTGAAATCTAGAATTAGCTATGTTGGCAACCAACGAGACGCACCGTCAAATTCAACGCAGATATATACACTATGATCATAAGTATCCGGCCACCTGTCTGAAAATGACTTCGTGGCACCTTCCATCGGTAATGCTGGAATTCGGTATGGTGTTGCCCCACCCTTAGCCTTGATGAGAGCTGCCACTCTCGCAGGCATTGTTCAATCAGGTGCTGGAAGGTTTATAGGGGAATGGCAGCCCATTCTTCATGGAGTGCTGCGCTGAGGAGAGGTATCGATGTCGGTCGGCGAGGCCTGGCAAGAAGTTGGCGTTTCAAAACGTCCCAGAGGTGTTCTATAGGATTCAGGTCAGGACGCTGTGCAGGCGTGCATTATGAACAGGTGCTCGATCGTGCTGAAACATACAATCACCATCCCCGAATTGCTCTTAAACAGTGGGAAGGAACAAGACATCGATGTAGGCCTGTGCTGCGATAGTGCCTTGCAGAACAACAAGGGGTGAAAGCCCCCTCCATGAAAAACACGACCACAACATAACACCTCCGAACTTTACTGTTGGCACTACACACGCTGGCAGATCACGTTCACCGGGCACTCGCCATACCAATACCCTGCCATCGGACTGCCACATGGTGTATCGTGATTCGTCAATTCACACAACGTTTTACCCTTGTGAATCGTCAAATGGTTTTCGCTCCTTACACCAAGCGAGGCGTCGTTTGGCATTTACCGGCGTGATGTGTGGCTTATGAGAAGCAGCTCGACCATGAATTCCAAGTTTTCTCACCTCCCGCCTAACTGGCATAGTAATTGCAGTCGATCTACCGATTACACATTACGACCCTCTTCAACTGTTGGCGGTCTCTGTCAGTGAACAGACGAGGACGGCTCTTGTACTGTACGTATCACTTGACGTTTCCACTTCACTGTCACATCGGAAATAATGGACCCATGGATATTTAGGAGTGTGGAAATCTCGCGTACAAACGTATGACACATGTGGAACCCAATCAGCTGACCACGTCCGAAGCCCGTGAGTTCCGCGGAGCGGCTCCTTCTGCTCTCTCACGATGGCTAACGACTACTAAGGTCAGTGATATGGAATACCTGGCAGTAGGTTGCAGCGCAATGCACCTAATATGAAAAACGTATGCTTTTGGGGATGTCCGGATACTTTTGATCACATAGCGTAGCTGATACTTTGCCGTGCGAAAGGATATGCCTTATTCTACTAACTGGAGGTCCATCGACTTATTCTCCAAACTGAATTCCTCATTAAGGATACCAGCATACAAACTACTTTCCGTGAATTGTATGTGTATTTGCCTGTGATCTCTTGAGCTGTGGAACAAACTAAGGGATTCATCCAATTTTTCCAAACTGCCACCTAAGGTAAGGCAAGTATTAGCTCTCTGCAGGCGTCCTCGAGTCTTTCAGGGAAGTCTTGATGTCTACAGTCTACTTTAATTTAAATCTCTTTCGTTTGTTTCCCGTAAAGCTGTGTTGAATAATGGCTTCAAAACCACCCTTTTCCTGCCTGCCCTGCTTTTTAGTACAAACAAATACAACACAGGACAGCTCACAAGAACAAATTAACAAAAATCATGAAAACCAATCGCCAATGCATAACTACGCAAGGCACTTCGCTAGCATTACGTTGTTATTGACGTAAAGTAATGTATTCGAAACCTAAGGGTTAGTTAGAAGATTAGACTGGTCGTTTTCCAATGCTTCTTTGCCTCCTCCAGCCTGAGAGATCTCACCTGAAAAATTTAACGTCCTGTGCTCAACACTGATCCAAATTACCGTACATTATTTGTACAAACTTTTAATCTAATTTTAAACCACGTAATGCGCCAGGAAAATCATCGAAACGTGCGAATGCCAAATCGTGATACTGTGGATTTTTTATTGTGTGCTGAGATAGAGTTCCGTCTCTACTGAAATCTCAATCTCTGGGACGTTGAAACCTAGTATTCTTGTTGAGACGTCGAGGTTAACATACTAAAATGTATCATTTTTAAAGAAAAGCTACAATCCTCCTTGAAAATGTCCTCCGGATATGGGGACGAAACGTCGGGTTTTAAGGTGAAATCCATTCGACCACGGCATAATAGCCCGGAACATTTTATTGATTGTAATTTCAACAACTTAAATGCTCAATAAATATGTACAAATAAACACATTATTTGTTTAATTTCAACAACAATGTATCGTCTTTTTAAGGGGGTGTAGTGGATCTTGAAGGAGTGACATTGGTGAAGTCTGCAAAACGATTGCTTGTTGCTAAAACAGCGTCACTACCGCTATTAAATAAGCTTACACAAGACAAGCTTTGGCGCTGGATGGGCAGACGTTCCAACAAACGGAAATGTAAACATGCCATTCGTTCCTGGAGTAATTAACACCGCCACTTGGCCTCAACATTATTCTCTCGTTGAAGGGACTCTTTGTTTGAAGAATACTTGCCATTCTGAAGAAAAAGCGTTATTCGAAGACATTGTATCTCTGAGTCACTGCGTCAGCTTGTCCAATGACGCGAACAGGTAGTTGTGTCCACACAGATCTGTATGTATCGTGGACTAAATGGACAAATGAATGAAGAATTCTGATAAATTAAGCACATGAGTTTACAGTGACACGTCTGGCATGCAAAATATAGACATGTGGCTCAATAATCACGTTACAGTTGTAATAAGTCGTGGGCAATATAAAATTGAACCGGAAAATATTTCAAGCGCCTCAAGAAAGGCAACCACAGTTACATCATCCGTCCCAGGAAAGTACGATGTAAGTTGGTTTCTCTCTCTTAAGACGCATGAAATATTTTACAGGGCAATTTTATTTTTCCCGCTCTGTACTTCGAAGGAACACTGAGGGAGTTAAGCCAAATTTGACCCTTTTCTCGCTCAGCATAATCAAGGGGTTACGATAATATAAACTGAGTGGTCACATATCCCTGGAAGGATTGTCGCACATGTAGATATGCCGGGTATGACGCCCGAATGCTGCAGCTACACACAACATATGGCACACATGTAGATACGATATCTTAACAATTGGTTGATTAATTTGAGAGAGGGGACCAAACAGCGAGGTCATCGGTCCCATCGGCTAAGGGAAAGGAGGGGGAAGAAATCGGCAGTGCCCTTTCAAAGGAGCCATCCCGGTATTTGCCTGAAGCGATGAAGGGGAACCACGGAAAACATAAATCAGGATGGCCGGACGCAGGTTTGAACCGTCATCCCTCCCGAATACGAATCCAGTGTGCTAACCACTGCGCCACCTCGCCCGGTATATCTGAACAGTCTCCTATGCATCTTTGAGAAGTTAATATGGTAGCACCCAGCAAATCGTGAGTTAAACGACTCTGAACGTGATATTACAATCAGTGCAAGACACATGGGTCATTGAATATCGGAGGTCACACAGTAATTAGGAATTCCGATGTCAACAGTGCCTAAGGTGGATCTTCAAGAACCCATTTCTGCCAGGAATGTATAGAGACAAATTCACCACTGAGGTTTCATAAGTCAGTGGTTGATATTACTTACAGTCCTTCCCTAGTGTTCTTGTACCGAAGATTCAAGCAGTTCTGAACAAATATCAACTGCCTCAGTTTCAGAATGAGATGGATATACAGGGTGTTACAAAAAGGTACGGCCAAACTTTCAGGAAACTTTCCTCACACACAAAGAAAGAAAATATGTTATGTGGACATGTGTCCGGAAGCGCTTACGTTCCACGTTAGAGCTCATTTTATTACCTCTCTTCAGATCACATTAATCATGGAATGGAAACACACAGCAACAGAACGTACCAGCGTTACTTCAAACACTTTGTTACAGGAAATGTTCAAAATGTCCCCCGTTAGCGAGGATATATGCATCCACCCTCCGTCGCATGGAATCCCTGTGTGCCCACACAGAGTCAAAAGAGGTCGATGGCCTGCTCAGCAGGGGGGCGTTAGTGAATAGGTGGAGAATTAGCCACAGGGCCAACAAGTTGGTTCAAATGGCTCTGAGCACTATGTGACTTAACTTCTGAGGTCATCAGTCGCCTAGAACTTAGAACTAATGAAACCTAACTAACCTAAGGACATCACACACATCAATGCCCGAGGCAGGATTCGAACCTGCGACCGTAGCGGCCGCTCGGTTCCAGACTGTAGCGCCTAGAACAGCTCGGCCACCCCGGCCGGCGGCTAACAAGTTTATGACCCTGCTCATTTCTTTTATGAATACTCTTATCTTTTGCCAGCCAGCTTGTGGGCTCTCAATTCTGCAGTCCCTTCACAGTAATAAAAGAGAAGTGAAAGGAAAGCAGGAAACAGGACAGTCACTAATGTTACTGAATACACTCTGCAGGGCTGATGCAGCCCTCGAGAATCGCGTATTGTATCACAACCGTCCACAATACGAGGACGAAGAGTCTCTACATTTGGTAGCAGGATTGCATAGATAAGAGCTTTCAAATGCCACCATAAATGAAAGTCAAGACGTTTGAGGTCAGGAGAGCGTGGACGCCATGGAATTGGTCCGCCTCTACCAATCCATCGGTCACCGAATCTGTTATTGAGAAGCGTACTAACACTTAGACTGAAATGTGCAGGAGCTCCATCGTGCATGAACCACATGTTGTGTCGTACTTGTAAAGGCACATGTTCTAGCAGCACAGGTAGAGTATCCCGTATGAAATCATGATAACGTGCTCCATTGAGCGTAGGTGGAAGAACATGGGGCCCAATCAAGACATCACCAACAATGCCTGCCCAAACGTTCACAGAAAATCTGTGTTGATGACGTGATTGCACAATTGCGTGCGGGTTCTCGTCAGCCCACACATGTTGATTGTGAAAATTTACAATTTGATCACGTTGGAATGAAGCCTTATCCGTAAAGAGAACATTTGCACTGAAATGAGGATTGACACATTATTGAATGAACCATTCGCAGAAGTGCACCCGTGGAGGCCAATCAGCTGCTGATAGTGCCTGCACACGCTGTACATGGTACGGAAACAACTAGTTCTCCCGTAGCACCCTCCATACAGTGACGTGGTCAACGTTACCTTGTACAGCAGCAACTTCTCTGACGCTGACATTAGGGTTATCGTCAACTGCACGAAGAACTGCCTCGTCCATTGCAGGTGTCCTCGTCGTTTTGGTCTTCCCCAGTCGCGAGTCATAAGCTGGAAGGTTCCGTGCTCCCTAAGAAGCCGATCAATTGCTTCGAACGTCTTCCTGTCAGGAAACCTTCGTTCTGGAAATCTGTCTCGATACGAACGTACCGCGCCACGGCTATTGCCCCGTGCTAATCCATACATCAAATAGGCATCTGCCAACTCCGCAGTTGTAAACATTGCACTGACTGCAAAACAACGTTCGTGATGAACACTAACCTGTTGATGCTACGTACTGATGTGCTTGATGCTAGTACTGTTGAGCAATGAGTCACATGTCAACACAACCACCGAAGTCAACATTACCTTCCTTCAATAGGGCCAACTGGCGGTGAATCGAGGAAGTACAGTACATACTGACGAAACTAAAATGAGCTCTAACATGGAAATTAAGCGTTTCCGGACACATGTCCACATAACGTATTTTCTTTATTTGTGTGTGAGGAATGTCAACACAAGCACCGAAGTCAACATTACCTTCCTTCAATAGGGCCAACTGGCGGTGAGTCGAGGAAGTACAGTACATACTGACGAAAGTAAAATGAGCTCTAACATGGAAATAAGCGTTTCCGGACACATATTTGTGTGTGAGGAATGTGTCCTGAAAGTTTGGCCGTACGTTTTTGTAACACCCTGTATGACTGTCATCAGGTTGGACTGCATTAAGAACTGTTGAGTTCAGCGACTGTGAAAAATGTTATAATCAGGGATGAACACAGCAATCAGTCGAATATAAATCTGTGTTTTATTGCCGATCTAGCTGTAAAGAGCAGTCACATGAAAGAAAGACAAAACAATCAAATATTTTAACTCAGTGCGGAATTCGTTTAAAAACGAAGCTCCGTAAACATAGTCGTCAAAGCAACTTTGAGAAGTCACCAGGCAACAAATATTTCTATATTTTTAAAAATATTCTTGTATGCTATGTAAACGCAATAAATGTATTTCATATATGTAAGGGCACTACGTATATGCGGTCGAACAGCACTGAGCTGCAAAAAGGCAATCTTCGTGCTAAATATGGTCAGAGACATATTGCGTTAACAAACAAAGAAAAGCGCATTTTATTGACTTTCGTGTGAGTTCTGTTGTTTAATGTAGGTCTCCAGCTTTTGCTAAAGAGACAAGTAGTCCAAACAGCTGAAAAATATCCTAGCGTAATATTACAGCTTGCAGCAGGGAAGGCCTGAACAAATCTTCTAGGAAACACTGCCTCTTACTGCACGACGAACATTATAATGCTCAAGTCTGAGCCAAAGTACTCGGTGAATCATAAATGTTCGTTCGTGGGAAGCCAAGTGTTACAACCAAGAGGTAGTACAGCCAACAAAGTGCACACCCCACTGAAGAGCGAAAGTTTCTTTCCGTAAACAATTCCTGTGGATAAGCCACTTCTCTACGATATCCTCCTTAGTACTAGTGTTCCCGAAAGATATACAGGAGAGCTTCTGTAATGTTTGGAAAACTACTGCCAGAATTTCAGCACCATGAGGGCAAGTTGTAAGTCTGCCTGGATAGCCGATTGTGTTACATCCCTGCCCGCAGTAGGCAAGATTCCTAGTTTGTGTCACTTTCTGGTGCAACGTTTAAATCCGTCAGGAAGTTTCAACGAAGATGTGACAGTTTTATTCCGTATGGTCGCTGAAATAAAGTAACATGTAATTTAAAGAAGAAGTTGTAACTGCAGGGCTAAGTCAATAAGTATCTTCACTATCATTGTAATGAATCTTGCGTTCTAATAGTCTTTAGGTTGGTAGTATGGCTTAATGCACTCGCCAACCGCTAAGTAGCAACGTTGTCTTTAGCGATGTCACATCAGTTCGCTTTGTGCTCTTGGGAAGAGAACATGGCTGCACTACTGTCCGTTTGCACCAATGAAAAACAGGGTCTTGTTATCCGTTTTAATTGTCTGAAGGTGTACCAGAAGGTGAAATGAATAGAAGACATTCAGCACATTTCGGTGGCAATATTTCACCATGGCGAAATGTTTATCGTTGAACCGAGCAATTCAAAAGTGGCCGAACAAGAATGAAGGACGAGGAAGGGAGCAAGATGTCAAGTTACAGCCATTATTGATGCCAACACTAAGCAAGTCCGTGAGCTGACTTTGAATATCCGACGAAATACTGTTCATGAAGTGCTAATATACCAAATGTACGGCCAATTAAAAAAGAGAGATCAGATTTCAATGGTTATAACGAACAAACTATGAAAGATAGAAACACATTGCACATGTCACTGGATAGAGGAAGGCTCAGAGTTTTGACACAGCTTCGCTGTTGTTTGTAGCAACATGGCGACTGCACTACAAGAGAAATCATTTTTTGTGTTGAAATTTGTGTGAAGTCAAACCATTGTTCAAATGCAACGTGCATTCCTCCAACGAAATATGCGGGTGCCATGGTACAATTAATATCTTATCGCTCGGTACACACACAAGTCGGCGGCAAAGCTTGCTTATCTTGAGTTGATATCCAGAATATGCCGTCAAATGTCATTCAATCGTTTCTAGGTAGACCAAAATCAGAACCTCATACATGTAGTGTAAAAACAATTCTTACAATCAATTTTGCCGCCCATTCGTGATTTGAAAGGTATTCATGCGCGCGCGAGATTGAGTGTGTTTGTGTGTATGTTTGTGTGTGTGTGTGTGTGTGTGTGTGAGTGTGTGTGTGTGTGTGTGTGTGTGTGTGTGTGTGTGTGTGTGTTTTATTGGAAAACTCTTTCTTAGTGCTCATTTGACCAAAGGAAATCGCTACGTACAGCCACGTGTGTAATGAAGTTAACGTAAACGTGCTTTCCCAGCGCAGTTCAACCGACGCGTCGTCTCTCTAAACATGAATGACGACGACACTGCTTGTGTTCACCGGAATTAACTGTCAAATTGCCTTGGAGGATTTCTAACTAAGACTGCGCAGACACTGTAAAATTACAGTAACAAGGGTTGCATTGTGCAAACAAATTTTCATTAACAATTTGTAAATTAGTTATATTTAGGTTTTTTGCATATATGTAGACATAATGTAACGAAGAGTAGCCATTAAAAAATACTTATTTCCAGATTCACACATATTTTTTCTGTTCTGTACCTTCAATACACATATTCATTCCAAGATCAACAGAACAACATAGTGTAGGAGGTGTTTGAATATAGGAAATTAATAATTGTGATTTCCTGATGTAAAGAATCAGTCGAATAATATGAAACACTACCATTGATAAAATTTAATAAACATCTGCTTGTGAGATTCCTGTGTTCTCAGACGTCTGATTATTTCCTATTATTTGGCATTTTAAAACTTATTCTGTATAGACAGTGATGCAGCAACAGCTGGTTGAGCTGTGCTCACCAGCAGAAATATTCTCTGCCCGCTGACAGTCTACTTCACTAAACCGTTAAAACGGTTACCAAGTCACCCAATGCAGTGCAGTTGCCTATTTAATAGATTTCAGGGTCATATTCTTATAATTACTGACCAAATTTAAAATTCTGTCATATGCTCCCATAATCTGCTCGTTAAGACGTATAATTTTACATTAAAGATTTAACACAAAAAGTCAAGTATTAAAGATAGAAACTATGTATATATTTTGAGGCAGCATAGCTCACGGTGCACAAGTTAGATCTTAGTGACTTCCAGAAACTTTATACAAAATGTCCAAAGCCTTCCAAACTTCTTCTTGCTGACAGTCTACATGTAATAATGAAGAGAGAAAAACTCATTGGTTACTACATTTTCATTGTTCATGCAGTAGAACTTCAGCATCAGGCTTGATGTTTTAATTTATTACTGCTTTAATATTAACTGCATGAGCACCACATTTTTGCAGACAATATCCACACATAACAGTGAATTTACTTGCAAAATTAGAACATTGTGCAACACATTATTAAGGAGATATGGTTAGTGACTAATGTTATACTGGAAACATACATCAGAATATTATATGCTCATCCCTTTGATCAATGTAATCATTCTCTTATGCTGCCTCATAACTGCAGAGTGTATTCAGTAACATTGTCCTGTTTCCTGCTTTCCTTTCACTTCTCTTTTATTACTGTGAAGGGACTGCAGAATTGAGAGCCTACAAGCTGGCTGGCAAAAGATAAGAGTATTCATAAAAGAAATGAGCAGGGTCATAAACTTGTTAGCCGCCGGCTGGGGTGGCCGAGCGGTTCTAGGCGCTACAGTCTGGAACCAAGTGGCCGCTACGGTCGCAGGTTCGAATCCTGCCTCGGGCATTAATGTGTGTGATGTCCTTAGGTTAGTTAGGTTTCATCAGTTCTAAGTTCTAGGCGACTGATGACCTCAGAAGTTAATTCACATAGTGTTCAGAGCCATTTGAACCAACTTGTTGGCCCTGTGGCTAATTCTCCGCCTATTCACTGACGCCCCCCCTGCTGATCAGGCCATCGACCTCTTTTGACTCTGTGTGAGCACACTGCGACTGCGTGGCGAGCCCTACCTCCACCCAGTCGCTTGTCAGTTTTCGCTACGCGAAAAAAGAAGAGAAAAGGAGTACAAGGTGGCAGGCAGAGGTTTAGATGTTGAGCTAGCAGGTAGCGGTGTGCTGGTGGAGCCGATGCACCCAAGCACTGGAACCGACTGCTATAAAATCGTACAGTTCAAAGATGATCATGTTGGGGCACTCAGCATAGAGGAGTGGATATTGGCTGTCCTGTTGGCTTATGAACGCGCGATGGGACGCTTCTTCAGTCGCAGGTAGCCACCACAATAATCATGTTGCTCCATCCTTGGCAGGGCAGTACACGAGAAGAACTGTCTGCCCGAGAGAAACATAGCATTGTGACTCTTCAAGCTCTCCCGGTTGATATGTTGTAAATACGCTACTGCTCATTAAAATTGCTACACCAAGAACAAATGCAGATGATAAACGGGTATTCATTGGACAAATATATTATAGTATAACTGACATGTGATTACGTTTTCACGCAGATTGGGTGCATAGATCCTGAGAGATCAGTACCCAGGACAACCACCTCTGGCCGTAATAACGGCCTTAATACGCCTGGGTATTGCGTCAAACAGAGCTTGGATGGCGTGTGCAGGTACAGCTGCCCATGCAGCTTCCACACGATACCACAGTTCATCAAGAGTAGTGACTGGCGTATTGTGACGAGCCAATTGCTAGACTACCATTGACCAGACGTTTTCAACTGGTGAGAGATCTGGAGAATGTGCTGGCCAGGGCAGCAATCGAACATTTTCTGTATCCAGAAAGGCCCGTACAGGACCTGCAACATGCGGTCGTGCATTATCCTGCTGAAATGTAGGGTTTCGCAGGGATCGAATGGAGGGTAGAGCCAAGGATCGTAACACATCTGAAATGTAACGTCCACTGTTCAAAGTGCCCTCAGTGCGAACAAGAGGTGACCGAGACGTGTAACCAATGGCACCCCATACCATCACGCCGGGTGATACGGCAGTATCGCGATGACAAATACAAGCTTCCAATGTGCGTTCACCGCGATGTCGCCAAACACAGATGCGACCATCATGATACTGTAAACAGAACCTGGATTCATCCGCAAAAATGACGTTTTGCCATCCGTGCACCCAGGTTCGTCGTTGAGCACACAATCCTGTCTGTGATGCAGCGTCAAGGGTAACCGAAGCCATGGTCTCCGAAGTGATAGTCCATGCTGCTGCAAACGTCGTCGAACTGTTCGACCAGATGGTTGTTGTTTTACAAACGTCCCCATCTGCTGACTCAGGGATCGAGACGTGGCTGCACGATCCGTTACAGACATGCAGATAAGATGCCTGTCACCTCGACTGCTAGTGATACGAGGCCGTTGGGATCCAGCACAGCGTTCCGTATTACCCTCCTGAACCCACCGATTCCATATTCTGCTAACAGTCATTGGACCTCGATCAACGCGAGCAGCAATGTCGCGATACGATAAACCGCAATCATGATAGGCTACAATCCGACCCTTATCAAAGTCGGAAACGTGATGGTACGCATTTCTCCTCCTTTCACGAAGCATCACAACAACGTTTCACCAGGCAACGCCAGTCAACTGCTGTTTATGCATGAGAAATCGGATGTAGGTGTCGCTACCGGCGGCAACCTTGTGTGAATGCTCTGAAAAGCTAATCATTTGCATGTCACAGCATCTTCTTTCTGTCGGTTAAATTTCGAGTCATCTTCGTGATGTAGCAGTTTTAATCGCCAGTAGTGTAGTCTTCACGGGTTTGCCGCCAGATGACGTTGTACAAATTCCACAATATTTCATCGGACCAACTGCCTAACATCTTCAGGTGGTTGAACCTTGCTGGTGGCTGGGTACAACTGACTGTATCTGCACGTCAAGGCCCCTGTATACAGAACACGCACGTGAAGAATGGGCAGGTGAAGAAATCATGCATACCCAATGATTTGCAGGTAGATGGTGAAAGTCGCATCTGCGGTATGCTATGTTTACTAACAGTGCAGCTAGATGTTTCTCACTAAAACCCATACTAGACCAATGTCATGACGGGTCTGTTATTGAGAAATCTTGATTTTCTCGTCGTGATTTTAGAGGGGCCAATGCAGGGTTCCAGGCTGTGTTCAGTTGAAATACCGCATCCCTGTTGATGAGATTATCAGTTGTACGGATATGTATTGCTTCCTTGATGACGTAAACCCAGTAAGATGATGCCGGGGTAAAACTTCCGTCTTCTCATAAATGATGTGATGTCCTGTTTTTAGGTAATGTTGTGCAACTGCTGACTTCTCCAGTTGGCAGAGAAGTGTATAACACTGATTTTCATCGCAGTGTTGTTGTACTGTGCAACATGTCTGGCCTATATATGCCATCTCACATTGACAAGGAATCTTATACACATCACATTTCCAGAGGCCGAGACCATCCTTAACCTAACCCAATAGGTTCCTCAGATTTGCAGGTAATTGAAAAACACACTTAATGTTATATCTTCCGAGGAATCTTTCGATTCTTGATGATATGGTACCAAAGTACGGAAAGAAGGCCAAAGTGATGGGTCTCTTCGTGTTTTAGTTCTGCTCCATGGACTGAACTCGCTTGAACCTGAATGCATTACTTATGTGTCTCTCACTAGAAACATTTTGTAGGAACACTGTCTTCAAATGTTGTATCTCACTCGACATGCTTTCAGGATCACACACCGCAAATGCTCTATGAACTAATGTGCATAATGCACTACCACACTGTGCAAGGTGATGGCAGCTTGTGGCCTGCATTGGCTGCTATTAAATCACGACAAGAAAATCAACAATTTTCGGTAACAGACCCGTCACAACAGTGGTCTAGTATGGTTTTCAGCGAGTAACGTCTGGCTGCACTGCTAGTAAACATATCTACATCTACATCTACATGACTACTCTGCAATTCACATTTAAGTGCTTGGCAGAGGGTTCATCGAACCACAATCATACTATCTCTCTACTATTCCACTCCCGAACAGCGAGCGGGAAAAACGAACACCTAAACCTTTCTGTTCGAGCTCTGATTTCTCTTATTTTATTTTGATGATCATTCCTACCTATGTAGGTTGGGCTCAACTAAATATTTTCGCATTCGGAAGAGAAAGTTGGTGATTGAAATTTCGTAAAAAGGTCTCGCCGCGACGAAAAACGTCTTTGCTGTAATGACTTCCATCCCAACTCGTGTATCATATCTGCCACACTCTCTCCCCTATAACGCGATAATACAAAACGAGCTGCCCTTTTTTGCACCCTTTCGATGTCCTCCGTCAATCCCACCTGGTAAGGATCCCACACCGCGCAGCAATATTCTAACAGAGGACGAACGAGTGTAGTGTAAGCTGTCTCTTTAGTGGACTTGTTGCATCTGCTAAGTGTCCTGCCAATGAAACGCAACCTTTGGCTCGCCTTCCCGACAATATTATCTATGTGGTCCTTCCAACTGAAGTTGTTCGTAATTTTAACACCCAGGTACTTAGTTGAATTGACAGCCTTGAGAATTGTACTATTTATCGAGTAATCGAATTCCAACGGATTTCTTTTGGAACTCATGTGGATCACCTCACACTTTTCGTTATTTAGCGCCAACTGCCACCTGCCACACCATAAAGCAATCTTTTCTAAATCGCTTTGCAGCTGATACTGGTCTTCGGATGACCTTACTAGACGGTAAATTACAGCATCATCTGCGAACAGTCTAAGAGAACTGCTCAGATTGTCACCCAGGTCATTTATATAGATCAGGAACAGTAGAGGTCCCAGGACGCTTCCCTGGGGAACACCTGATATCACTTCAGTTTTACTCGATGATTTGCCGTCTATTACTACGAACTGCGACCTTCCTGACAGGGAATCACGAATCCAGTCACACAACTGAGACGATACCCCATAGCTCCGCAGCTTGATTAGAAGTCGCTTGTGAGGAATGGTGTCAAAAGCTTTCCGGAAATCTAGAAATACGGAACCAACTTGAGATCCCCGGTCGATAGCGGCCATTACTTCGTGCGAATAAAGAGCTAGCTGCGTTGCACAAGAACGATGTTTTCTGAAGCCATGCTGATAACGTGTCAATAGATCGTTCCCTTCGAGGTGATTCATAATGTTTGAATACAGTATATGCTCCAAAACCCTACTGCAAACCGACGTCAATGATATAGGTCTGTAGTTAAATGGATTACTCCTACTACCCTTCTTGAACACTGGTGCGACCTGCGCAATTTTCCAATCTGTAGGTACAGATCTATCGGTGAGCGAGCGGTTGTATATGAGTGCTAAGTAGGAAGCTATAGTATCAGCGTAATCTGAAAGCAACCTAATCGATATACAATCTGGACCTGAAGACTTGCCCGTATCAAGCGATTTGAGTTGCTTCGCAACCACTAAGGTATCTACTTCTAAGAAACTCATGCTAGCAGATCTTCGTGTTTCAAATTCTGGAATATTCCATTCGTCTTCCCTGGTGAAGGAATTTCGGAAAACTGCGTTCAATAACTCCGCTTTAGCGGCACAGTCGTCGATAACAGTACCATCGGCACTGCGCAACGAAGGTATTGACTGCGTCTTGCCGCTTGTGTACTTTACATACGACCAGCATACAGTGCATGAGCAGGAGGGCCGCTCTGAGATTTTCGAAAGGGGAAGTTTGAGTATGGAGCCATCTATCTGCAGATCATCGCGCTTGTGTGATTTCTGCCCCTGCACATTCTTCGCACGTGTGATTCGTATACGGGAGCGCCGACGTGCAGATACTGTCAGTCGTACCCAGCCACAAGAAAGGTTCAACGACCTGAAGGTGTAGGACAGTTGCTCCGATGAATTACTGTGGAATTTGCACAACTTCATCCAGCGGAAAACCTGTGAAGACTATTTAAAATATAGCATTGTTTGAAGAATCCTTTTACAAAGTTTACAATAATCTAGCCAGGTGTCGCTTACCAAAGCCAGTATGAGAAGGCTGTTTGCCTTACTGGTCACACTACAGAATGACAGTCTGTTTAAATTTCTAAAACAGGCATTTCCACATGGTTCATAGCGTTATTTTTTGGAGAGTGTGCCAGTTTTCGTGTATGTCTACATGGGGGCTCTCGTCTTTGTCTGCTTCAGAACTGTATCATGGAGTGGGAGGAGTCTCGCAGCCTCATCCTCACGCCAAACACTATTGATTAATAATAACGAAATCCACAGAGTGGGGGCATTTGTAACCTTATTAGCAAAATTTTACTAGACAGAACTCACGATGTCTCCTTCTATTGGCTGACGAGATTCACCCTCTGCCAGGAACAGTCAAGTTTTGGAGCGTTAAGGCTGAGAACACTTGCTGCTGGGAGATGAAAAGGACACTTTCTGGTAGGAAACTGTAGAGTAAACGTTACTAAGAGACTGAAGAAGAGGACTTGCTGCCGGGCAACAGAGCAGCAGTGACTTGCTGCTCTGTTGCCTAGCAGCAAGTCCTCCTCTTCAATCTCTTAGCAACATGTGTTAACTCTACAGTCTCCTGCAAGTAAATGTAGGCTACTGGCTGTGGCTGGTGGCTGCTGGGAGATCACGGGGTAAGAACTTGTTATCAGACAGCTGATGAGACAAGCCTTGATGTAACTTATAAAGTTGTTCCACTTGACTACTGAGCACAGAGGAGCCGGCCGCTGTGGCCGAGCGTTTCTAGGCACTACAGTCCGGAACCGCGCGACTTCTACGATCGCCGTTTCGGATCCTGCCTCGGTCATGGATGTGTGTGATGTCCTTGGGCTGGTTAGGTTTGAGCCGTAATAAGTTCTAGGGGACTCATGACCTCAGATTTCAAGTCCCATAGTGCTCAGAGCCATGTGAACCATTTTGAGCACACAGGGCAGGCTGAACTCAGAGTCTCCAGTCGGCACCACCGCCACCTCCTGCATTCACAGTATGCAAGTCTGGTAAGATGGGCCAGTGGTGCAGGTACTGATGGGGTATGAACTTGACGTTCGTTCACACCCGTCAGGAGCCAGTTGTACAGTTTTAACGTTTCACAACGAGCTAGTTGCTTTCATTTACGTATTCTGGTGAGATTTCTGATGTTTGCACCTATTTTACCATGTTCCGTCTGTAATCAACTAACCATTCATCTAGTCACTGGTCATATCCATGAAACATTCTCGTAACTCTACTTTTATTGTGCCCATCCATCTGTGCCAAGGTTAGATTTTACAATTATAATCCCTTGTCAGGGTTTTAAATGTTCATTCAGTTTTATTAGTGGGTAACCACTTCTTTCTATTAATAGGTAGATGATCCCTCTTAATACACACTCACGAAAAAAAGTGAACACCAAAAATTAATGAATGTAGAGTAATTAAATTTCAGGAATATATTTGTCTAAGTAACATATCTAAGTGATTAATATGGTAAGATCACAGGTTAATGTAAATGTGAGACAAGCCATTGAAAATGTGAACTGTTGGTGCATTAATAACCGGTGTCCCATAGAATGTTGAATGCAAGGGTGCAGACGTACATACATTGTGTTGTCCAGGTGCCGAATGTCAGTTTGTGGGATGGAGTTCCATGCATGTTGCATGCGATCGGTCAACACTGGAACGGTTAACGCTGGTTGTGGATGACGCTAGGTTTGTCGTCCAATGATGTTCCATGAGCGCTCGACTGGGATCTGATCTGGTGTTCAAGCAGGCCAAGGCGACACGTCGACACTCTGTAGAGCAACCTGGCTTACAACAGCAACATGTGGGCCGGCGTTGTCGTTTTGGAAAACACACGAATGCCAACAAAACAGGTCGAATCACCAGACTGGTGTACAGTTTTGCAGTCAAAGCGTGTGACATAACCACGAGGATGCTCCTGTTGTCATATGAAACCGCCCCGCACCAAGTGTAGGATATTCTGCTTCTCGTAGCTCTATTACATGTCCTCAAAACTCAGTGAGGTGTGTCTTTGTCGTTTTAAAAACATTCTTGAGAACATTAAATCACCACGTCCAATTTCAAAGGTAATAATGATAACGGCAGTTACATTGTGTATTTAAAGCAAACCTGTTTTCCATTCTCATAATGGGACTACTAGAGCCACTCTCATGGGACTGGAATGAAATTTGAATAGACATCATCTTTTAGATCTAGAAACACGCCTACCAAGTTTCGTTTATGTCGCAAAACTCCGTTTTGGTCCTGTGATTTTTTTTCCATCAGTGTACATGCGTGGTGTCATACCAATACTTTTATACTTAACTGGGCCACCCCTATTAATTACCATTTTAGTGCACGACACTATCATATCACATTGGACTGGAGCGCAATTTGAATTGACGTCATCTTTTAGATCTAGAAACATGCCTACAAAGTTTCGTTTATGTTGCAAAACTGCTTTTTAGACCTGCGATATTTTTCACATCATGTGTACATGCCTGGTGTGATTCCAATATTTTGCATATTTAACTGGTCCACCCCTACTGATTACCATTTTAGTGCACGACACTATCATATCTCATTGGACTGGAGCGCAATTTGAATAGACATCATCTTTTAGATCTAGAAACACGCCTACAAAGTTTCGTTTATGTCGCAAAACTCCTTTTTGGTCCTGTGATTTTTTTTTCATCAGTTTACATGGGTGACGTCATACCAATATTTTCTTGCTTAACTGGGCCACCCGCCACCCCTATTAATTACCATTTCAGTGCACGACACTATCATATCCTTTAAATTAGTTTGCTTGATCATATAGGATGCTCCCCTTCTCTGCAGGTAACCAAAGATTGGACTATACCACCTAGGAGAATGCTAACAACTCAACCGACACCCCACGATATTAGTTTTATATATGGGAGTTTTGTTCTTTAAAGAATGTGGGATAGCTGAGGAGTTATTCGGATTTTAAAAAGTATCGTTGTTGTTCGTGTTGTATGTTGGGCTCAAGATGACTGTAATTTTTTACATACACTTGATCGGCAGCAATCTTGAGATGCTGACGCGTTTAAGCTAATTTTCCGATTTAACAGGGATGTAATTGCACCCATCTCGAGATTATGTTCCCTTTAATCATTCATTCTGTGCTTACAGTATACGTGAAGTTTCAGTGTGAAGAAATTCGTTATGTATTTTGGCATATGGGATTTTTTTGGCCCAAAATGTAGCCTCTGCTAATTTTTGAGGAACGAACAGTTTCAACAATAAACAATACTTAATGTGATCCACCATTAACTGTAGCTATTTAAATTCTTTACTGCCCATACCCTAATCCAATATTGAAGAACCACGTAATTAAATCAATAAACTGGCTGAGTCTACAAATTATTATTGGCCGATTCGATCAAAACAATTGGAGAGGAGGAGTATTGTAGTACTTCCCTAATATAACAATGGAAATATTAGAAACCCATACAATAACTAAATTAAAACAGAAGTAAGGGAACATTTTTGTCATGCTTTTTACAATTTCGTATACAAATTATCAAATATGTACTAACAACCCATTAATTTACAATGAATGCAGAAAATAACAGTAGGCACCAAAGAATACATAACATTCAGTACTAGGTGTAAACACTTTCACTATTATCGATCTTTGGAAATGACATCTTGAAGAGTTTTGATGAAACTTTAAATCAGAACTACGGATCTCAGGATGTCACGTAGCCATAGGTTACCTTACTGTTAGCACAGTGTTGCACTTATGTAACGCACATGAGTATCACATTCAAAAGATGTAGTCAGAAGGACCATCGGATTTTGTACCTCGTATGGAATTTGTGCAGAAGTTTCTTCAGCAGTGTGTTAATGATGCGACCATCCATCACAGATAATGTCTTCATCACGCACACTGGCTGTTTTAAATGTCGGAGTAATCATATCTGGAACCATGAGAAACCATGTGTGACTGCCTTTACATCGCACAAACATAGGTTTCCAGTGAAAGTTTTGGGCGGAAAGGTTAGTAATCACCTTCTAGGGCACTACTCCTCCCACCATGTGTAACTGAAGCAGATTAACATTTGCTTATTATGCTAATGAACCTGTCGGTCATACTACCGCTCCCTATGCGCAGCAGCCTCTGGTAACAATCCCAGCACATTTCAGTGTTAATATGCAAACACAGCTTGTAGACGAATTGAAGAACATTTGCTAGATCGAGCACAATCAGTTTGGTGACCCTTTACGCCTCCTGAAAAATTGCTCTGGGAGTCAAGGTTCTACATGTACACTCCACAAGTCCCCTTAAGGTGTCTGCTAGGGTGGGTACTCCATTTGCGAGTGGCGCGTGGGAAGAACGGTTGTCGATAGACTTTCATGTGAGCTCTGATTTTTTTTTCTGTTTCTCGATTGTGGTGTATCATACTCCATTTACTAGAAGCGCTGAACTAACAGCTCAAATCAGTTATGCTCTTCATATCAGACGTGAAAAAATTCTTACCGCAATCAGTGTTGCGTAGGCAACAAGCGTATATCGTAGCTCAAAAGCGGCTATTAAGGTGTAAATTGATGCGAAGCTGCCCTTAATAAAATGTGATTTTTCTACAACGCTTTTTCTGAATCTCACAGACATTTCAGTCACTGTAATTTTTAAACGACGAGTTACCTATAATCTGTTCTTTATCAAAGATAATAATGCGCGAGCACTGACAAGTATTGTCAGTGAGGTCCAGTAGAGAACGCGTGAGTAACAAGTAGGACATTTTCGCGAAAAGGATGGTATTGTATGGAACTGGGGACCTAGAAACGACGGAGAGGCTCCGTCCGCATCGTAGCCCTCAGTGGTTCACATCCCCAGAACAGGCTACAGCAGTCCACTCAACCCATCGTCGCCCCACACCGAACTCTGGGTTACTGCGCGGTTCGGCCCCAAGTGGGCCCCCCCGGGAACGTCTCACACCAGACGAAAGTAACCCCAATGTTTGAGTGATAGAGTAATTATGGTGTACGCGTACGTGGAGAACGTGTTTGGGCAGTAATCGCCGACATAGTGTAACTGAAGCTGAATTCAGCCCGCATCCGCCGAGGCAGTTGGAAAACCTCCTTGAAAACCATCCATACACTGGTCGGCACACCGCACCTCATGACTAATCAACCAGGCGGATTGATGGCGGGGAACGGCACGCCTTACCGCTCGGAAATCAGTGTGTAGACCGCACAGCTAACCAGGTGGGTGACAGAATTATAGTTAGTGTAGCCTTCCACACAGGACGGGCCTATTCCTATTACACATCCGAGCAAAGGAAATACACGGTAAGAAGGATGCACATACACTGAATAACGGCAACCAAAAGAAACTGTTGATATGGTCACGCTTAATGCAAGTCAGGTAAGTTTTACCTGACAATTTTGAGTAATTTGTCGGTGAAAATCGCTACATAAATCGATTCGTTGGCCTAAGTGACCAATAGTCGAAATGTGCTCTGCGGAGCCCTGGGGCTCCACAATGCCTCTGCAAGGACTCGACCAAAATAATATCGACCTAAAGAACACAGCACACCAGGACATCAGGACACGAGGCACAATGAGAAAAACAACCCTTATAAGTATGATATCACTGTTGGTTTTAGAAAAACAATTTTTTCTCTCGGTGTGTAATAACCAAAAATGAGGCTACAAGCAACGTAATATATATAATACAGCCAGGCTGTGATTAAAATTTACGAACAACTGAATTTAGCTTGTAGTTGTAAATATGTGGTGGCCTGATAGTCGTCACTACATAAGCAAACAGCGGCCAAGTTGACCCTTTCTCCTCTCTCTCTCTCTCTCTCTCTCTCTCTCTATCTCTTTCTCTCTTTCTCTTTTTCTGTGTCTTGCTGTGCACTGTCTTATCTACATATGCCACGAACATTCTACTTTGCTCTCTCCACCTCTTCCTCATCCACAAACGTCTCAAACGGCCTCGAAGGATTTCATGGGTTCACTTCATTGCCTGGGGCCATATAAACTCGCGCCGTGCAGCCCAGAGTTTCTACTTCAGTTTGCGACTTCAACGTGCAGTCTAACACGGTGAATCCGTGAACCACTCTCCGGCCGCAGTAGATTTGTTTCATGTTTGTTACTGACTGCAAATGTAAAGGTAGAAATATTATACTACGATTGTCATATTGTAGAATTAAACTGTCTTTAGCATTGACTTAAAAGTCTTGCAACAAAAACGTGTATCATGAGTTCGAAGATGGTTCACCGGAAGATGCGGCATCAATCTCAAATATTTCTAATCAAGACTATGAGATGCAAGATGATGTGACAACTTCAAGCTGAATCGTTTTCAACAGTAAGATATCGAACGACCTACTGAAGGTGTAAAGAAAGTAAGAAAGACAAATTTTACATCAATCTCGGATTTGTTCATTCTAACGGCACACCTCTCTGCATGTTATGTAGCAAGCTGTTTCCGTATCGTTCCATTGTACTTCTAAGACGCGCTGACATTTAGAACCCCATTTGTAAAGATAAGAATGAAGAATTTTTTGAACGTAAGAAAGAACAGTTATTCAGAAGTCCAAAAACTGTGAAGTGTATCACCCAAACTGTGAACGGAAAACCCATAGAGGCATCTTATCTAATCAGGTAATGCATTGCATAAGCGGGCGAAGCGCATATTATCACTGAGAATTTAATAAAACCATGAGTGGTAGACACAACATATAATATCACTGATAATTTAATAAAACCGTGTGTGATAGACACAACATAATGAATGCTAAAGAAAAATCTGTAAAGCATCTTTCTACAGTGCCGCTTTAGAACGACACTGTTTCACGCCAAATTAGCTATCTTGTTCGCTATACCAAACAAGAACTAGTTGGTCATATTGATCACAACAAATTCCTCCTTCAAATGGATGAGTCGACCGATGTTTCTGGACTGATCACATTGCTGATAGTTGTACGACAGCCATATAAACACTCACTCGAAAAAGACTTGTTTATGTGCGCATCGCTGCCAACTAACGTTACCGGAAAAGAAATTTTTAGCTTGATTAACAATTTTTTAAAATAAACCACCTCGTTTGGAACGATCGATTCGCTTTTTGTACAAAGGGGGGGGGGGGGGGGGGGCAACGCGGCAAGGCGATGACTAGTAAAACAGCAAGAGCGGTATCACTAATAAAAAGTAAAGTGCTAAACTTCAGTTTCTGTCATTGTATCCTGCACGGACAAGCACTAGCGATAAAGAAGATGCTGCCAGATCTAAAACTGGTTCTTGATGAACCAGTAAAAATAATCACTCACGTTAAATTATACCATCTTCTCAGTGCCGATTGTTTTCAATATTGTGTGAAGGTTGAGGGAGCCAACATAAAAGACTACAGCTCCACTCCGAGGTTAGATGATGATCTCGGAGTAAGACCTTAACAAGATTATTCGAACTAAGAGCTGAATTACAAGCTTTTATGACTAACATTTCGCTTGGATTAAAAGAGCGTTTGAGGGATGTGACTTAGTTGTTCGGATTACCTGTTTCGGCAGATATATTTGGAAAAATGAATGTGTCAAATTTATCTTCACAAGGAAAACGGACACCAGATTTCAGTACTCATAACAAAATAACAGACTTCAAAGAAAATTAAATTTTTTGATTGTTTTGTTAGCAACGGAGAATTAGGAAGCTTTTTAACATTCAATGTGCGTTCGTTAATGAGGCAGCAGAATTATCAGACGAAATATTTGAAGAATTGATCCATTGTCTCCATGATATGTGCACATCTTTCGAAACATATTTTCCTGAAGAACAGAATACGAAACTGAAAATGAATTCATGGGTTCAGAATCCATTTTTCACGAATTTGCAGGAGCCAGATAATTCCTGTAACGAAATCTATGAAACCTTTTTAGTAACGACATCAGATTCAAGTGTGGAATTATTGTACAAAACAATGTCATATGACGACTTTTGGTGCAGGGTTCGTGATGAATATCCACAGCTTGCCACAGAGGTTCTGATTGTTCTTATTTCGTTACTTGTGTAAAACGAGATTCTCAGCATATGCAGTTGCAAAGGCAAAGTACTGCAACAGGCTCTTGTTAAACCTGACATGCGCCTTCAACTCTCTTCTATCAAGCCTGACATTAAACAATCGGTCAAAAAAAAACTTCATACCTCCTATTACATTGAAACAATTTTATCTGTTTACAATGCAATCATTGAAGTTTTATTTTGTGTATTGTATTATTGTGTGTTATTTTGTACGTTGTCGTAAAGTCAGTAGTGTATTATGCATATGTTTTTGTTTTATTTTCATTAAATAATTGTAATTAAACAATGAACAAAAACCTAGGTTGTGCTTATTTAAGGGTTATGTGAAATATTTAGTATTTCAGAAGGCTTCCATCGCCAGAAGGTTCAAATGTCTCTGAGCACTACGCGACTTAACTTCTGAGGTCATCAGTCGCCTAGAATTTATAACTAATTAAACCTATCTAACCTAAGGACATCACACACATCCATGCCCGAGGCAGGATCGAACCTGGAACCGTAGCAGTCGCTCGGTTCCAAACTGTAGCGCCTAGAACAGCACGGCCACTCCGGCCGGCTCGCCAGAAGGGTTCGAGAACCACTGACCGTAAACAGAACAGAGCTCAAGTAAGACTACAGGTCTGTGTCAGATGTTATACGTTGATAAACGACACCTACGTCCCATCTTATCCGAAGCGTCAACAAACAAAGACTTACAGATTTGTTTTAGATAAACACAGAGCGTCGGAAGTTTTTTAGTGCTTGTGAAATCCATATCGGGTCAGAGATACAATATAAGTGGTACATCGTGCTGCGTGGCTCACGACTCCAAACATCACTCAATGAACCTAAGAAGAGGCAAGAACATGTGGTTAGTACCTCACACAGACGTTATACAAAGACTTTAAACGACGATGTGAATGAAGTGTGACAAGTAACGGAGAAGAAAAACTAACGACGAAGGGAAACATATAGTGTGGTACGCAGCGACATCCCAACAACTCATTAGGATATGAAGCACACGGAGTCAAGAGGATTTTATACAATGATTGCACGAATGAAATTCAGTCACGGTCTTTTTAAATAGGTACTTTTATCGCCTGAGACTGATAGACGACCCTCTTCGTACTTACGCAGAGGCAGAAGACATTAACCTTACAATGTTAGGATGTTGAGAAAAGAAAGGCATGGCAGATCGGACACTAAATCAATTGAATTCGATGTGAGGACAAAAGCCCTCCCTGCGCTACCAAGCTTTTGAGAACAATGGGCGTTAGGGTATATGAAGTTATAGAGAGTGTTTATAAACTAATTGTACAAAAGTAGCTATTATTGTGAAAAAGTAAATAACTCGCAGAAATGTTTGATACAGCACTGAATACAGTATATCTTCAAGCTTTCCTTACAAACATTCAGTGTTATTAAGAAAATCATCATCAGTCTGCATTTTATTAAAAGTTTCTACACAAGACTCAGCCCGCTTTTCTTTGTCACTTTCTCTTGAAGCCTGCAACAGTTCCCATTGGTAGGATTTGAATGACAAGCATTTTTGCAACACCTTCCACACAGTTACACTAGTCGTATTTAATTTTAAGCTGTCAGATCTCGTTTATTTACTCGGAGTACGAATGTAAAACTGCCGAACTGCCGAACGTGTTCAGTTACTGTATCAGAAACTGTTTGCCGACCCTGCTGCTGCGTCCAATGCGACGCACAGCCAGTTTCGAGGAAATGTTGTACCATTTACTAATAGCTTCACTTTGAGGTGCTGGCTTGCGATACTTACTGCTGAATTGTTTCTGAACTGTAGCAGCGGATTTGTAATCGTGGATCCTTAACACTGCTCAAGCTCTGCAACGTTATACGATTCCATGGTAACTGTAGGTATAGCTCAGTTGCACATGCCACCTAGCGGTAACGTCGGGAACTAACAGAGCTAGGCGGGAACAAAATTTCAAGATAAACTGCACTCAGCGCTGTATAAAATATTTCTATTATTATAAGTTATTTACCTTTATCACAATTAGAGATTTGTGAACTAATTTATAAACACCCTGTACACATAGCTCTCAAAGTTTTAGGAGTGTCCATATAATCATTGGCGGCAAGTCTTCTGTGTTTTGAAATTTTTTCTCCCTTCTTTTGCCTTTCTTTTTTTTCCTTTTTTGCTTGAAGCAGCGGCAGTCAGACATCTTAGTGCAGAGTAGACAACTCATGGTTGTTACTAAAATGTATAAATCATCGTTTGCTGTTTGGTCATGAAATGAGAAATCAATAAATTAAAGATAACATGGAGATCGTTGTAAAAGGGGAGTGAACAAACGGGATTTCGTCTGGTGAAGAGGTCTTTCCAAAATCTCCGTAATTAATATGTTTCCGTGCAGTTCTGCTTGTGCATGTGTGAACAGCTACGCTTAGATAATTCTGCCTTCCACGCATTTGGAGCTTACATGTAAGTCAAATCATAGAGATAAATTTATTATGTTCGAAATTCATTAAAAATTCTTTGATTAAAGAACGGAGTAGACAAACCTGTAACTCCCTCTCTCCACGCTCAAGAACAATCATAGTTGTGTGATGAAATTATTGCTCCAAAAGTGACAGTGTCGTTACTTCTAACGATAGAAGTGTCATTTCCTTTGGAACAGTAGCTGAGGTTTTCATATAAAGGGTGGTGTGCACTATGGATTGCAGACGATCCACTTATAACGAAGATCCTGCTTAGAAAATTTCAACCATGTAATCGGCCAACATTTTTTGCTACAAACAAGTTCACAAACGTGACTGATTAGAAGCCTTTAGGGAGTAGTACACGATATCCCACTTTTGTTATTTAGTACCATGTTGTGTGACTACGGCCACTCGTCTGGTAGACGGTTCGCCGGGTGCAAGTCTTTCGATTTGACGCCACTTCGCCGACTTGCGCGTCCATGGGGATGAAATAATGATGCTTATGACAACACAACACCCAGTCCCTGAGCGGAGAAAACCTCCGACCCAACCGGGAATCGAACCCAGGCCCTTAGGATTGACATTCCGTCGCGCTGACCACTAAGCTACCGGGGGCAGACATTTAGTGCCATGAAGGGCAGCTATCAGTGATCAGAAACATAGACTAGTGCTGTGCCTATAGCAATAACAACTATGATATCGCGGGACTATGCGTCTTAACGACACGCGTTTTTCAGTTGGTAAATAAAATAGTACGCTGTACAGCTCACCCAAGGGAAGCTTGTGAGAGGAAGAATGTTTCAAAATTACTTGAAGCTCAGTAATCAATTGAGTTTTTACTCTTCTCTTAAAGTACGGGTACAAAAGTACAATGTGTAATTTGCAGTGTTATACTTGTCATTTGTCCATAGTGCTGGAATATCTCCACCCAAGTCTCTCAGAAGCACCACGAAACACAACTAATGCACTGCAGTACTGTTGCCGTCGTCAAGCACACATTATCTAGCTTCCATTATTAGACTTTTCTTAAAATCTGATGATTCACACGAGGGGACAGCTATTATGATTTCTCCAAAGGATTTCCACAAAAAAAAAATGATATTGAATGGTATGGTAGAGCAGATATTAAACAAATACAGGAAAAATATGTGAGACAAAAATATAACTTTGCTGATTTCGGTGTCCGCGATCATTATCAACTGATCACTATGTTCAGGTAACACCAGTAGACAGTTCATTTCCATACTCATCCATTTAGCATCAAATGTTTGTGAGACTTCACCATCTGATGCACTATCTCCTGCTATTGAATGTCAGAAAGTAAGCAGCCGATAAATTTTTTTTCCGGATGAAGGTGCAATTCGGACTTTACGTGGACTCTTTCTGAGCTGTCTGTATGCACTGATCTCTTGGAAATGGCCACAGAGACTAGAATCAGTTGACGGTGTCCTACTCTTATGTAATAATTGTAGGAAAATAGAGGAAAATTATGACAATGAATAATTTTGAATACGGTACAAAACATAGCTCCAAGGAAGTATCTATATATATTCCACGCAAAGAAAAATAATACGACTGTAAGAAAGCTACGCTTGCTGTCAATGTTTTACTTTCTAATAGTTTCAGAACAGTTTCGTTTACGTACCTTCAAAGTATAAGACGAGCAGTGACGCGCTTGCCTTCACCAAAATTCACACTCGAGTCTAAATTATATCTTGACAGCAACTGCCGTGACGGAAAAGATATGCATATATCGTATTCCACAACCAAGAACTCACTTCTTGCAGTCTTCAGCAATTGGGACGATCGCAGAGGGCCAGCGGTCTCCGCTACACGCCGCGCCCGGCGGCCATGTTCGGTTACAGCGAGCGGCCTACACTATCTTATCTGCCGATAAACCGCGACTCGCTCAATTGAGAGGGGAGGCGTGACACACCTGCCTGGAGCGGAGTGTTCGGGAACGCGTCCACGAGTTACGCTACGCACGTCATTTCCAGGGAATGCGGCGACTTACAAAGCCAGCCTGTCACTGCTGCCGGCCGACAGCGAATTCTTCTGGGAAGCGGAATGCTGTAAGAAGAGTGAAGCACTGAACGTTGACTTTTAATACAGGACTTTAGAAGGGTTCTCGTTTATAATCTGCATAAAGATTGCCATATATCTTCCAGTGTTAATGAAATTCGTTCGAATGTATAGGTACCGGAAAATTTCAGTTGATGTAAAATTCTTTAACAAAACACATCGATCTTTGTTTATTCGTCTGAGTAGCTCACTTTAGGTTCATCTATAATCTATCTATAGCGGGATCCCGCTCCAGCTACTGCCGCGTCTGGGTGCTGAAGGGTCCTCTCCATTTGTCTCGGTCCTCCCACCACTTTTCTTCCTTCACTTGCTGCCAGGTCACACCTCTCCTCTCAACAGATATTCTCTCTCTCCCATTTTCCACCGTGTTCTTGGGCGCCCTCTAGGTCTTTCCCATCCATTTTTGGTTATTCCATAATTTTGGCCAGTCTCTTCCCATCCATCCTCTTAACATGCCCATACCAGCTTAATCTCTTTTTTTCAATTTCTTCTCTCATACTTTCTTGTTTAAGGTCCTTTCTAATCTCTACATTCCTTACTCTGTCCATTCTTGTTTTTCCCTTTACTGGTCTGAGAAATTTCATTTACCCTGCTTGCAGTTTGCTCCAGTCCCTTTCTGTCATTGTCCGTGTTCCTCCACCATAGGTGACAATAGGGAAGTAATAATTCTTATACGTAAGGGGTTTTGCTTTTTCTGAAACTTCCTTATTCCAAATAATGTGTTTTATTGTTTGGCAGAAATTACCTCCCTTCTTTAACCTCCTACTAATTTCGTTAGTTATTCTTCCATCCCTAAATAAGTGAAACTTTCTACCACTTTGAGAGGTTCTCCATTCAAGGTAATATTTCCGATGATCCCTTTCTCTCTTCCAAATACCATTACTTCACTCTTATCTTTATTTATTTTTAATCCATACCTTTTCATTATTTCCTTCCACACATCAAGCTGTAACTGTACATCTACCTCTTCATCACCCCCCATTATCATATCATCTGCAGTAATCATCTTTTTGTCTTTTTCTTTTACATCTTTAAGTGCCCTATTCATTTCCTCCATCACAACATTAAAAAGTGCAGGAAATATAATACTTCCTTGCTTAAGTCCTTGCCTTATTTCGAAGTATTCAGAGTTCTCCAATGGTGATCTAATTCTACAATTGTGTCTTCTGTACATTATTACATTAATGTATCCATCTTATATATCTATCTTTTTCATTTCTTCCCAGAGTCTTTCTCTGTTAACTGAGCCAAATGCATTTTCTATGTCTAAAAAACAATTATCACCCTTTAGTTATACTCCCAACTTTTGACGGATAGAAAATATCAGGTCTATCGTGCTTCTTCCATTCCTAAAATCATGCTATTCTTCACTTAGCTCCTTTTCTATCTTTTCACTTATTCGATTTAGTAAAATTCTTTCAAAAATCTTGGATGTATGACTCATAAGGGTTATTCCTCTGTAGTTTTTACAAAGTCTTTTATTACCTTTTTTGACCATGGGAACAACGTCTCCTCTTCTCCAATCGCCAGGTATGGTACTATTTCTCCATACACTTGACAGTGCTCTATACAGCCACTGCATTTCCATGCTCTTATCATGTCCACTGATACTTCATCAGGTCCTGGAGCTTTCCCCCTTCATCTTCTTCATAGCTATTTCCATTTCTTACAGTGTAATTTGTCATCTATAATAATTACTAAAATAGTAATTATACAAGGAGCATTCCAAAAGAAAGGTCCATTCGGCCATAAACAAGTACAATCGTTAAAAAACGTTTTCTGTTGGCGGTTTCCGTATCCAGTAAACTTTCTTACTTACCACTTAAGCTCTGTACACGTCACTTCACGCAACAAGTTTCTTTAACCCCTGTGCATAGTACTTATCCGCCATGAAACTCAACCAGTTGACACCAGCGCTCTTGAGTCCCCCGTCATCTTCAAATCGTGGTCCACCGATCCAAGCTAAGAGGCCCAGAGGAAGTAATAATTCTAGAAGGGAGGTCGGGAATCAGTGGTGGGTGGTCAAAAGTTCCCGACGGAAATGATGAAGCTTATCCTTGGTATGTCCAACGATACCTGTACTCGTATTGTCGTACGCGACAGCTCATCACGTTTTCCATTTTTGACAGAACGTCTAAATTTGGTGAGCGTTTCGCAGCACACTTCAGTTGTAACTGTTGTCCTAAATTCCATGAAATGAATCAAAAGAATGCCAGTTTTGTCCACAAAAAACTGATACATCGTTCTTCAACTCGGCTAAGTGCATTACTTCAATTCCTCGATTTTGAAGAAGTTGAACGGTACCACTTTAATGACTGTCACGTTCATTCTCCGTTAGTGTAGGATATTTACGTCTCGTCGCCCATTACAGCATGAGAAAAGAAATCATCACCATCTTGTTGATTGCATTCCAGAAACGCTCGTCTGCTTGCCATTCTTTAGCGGCTATGTCGATCGGTTAGCATTTTCCGTAGCCTCCTTGCACACATTTCGCGCTTTACGACCCTTTCCGTAACAGTAAAGTAAATAGAGGTTCGTCAAATATGAGGAAATCCACCTGACAGGCCAACATTCGTCACTAGTCAATTGAATCACAGTTTTTGGTTCACTTCTTTCACGATTTCGGTCTGAAAACGGATCCTGCCACTCCGCTATTCATCATGCACATTTGTACGACCACGTTTAAAATCACACCACCATTGTCTAACCTATTCTTCACTCATTATTGTAGGCTCATAATTTATGCACAACTCCTGAAACGTACGAGCGCCTATAGATCCTTTTGCACATAAAAATCGAATTGCAGCATACACTTCGCAACTGGCGGGATTGTGATTAGAGAAGCTGAAACGTCCCCTTAGAAATATTATACAGGACTGTGTTTAAACTGACACACAATATTTTTAGCGCAACGCATTCTGACTTTCAAAACTCGCTACAAAAGAATGGCCCTGACTAACATTAACCTATACCTTTCACAAACCACTTACCTCACCAAAAATCTTCGTTACTCGAACTACTGCAATACAGCGAGCGCCACTACTGCCAGCTAAATAAAAGATTCAAACAACTGAAGGCACTAACTACTAACAGGCATAGTTAGCAAATGAAAGATTTTGATACAGAACAAACAATGTATTTACCTTACTAGTGTTCAAAAGTCATAATATATGTAGCAGTTCATAACATCCAGTCTTACAAATTTCAAAACTCCGCCATTTCTCTCCCCACATCCAACACTGCTGGCGGCTCACCTCCAACTGCGCAACGCTACGCGCTGTTAACATCCAGCTGCCCAACACTACAATGGCAGACAACAATGCAAACTAGCCACAGACTGCACACAGCACAGCTAGTGATTTTCGTACAGAGCGCTACGTTGCGTTACCAATGTAAAAACCTAAAGAGCCTATTTACATAGCCCCCATGCCCCCCACAAAAAATGTTACAAATTGTTTTGGGCACAAGCCAATACAGATTTGAAAAATGTTTTCATAATTATAATTACAATAACAAAGAAATCAAATGCACACACTTATTGATACAATGTTGGTCAAAAGCTAAAACTTTCTCACAGTCCATAAAGACAGTCCTGATCATTCATCATAGTAAAATTGCAGTGTTTTTCTCAAAGTCTGAGCAGTTAAAGAAAATGCACATGGAAGTAGTGGATTTCCATGCAGTGTTGAAGAAGTAGTGTTGTCCTTCCAACGGAAAGACAGTGCTGACTCTTGACATGCAGACAGGTAATGGTCCACAACAGAGCAAACCCACAGCAGAGTCAGTCGAAGTTTTGAAGAATGTTGGTAGGTAGGTCATCACAGAGCAGACCCACTGTAGTCCTAGTAGAGATTATGGTATTGGTTGGCCACCAGAGGTGCAGACCCACTGCAGTCCTTGTAGAAATAATGGTATTAGTGAGTCATCAAAGGTGAAGACCCACTGTAGTCCTTGTAGAGATGGCTAGCAGCCAACTGTTGCGACTGTTCAGGTGCACAATCACCATCGAAGAGTCTTGCGGAGAATATAGCAAGTCCATAAACTACCAATTGTGTACTCACAAAGTTTTTGGAATTGTCCTTAGAACCAGCAGTGCTGTTAACCAGTCCCTTGCTGACTTATCAACATGCGTGGGAGCACGAACAGTCCTTTTTTTACATATTGTGCATATACTATGACCAACAGAAATGTCTGCAGTGAAATGAATGCTTACAAGTTACTTAATTTGCTGAACTTGTGTCAATTACAATATTATAACATGAGAATACAATAACAAAGGTACAAAATATATCATTAAAGAACATAACAATACAGATAACATTTGTGGTAAAACAGGCTTTACAAAGGAATAGAAATAAACATATACATCAGTATTACAGGAATTATGACATAAGTAAATACATAAAAGATCAGAATAACTTTTGAAACATCAACTTCACACATGAGCAATAAAACAGAGCAGATAAATAATGTCTAAACATCTTTACAAAGTAAATAACATAGTATTAGAAAAATTCTACAACATAATTCTCATCAGGGAAACAAATAAAGACAGGAAAATCACAAATAAACAAGGGTACACAAACAAATAGCAGAATAACACAAGAGTAAAAGTACAGGGTTTGCTTTCAGTGTAACATTTGGTACAGCAGTCCAACCCAAAACTTCATTCAATAAATCTTTCGTCTTATTTCAATATCTGTTTCCACCAAAAAACCATATCCAAACATGCTTTCTGTATTTATATGTTCACATATTTCTTACCTCATTATTTATTTTCTAATATCTAAACCTGTTGTCTCTAAACCCTACTGTTTTGTTCATATCCTCTTTCAAAATACTTTTTTGGCCAAACCATGTTCTTATAGCTTCTCAATGCATTTCTTCCAATTCATCACAACTCGTTCTCTTAGATACCCTACCCCATCTTAAGCTAACATGAATCTACTGACCTCAGATGCATAAACTAAGGGACGAGGCAATGCAGCAGCACAAAACAATTAATGCAAACAGCAATGACAAAAAATGCAAATTGGCAAAGCAAGCACCTGTAAATAAAAATTAACAGAGAAAATGCAACGTTACAACTAATATGAGCCAATGTGGAGCAACAAGAAAAATAAATCAGTAGTAAAACTGGCTTAACAGAGTAATACAAAGTGAAATTCAGTAGGACTATGCCTGGTACACAGAAGCAGCAAATGCAATAACTTATACCTAAACATGACAAAGCTCAAGCAGAAAAATTAGTACACTAAAAACAACAATGCAGATAAGGGAAATGTCTATTCACATCTTAATGTCTATGTAATTAAAGTGGTGCACCACAACTTATTCTACCATAAAAATTACTAAGTACTTGAAAAGTAAATTACGTATGCAGTTACTGTTATTAGTCCCTTCTTACTTTCTTTCCTTTCCAAGTGCTCCTTTTTTTGTTTTTTGTTTTTTTAAGAATGTCAATCATAAAGTTATTATCTAACATATCTGTTGACAGAAAGTATTCACATTAGCAAATGCATTTAATTTTATTTTATGAAAGCAATGATGCAACACACCTGGAAAAGAGATATCAAATAAAATAAGCAACTATGTACAAAGTAAAGCATAAAATAATCATTAAGTAGTCAAGAGGCATTTCATAAGTTAGTAGAAATTCTCTCAATTCTCGTAGAAAGACACTTGTCATAATCAGGTGTGCAGATGTACGAATATTTCCCATTAATTCATAAGCATTTCAGAAAGTAGCACAAAGTGGAGTAATAATATGTTTTCAAGTAATGAGCGTGTCATATTTGCGATGCTTTCTACAAATGAATGTCACTAGCGAGGTTAATGGTCTCTTTTTTTTCTCCACCTGTGCCTCTGAAAGGCACACACTAACGGCTTTTTCCCAGGCGACTATAGCGCAGCTGGGTGCCCCCCACGCATTACATGAAGGTCAAAAATTTGCGTTACAATTGTGTGAAACAAAATCCTATAAATACAACAGTGTTCAAAATTTTTCAGTGGCATTGTGATACATTCACACATGTACACACTTTTCATAATTCTAAAGTATGATTCTTGGTTTCCAACATCCTTCTCCATAAATCAGAGCCCCCAACCACTACTCATTATTCCTTACCTTATTATACATGTACATATTCGTCGACACTTCTTCAATATTTCATCATAAGAAATACGTAGTGTAATAAAAATTCCTCATATACGGTAGCATCATCTTATTAATCATAAACATACCTCAACAGCATAATACATATCGTCGTCGTAATAATTTCATAACATCTCAGTCAATTCTCAAAATCGTCGTAGCTTCCTCCAATAATTTCAAAACCTAAAAAAAAAAATTCTCTGCTCATTTCAATAGTGTCATCTACCTCAAACGTACTCTAAAATCATGATCCCATACCAAATACATCATTCAGAGCTCTCATAGTATCACAATGATTCCGAAAAAATATGAACATTTCACAAAGTACAAACAAAATACAATTTCATAAGTGTGAAGTTATCCAACTGTGTAATTACGTAAACGTCTGTTACTGATGTAGTAAATAAATATTTGTCTCTCTCAGTTAAATGATCACATAGCTGTGTAATTCTGTGTTCGAGAAATATGGTACCGATGTGTAAAGTTGTATAAGCAAAGACCATATTAGCTAGGGCTCCTTGTGCTTGCTACACCCATCGTACACAAAGTATGCGTGTACCCTCCTGAGGATTAATGTAATTATACCTTCAGGTGTTACAGATTACAGCAATGAAATGAAACGTATCACGGAAAACTTGTTTTGTAATTCAAAAATCTTGAAAAATAAATGGTTTAAGTACAAAATTAATCATTCAAATGCGTGTCCTGTAGCGCTAAATGTGCGTCTTGTTGTAAGATAATCTCTGCGGAAATGTTGCAGTTATTGTCCTCCGAAAGCTAAGTTCTGCAGAAGTCAATGTACTTACCTCATGATAAACAAAAGTGAAATGCTTTGCGTATAGTTATCTTACTTATTACGCTTATTGCCGTGATGAAAAAAATACTGTGCTGTAACGTATTGTTGTGCTACAGAAAGGGCTGTCTCATTGTAGCTATACCACAAAAGTTACTACTAACACATGTTTTCCTTTCCAGAAGAATTCAGAAAAACTGTGCAGATATAAAACAGAAACACCGCAAAAGCAACACTGTAAATTGTCACTCATTAGTAGCGTCGTGATAAAATCGTGTAGCTGTCACATAAACTAACCACTGTGTCATCTGGTATCTCTCAGAAAGTACTTTAAGTCCAGAATGTATTTTAAAGTAAACCAATGTTACGTAATCGTGCAACTATCAAGCAAGAATGTACATACACAATAACACTGTGTCGTCTGTTCACTATAACAATGCATTCGTAATTTCTGTATAAATATGTTCCCTAGGTTCTAGACTGGATTGTTAACTTTAAAACATAATTGCATGTTAATAGTTTCTAAGTTTGACGAAGCGTACTAGTAACGTGAAGTGAAAAATTTTATAGCAAAGACTAACTTAAAAAGCAGATTATCTTTCAATAAACGGTTTTACATGTGAAATGTGGTGTAAACCTTTACTCTTCCTAGAACGGAGAGTTTCATCTTCATCGCAATTATCATGTGGTTACGTCGGTAAGGAACACTGGAATTTTTCTCAAGGTTAGCTTATGTTATTTTTCTCGAGCCCAGCCGGCGCACGTGGCTGCCTGCTGGAGCAAGTCATTGTCTGTTTCTTTGTTGGCGTGCGTCGTTATTGGGATTAGGAGACCTAACTTCTACAAATTCACCTTGTCGAGAGTGCCCTGCTCTGTTTGAATCTCGCCAGTTCTGATGCAATTCAAGTCTGTCGTTACGATTATATCGTCAGTCGTCATGTCGGTAGTTCCTGTAATTTCTTTCTTGTCGGTTAAGTGGTGGAGAATTTCTCCCTGAATTATCACTGCACTGTGGACCGTTGCGTCTGAAGTTATTCTGTCTCCCGTGATAATAATAGTTCTGGTTGCCATATTGTCTGTTTCTATTATTGTCTCTGTTATATTCATTACTACGGAAATGCGATCTTTCTCTGTAACTCTTACTACTGTGCCAATGGTTCTCATACGGGTGGTGTCTGTTTTGGTCACTATTTGTGTTGTGAGAATGGCCTTGTCGTGTCCAGTTATTGTTTCTTTCATCGCGGAATTGCGACAGAAGTGACCTGCATTTGTTGCGTTCCTGTTTTCGCGTCCCGCGATTGTCAGTGTCAATTTCCAATTCTTGTGACAGTCCCTGAAAAGCTTCAATGTCGTCTTTGCAACGTCCTGCCAAAATAATATGTCGTAAATGTTCAGGCAATTTAAGCAAATGCGGATGAGTTCTGAGGGGCTGTATGGGTTTGATAGGTACTGATTCTTGTGCAACATGTCTTCAAAATATTTCACAAGACTGGAAAATTCAGATTATTGGAAATGTTTCATCATTATGATGCTATGTTTTACTCGGTCTTGTGTAGCTTGAGACCAATATGCTGAGAGGAAGACATGATAAAATTCTCCTTCACTGTGGCAGTCGTGAATGACCGATCGTATTCTTACAGCTGGTTCATTCTATAAGTAGCCACACATAAATTCTAATCTGTGCTCTAATGACCAGTTGGGAGGAAAACAATGAAAGAATTGATGAAGCCACGCTTGTGGATGAATGTCGTTGCCAGAATTCTTAAATGTTTTAAATTTACGTGTAGTAATGAACAGCTTATAGTCAAAATCATCGTCGGCGAGTCGCATATCGGTCATTGTTACGTTGTGTTGGCGGTTCCATTTCAAAATTCGGTGAACCTTGCCAATTTCTTTCTTAATTTCCGAAATGCCCTGTGTTATTATTTTGTGGCTTTTCCGTATTTCTAAGTCCCTCCGAAATATGTAATTTTTGTATTACCTGCGTCAACTGATCTTGTACTTCCCGGATTTCTCTTTTGTATTGCGTATTAATTTGATTCTGATTTTGTTTGAATTTCCTAATTTGTTCATACTCTTCTGTGTCGGTGATGGCTGCAGGTCTTGTGTCATTCAGATCATCATCTACCTTTGTAGATAAGTTAGTGCACTGATCCGAAAGTTCGGCTACTTTCTCCGATAGTGAACACATTTCCTCAGTGTGTTTTTCTGAATCAAGTTTCAGAGTGTCTATTTGCGTTGAAATCGAATCTACTGTGTCCTTTAAGTTTTCCTGAGTTTTTGCAAGTTGCGTAACCGAATCGGTAGATGCAACTGAGTCAATTTTAGCTTGTAAGGTGTCGTGATTTTCACGAACAATGGTTTGCAGTTCTTTTATGGCTGCTTCGTGATTCTGTAATGCATTTTCATGCCGCGAAAAAATAGGTTGAAAATGCTCACAAATTTGTGTTTTTACGTCATTACAGATTTTTTGACATTTCGATTCAATGTTATGTAACTCAGTAGTTCCATTGTGTCTAACTTTTGAAGCTTTTGTCCTATTTGTTGCATTAATAGTAATAACAATGCACTGGTGTCTGAAACATGTTCCTCAGTGCTATTCGACAATGCATTTGAACCGGAAATATTCGCATTTTGAATAGCAGAAAATGTGTCTTGACTTATTTGAGAAAACGGCGAGGACGCAAAACCTGAATCTACAGTATATGAAGATTGTGTCCTGTCATTTCGGATTCCCGAGGCAAGCTGTTGCCGACCGATCGATCGATAATGCTTCCCTGTTCACTAATTGTTTCACTGCCTACGCCATTATTTGCAGCCCGCTCCATTTCCCTAAGCACAGTTACCAAATTACTACTTTGAACATTAGTTAATTCATTACTGGGCGACGCTAACACACTGCTTTCGTCTTCACTGTCATTTCTCAGTTTACTTTTGAGCCTAGTATTACGTTTTTCACACGCCATTATTGTCACAATATTTCACACGACAACACAGAAAAACACAATTTGAAGAGCAAAACAAGAAAACACATTAACATAACATCGAAAATAATACTTCGTTAATTGCAAGCGCAGCTGCGAAATACTTGGTGCAAATCTACATGCATGCCACAACTGTTATACTGTACAAGAATGAAAAACTGCAACTACAAAGGAAATTTTCTCTACAATTACGCGCTAGCAATAAACAAAGGCTGCACTAATTGCACAAACTACAAGAAAAAATCAGAAGATTCCAGTGAGGTACACTCGGTTAAGGGTCGACATATGAAACGTCCCCTTAGAAATATTATACATGACTGTGTTTAAACTGACACACAATATTTTTAGCGCAACGCAATCTGCTGACTTTCAAAACTCGCTACAAAAGAATGGCCCTGACCAACATTAACCTATACCTTTCACAAATCACTTACCTCACCAAAAATCTTCGTTACTCGAACTACTGCAATACAGCGAGCGCCACTACTGCCAGCTAAATAAAAGATTCAAACTACTGAAGGCACTAACTTCTGATAGTTATAGTTAGAAAATGAAGGTTTTGGTAGAGAGCCCGCATCTTGTGGTCGTGCGGTAGCGTTCTCGCTTCCCACGCCCGGGTTCCCGGGTTCGATTTCCGGCGGGGTCAGCGATTTTCTCTGCCTCGTGATGGCTGGGTGTTGTGTGACGTCCTTAGGTTAGTTAGGTTTAAGTAGTTCTAAGTTCTAGGGGACTGATGACCATCGAGGTTAAGTTCCATAGTGCTCAGAGCCATTTGAAACATTTTGATAGAGAACAAACAATGTATTTACCTTAATAGTGTTCAAAAGTCATAATATATATAGCAGTTCATGACATCCAGTCTTACAAATTTCAAAACTCCGCCATTTCTCTCCCCACATCCAACACTGCTGGCGGCTCACCTCCAACTGCGCAACGCTACGTGCTGTTAATATCCAGCTGCCCAACACTACAATGGCAGACAACAATGCAAACTAGCCACAGACTGCACACAGCACAGCCAGTGATTTTCGTACAGAGCGCTACGTGGCGTTACCAATATAAAAACCTAAACAGCCTACTTGCAAAGCTAGTAATGTTCATTTCCACTCGCTGTGACACCAAAGGTCAATCCCTACTATGGCTTCTCAAACAATCACTAGATGCTGCTGCATTAGCGCATAGTTGTAACAAGGGGAACTCCGCATCGACACCCCCTCAGGTTTAATGGTAAGAGGGCCCAGTGGACAGCCTGTTAATTTAATTTAATTTGTGGTAAGGGCTTATGGGATCAGACTGCCTAGGTCATCTGTCCCTAATGCTACGCATTACTTAACCTAACTTAAACTAACTTACCTGCGCCTGAAGGAGGACTCGAACCTCCTAGGGGGCAAGCCGCATAGACCGTGACAAGGCGCCCTAGATCGCGCGGCTACCCCAGGCGCACCCCGTCAAAAACTGAACACATATCAAGCATGCAAACAGGTAGAAGGTGTACTGAACTGTGAAAAAAAAGCAAAGGACCAGAACAATGGAGCTCTGCTTTCATGCGGCCTATAGCTGTGGTGAGGCGCCTACGCTTTCTTCGTGTCTCGCCCGTGCTGCTTGAGAGCAAGCGCACGTTTGTTTACTTCGCCGTAGCGTCTTGACTCAGAGTCCGACTTCATCCACCATCATGGCGTTTTCTTACGCCACGTCACAATTAAATTAACTTTTCTAATGGATCACGAACGATCGAAGGCGTTTGAGGTAGAACGTCTTATACGGGTTGAAATGCGTCTCCCGCCACAAGATGTCTCGGAATTAATTTTTCGATGCTCAGTATTACATGTTCAGAAAGCTGGCAAATGACGTGCTGAGCCCCGACATTGTGCGGCGCCAGGATAACGCTCCGAAGTTCCGGTACTCTGACTAGACATATAGCGACTGTCGTGGTTGAGCAAGCTGGTTTTGGCCTCTGAGCGTTCCGGATTTTCGAACTCCTGTTTGAAGTTCCGTCGGACGTTGTGGTGGCCGCCTTTAAACCTTACGGAAACGTCGTCAGTCACGTGGCTGAAACGTGGAAGACCTTCGAAACATACCGTGTCCTCAGCGGTGTCCCTCAGATAAAACTAGAATAGATAATGGACTCCCTTGAAGTACGCCCTGACGCACCGCGATGGGGGAAGTAAGACGGCCATTTACGTCAGTGATTAGAGAGCTAAACAGTCGTAGTGCAGCATCGTTAAAACCAACAGTCGTCAACACTCGCATAAGGAATCCATGCTTGACGCGGTCGAACGCCTGGTGAAAATCAATGAAAACCAAAGCGTTTGGCACGGGAATGGTGGAAGCAATCGAAATTAAATCTCGACATTCAGCAACGGGAGTCAGGAGAGTACGGCCCGCAAGACAACTTTCTTGGCTCGCGATGATGGTGGTCAACAATACCGATAGTCGGCTATCGACAGCTCGCGCCAGTATTTTATAATCATGGTTGAAGAGGGTTATCGGGCGGACCTGATCCACACGCAACCGTCCCAGCTTTTGGGGATCAGGGCTATTATAGCAACCTTAGAGCTGGGCGGGAGATGGCCTCCGTGGAACACTTCATTCACCATGGAAGTTCTCCTATCTCCTATTAGGGGGCCAAATCGAATATAAAATTCTTTGGGAAGGCCATCGTGGCCAGGTGACTAGTGGGAGGGAGAACGAGCTACAATATCAATTATATCATCGCTATGGCATACAGAGAAAAACTCTTCCTGGAGAGTTCGTGTAACAACACGATCAAGGAGGGAGGTGAAGTCAGCAAAAGGTGGACCGTCTCAATTCACTTCAGCATAAAGCTCGGAATAGTACTGGTAAGTTCACGCATGATATCAGATTGGGAGGACCACTCACGCCCGTGTAGAGAACGAATGGTAGAAAGATACGTCCTTTGAGATCGCTTGTGAAGCCGGAGAAGAGGACAGAGAGAGGTCAACTCATCCTGTACTATTTAACGATGCTGGGAACGCAGCCGGACACCATCCATTTGCCTACGTTTGAGTTGGAGAAGTTTTGCCTTCACACGGTGGACGTCGACGACCCTCAAGAGCACATCACGAGCATTATCGTAAAGATCGCGAAGGACTGCATAATGAAATTCCCTAGTGCGCCTTATTTCAGCCGCTTTTTCAGCGCTAAAATGCTTGAGGGTATTTCCAATCCGGGGTTTATCAAAGCTAACCCACCAGTCTAGAAGTGAGGAATAACGCGTCTGGAACTGGGTTGCCCGCCGTCATACGTCTGCAAAGATGCCTTCCAGAGAGGGGTCCGTGAGATGTAGTGTGTTTAGCTTCCATAAAGGGCGCGAAAGATCGACCCGCTGCTGGACGTGGTTAAAAGTAATTGAAACAGCACAGTGATCAGTGAAACTGACGGGAATTACATCAATCGATAGAAGCTGACTACATATGGGGGCAGATAAATAAAGCGGCAAACCCAAGCATCCTGGAGATGCAAAGACGTCACCATATCATTAAGTTCACGACAAAATGTATAATTGAGGGTCTGATCTACAGGGCGAAAGACGCAGTTAAAATCGCCCTCTAACAATACCTTGCGCGGGTTCCGTCGAAGTAAATAAACAACTTCTTCCTTATAAAACCACGCGCGATCGGATGAACGACCGGATCCAGATAGAGCGTAAAGAAAAATTAAGGTGAGGTCATAAAAACTACATCCTTTACCGCGACCACCATCTAGCGTTCCATAGTCCGTCAGCGGGATTCCATCTCGATAAAGCAAAGCCATACCGGTAAAATTTTCATGCGCGACATTGAAAAACATAGTATATCCAAGAAGACAAAACACATCAAATAATACCTTTGTAAACACACGATATCACTTTGGGAATCGTAAATAAACTGGCGTAACATAGCAAGCTGTCATTGGGAACGTATCCTATTAACATTGAGGATTAGAAATGTATACGCATGCATCCGTTAACACATGCAAGGTCAATAAAACAACATTAAGGAAAAAGCACTATCACGTCTGTCTCTCCCTAACGTCCGGAGGTGGGGAAAAGAAGGTACAATGCTAGTCCTCCCCACCTCACGCCGAGGAATCCTCGCTTTTCTGTTTACGACGCGCCGCGGCACGGGCAGGTTGAAAACGCTGTTTCACACCACTCTGTGAAAACATACACTCTGGATGCGGAGGTGTTGGGAGTACATCAAGCTCCGATTTGACAGAGAAGCCATCGTCACCGCACTTACCGGAAATCGGGAAGCACAACTCAGAACGACAGCAACATTAGGTACAGAAGAGACAGGTAATGCAGTGCCGGTGTCGCGTGGCATCTCCTGAACGTCAGGAAGAGAACCCGTAGAATATTGTTAAGCGACCGTCTCAGCGTGGAGGAGAGGTGGTGTTGCACTAGAACACTGAAAAGACTGGCCAGCAGGCGACGTCTCTGCGGGAACAACGGAACCCACGGCAATCGTCACGTCGATTGGTGAAAGGGGGGGGGGGAGGGGAGACGCAGATTGAACGCACATTTCAACATCAACAGAAGCAGCTACATCCTCTCTGGTAATACTGGAATCACAATTAACAGCAGTAGACAACTCATTACCGCCAGAAGGTGCACCCTCTGTCAACGCCGTGTCAGAAGAACGAGACTGGAGTGGGGCGTCCTCGAAATCTGTACCGTCCTCAGTCCGCCGGCGTTTGACGTACTCTGCAGGAGCCGTCGTCCCCTCGTGGACAGAAGCCGCACTGGTACGCGTCGGTAACGGTGGAAATTCGCGAGGAGTAGGGTGTAATGTTGCCCCTACATCGCTTAAAGCTGGAGACTGACTGACGTTCTCATCCTAAAATTGTTCCACTGGGTTCAGATCAGGGCTCCGGGCAGGCCAATCAGTTTACGATTTTTATTAAATTATTGTGAGTGTGCACTCCTTATTTTACCAACTAGCAGGGTCCACCATCATTTCCCTTCGTTACCATTGTGCGCGTAATTAATTAGGTGGTGACGTGATTGTGAAGTGGAAACGCAAAATTCGTCAGAATTAAAGAGGTACAAACTCTTCTCCACCCCGGCACCTCACACGTGAGCGCAATGAGAGCAGCGCATCTAATCTCAAAAAACATCACTATACCGTTACAACATCTACATACTTCAATGTTGGCGCTACACGTGAAACATGGGTAACGTTCTCCGGCATTACCAAGCCTGAACCCTTCCATCGCATTTCCACAGGATATAGTGTGATTCATCACTCCAAATCGCTCGTTTTCAGCCACTTACTGTGTAGTGGCTATCTGCACCTCCTCAGCATTGACTACAGAAATGGGTGGCTTATGAGGAGCGGCTCGACCACTGTCTCCTTCTCATGCAAATTCGTCAGAATTAAAGAGGTATAAATTCTTCTCCACCCCGGCACCTCGCACGTAAGCGCAATGAGAGGGCTAGCTGGACTGCTGGTAGCACTTTGGAACTCAAGAGTGGTTCCTTCCGCTAATTTCATGCGATTTTTTACAACAAACCTCCGCAGTGCTGGAGGGCCCTGTCCATCAGTACATTAGCTGTGCCTGCTCTTAGTTTAGCTTCGGTCGCTCTTTCGCGTTTCGACTTCACAATCACGTCACCAGCAGTCGACTTGGAAAGGTTTGGAAAGACTGAAATAAATCTGATGTATTTGCTACTACGATGACATCCAGAGACTACACCGTGTTCGAAGTCACTGAGTTCTCCTGGCAGACTCATTCTGCTGTTGGTAATTCTCCATTAACAACACAGTACTCCCTACTTCCGTTTATACTGGCGGGTCCACCTTCAGTGATATATATTGGTCAGTTCCACATTACATAGAGGTTTCTAGAAACTTTTTGACGAGACGTTCTATGCCTGTTAGGAAATACTCTCTTACTGTTGGGATTGGTTTCTAATTACCTCTGATCAGTCTGTACAGTTACAATGAAGACAACATGAATGTCCCTGAGATGAGTTGATTTGTGCCACACATAACAGGCACATTCTCTAGTGGAGCCAGATGTACTGTCCTCGCTGTTTGAAAACTTGAGCGGACCCTTGACGTTGATGTTAGAGTTGTGGCTCGAATATATCAGTGGGCAGCATAAAATTACACCCATATATTTACGCGAGCCACTCTACTGAAATATGAAGATGGTATCTGTTCTTTCAGACATGTCCGAAAGAACAGATACCATCTTCATATAGTTAAGGCTAACCGGCCGTTGACCTCCTTCTGCGCCAGATGCACACGCATTGCCCGAACTCTTACGGGACTCGGTGAGATGGTCTGCCGCGAGAAATGAGTGTCATGGGCAGGTACACTACGAATGTAGTATGTGGACATTAAGCTGGGAATGTGGGTCTCAGGGGGCACACGCAATAGATAAATCCCTACAGTCGCACTATCCTCTGTACCAGCGGTGGCTCAGATGGATAGAGCGCGTGCTATGTAAGCAGGAGCTCCTGGGTTTGAATCCCGGTCGGGGCCATGACAAACGTACAGGCCTGTCGACCGCCGGGACGTCCTTCGTGGTTCGTGCTTACGCCGATGACGTCGGGTGTTACTACGCAATGGCCGCGGTAGACGAGTAATGTCATGTTTCCGGTTCTAAAATCAACGCCTATAAATGCACCTTTGTCAACATTCGGGCATTCGACGCAGGTTTTGTACCTTGGGCGAAGCGTTTCGAAGCCCACAACACTCTGGGGATGATTATCGACAAATGCTCGCGAAAAAATAATGCAAAAAATAGGAAGCAGGTGACCAATGAAATGCAAGGTACCATCTATGAAAACAGTTGGTGGTCCGTTGAAATTCTCCAACGCATACGACTCCTCAGCAGTTATATATTCAGCAAAGCGTATTATACGGCCCAAATATTTCCAGTTCCCAAGATGCAGGTCAAACACGTGATGAAAATCTCTAACGTATGTATCTGGAAAGGGCATTTGTTTAAAGTGAAATGCACTACGCTGACGTCTTCCAGGCAGGCCGGCGGGCTCAACATGCCTGACATTAACCGACAGTGTACTGCGTTATATATTAAACGAATCACCCACTTGTTGAACAAGGAACCTCTCAGCGTAACCAGTTGGCTCTTCCGAACCTTACAACCTACCTATATGCACCCACCCATTAATGTAGGTGAATTGCATTACAAACTACGGCATGTCACGCAGTTTTTTCTTGAAATAAGCTATATAGATGGAAACTATCTCACGCAGGATTTACCGACGACGCACCTGTTATTAAGAAGATGGACATCTCCAATAGTCCGGAATCCCATTGAACTTAAATACCCGAGTGTTCATTGAAAGCATTTTGGGACAACGTAAGTTTATCTGTCCACGCTGCTGAGATGGCATCCACATAGCATAAAGTGGTAAACGATGTTATACCCACTAATGAAAGGTTGCATAGAATCGGCTTAGGTGACAGTGATAAATGTGTCCGCTGTGGTCTGGTCGACACCTTACGCCATCGCTTCACTTGTGGCGGTCATCTCATTAACTGGAAATGGGTGTAGCAGAGGCTGGGCCTGATTACCGCAGCACCCCACTTGAGACATAATTTTTGAAAAAGAAGGCGTAGGTTAATTCTAGACGCCGGTAAGGGCACAAATCACATGCACGACGATACAGCCGACAAAATGCACAACAAATAAGGGGTACACCTGTTCCCAGAACTGCTCGCAACTTCTCAACGGTGTTTATTAACTTCATTATGACGTTTTCCTTCGTTTATGTTGCCTGCGCGTGTCTTTGTTATTAGTTTGTATGCTCCAAATGACTTCCTTTGAAGAGTTTGGACGGTTGTGAATCTATTGACAGAACTGCCATTGTAGTTACGACAGTCAGCTGTATTTTTTTTATTTTTTTTGTAATTCTCTTTAATATGTTTCCGTTTTAGTTCTATGTCTCTGTCTGGACTGATATTCTCAGTTTAAAATTTTTGTTATGTTTTATACGCTTAGCAGTGGCTCTAAGTATATTGAAATGTATTCTTCAGTCTATTGTAGGACATTATTTGTGTTTAACCAGCTTCACTACTTTATTATTTTGTTTTTGTGCTTATTTTCTTCATATAATTGTTTAATGAAAAAGAAGGTGGCTCAGATGGATAGAGCGTCTGCCATGTAAGCAGGAGCTCCCAGATTCGAGTCCCGATCGGGGCACACTTTTTCAACCGTTCCCGTTGATGCATATAAGCGCCTGTCAGCAGCTTAGAGTCTTGATTTAATTATCATTTCACTCTACTAAAAGTCTTTTTTGGTCCTGTTCACTGACAGCTTCCAATAGGTTTCGTAGCTTATGAAACGAAGATTTAGAGCTGCTACCCAGTCTTTGAGCAAAAGCTATAATTCTTTGGCAAAATAATTAGAAGTAATGAGGAAGCTGCCGTGGAGCATTTGCATTAATGGCCACGAGTCAGTAGCCACCAGTCTGGTGACATGTGGGTCAGAACAACAGACACACAAGTGGATTGCGATGCGAGGATAGCCAAACATAGCAGTAAGCTACACAGCACAGCGGTAGCGCGTAGCGAGCGGATCGATGTCATCACACCAGGGCAATTTTCTTGCTATGGGCGATTTGACTAGATGCCGCGTTTTAAGGAACTAAATGCGTGCCAGAGTCTGAATTTTGAGACAGAGACCACTTCGGTAACATCGCGACGCCAGAGCTACTCCGGAAAATAAGACTAGTGGTCAGATGAGTGGTCACCACCATCAGCAGATACGGATTTAAGGCAGGACTGTGCCTGCTGCCAGCACATCATCAGCCTCGCCAACTTGCCACCAGTGCCTGCGGCCGCTGAAAATGAGTTTTCCTCACCACCAGCCTGTGCCTGACTCCTGCCAGAGGGCAGGAAGTTGTACCGCACGCAGAACCATCGCCATGTGGAGTAAGGGGTCGCCAGGGTTCACGCCGCCATGGGTAGCAGTGCGTCCGTCACTGACATCAACGGCGGTGGCCTCTCATGGCTGCCGGCCAACCACGGGCTTACCGTCAGCGTTGCATCCAGGGCCACAGTAACAGCATGTGTGCCTCGATGAGCCACGACATGTCATCTATTTGAGTTAAATAAAGTAATTCTTTACTGACAACACTGTTTCGACTGGCCATCCAGCCCACCATTCTCTCCACGGACCCTTCAAAAAGTACATTTCTGAAATGTCAATCGTTTTGGCATGAAATGGTTATCGTCATAAAAATCTCAGTAAGTATCAAAAAAGAGAGACTGTTTTCAGCTGTCTAGAAGTAGCGCACATTATGTTGGATATCCATTCTGAATCACAAACGGCTTCAGTCAGATGTCAAACAGCCTGTTACGCGATCTTTCTCCCGTTGAAATTTCATTTTAGATTAACATGTGTGCAGTCATATAAAAATACGTATCAAAAATTGCAACATGAATCTATGCTTGTTGTTGTGTAGCTTTGACCCCAATCAGCTCCTTTTTTCATAGAGCACCATTCAAACGAAAAAGTGACTCATTATCTTCTAAATCCATTGGCCAGGGGAAAGTGATGGATTCGTTAAGACACTTGAGACACACGCAGGAGGCGTAACGCTCAAGTCGCCGTCTCACTGTCCCAACTTACATTGCGAATGGCGTCCCTATAACTCCATGCGCCGACGGTTCTTTCGGCTCGGTGAAACAACGAAGTTGCTCCGTGTTCTTTAGTTACATATGTCACTGTCGTAGTATTTCACCGTCAGACACTCAGGAAAAAGGGATTCACTGAAGTCGAACCTGGACATACTGAGATTTTCCTGAAAGCCACAGATGGCAGACAAATATGGTTTGAGTAAATTGTTTCTTCGTTCTGAAAAGGTTGTATCATTTAGAGACTGCTTGAGGCAGGGTAACTGCCTGGGGCACTTAAGCCAAGAGTTACCAGCATTCCCATTACAAAGAAGTGGGTCTTTATTGGGCAGCATCCGCAGCATCCACAGCTCAGGATTGTAGATAAACACTTGAAGGAATTCTTGACGGTGTTCACGAGAAAATCTGCCATGTAAGCCGCTAGGGAACCAACAGAAACCGTAGGACGTGCCACAGCACGAAACAGTATGAAAACAATGTAGGAGTTCCCGTGTTATAGGCCAGCTGCCGTAAGATCGGAAATTTTGGGACCCTGGAAGAAGACATGCAGGTATGGTTAACCAGCGCCAATCGTTCATTGCCTGATACTGCAAACTGAGCTCAAAATATGACAATGACGATATGATGGGAAATTCAGTGCTCTAAAACTGCCGAACATGGCAACCAAGAGATCAGACAATCAGTGAGTGAGGACATTGAATGAGGACTCAATGACTGAGACGAATGTGTTGGGAATCAATGAGTATGAACAGCAATGAGAGAGGAATTAGAGAAGAACTCAGGGATTCGGTGGGATGACTGGTGCGTGAGAAACGAAGACTCAGTGTGTAAGGTGTCAGGCAAATCCAACACCTTCCATGAGCAGAACCGTATTAAGCTGGAAGGCCCTACGATAAGGGACGGACACCCACGTCTCCAGCTAATCGCTAGGACCACCCCAGTTGCAAATCCAGTAGTATGTCACATAGATCCGAATAAATTGTGACATTAAATTAACCAAAGTAATACGAGTAACGAGTGAGCAAATGGAATACCACAGACTAACACAAGAATGCCTAAACGCATGTCATACCTTCCCACTGTGAGACAGATGCAGTTCCGAGGGGTGAAACGAGAACAGAAGCCGAGAGCAGAATCGTATTAAGCTGGAAGGCCCTACGATAAGGGACGGACACCCACGTCGCCAGCTAATCGCTAGGATCACCCCAGCTGCAAGTTTTAGCGCGAGACTTTTCCACGTCTCTGTTATGTAAGGACCACCCCCCAACCCATGTTAAAAACTAGATCCCTCCAGAAGAACAGTACAGATCTTACGATAACACAAAAGGGCCACACCCCAGCCGCAAGTTTTAGGGTGAGACTTTATCGCGTCTCTGTTACGTCAGGACCACCTCCCAGCCAATGTTAACTGATAGAGCCCTCCAGAAGATGTATAGATCTTATGATAACACTAAAAGGACCACGCCAGCTGCATGTTTTAGCGTGAGACTTTTTCGCGTCTCTGTTACGTTGGGAAAAGTATAACGATTCTCATTGGATAAACAGAATTTTTGTAGGCGGAGCTTAAGGTTAACATTGAGACCCTGATTGGTCAGATGAAAACACAGCCAGATAGTTTTTTTAAACCAACTTCGGTAAATTGTAGTAAGGAGACGTAAGGACAAGAGTTGCTTCCGAGACGGCGAGGTAAGCGGAGCTGTGCTGCCCGCTGCCCCCTGACGAACACCGACAAGGTAATGAACGCACGCGATGCCGCATAGCGCATAAAGCTTCACTCAGAACTGCAGAAGTCTCATCTGTTACACCCCTTTTTTGCGTAATACTTGTATCGATCGTCAATTAAAGTTCATTTTGTTCACATTTGCCACTTGAAGTAAAAATCTGAAAAACGATGATTTTTCTGTCATGTAGTTATTGAGAAGCCACATCAGCCACTGTAATTTACGACAAGTTAGATAAGAAATTAAAGATAATTGAGGGTCACTGTAGACCATTTTGATAGTTTTCTCTTTTGTGAAACTTAATTTAAACCTAGATTATAGATGTGAAATGGCATAGGTAATCCTTCAATTCATTGTAGAACTTGGAAACCCATTCAGGGAATATTCGTTCACATTTTTGTTTTACGCAGTTGGTTTTTACCATCCTGTATTAAAACATTTCCTTTTATCAATAGTGCAATTTATAAACGATGTTTTGTGAGTAGAATAAAATTTCCAATGGTAAACTTAACTGCTTTTTCGACGTTATTTTACCAGCTAACTAAAAATAGGAAAGCCTTGAACCCCTTCCACAAAATTTAGTTAGTATTAAGATTCTTTTACAGGGAGTGCAGTGGAGCTGACGCTGAAATCATTAAGTATTTGGTTATGTCATCGCTAGCCTCACTGAACTCGTCTGAATTCTACATGTCACGTGTGGTCTGGCGTCTCCTTACCAGCAACAAGTCCCAGGTTCAAACTAGTCAATTCCCTAAAAAACACGCTCAGAGCATCATTGCGAGAAAGTGGTAGTGAGACACTATATAGAACAAACAGACACCATGCAGAATATTAGAAAATGGCGATCATGCCAGGATGGTAAAATACCATGATTGAAGGTCGACGACAAGCCTAACTAGGTCAGAAAAATATCCTGTTAAAAAATTTTAGTAAAAAAAATTTTTGTTTTGAAAAGTATAAATAGTCGTAAACAGTAGCTGCAGCGATAGATAGTGAGACATTCTAGCAGAGTTATGAATTCTAAAAATTGTTAGAATTAAGTTTTCTCCTCAATGCAAGCGCACAGGTGGCGGATACATCGTTGACAAGTTGGTTCTGACCCAACAAGTAAGTGAATTGATTGTCAAGTCGTGTGTGCAAAAAGTTTATGAAACTCGTGAGATCGTATGAGCTCATGTTGACTCGAAGTAGGGGGCGTGAATTGCTTTTAAAACAGAAAGTAAGGGATTCGTAAAAATTAGAAATGGCAGATCGAGACCTTGACCGAATTGAGGTAGAGACCCAGCATGAAAATGGACAGAGAATAGAGGACAGTACAACAGACGATGCAGTATCGCGAGAAATAGGACATATAACGCACCATAACGAGGTTAATGTACGTCAAGACATAGAAAACGTAAGTCAGCATACGACAGAGGAGCAGGAAAGTAGAGAGACACTCGATGAGATTTCTAACTTGCGTCTAGAATAAGTAGAACCCATAGTACAAGTAATCAGAGCTCCCTCACCACAGAGTACAAGGAATGCGAGCAGAAACGTGTCACAGCACAGTTCAATGCAATCGGTTGCGAACCAACAGTCGGGCGAAAACACAGAGCGTAGGACGTCGGAAGAAAACGCAAATAGGATCCACCAATCTGGCAGAATTATTACAACAAATTACGGAAACCATGACAAGGCAAAATAAAGACATAGCGAACCAAATTCAAATTCAGAACGCAGAAACCACGAGACAAATGCGTGAGATTAAACAACAAAACTAAGTCGTATTGAACACGAGGCCAAATAATCTCTAGAAGTGATAGGAAACTTGATAACAGGTTACAATCAATTGAGAACAGCCGTTGACAAGGTACAAATGGACGTACAAGCATTGCGTAATTACATTCAGAACGACGTCAAAACATTACGTAGCAACTCCCAGGGAGAAGTCCAGAAACTAGTGAAACAGATAAACGTAATTACTAGACAAGCAGCAGGTACGGCGCGTAAAATTGTTGAAAACAGTGTGTTCCACAAACTATCACAAAAGCAGCGCTGAAAAGATATGATAACCGCATAGTTAAAATAGAAGCGCCAACGAAGCGACAATTTCAGAAATTGGGAACAGAGTTGTTGCAAACCATTTAAGAGCGTAGTGAACAAAATCGAACAAGCACAGAGTCTGCAACCACATCCGTATCTGTAACAGCACCGCAAAAACAAGCAATTAACGATGATATTACGCATTTGCGATTCCAATCACAGGCGGAAAGTAACATACGTGGAATCAGACAGCCTGCACAGCAACAAACATGTTTCGAAATTCTTGATGAACAAACGTCATCACAAACACATACGGAACCACAAATGTATGATTCAAGACAGTCAGACAAGATACCGAACCAATACCTGACAATGGAAAGCCAGGTCGCGAAGAGTACAGTGCAATGCATTCAGCTACACGTTCACAACCGATGGAAGAAAATTATTGCGTACCACCCCAACGATACTACGCAAGGGTAGGCGAAAGTTACAGTGGACAATATTCAATGGATCTACCACAACCGGAAAGAACGACGGGAGAAATGATCAGAAACAAAAGTGGCGAAGAATCGCGAATTTCATATAGAACTATGACGAAGTACGACAACGATCATTTCCTCACAGTCAGAAAATTTCAACACTTTTGAGAAGGAAACTCATTACATCCACGAACTTTTATTGATCAATTCCGAGTAGGATTACCAGAACACTGGACGCTAGCACACAAATTAGACTTTATATATGCACACATGTCAGGAACAGTCGCAGAAACCATGCAGAATGTTGCAGCGACATGCCAATCGTACGAACATTTCAGAGAGAAGTTTCTCTCACGATATTGGTCCAGCGAAGCACAGAACAGAGTGAAGTATGAATTATTACAGAACCCATATTTTGAAAATTCGGGAGAGAAGAGTCCCGCGAAATTTTTCGAATTAATGGCAAACAAAAATCAATGCTTAGATTTACCGTACAGTGACGGAGAGTTGATTAAATTATGCGCGATGAAGTTACCATTGAAATACCAGCAATCATTAGTAGGTCGCGGAGGCAATGACGTCGAAGCATTTAAAGGTATTCTAAGGGAAGATGACGCAAGAAAAAGACAAAGCGCAAGTGAAAACGAAAGCAAAAATCAGTGGAATCCACAAGACACAGTACGAAGAAACAATAATTACGATCCATGTGATAACTTCGCACCAATAAACGACAATAGATTTCAACAAAGAACCGGTTATGGATTTAGAATAGAATATGGCAATAACTATAATTCACCCAGAAACGACAACAACTATTACAGAGGGAATAACGACAACCGGAATGGGTACTGAAGAACCAATAGACCGACAAATTATCAACAGAGAAACCACTATCAACAAGTTGACAAGGAAAGAGAATACAGATAGAAGAGGGGAGGTAAGACCACCAAACCCCGAAAAACGTTCGAATTGACAGCTAAGCGCCCATGCCAAAGGGAATGCCGCACCGACCCAGGACAATTGCAGCACCTTGAACACAGAAGTAAAAATGTTATCACGAGAAGAGAAGAATGAAGAAACAAATCCGCAGGACCAGATGAAAACGAAGACAGGAAAATAACAATATTGTGTTGGGACGAAATTAATTGGGAGAATACTGACGAGGGAGATGAATTACCAGTGGCATGCACAACGAATGTAGGAGGAGAGGACGAAGTAATGAGTATTGCAGAGCTATTTGAGATGGAAACCAGGGAAAGCGAATTCAATGAGGATAATGAGCAGTCGACAGAAGTTGAAAATAAGTTACGAGTGGGCACACAACCCAACGTATATAATGAAGGAAGTTATTAAGCGATAATTAGTGCATTTAGATGCGATTATGTGGAAGTAGCGACGAAGAAGGAGAAGGTAGACGAGGATGAGGAAAAAGTAGAGGATGTTGAAGAAAGCGTAAATGAAGGAAGAAATAGAGAAGAGGAAATAAAAGAGAGAGAAGTAGCAGTCGAAGTTTATCCTACAGAAAGTTCGAATTCATAAGGGAAATTCATAAAAAGACTCATTTATGATTCAGTGCAGGGTTCATTGATGCAAGAAGACGAAAAGAACCAACCCTTTCAAATTCAACCAATTGTGAAGGCCATGGTAAAGCATATCCCAGTCAATGTTGTAATTGATAGTGGAAGTGAACTGACTGCGATCTCATAAAACTTATTCATGCAGTGCAATGCCAATGAGGAACTGCCAGTTCTGAAAACATGTAAGATTAAAGTAAGAGGTCCTATTAGAAACAATGCTGCGGAAGTTATGAGACAAACAAGGTTAACTCTTTCGTGCCAAGGTCAAAAGATCGAAGCCAACTTCGTTATTATACCTAAACTAACTGTAGATTTGATTATAGGTGCAGATTTTTTAAATGAGTGACAAGTGATAATAGATATGGGGAAAGGTAGCGTAACATTCGGGAATGTCACACTTCTCTTTGAGCAAAAGCTAAAATTAGAAGAAATACCAGTTATAAACAAACAATTAGGAATGACACGAGATAAAGAGGATGAAGAATTAGAATGGTATGCACAAAAGGGGGAATCGCCTCAACTCATGTTAGAAGTCCATAAAGAAATCGACAAAAAATAGCAAGAAGTTCAAGATATTTCGAAACATAGTAAAAGAGAATTAGAGGGTAATTTATGAGATGAAGCAGAGGTATTTTTACCTAAGACTGGCAGTATTAAACACTTTCAGTACAAGTATGAAGATTAATTTTATTACTGGTAAATAATCAGCACAATATTTCAAGATTATGTTGCAGATAATATCGTCAGGAGAAAGAAGAATGAAGAGAGAGGAAGGTGGGAAAAAGAAAGTAGTTTCAATAAAAACAAAAACAAAAATAACACCAATAGTACCATAGATTAAGGTGAAGGGATAAAGCGTAGATAGTCTAACAGCATGAAATACTAAAATGCTATACACCACAACACTACACAAAAATAAAAAACAAGTTTAAGGATTCTTGTAGATGTTAAAACTCAAAATATCTTAGAATTGTAACATGGAAACGGCGCCGAAATTTGTAAAGATTTTTAAGAAGGCGTAAAACAATGTAGGTACTAGACATATATTAGATGATTATAAGTAAAACTGTTTGTAAGAACCATTGTAAAAACTCCAACAAAGACCAGATGCAATGACCTACAAGTTGCAATGCGAGAAGTATCAAGAAAGAAAAGGATGTAATTAGCAAGACACGATTCCTACAAGGCAGAAGCGTCTAGAGAAAGGAAAAGACAGCAAGACCAACAGAAGGCCCTTGTATTGGAAGTGGGCCATAAATCTGCCTGCTAAGCAGAACCCTGCTGGGACAGAACACGGAACCACACAGTGGCGGAACCCTGCAGAGACACGACAGGACACGGAACGGCAGAAGGGACCGGTGCAGGGACTGACAAGCGAACACCAGACTTTCACCGCTCATAAACCCCGGGACGCCACAACTCAGCAGAGCGAGCAAAAAACGGCCCAACGAGAAGACCACTTGGGCAAGCCACCAATGGCAAAAAATATGTGTATAAGTGACACTACTGCCATTAAACAGCATGCTGATGCACGAAACTGAAGAAAACGTCCACAAAGTAAAAATGACATGCCCAAACAATTTATCAAACTGTTACTAAGAGGAGAACTTCAAAGCGACTAGTTATCAATAAATATTTCCATATCCTGCCCAGAGAAGAACCAAGAATCAAGTAAGAAGCAGAGAAAAAGCAGGAAGAACAGAAGCTGAAGTTTCGCAAGATTGAGACCAAGAAAGAAGGTGGGTGAAGAATAGAAGACATACCTTCTCAAATACCTATCCTATTGTAAACTAGTCGTCTGCGAAGTATTACAACGAAAAACGACCGCTTTCATGGAAACATAACGATGACTTTCACGCATACTAAGCCAGTAAACCACGAGATTGTGCACTCACAGCTCCATTCTATTATGGGACCTCCACAACAGCAACACACACTTTCAAAGTCAACAAGGAACGACGAACGAAGCTGTACATCAAACACTGCTATACCACGAAAAGTATAACGTTTCTCATTGGATAGACAGAATATTTGTAGGCGGAGCTTAAGGTTAACATTGAGACCCTGATTGGTCAGATGAAAACACAGCCAGATAGTTTTCTTTAAACCAGCTTCCAAAAATTGTAGTAAGGAGAAGTTAGGAAAGAGTTGCTTGCGAGACAGCGAGCTGAGCGGAGCTGTGCTGTCCGCCACCCCCTGACGAACACCGACAAGGTAATTAACGCTTGCGATGCCGCATAAGAGCGCATAAAGCTTCACTCAGAACTGCAGAAGTCTCATCTATTACACCCCTTTTTTGCGTAATACTAGTGTCGATCGTCAATTAAAGTTCATGGTGTTCACATTTGCCACTTGAAGTAAAAAATCTGAAATGCGATGATTTTTCTGTTACATAGTTATTGAGAAGCCACATCAGCCACTGTAATTTACGACAAGTTAGATAAGAAATTAAAGATAACTGAGGGTCACTGTAGACCATTTTGATAGTTTTCTGCCGGCCGCAGTGGTCTCGCGGTTCTAGGCGCGCAGTCCGGAACCGTGCGACTGCTACGGTCGCAGGTTCGAATCCTGCCTCGGGCATGGATGTGTGTGATGTCCTTAGGTTAGTTAGGTTTAAATAGTTCTAAGTTCTAGGGGACTGATGACCACAGATGTTGAGTCCCATAGTGCTCAGAGCCATTTGAACCATTTGATAGTTTTCTCTTTTGTGAAACTTAATTTAAACCTAGATTATAGATGTGATATGGCATAGTTCATCCTTCGATCCATTGTAGAACTTGGAAACCCATTCAGGGAATATTCGTTCACATTTTTGTTTTACGCAGTTGGCTTTTACCACCCTATATTAAAATATTTCCTTTTGTCAATAGTGCAATTTATAAACAATGTTTTGTGAGTAGAATAAATTTTCCAATGGTAAACTTAAGTGCTTTTTTGACGTTAAATAAGGAAAGCCTTGAACCCCTGACACTAAATTTAGTTATTATTAAGATTCTTTTACATGAAGTGCAATGGAGCTGACGCTGAAATCATTAAGTATTTGGTTATATCATCGTTAGCCTCACTGAACTCTTCTGAATTCTACATGTCATGTGTGGTCTGGCGTCTCCTTACCAGCAACAGGTCCCAGGTTCAAACTAGTCAATTCCCTAAAAAACACGCTGAGAGCGTCTTCGTGCAAAAGTGGTAGGGAGACACGATATAGAACAGACACCACGCAGAATGTTAGAAGTGACAGCAACCAATTATAGAGCAGTGAGATGTAAGTAGCATATCTTTCTTGTCAGATTTCTCATTCAGATTTTCACGCTGTTTCGCGCAAAGCACTCTGATCGTATTTTAAGGAGGAATGTCAACCAACTCAGTTTTCAGACTAAGTGAGATCCCTGTATTTATTCTGACTGTCGTCACTTTGTAGCACCCAGCCTTTCCATTTCATGTCGGACATTCGTTCTTGCGGTCTGATGCTTGAATCTTTAAGCATCTGACAGAATTTTCCTTCTTTTACTTCAGGTTTCAAATACTCCTATTATGTTGATACCGCCCCTGCGAGCTAGTCACTGCAGACAAAAGCTTCTGTGATTATGGACAATAACACTGCGTTGGCCATAGGACAATGCTCTACCTGGAGAAGGATTAGGTCGACTGTCAGTGACTGGGCCTGCACACGATTCAGTAACTGGCCGAGCACGGGAGGGGGGATCAACCACTTCAACTCATCACAAGGGTCGATGTTGCCTAGGGACGTGTGCGGATGATGCGATGTTGGCAACATGTGTCAGTCTCCTCTAGTGTCGTCTGGCTATTGGTTGCCAGCTGGCAGGCTTTGTCTTCCGTGTCCCACTACTCTAAGGCAGTGCGCGCTGCAGATTAACTCCTTCCTTCTTGCATTAACTGACAGCCGGCCTCGTCCTTCTCCAGGAGCTCTGTCCCACTGCCAACGCGGTGTTATTTTCCATGCTCACAGAAGCTGTTGTCTGCAGTGATCGAACCTGAGATAAATTTTTTATTGTTGATCTGTGCTTGATAATAACAATAAATTTAAATGTTTCCATGTTTTTATCATTTTTAAATTTAATTTGCTACATTTTTGGCACCCAGAATGGAGTTATTTGCATGTCAGTCCCTCAATCAATGTGTTTTATTACACAATTGACACAACATTTGGAATAAGCGAAGTCATATCCTTATCAAGACATCTGTATTTAAGCTTTAGCTGGTTTCATTGTATCAGTTAAAACTAAGGCAATTATCGTTCTTTCACGTAAGACACAGCCACTTCTTGACACATCTTTGCACAATCCGGCTTAGTGTTCGGTCTCTAATATTCTTATCGTCGACAAGATATTAAATCCAAGTTTTTTCCTTCCTTCTTAGAAACCTACAATATCCTTCCAGAAGGGTTATTGGCTGGACTGTAGATACGTAATGAATGAGCTGACAGCAGGGTACCAAATGTGTAGCTACATTAAAATGTTGCAAGAAGAAGTCAACAAATATTCAGAAACCAAAGTGATATTCATTAAGATGTTTAGGAAGATATTTCAACAACTGTCTTCCACCTCTGAAAGACGAATACAGTAATGTAGAGAGGCTGCTATCTCTATCACCGTTTCTGATTCACTGTTCCCCCACAGACAGATTCCTCAAATGGCTCTGAGCACTATGAGACTTAACATCTGACGTCATCAGTCCCCTAGACACAGAACTACTTAAACATAACTAACCTAAGGACAGCACACACATCCATGCCCAAGGCAAGATTCGAACCTGCGACCGTAGCAGCGGCGCGTTTTCGGACTGAAGCGCCTAGAACAGCTCGGCCACGACGGCCGGCTACAGAGTCCTCCCCACTCCTTACATCCTGAGCTATTACTCTGCAGTTTACCACATTCTGATGTGAAGAGAGCACAGAAAGTATTTGACGCCGCTGCCTGCCTCAAGGCCTAGAGCTGAGAGTAAGATTCAGTGAGTTTCCCAAGGAATATAATTCTGAATGTGGTATCAGTAGCAGCGTATGTTGGAGTATGAAAGTCCAAACGTCGTTTAGTGCTCCATAATAATCTGGGCTGTACTTCATTTTGTTTTATTCATCTATATATGGTTCTACACTGTTCGTGTACGATGTAGGAATGTATTCTGGTTGAAAATATTAGTAATTAACATTATGAATCTGGTGCTACTCGCTTGCATGAAATGTATATGAGAGGCGTTCAATAAGTAATGCAACACATTTTTTCTCGGCCACTTCGACTGAAAAAATGCACAATTTGTAGTGGGGCAGTGTGGATTATTCTCGCTTCAGCCGCTATAGTCCCATTAAGTTCCGATAGGTGACGGCGCTATAGCTAGCCTTCAAAGTGACGTCTTTAACGGAGGTGCGTTCCAAATAGAGAGCTGTTATTGAGTTCCTTTTGAAGGAAAACCAGAGCGTCGCAGATACACATAGGTGCTTGATGAATGTCTACGACGTCCTGGCAATAAATAAAAGCACGGTGAGTCGTTGGGCGAGGCGTCTGTCATCATCGCAACAAGGCCGCGCAGACCTCTCCGATCTTCTGAGGCCGGCCGGCCGCACACAACTCTGACCCTGCAATGTTGGAACGTGCAGACACACTCATTCGAGGTGATCGACGGATCACCATCAAACACGTCGCTGCTCAACTGGGCGTCTGTGTGCACCTGAGAGGAGCTCACTGAACTACATTGGACTGTTGTTCCTTTTCCGCCCTACAGCCCAGATCTTGTACCTTCCGACTTCCATCTGTTTGGCTCAGTGATGGATGTGCTCCGTGGGAAGCAGTACATGAATGACGAGGGAGATGCAGCAAGATGTTGGCTCCGACATCGACCAGTAGAATGGTATCATGCGGGCATGCAAGCCGTCTCAGTAAGGCGGCGTAATGCTGTCCCAGTGAACTGAGATTATGTTGGAAAATAGGGTATTGTAGGAATTACACGGTGTGTTGGAATCCTTAATAAAAACCAACCTTCTTACTTATTGAACGCCCCTCGTGACGACTTTTGCTGGTATATCGTAAGAAATGTTAATAATTGGTCTTTATTTACCGCACTGATAGCGCACACAGCCACTCGACTGTAGTATATAAGAATGATCATCCACATCAACTGATGTCGCTGATGTATGCGTCCAATCTTAAATATTACTGAGGATGCACCATGCCCGAAACGGTTTGCCATATAAAATATATTCATTATATGCATCCAACTGCAAAAGAAAACGTTTTAGTAGTAATTAATAGCTGCAGTGGCTTTACATTCACAAGCAACCACACAGAATATGCCGCAGAAATGTTTACATACTGTAACCACTGTCCACTGCGAAACTGAATAGCGCCTGGTGGCGTTGTGGGTACGTGACATGATAAGGAAATTATGTAAGCAAGTTAGAGACGAATGGCGTACCATTCTTGTGACAATACGGGCCGCAAATGCGGAAATCTACATGAGCGACTTTGGCAAAGAACAGGTCCTTATGGCCCGGAACATGGAAACGACCATCTCCTAAACGGCAAAGTTGGTCGGCCGTTCGCATGCTATGTCGTGAGCGTCTGCGGAAAGTGGATGAAGGAGGCGACACCACGATTCGAAGACAATGTGTCGGATGTCCACATACCCACAGTATTTAGTTTGCCCGCTCTGCAAAGTACGACAGGTGGCGATCTGTGGCAGATCTGACTCTAGAGTATAGGCTGAAGCAGCTCCAAGTATTTACGAGCACGCCGTTCAGTACAAATGTTCAAATGGCTCTGAGCACTATGAGACTCAACTGCTATGGTCATTAGTCCCCTAGAACTTAGAACTACTTAAACCTAACTAACCTAAGGACATCACACACATCCATGCCCGAGGCAGGATTCGAACCTGCGACCGTAGCAGTCCCACGGTTCCGGACTGCGCGCCTAGAACCGCGAGACCACCGCGGTCGGCCGTTCAGTACATATTGTTGAACATTGCCGCAGACGATCCCTGGGTGCTGATCCAACTACCTCGTTAATTATGACTGTTGTAAGCATGACATCAAAGAGGTTGGACCGTGGATCAGCGGGAACGTTTCTTGTAACATTAGCTCGATGGTAGTGTCCGTATACGTCGCCATGAGAGCGAATGACTGTTTGAAACAGGCACCAAGTTACGGAAGCAAGACGATGGAATGTACTGTGTTGTACGTGATGTTCACCTGGGCTTCCAAGCGACTTGTGATAATACTCGAAGACACGACAACTATGGAATACGTGAACGTCATAGCCGACTACCTACGTTCCGTCTTGTTTGATTTCTTTACAACGGCGACGGCATTTTTCAGCAGGATAATAGTCCCTGTCACAACACCAAAATCCTGCCACGGAAGTTTGAGGACCATGACAGTGAACTCACGTTGATGTCTCGGCCACCACATTAACTTCATCTCAACCCGATAGAACATATGTAGCACACAATCGAGCGCCATTTCAGTACCCGTAAAGCACCAGCCGTTAATTTACGGATTTTGAATGACCTGCGAATATACGTCAGGTACGACATACCTCCAGAAACCATCGAAGACTTCTCGAATCCGTACCACGCAGAATCGTTGTATTGCGTCGCAGAGGTGGACCAACAAGCGGAGGTGGACCAACAAGCTATTAAGCAGATAGTCATAAAGTTCTGACACGTTAGAACGACTCTTGGATTTTTTTTGTGGAAGTTATATTTTAGATTCATATTTCGAGCCATTGTTTCTCTTTCTGAATCGACATTCTGAAGAAACAAACCAATAACAATTTAGAGCAATATGCTTCTCTAGGAGACGTTGAGGTCAAAGAAACTTTCAGTCTGAGACACAAGAAAGCGAAGTTGCAACCATGACCAGTGTTTAAACATACCAGATCTGGGCAACGTACCAGACTTTTCTCGGAGATCTGATTTCCTTGATGAGTGTGGTTATGATGGTTGTTGATATTTATTACCAAAACGGCAACGTCAAAAAAATTAGGTACTAAGAAGTCGATGAAGATGAAATTTTCATTTTTGTGGAAGTAGGCCTACTAAGAACTTCATATTAACAGAAATCAAGGACCACCAGAGTTGTGTGAATGCCTGTTAGTGCTCTAGTCCACATTGTCCTTCAAACAGCGAATAATGATGCACTGAAAACTATGCAGGTGACAAAAGTCATGGGATAGCGATAACATGTATACCGATGGAGGTAGTGTCGCGTACACAAAGTACAGAAGGTCAGTGCAATGGCGGAGCTGCCATTTGTACTCAGGTGATTCATGAGAAAAGGTTTCTGGCGTGATTATGGCTGCAGATTCCGGACGCGGAATGATAGTTGGAGCTAGACGTATGGGACATTCCATTTCGGAAATCTTTAGGGAATTCAATATGCCGAGATCCACAGTGTCAAGAGTGTGTCGAGAATACATTACAGGCATTACCGGCCGGCCGGAGTGGCCGAACGGTTCTAGGCGCTTCAGTCTGGAACCGCGCGACCGCTACGGTCGCAGATTCGCATCCTGCCTCGGGCATGAATGTGTGTGATGTCCTTAGGTTAGTTAGGTTGAAGTAGTTCTAAGTTCTAGGGGACTAATGACCTCCGATGTTAAGTCCCATAGTGCTCAGAGCCATTTGAACCATTTGAATTTAACATTCAGTTTTTCAGCATGTCTACCATTTTAAACAGGCATTACCTCTCACCACGGACAATGCAGTAGCAGACGGCCTCCACCTAACGTCCGCGAGTAGCGGCGCTTGCGTAGAGTTGGTAGTAATAATAGACAAGTAACAGTTCGTAAAATAACCGCGGCTATCGATGTTGGAAGTACGTTAGGACAGGGAGTCTTAATTTGACGCTAATGAGCTGTGGCAGCAGACGACCGACGAGAGTGCCTTTGCTAACAGCACATTGCCTGCAGAAACTCTTCTGAGCTCGTGACCACATCAGTTAGACGCAGGTTACTGGAAAACCATGGCCTGGTCAGATGAGTCTCAATTTTAGTTGGTAAGAGCTGTTTATAGATTTAGAGCGTCGAGCAGATCTCACGAAAAGCCATGCAGACAGGTTGCCAACGAGGCACTGTGCAAGCTACGGGTGGTTCCATAATGGTGTGGACTATGTTTACGTGAAATGGAATGGGTCCTCTGGTCCAAATGAACAGATCACTGACAGAAAATGGTTACGTTCGGCTACTTGGAGATGTTCCCGTGGGTCACAACTGTTCACGATTAGTTTGAAGAATATTGTGGATAATTCGAGTGAATGATTTAGTCACTCAGATCGGCCAACATGAATCCCATCGAACATTTATGGAACACCATTGAGATGTCAGTTCTTGCACAAAAGCTTGCACTGACAACACTTTCCCAATTATGGTCGGCTATAGAGGCAACATGGTTCAATATTTATGCTGAGGACTTCCAAAGACTTGTTGAATCCATGTCACGTCGAATTCTACATCTACATGTACATCTACATCGATACTCTGCAAATCACATTTAAGTGCCTGGCAGAGGGTTCATCGAACCACCTTCACAATTCTCTGTTATTCCCATCTCGTATAATGCCGCTTGTGTGGTACAATGTCAAAAGCCTTCCAGAAATCCAGGAATACGGAATCGATCTGAAATCCCTCGTCAATAGCACTCAGCACTTCATGTGAATAAAGAGCTAGTTGTGTTTCACAGGAACGATCTTTTCTAAACTCATGTTGACTGTGTGTCAATAGACCATTTCCTTTGAGGTAATTTATAATGCTCGAAAACAATATATGTTCCAAAATCCAGGTGCACATCGACGCCAACAATACGGACCTGCAATTTAGTGGACCACTCATACTACCCTTCTTGAATATTTGTGTGACCTGTGCAATTTTCCAGTCTCTGGGTACCGATCTTTCGTTGAGTGAATGGTTGTATATGATTGTTAAGTATGTACCTAATGCATCAGCATGCTCCGAAAGGAACCTAATTGGTATACAGTCTGGACCAGAAGACTTGCTTTTATTAAGTGATTTGAGTTGTTTGCACTACGCACTACGCTAGGCAAAAGGAGGTACAGCGATATTAGGAGGGATCCCATGACTTTTGTCGCCCCAGTGTACAGCCTCCTTCTTTACGAAATAATTTGTTTTCACTTCAGCAGTAATGTTCTGTTAGTGATACGTTTGTATGATCACTACTTCACATCCTTTCTGCGTTTAAAATTTGATCAACGATTTCTTTGTTTTCTCCACTTTTCGGAAGAAAGTCAATGTGCATTTTTAAAAAAAGCCCATAGCCAATTTTCATCTAGTTATGGTTTATTGCGACCAAGAACAGTTTGACGAGAGCACAAGTAAATGAAGTTTATTCTTTAAATGCTGTGAGCAATAGCTGAACGTGTTTTGATGTGCAGCACAAGATGATGATTAGGACATTATTTAAATATGACGCATAAAATGGATTTGTTAACATCCACTAGCACATCCAAAGTGATATTCTAGATATTTTATGGCTCGTTCATGAACAAACACTGATATTCATTTGAATCTTCTTGAACAATCCTGCCGAATGACATGATGAAACAGAACATCAAAAGCTGGTGTATTGGAGGAAAGAATTATAGGCCTATATGAATTTGACCTGAAAAGTAACATGAATGAGACTTTATGACGTTGTAAGATATTGACTTCAGAGAAGTGGAGAAACAAATCAAAATTTGAAACATCCAACAAAATATGATGCTTATATTATAAAATAATGAATTGAATGAGGAACGTGTGCAAGATCTTGAGAGGCGAGCCGCATGCGTATTGCTTAATCATAATGTCACTTCACAGTCAGAAAGAAGTCGACTCCGTTACGTAATATTAACATCTGACAGCGTGGGCGGCAAAGGTCATGAGCGACATATGAGGAGCCACTCGCGGGGTAATGACCTTCACAGCTCGCTGAACTTCTCCGGGGTAATGCTGACCAGGACATGCACTGTAACTGCTGAGGTGAGGTGAGAATGACTGTAGACGACAAGGTCAACTAATGAAACTGGTGCAGCTACTTCCTAACAGTCGACGTAAAATGTAACATCTGAAATACACCATGTAGTTCACAAAAGCACAGAAATCGCTGGGTACATAAAGCATCTTGAACATACAAAATGTCTAGAATGAACAACAATCAGCGTTTACAACCAGTGTTGTGTACAACAGCTGATATGTACAACTTCATTCAGTTCGTATGTACTACACGTGGCATACACATTTTGATAATTGGTCCTCTAATGAAAATAAATAGGTGTACATATAAACTGTCAGTCACTTCTTTTCAAGAGTTTTGAAAGTGATGTGTGGAAAGGGAATACAATAATCAGAAAGAAAATAATTCGGTAGTATTATAATTATTGCATACGATTCTACAGAGTTACTGCAAAAACAAGTTTCCTATTTGAGTATTTATAGAACATCAGATAACTGGTGGATTGCTATAAAAATAAAATGTTGTTAGATTTATCTGTCTTTGTTATGAAGCATTCCCGTTTTGCGAACGACCTTGTCAAAGAGGTCAGAGGTGCGGACAGAGTTTGAGGACACCCCCTTGCCCTCTGGGTGGGAAACTGTCTCTAAAAGGCGGAAGAATGTTGATGCAATTCTCTTGGTACCTCTAATTTTCAGGGATCCTTTCGTATGCATTTCCTCTTCAAATCCCGATAGGTCGAATTTGGAAACGGATTACTAATTGAACGATGGGATAAGTTTGTTTACCTCTACAAATTTTCAGGCCAATTACGTAGTTTGCTCTGCATCGTAAAGTTGATCTTTTGTTTGAAATTTCGCTATCTTATATCTTGCAATTCTGTAGTACTGTTTGAAGTTATGCAACCATCAATTGCTTCCAATGAAATCACTGTAATCTACGTCTCGCGCAATTTATTGTAAATAACTCAGAACTTCACTATCACGCACATCCTGTAAATTGCAGCGCGCATCCTTGAAATGCACAAACGCCAGTTTTTGCAAAAAGTGCGTCTTTTCCTTCCTTCAATATCCGTAGTTTTTCTTATGCACTATGCGCTCATATTGCTGCGAACTTATTCGAAATCTGTTCATAGCTTTTTTTTTTACTGTGACTGTTCTTTCACATATGTAAATATGTTTAGTATCCGCTTCTTGGACAACGATTGTGCTTTACGACGTTGCACTTGAGATGTGATTTATGGCTCCCTGTCCGAGAAGGATGATGAACTACATGGTTAGACACCTGTTTCAGTATCACTTTCACTTGCTAAGTATGCATCGTCAACATTGTAATCATCATGTACATTGTCCTCCCAGTGTCGAGTACACGACACAACACTTTCCACTGACTCATGTCGGAGCAACGCTAATATTTCATCTGCGACTTCTTTCTCACTCTGCGAAATTCCTTGGGTTTCGTCCTGGCATTGCCTTTTCTCAGCTTTGTATCAACACCAGCAGCGTGTTTAGTGACGAGTTGAATGCAACACAAAATGGTGCCCGTAATGAAACAGAGCTTGTTCATAGTCGAAGGTTAATGCGAAGCACATTCATGGAAAACGAGTATGGAACTGTTTGCGAAGAGTTTAAGACGGAAAGTGTTTTGACGAAACGTAGAACAAAGTATGCAACGCAAAACTTAGTAGCAAAATGGAAGTGTCATAGACCCACTGCTCTTCCAATTTACATAAAAGATTTAGGATATAATCTGCACAGCCCTCTTAGAGCGTTTGCAGATGATGCTGACATTTATCTTGTAGTAAAGTCATCAGAACATCAAAACAAATTGCAAAATGACTTGGGCACGCTATCTAATACTGCGAAAAGTGGCAGAGTTCCTCCCGCAGACGTCTTGTGGTGAATGTCGCTAGCCGGCGATCAATGGTCTCATCCAATCCGAGACGTGACCACACTTCACTGGAGAAGCAGTTTTATCCCTTGCCGTTCGCAGCAACACTTTGTAATGCTTGGAAATGTGAAATGTGTGAGATCTGTCCTCTTTCTGTCATCACGCGTAAGGAAACCTCATCCCCTCTGCACTTCCCTAACGCTCTCTCTTCTATGGACGCGCACTGCATTCTCTCCACAGCCACGTACTATAACGCTAAACTGTACATCTATATAGCGATAGTGAAAGCAGGATAACCACAAAGTTTCTGTAATAAATGCCACTAGAAAAGATTATAAATCTACATCTACTTGCACAAAAATGTAATGACAACTACAGGGTCCAGCTAAAAGACCTCCCGCATTTGGAGACGCCGCTGTGAGAACTGTAGTGGGGATGGCGATGTGGAGGAGATATCGACAGATAGCGGTATACATGTCAGTTTCAATAGGCGCCATTCACAACGGCTTTTGTGCAGGAGTATATTCCCAAGTGTGTTTACCAGTGAGCAAGCATTTCACTTTCGGTTGGAACTTGACCGACATGGTTCTGTTCGTTCTACAAAAATTATTGAGTTTGGGCATCAGACTTCAGAGCATCAGGTTTTGACTGAAAATAAAATCTACTTGTTGACCCCCGATTGCAACAATACTGGTAAATGTCGCGCATGAGAGCGCCCGTCTAGCAATCTGCAAAGCCTTCAGCACCCACACCTACAACTGCCATGAAATTACCTGATACGAGTGTAAAAAGAAACTTGTACTGAGATTTTCACACGAACTTCTATAAATTCTGAGAGAGTTGTTTGCTAAGCGTCTTCTCTCATCGCGAGGACACATGCCTGGCGCCAAAAGTCACCCATCTATCATCCTGTAATTTTTTCTGTGGGGACTCTTCAAAATTTCAGTGTACAGACATCGCCTCACAGCCCTGCAAGCACTGAAGGAGGCAATCACCTAGAAAATAGCTGCGATTCCACCGAAATGGAAAGGAGAACTATTGACAACTTCCAGGAAAGTCTTTGTTAATATGTTAACAATGTGTAAGTAGGCTGTTTAGGTTTCCTTATTGGTAACGCCACATAGCGCTCTGTATGAAAAATCACTGGCTGTGCTCTGCGCAGTCTGTGGCTAGTTTGCATTGTTGTCTGCCATTGTAGTGTTGGGCAGATGGATGTTAACAGCGCGTAGCGTTGCGCAGTTGGAGGTGAGCCGCCAGCAGTGGTGGATGTGGGGAGAGAGATGGCGGAGTTTTGAAATTTGTAAGAATGGATGTCATGAACTGCTTTATGTATTATGACTATTAAGGTAAATACATTGTTTGTTCTCTATTAAAATCATTCATTTGCTAACTATACCTATCAGTAGTTATTGCCTTCCGTAGTTTGAATCTTTTAGTTAGCTGGCAGTAGTGGTGCTCCCTGTATTGCAGTAGTTCGGGTAACCAAGATTTTTGTGAGGCAAGTGATGTGTGAAACGTATAGGTTAATGTTAGTCAGGGCCATTCTTTTGTAGGGATTTTTGAAAGTCAGATTGCGTTGCGCTAAAAATATTGTGTGTCAGTTTAAGCACAGTCATGTATAATTTTTCTAAGTGGACGTTTCAATTGGAGGACGCCGTTTATCGGTCACAACTTTAAAAACCAGCCAATGTAAAATGGAATTGTATTTGTTGTTCACAAATAAAAGTATTTTCTCTGAGTCTTTGCTTCTTTGCTTGTTTGTAATTACTTTTTGAAATACGGGAGGGCTTTTTGCCGGATGCTGTACGTTGCACATAACATTATACTACATGTTTGGATTTCCTTCCGTTCCGACCGCTTAAGAAGAAATTTGGTATAGGAACGTTCCAGGCAACAGCTGTCCGTTGCTACCTCCATATCGCTATATGGACAAAATATCAAGCATACCACCTGTAAAAGTAGGGGGCTCCACTATGTAGGGACTTCAGAAAGTAATTAACGCTTGTCGTCCTACGCTAAAACCATTGCACAACAAGTGTATTGCATTGTTAGAAGAGAATAGACTTTCCAGGTATCCTCCAGAAACAGTTCTGCTGCGGTACGGATAACAGGTTCATCGCAAGGTTCCAGCGAAATGGCGCGGCTACCTGTAAGTATTCCAAAGTACGTACGACAGTACGATTACTGCGGCCAAATGTCTAAGTGGATCAAATGCAGTTTCGTGTCCAGCAGTAGTGAAATGACGCCAGCAGTTTGACCAAGGCCGCACCGAAGTGGTTGATGCTGATCGGCTGTAGAGTCGAGATCTTGCGCCACGCGGTTTCCAGCAAGCTGAAAGAACGTCTGGGAGAAAACGATTTTCCAGCGATTACCACGTTCACACAACAGTTCTCGAACTGCTCCGTGACCAACGAGCAGATTTCTATAGTGGAGAAACTGAACGACCATTGTTTACACAGATGTGTTGACTATGTTGAACAAGGTACACCATCTTTGTCACTTTGAAATGTAATGCAGCATACAATAAAAATTACTTGCCCTATCGTGATAACGTATAACTCACTTTTTGAAGCCCCCATGTATTATGTCGAAACGACTTATGATCTGTTCCATGTCTTCTGCCACTGTTTATTGATGCGTTCCGCTTTGCGTGAAGCGGGGCAGCATTATCTGACACTCTTGTATGTTCTTTATTACACAACAAACCTTTCGTCATCTTGCGTTAATATACATGTATAAAACTGGTGTATACTTTAACTGATAACAGCATGTTTGCATATATGTGGCACCTGCGGTGTTTTTGTTACGTGTAGGAGAAACGTTGCTGTTCAACTGACTTGTTCGTAATAACTATTATTCAGCGGAAATGATGCATGCTCGTCGCTATTTTGCAGTTATTTACCTAAAACAAGCAATCTGTGTGTGACAACGATAACATTATTACTCAGAAGTAAGATGTTTGATGACAGTGTACTTTCACGCATTATTGGTACAAAAATTAGCGTCCTGCAGTGCGTCTGCCGTTGTCCGTATGAGGTCGATTTCCGTGATGTGACCGGATACAGACTGCACTGCAGTATCGAGAAGTCGTTTGTGTAGATCCAAATTCACAAATCGTCGATTTCATCTGGAAGCCTCAATGCTGCAATTGCTTCTGTAACTCGTAATCCCCGATCGCAGTCATGCGTCGCGTGAGCAATGGTGTAGCTAAGTAATTTGGCACACAGCGCGGTATTTCCACCTGTCGCCCACCCCCTACAACCACCACAAGCGGACAATTTTTTGATACAGATGGTTTATTAAGCAAAATATCGTGTTAACTGATTGTAACCAGTTTTTATGAAAGGAAACAAATAAGTAAAACACTATGTTGTAAATCATAAGCTTTAATTGATTATTTATGAAGCAGTACAAATAACCAAAGGTCTTCTTAAAGATAGGTGTTTTAACATGCAGTTTAGAATAGCTTTTTCCGTTGAAAATTTTGAAATTGCGTCATCAGAATCGATACCTTTGGTTACACTAATTTCGATTGACGAAATTGCCACAGAGAGTCGTGCTTGACTGACAGTGAACCTATGATAATTATGAAATAGTCTAAGTTTTCAAAACTCCTTACACATGAACATACCGAAACACACAAACTTAATAAAAATCTTAAGGCCAAAATGTGGTTAGAAACAGATTCGGAAAATTCCTGCTCTACGACGACATCCAAATAGAAATTTCTACATTCTACCATAGCAACCACCTTTCGTTCCAAATTTCTTTGGCAGATAATGCTAAAACCAGCAAAGCTCCCGAAATGAAATACGTTATTCACCAGACGTCAGATATTCTCTAGGAAAATGTTTTTTTCCCATAAAGATCAGAAATTCACGGACAGCAAACAATACGTAGATTTGTCATCTCATAATCACGTAATTAATATGTAAAAATCGGGTGATGCCACTATCTGACGTCACAACTGTATTAAATAATCAACCCGTATTTTAATGTAATTTTTAATGTCTCACTGTTACATTGCACAATAAAACGTACAATATTGGCAGCTATCGCGGAAAACTAATCTAGTTTTATGCTAGACTAGTTTTTTTACTGTTGGGTCCTGTTTTTGCACATCCGAGTACTTGATCATCCAAGTTCCAGATAAATGTGTGATAAAAATATTGTGTTTTTTTAGCAGGCCTCCTTTGACTATTCATAGAGAGCATTTCAACACTGGAAGTGGCAGTAATAGCTGAATAAATATCGTATTAACTTTTTCTAACTTTATAATGTTTAAACTCTGAGAAAAGGGTCACAGTTTCGTCATTGTCGTCATCGCTGCAAAGTAATTCTTTTTAAGGCATTTTTCATCAAAAAAAGAAACAACTTTTCAGCTTTCGGCTAAAAGAAGAAAAAATGATAAAAAATATTTAAAAATAATTTCATTTACTTACATACAAATGAGTAAATATTTTATTCGACCTTGTGTAAGAAAAACACTCACTCTCGTCGGATGATACACACAGTAATGGCAGTTTAACGTAAAAAAGTAATACCAACAATGATTCCGATTACACTGCTCCAGTCATGTAGGCAATAACAGAAAATACACGTTTTTGTTTACACGGTATTTTAGCTGCAAAATATGCACATGTAAATGGTTCAGGTCCAGGCTCTAAGCTCTCTAGTTGCCTTCTCCCCCCCCCCCCCCCCCCACCACCACATACGCACTGGTAAACTGTTCCACATCCCGCCCTCCCCATTGCTACGCCAATGCGAGGGAGGGGCCTCCACGTTTGCGATCCATGACCAAGGCACTATACCTTTCTTAAAAAGCTAATTTTATCACACCATAGACACTTCAAGCTTAAAATTGCTGTTATAGACACCTGTCTTCATCCTGCTTTTATATGTATATATATATAACATTAGTGACAGCACAGCAACAGTGGTTTAATGATTTATGATCTTTTAAAGTTTTGTTTATTTTTCCGTCCTGATGGACAGAAAACTTTTTTTAACGGTATTTTCTATATACGTCTGCAGTGTTGGTCTTATCTTATGACTGCAAAGATGATTCAGTACGTAAGATACTGAGAGCTCTCGTAGGCGTATAAATTCGCCGTGTGATTGCGATTCCGTGACCAGACGGAAGATTCGATGAAACATTTCCAGCGCCGACGTTATATGGAGGTAGCTGTGTCGTTGTTCTTGGAAATACAGTTAGAGGTGTCGTCAGGCACATGGTCAGCGACAAAAGTGTGAAGTGTATAGAGCTTGTTCACGAACATTTTTCTACACATGCGACATACCATTTGGCGCCCCTACATATTAGTGGCCATTCCGTAGGCTATTGGTAAGAGCTTTAAAAATAGATCTAGTTATCATCCAAATGGCTTCTTTTTTTGTTTCAACATAAATACTACATACAAATTCTTCTTTAAGAGAAATAATTTTCTGAATATTATTCTTGCGCTAGATATTAATTTCCACTTAACGTAACTGCGGGGATCTCTTAAAAACTTTTACTGGAAGAAAGGAAGAACTGGACCTAGTTTACTGTTCTAAAAATGTGATATCTATTATACTGAGTGGAAAGAACGAAAGTATAAAATTTTTGTCATTTTGTCAGTGTAAATATGGAACTAATTTGTTCTGTAATTTAAAGCTTATTTTTAAAAAAATGTTCAAATGTGTGTGAAATCTTATGGGACTTAACTGCTAAGGTCATCAGTCCCTAAAAGCTTATTTCATTTTCCGTCGTAAATAGTAGGACAAAAACACAAAATATATATACAGCTTCATATAGACGTGTTAAACTTAAGACACTGTTTGACTGCATAAACTGCAGATTAAAACTGTGTGCCAGGCCAAGACTCGAACTCGGGACCTTTGTCTTTCGCGGGCAAATGCTATACCATCTGCAGTTCGTCCAACCACTCCATCACTCACACTGTCTGCAGCAGTTATATCCTCCACAATAGCTCGATAGAGCAACACAATCTACAACTTCTCATCTGCTACTATTGTTAACTTTAAACAAATAGGTAAAATAAATAGCCTAATTAATATCAAAGAGCAAGCATAATAGAACTTGAGTCTTCATAGGGGTAAAATGACATACTGTGTCATTTTACCCTAACACATGGTGTGTCACTGCAGCCTGAAACGCCTTGTTTGATTCATTCGAGAGTCTTACAACTGCTGTGTGCTGTAACATAACCTTCTACCTCTCAAAACGTAGCTAAAAGTATGCTTTACAAGACAACCTATACTTTTCCCAACATTAATTGCCTACAGTACTAATGAATGAATATATGCTAATAAAAGTAAAAACTTGGAGGCTTACTTATAAGTTTTTCGTTCACAGTACCAAGATGCAAGTTGGCAGCTCGTCACCACATACGTAGGAACAGGTTTGCCACTCGACCTTTCTATACTGGGCCACTCAGCTGGTTTCATCACTAGTCTTTCTATATCATGTTAACCGGACATGTCATTATAGCCTGATTTTTCCTATCTATTCTAAGCAGAGAGTACACGTTTGCTACACAGATAAAACCATACCAATTTGTGGTGAAACCTTGATGGCTGTTTACAGCGACTGGTGACATTTTATCTTTCCATTTCATTGCACTTTATACATACCGTTGGGACACTAGTGTGATTTACAAGATTTGCCTTGCGTTCCGTAACAACCATAATAATATTGGGGAGTTTCCCCACGTGAATGTGTGTATCCTGCATTGCATTTGTCTATCGTATGTGATGCTATATGTCATAATCAGCTTTGATCATCAATATGAAGTTTAATTTGATCAGGTAACTGTTTTCCATCATTCACTTCAACCGTGCATGATGTATTCTTTGAACCAATAAAGATGCAAATAGGTAACTAATGCAATAGGTTGACACAAACGATGTGATACTAGACGTCTACGGTTAACTGAGTCTCAAACTTCCTCCAGTTCTACAAAACAGCGTACCTCGGTGTTTACGTTCCTCGATGAAGCATGATATCCAAATGGTTTTTTGGTATTAGACGTTTTATTCACTTTTGATTAGTACTATCTCGGGCAAGCTTGCGGAAATAAGCAGCTTCCCACATTCTCTGCATACAGGGTCGACTTTCATGTGCTGGAGCCACCTGCTTAGTACCTCTCGTATCGAGTCAAGTGCCCTGCACGGGGCCAACGAGTGTGCATCTAGTGGAAGTAAAATGGATTCGGTATTTTAGTTATCAGATGTACTTGTCTCCGGTAATGACCAGATTTTTGGTCAACAGACAATATCGTATGTTCACCTATTTAGTTGAATTCCATCGTCGTTATGTCTTAAATTCTACAGTTCACTGTTATAAGAGTTCCTTAGTTGCTACTGTATCTCTTAATGCGGTTTCTTCTAGTTTTAACTTCGTATTATCCGTCCTGTACAACACTGTCCATAACTTATTCCCCTTTTTTGTTGATCTTCTTGGATACCTATGTAGAAAATGTTATGAAATGGGGACAGCTGAAGTGCCCGACCTTACTACTGAGATAATCTCTGTCGTATCTGCTAATCTTATCTTGCTGCCGTTTGCGTCGAATTTAACGACATGGCTCACAATATGACTCAGAATAGGGCGTTACGTAAACTGCAGTAAAGCTACCAAAATTACACGCTGGATTTTGCGTTGTGCTAAATGTGAAGTCTCTCATCTTCGAAATGTTGTTTTTGTAACTAAATCCAAGTGTAACTAAATCTGACTACGACCTTCCAGATATAACACATTAGACTTCAAAAAGGTAAAACTCAGCTTTCTTGTACAAGTGTTGACTTTAGCTTAGGAACACGACTGAGTTATTCTCATAGCGTGATCATGATGTGTACTATAACTAACAATACAGATGTCGATAATACCAAAGCTCTAATAATAAATCCGAACTTGACATTTGCACTACACTACTCTGTGTCTTGAGAAACACTTGCTCTTGCGTTGCCCGCATCTCGTGGTCGTGCGGTAGCGTTCTCGCTTCCCACGCCCGGGTTCCCGGGTTCGATTCCCGGCGGCGTCAGGGATTTTCTCTGCCTCCTGATGGCTGGGTGTTGTGTGATGTCCTTAGGTTAGTTAGGTTTAAGTAGTTCTAAGTTCTAGGGGACTGATGACCTAAGATGTTAAGTCCCATAGTGCTCAGAGCCATTTGAACTTGCTCTTGCTGATGTATTCTTTCAGGTCGTCTGAACATCACTCGTCAATCATCGATCAGGATGACATCCATAAGTTTACCGTGTGTCGTCGAATTCACACCACGATGTGCCGCAGCCATCTGCACAGCGAAGGGAGGTCCCACACACTCCTATTCTTGTTTTTATTGCGGTCTTAAGTCCAAAGACTTGTTTGATATGGTTCCCTATGATAATCTACCCTTTGCTTGCTTCTTCGACTCCGCATAACCACTGAAACCAACAGCCATATGAACCTGCTTGTTGGATTCATCCCTTCGTCTCCCTCTACAATCCCCCCCCCCCCCCCCCCCCACACACACACACTGCTTTCCATTATCAAACTGACAAATCCTTAATGCCTCAGGATGTATCGTATCATCCTATCTTCTCTTGTAATCAACTTTCGCAGTAACGTCCTTTCTTCCCCAATTCTATTCAGTATTTTCTCCTTAGTTACTCGATCCACGTGTGTAATCTTCAGCATTATTCTGTAACACAACAGTTCAAAAGTTTCTATTCTGTAGCTGTTGCGATTGCAACCTTCTATAACGCTGCACTGCAAATATCTTCAGAAAAAAGGACAGCTTACCGTTCATGTTGCACTTCCTGCAAGACTGCATTCCAAATAAATATCTTCAGAAAGGATTTCATAACACTTAAATGAACTTAAATTTGTATTACATTACCACAGAGTCATCTTTTGCAAATTCTTCACTTGCTGAGGCCATACTGTGTTTTATAACCTCCCTACTTCATCATTGATCAATTATTCTGCTGCTCAAATAGCAAAACTCATATACTAATTTTAGTGCCTCATTTCATAATCGAATTCCTTCAGCATCGCATGGTTTGTTTTACTTTTGCTGGTATTCATCTTGCACTGAGATGACAAAATCATGGGATATCTCCTAATACCGTGTCGGGCCTCCTTTCGCCCAGCGTAGTGCAGCAACTCGACGAGGCATGGACTCAAAAAGTCGTTGGAAGTCCCTGGAAATATTGAGCCATGCTGCCTCTATAGCTTCCACAACTGCGAAAAACTGCGGAAGTGTTGGCGGTGCAGGAGTTCACGCACTATCTCACAACGTTCGAAGGGACCAATTTCGAGAGATCTGGGTGGCGAAATCAATTGCTCGAATTGTCCTGAATGTTCTTCAAACCAACTGCGAACAATTGTGGCCCGGAGACATGTCGCATTGTCATCTATAAAAAAATCCATAGGTGTTAGGGAACATGAAGTTTTCAAATAGCCGAACGTAAACGTTCGGTTCAGTTGGAGCAGAGTATCCAGTCCATTCCAAGTAAACACAGTTCGTACGATTATGAGGTCACTTCCAGTCTCCACTGTGCCTTCTTGATGAATTGGGCCCATGGCTTCATGGGCTTTGCGCCATACTCGAACCCTACCATCAACTCTTACCAACTGTAATAGGGACTCATTTAATGGTCACGGTTTTCCAGTCGTCTAGTCCAACCGATATGCTCAGGAACCCAGGAAAGGTGCTGTAGGTGATGTCGTGCTGGTAGCAAAGGTACTCGCCTCGGTTGTCTACTACCGAAACCCATTAACGCCATATTTCGCGGCATTGTACTAACGTATACGTTCGTCATACGTCCCACGTTGAATTCTGGGGCTACATCGCGGAGTGTTGATTGTCTCTTAGCACTGACAACTCTATACAAAAGCCGCTGCTCTCGGTCATTAAGTGAATGCCGTCAGCCACTGCGTTGTCCATGATGAGAGGTAATGCCTGAAATTTTGTATTTTCGGCACACAATTGACAGTGTGGATCCCAGAATTATGAATTCCCCAACGATTTCCAAAATTTAATGTCCCATACATGTAGCTCCAACTACCATACCACGTTCAAAGTCTGTCAGTTACCGTCGTCGGGCCATAATTACGTCTGAAACATTTTCACTTGAATCACCTGAGTATAAAAGACAACTCCTCCAATGTACTGCCCTTTTGTACCTTGTGTGCGCGACACCACCACCATCTGTGTATGTGCGTAGCCCTATCCCATAACTTTAGTCATCACTGAGTAAAATCTATTTTCAAGACACTACCCATTCCGTTCAACTATTCTTCTTTTACCGAGCAGTCAAAAAATTTCTGTTCGAAGGCAGTATAGACCAGATTCGATATGTCAGTCAGCCAGTGAGAATTGAAGCAGTGGCCCCATTGATGCACCAGGTTGAAGACACCCGTTTGGTAAATACCGGGTCGTGTTGCGTGGAGAAGTCCATAACTGCCAGCTGCCCATCCTCGTCCGACAGGAATCGCCGACTGGTACGACATATGCGATATGGGACGTCCACTGTTACCAATGAGCACCAGGAAACTTGGAGCTCCATTCCACAATGGTGGTTTTCGGCAGACACGCTGTCCCGTACATATTCTTCATTCTCCAGTGGTTGTCTACCGGTGTTCGGCCTTCGGCGGCCAAGAAAAGAGTAACAGAACGTTGGTCCTGTTTGGACACATTTGGTGATAACGTCGTCATAGTTCACATTTCCGGATTTACAGCAAGCTCGTCGGAAAGACACGACTGTCACAATGATCCCTTGCCTACATGTCGGTGCTTACGTATATTGCATCATATTCGCGCAGCGTTGTTCCTAGGCTGCAGCAATGCCCTCAGACAGAAACTTTTAGATTGCCCCTTAGGATGTCATCAGCAAATCTCAAAGTTTTTTAATGATGAATGAAAACCTCATCAGACGTATTATTAAACATTTATCGTGTTACGATCTGTTTCGTTAGTAGAACATCTTCAGGTTGCCGAGTCGTGCTGAATTCATGATATAAATGATCTAGTTCTCGTATGTAATGTTGAAGACCAAATCCAAAAACACTGATCATAAACATTCGGCTAGCTGGTAGCAGTCTTATAGACCTTTTGTCTACTTAGTTTTCGACGGCGTTTTGGCCCTGAGTTCGGCGAATTGACTCCAGTAGGCTCCCTACTTGCTTTGTAATTGTTCACCGCTAATTTATGATTTTGTTTCCGCCATTATAACCTTTCGTGTGTATAGGCGGTTAAGAACATTTTACTTCGTTTTATTGATGTTTCTTAATACTAGGAACTTCGTTTAGGAGCCAGTTCTACCTCGTTGTGCATAAAAAAAATTGTTACCTGAGATATCCATATAAACTGCACCCCCGCAACTCCCAGCTGCTTCGGCTCCACGGCATATACTGCTGCTAATCATTACACTATTACATTTATGTATTTATAATTACGAATAGTGCACAGGTTTAGCGCAGTAACTCTAACACAACAAGTCTCAAAGTTTCTGTTTTCATCGGTGCCAAATTTGTTTTTGGTTTTGAATGAACCAATCCTCAATGCTTTTGGGTGTGCAACGCAGAAGACTCTGACATGTTCATCTTGGTATCCTTTTGCTACTTCGTGCAATGTTAAATAAGAAAATCTTTGATAAAAAAATCGACTTCATCACAACAGAACCCTTACAAGTGCCCCGCGCGTGTCAAAGGAACCGATGATAGTACAAGACGCATCTTAGACTGCTAAATAAAAATTTATCATTAATGTCGAATTTCTGTCTTACTCGAATGTTTCTGACCAATGCTAAATTAATGGAAGTTTTATTTATATCTGAGTCGCCCAATCCTACTGCCGTTTCATTACTATTTCGGGTCTATCATCGCGGTGAAATCAGAGTGTACCTCAATTTGTCTCCGTACTGCAGTTCCAACCAGGTACACACGTTAAGTGACGAAGACTGTTCACAGAACGCTGAATATCTTACTACGAGTGAAGTGATTGCCCTATCGAGATTTGGTTATCAAAATTGAAGATCCGTCCCGTTACAGTTATTTTAAAAAATTCTGTTGTAGTCTCTACCGATAAAGCGTCTGACGAATCTGTGCTGCATTCGTCCAATCTTTAATTCGCATCATTATTGCATCTGTTTGGTGTAAACGAGCCACGTGGTGCACAGTGGATGCAGGAATTGGGAACAACCTTTTTTAAAAGCTCCTTGACGTGGAAGGCAGCGCGCCATCTGCTTCCCGTCAGCGTAGCAGCTTCAATGTCGCTGGCATGTGCGAACAGTGCTGCCGAACACCATCAGGAGCTCGGTATGATGCGCTTCGCATTTTCAGACAAGAGCCAGTCCCCTACGTGTACGTGTTATAAATGTTGCACCTTCGAAAGGAGTTAACAGTGGTTGTGTACATCCCAAGTATAAAGTCCATGAGAGAGAAACTCTCCTCTTCCCCCCCCCCCCATCCCCCCCTCCAAATCTTTCCCTTGGTGTTGGCATGTTAGTTCGGAAAACCGTCAGCAGGGTACCAACGATCGTAGTTGCTGAAAATGGCTGCAAACTAGGCAGAGAAAGCATCTGTGTGCTGGAATTTGCCCCCTGCCAAGCGATAGTAAGTGTGTAAATAGCTTTCCATGGCAACTTCACTAGACAACGCGGGGTCTACAACAGCAGTGTAAAGTGGTACAAGAAATTCGAGGAGAAAGATGGTCTGCGCATTACATACCCATATATAATGACAGATGGGAACACGCAACCAGGAACTTTATGTTAACGTTTTGGTGGTCCAGGTGTTATGCCGTGGCGAGGCATATAATGTTGCATGGGCTTACTGGTCTGCAAGTCTTCGAACACGGTACACTCACCGGTCTTCGTTGCTACGATGTTGTATTCCTTCTCTACGTGCCTCTTTTCTGGGGCACTTTCAGCCCTGACTTCATTTTTAGTGTTCCGTACTTCAGTCGGTAAAAACGGTAATCTGGATCACTTTGACGTCCATCTCTCTGTCTCTCCGTCTGAAAAGACTCTCTTTCCCCGGAATTGGTAGATGCATCAAATTGAACTTTACGTCAGATACTGAGGTTTACGGTCCCTTCGCGTTGGCTTCTAAGCCAATTCAGTCAAAAGATACGGAAATTTATGTCATATATTTCCACAGTTTCAAACTCACTCATCAAAACCTGTAGGTCAGCTATCTATGTATATAATTAAGTTTGTACGGAACACTCAGAGCGTGAGTACTAGTCGCATTTACCTGATTTTTTGTGGATGACAATGCGTGACCGCCGAACGCATCGAACAGCGCAAGTGCAGGAACTCTTGGAACGAGAAAATATTCGGCTAATTGACTAGCCTGCTATTTCCCCCAATTTCAAACCCATCCAGCACGTGTGGCATGCATTGGCGAGACGTACTGCTGCACATCCACATGCTCCAATTGTCAACCGCGCTGCTGCGGGAGTAGAACTCCCTACCACAAGAACTCCTTACCAACGTCGTGGCCAGCATGGAAGCCAGTTGCAGAGCATACAGTGTCATCAGTGCTGATCACACACCCTATTAAGAATCATCTCCCGCTTTTTGTCATATGCGAGGGCCATCATAGATAGTGATGACTTCAATACAATTGTTGTCTTCGAATAAAAGTGTGATTTCTGTTCGTCATACTGCATATTTCTTTGCGTTACCTTTTGCACTATGCTGTATACTGTAGCAGTTTTTTCTACACCATGTGATCAAAAGCATCCGGTCACCCCAAAAAACATAGGTATTTCATATTAAGTGCATAGTTCTACCACCTACTGCCAGGTACTCCATATCAGCGACGTCAGTAGTCATTAGACATCGTGAGAGAACAGAATGGGGCGCTCCGCGTGACTCACGGTTTTCGAACGTTGTCAGGTGATTGGATGTCACTTGTCTCATGTCCGCCACCGCTAGCTGAATGGTCAGCGCGACAGAATGTCAATCCTAAGGGCCCGGGTTCGATTCCCGACTGTTTCGGAGATTTTCTCCGCTCAGGGACTGGGTATTGTGTTGTCCTAATCATCATCATTTCATCCCCATGGACGCGCAAGTGGGCGAAGTGGCGTCAAATCAAAAGACTTGCACCCGGCGAACAGTCTACCCGAACGTGAGGTCCAAGTCACACGACTTGTGTCGTACGTTTGTACGTGAGATTTCCACTCTCCTAAACATACTTAGCGCCACTGTTTCTGATGTGACAGTGAAGTGGAAACAAGAAGGGACACGTATAGCACAAAACGGTACAGGCCGATCTCGTCTATTGACTGACAGCGACCGCCGACAGATGAAGAGGGTCGTAATGTGTAATAGACAGACATATATCCAGACCATCACACAGGAATTCCAGACTGCATCAGGATCCACTGCAAGTACTATGGCAGTTAGGCGGGAGATGAGAAAACTTGAATTTCATGGTCGAGACGCTGCTCATAAGCCACACATCACGCCGGTAAATGCCAAACGACGCCTCGCTTGGTGTAAGGAGAGTAAACATTGGACGATTGAACAGTGTAAAAACGTCGTGTGGAGTGAAGAATCACGGCACAGAATGTGGCGTTCCAATGACAAGGTGTTGGTATGGCGAATGCCCGGTGAACGCCATCTGCGAGCGTATGTAGCGCCAACAGTAAAATTCTGAGGCGATGGTGTTATGGTGTGGTCGTATTTTTCATGGAGGGGGCTTGCACCCCTTGTTGTTTTGTGTGGCATTATCACAGCGCAGGCTTACATTGATGGTTTAAGCACGTTGTTGAGTACCACTGTTGAAGAGCAATTCGGGGATGGCGACTGCCTCTTTCAACATGATCGAGCACCTGTTCACAATGCACATCCCTGTAATTGACTGGCCTGCACAGAGACCTAAACTGAGTCCTATAGAACACCTTTGGGATGTTTTGGAACGCTGACGTCGTGCCAGGCCTCACCGATCGACATCGATACTTCTACTCAGTGCAGTACTCCGTGAAGAATAGGCTGACATTCCGTAAGGAACCTTCCAACACCTGATTGAACGTATGCCTGCGAGAGTGGAAGTTGTCATCAAGGCAAAATGTGGGCCAACACCATACTGAATTCCAGAATTACTGATAGAAAACGCCACGAACTTTTTCAGTAAGGTTTCTGGATACTTTTGGTTATATAGTTCATGTATGCTATTTTGTCAAATGATGACATGATGGAGACCGTGGCTGTTGTTTGAAGACAAATGCTGATGGTGTAGGACAGCAACCAGCCACAAATTTACTTTGAGTTCCTTTATCCGAAGGGTACCGTTACCGTTTTCGAATCGTTGTGATTCATCCTCAGACGGTTTACACGCTTTCTTTATGACATGTGGTGTGTTTTTTATAGATTAATTGTCCTAAAATATAAATAGTACATAACTATAAACATGCCACACACATATGGTTGCGTTACAGATTTTCGTTGCATGTGACGTACGTGAAATGTCGGTTTGGAGTGTTTGTGTTCATAACAATCGTCCAACAGATGTGAATACATTCCCACTGCCTTCTTATTGTTACACATGTAAGTTTTTCTCACTGAAAACTTTAGATTTGTCACTGAGAAGATTTCTATCACGCATCACATGTTTTGATACAAACAAAGAGCTTACAAACATATGAATATCAAAGATGCTATGATATATCGTAACATTTGACGATGATTTCCTATGTTTGGAAAGGATCATACATTCATTTACGCAACTGTAATGTCTTTTACACTAGTACAGAGGCATTGATTTTTTGAGTTGATATTGTTATATTAATTATAAAGGTTTTTTGTGGTATGTCCACGTTTCTTCGAGTTATAGCACCTAGCAGTCACAAATGATGCGAAAGTTATTTTGGTCTTTAAGTTTTGCACATCAGTGTATATTAGTGAACATTGCTTCATTCAGGATGCTTCACTCCAGCTGCAAATGTAACTAAAATGAATGGAGTACGTTTGGAGAACATAGCTCTTGAGTAAACTCATGTGGAGGCTTCGAAGTGTGAAAAGATTCATTGAACAAAAACCAGGGTGGAAGATAATGGTCGTAAAAGTCCCAGCTGCACTCAAAATACAATATAATTATCAAAGTTCATACTGAGGTTAATGTGCTTCAAAGATAAATACCATTCAAGAGATCATGTGCTGAATATCATTACCGGAAGTGATGAACGAAAGAAAATTGAAAAATATTTTTATTAATTCCTGAAATATTGTTTCACGAGTGGAAGAGCGTTAACATAAATCATTTCGAATTTTTGATGATTAAGTTAGATATGGATACCAATCCCCACGTGTTCTACAGAAGTTGAAAACGTGAAAAAACTCCTAACGTTTAGACTCCAAATACGACTCAAGAATGTATTGGGAAAAGGAATCTAACAGTGAACAATCATAAAGCGCACGACTGCGACATGCTGACAGCAAACTTACCGTTCTCCAAAACGTAGGCGGTCGAAAGCATCCATCTCAGTATCACAAGGCAAGGCGTCTATACTACGAGAACCATCGGCGCGCCCAGTCGTCTCGGAAGCAGGAGAGGAAATGGCTTTTCATTGTGGCCACGAAGCTTGCCAAACCAGTCAACATTCTGTCTGGGTGAAATTTGTCAAACCCCGCTCGTCCTAACAAGATGTACCTTGCAGGTTCTATCAAACATCGCACTAGCATACACGTACTATCTGCAGATCTTTGATGCTATCAAACGATACGTTGTACAAAAGACGTTCGCGCCAAAACAGATTCCTTTCATGAGTAATTGTTTAGTTTATCAGAAACTATTCCCATCTATAGTGACACGTCTGAGCAAACTGTGTCAACGTTGCTCATTGTTTAAGGCTCTTGATTTTACAAGTTATACGTAATTAATGGATTCGGCAATATTTATTTCCACTGCATAACGTGGCGTTGCACGGCAATGCAGTTGTCTGAGAAGAGCCAGTTTAAGGTCGCCCGAGATCCATTGCACCGATGATGAGCGAGAATCCTATTCAGCAATATACTCTTACATATCGGAAACGTACTATTTTAGTTCCAAATAAAATGTGAATACAGCTATTCCACTAATTTAAGCTCTAACAGAAGCTACACAGTTTTTCAAAAATTAACCAACCAAAATGATAAACAGTGAAAACATTACAACTACGGTTCACAGTTGACATTTTCTTAACCCCTGTTCACATAGAGTGGAAATACCACTGTTCAGAAAAATAAATAGATGTAATTATACGTTTTGTGTCACTCTGCAATAAGAAAATTGTCAACCTGCTGACGTGGCTACGCAGTTACGTGTCAGGACTGTGGACGTGACTTGTAGTATCATAAATTGTAAAGTGGGGGCCTTATACTTTTCCGCTTCGACATGCTAAGTAAAGGATATGTTTCATTTGCATTTTCATTGTCATTTGTTTTATTTTTATTCCTATTTTATTAACAAATTAATTTCAATGCGTGGTAGTGAAATATGTTTTTTGGTTCGCTGTAGCTCTGGGACCGTGGTAGTAAAACAGACGTCTCATAACTAGTAATTCCATCTCAGCTTTATCTTTAAGTTGCCTTTTTTGTCTATAGAACGTCTGTATTCCTTCGTGAAACGTCATGACTAATGTCAAAAACTTAAAATTCCACTATGCCATTTTTACAGACTGTCTGAAAGCCGCCATCTCTTTACGCTCATATAACTACACTCCTGGAAATTGAAATAAGAACACCATGAATTCATTGACCCAGGAAGGGGAAACTTTATTGACACATTCCTGGGGTCAAATACATCACATGATCACACTGACAGAACCACAGGCACATAGACACAGGCCACAGAGCATGCACAATGTCGGCACTAGTACAGTGTATATCCACCTTTCGCAGCAATGCAGCCTCCTATTCTCCCATGGAGACGATCGTAGAGATGCTGGATGTAGTCCTGTGGAACGGCTTGCCATGCCATTTCCACCTGGCGCCTCAGTTGGACCAGCGTTCGTGCTGTACGTGCAGACCGCTTGAGACGACGCTTCATCCAGTCCCAAACATGCTCAATGGGGGACAGATCCGGAGATCTTGCTGGCCAGGGTATTTGACTTACATCTTCTAGAGCACGTTGGGTGGCACGGGATACATGCGGACGTGCATTGTCCTGTTGGAACAGCAAGTTCCCTTGCCGGTCTAGGAATGGTAGAACGATGGGTTCGATGACGGTTTGGATGTACCGTGCACTATTCAGTGTCCCCTCGATGATCACCAGAGGTGTACGGCCAGGGTAGGAAATCGCTCCCCACACCATGAAGCCGGGGGTTGGCCCTGTGTGCCTCGGTCGTATGCAGTGCTGATTGTGGCGCTCACCTGCACGGCGCCAAACACGCATACGACCATCATTGGCACCAAGGCAGAAGCGACTCTCATCGCTGAAGACGACACATCTCCATTCGTCCCTCCATTCACGCCTGTCGCGACACCACTGGAGGCGGGCTGCACGATGTTGGGGCGTGAGCGGAAGACGGCCTAACGGTGTGCGGGAGCTTCATGGAGACGGTTGCGAATGGTCCTCGCCGATACCCCAGGAGCAACAGTGTCCCTAATTTGCTGGGAAGTGGCGGTGCGGTCCCCTACGGCACTGCGTAGGATCCTACGGTCTTGGCGTGCATCCGTGCGTCGCTGCGGTCCGGTCCCAGGTCGACGGGCACGTGCACCTTCCGCCGACCACTGGCGACAACATCGATGTACTGTGGAGACCTCACGCCCCACGTGTTGAGCAATTCGGCGGTACGTCCACCCGGCCTCCCGCATGCCCACTATACGCCCTCGCTCAAAATCCGTCAACTGCACATACGGTTCACGTCCACGCTGTCGCGGCATGCTACCAGTGTTAAAGACCGCGATGGAGCTCCGTATGCCACGGAAAACTGGCTGACACTGACTTCGGCGGTGCACAAATGCTGCGCAGCTAGCGCCATTCGACGGCTCACACCGCGGTTCCTGGTGTGTCCGCTGTGCCGTGCGTGTGATCATTGCTTGTACAGCCCTCTCGCAGTGTCCGGAGCAAGTATGGTGGGTCTGACACACCGGTGTCAATGTGTTCTTTTTTCCATTTCCAGGAGTGTACATGGTCAGGACTGCCAAACCTAAAAAATATTTTATGCCATATCTACGTTTAGAAAATGCGAAAATACGCTACTGTTTACGGTAAATGCTTAAAATTGCCAACACAATTACCTTAATTGCCAAAAAGTAACCATACAATAGACATATCTACAAAATATGTAATTGCTACCCCGTAACAACTGTACCATTTACGAATCCTACCCCTTGTAAATTCTGTGTAAGCATCTCTACCACGGCAATCTCTAGCTCTAAGAAATACAGTATGTACCATAAGCATGAGCTACAACTCTTACACTCTACCAATCACAATACTACCATTAACACGTGCACCAAATTGTTAACCTACCAAAATGAAACTTTGTCAGGGTCATTCCATACCCCTAAGCACCTTCACAAAAAACACTGTCCTAAGGTAACTTAACCAGAATTAAACTCTACCAAAAATACCAAACCTTTTTATCGTACATCTATGTACCTTGCATGAAAAGAGCAGAAAACGTCAATTACCTTGAGTCATTACGAGAGGTATTCTGATATCTTGAAAATTATCTGAAACAAAACTTACACATGTGATTCTTGAGTTTCTCCCGGCGTATTTGATAATCAAAAATGATTCAAATGGCTCTGAGCACTATGGGACTCAACTGCTGTGGTCATTAGTCCCCTAGAACTTAGAACTACTTAAACCTAACTAACCTAAGGACATCACACACATCCATGCCCGTGGCAGGATTCGAACCTGCGACCGTAGCAGTCGCACGGTTCCGGACTGCGAGCCTAGAACCGCGAGACCACCGCGGCCGGCTTGATAATCAAAATATCCACGGGTGTACTGCCGGTTCTACAGTGTCCAACGGGCACAATATTTTGGCGATCATACATGTCGCCATCATCAGGTGAACTGACGGACTGAGCTCCTGTGAACGTGCCGGCACGGAGATCCGTACGCTATGGCTGTTCCCTCTGAGAGTGGGGTAAGACGGGATAGTTAATATATTTGGGGCCATAGAATCAACAATCATAGTCAGAAAAATTGTGGTGCAGTTGTACACTATTATAGCTGAGAATGAAGTACAAACAAATTTGTTTTGACTTTTCAGTTACAATATAAAACTGTCTTTGTAATACAATGACAAGTTTCCATTTTGCCCCATCTAATGGGGAAAGATGGGGTTACTAGTGGGGCAGATGGGTTCAGTCTTTGCACAGTGCACAAACATGAACTGCTTCATCGTCTTGATCTTCTTCTCCTGCACAGGAACAATGAGCCCATCTTTTTCATATAAAACACGGAATCCACCCTTCAGTAGGCTGTGAGTACAAGTATCCAGAGTAAAGACACTCAGCGTCAGAAGATTCTGATGAAGTAGAACTTATCCGCTTACATTTCAAGTTGGTTTTGTTAATTTCTTTGCCTTGCTTTTGTATTTTCTTTTTACTAGTCGACTTCTTTAGCAATACTTGGTTAGTGATGGTTGTATTGTTCTTGGTTTGAACAAATCTCTTTGTTAAGATTTTCCTAGCTCATCCCATTTGCTTCATTTCTTTTTCTCTTTTTAAATTTGTTTCCGCTTGTAAATCATTTTTGTAGGGTGATTCAGTCAAAACCGCTGGTTGACCATGCTTTCGGCTCTTCTTTTTTGAATGGAGGCAACTACAAGAGGGAACCGGTACAATGTCTTCTGGTGTTGGACATTTTGGAATGGTTACAGCCCTTCTAGCAGTTGTAGTAACATGAAGTTGACTTGAAACAGGCTGAATATTTTCAATTGGAGCAGTAACTTCAAGTATTTTACATGCAGCATCAGCCTGGAGAATATCGGAGGGAACAGCTGGAGTTGACATATCGATTTAGCAGCAGACTGATGTGGGCTGTAGACACCAGAAGTTCGAGGTAGGCGTAAATAGGCGGAAGCAGCAGGCTGAGGTGAGTTGAAAGCAGCAGAAAGCTGGTTGGTGTTTGTGAGGGTTCATTATCTGTGACATCTGGCCTAGGCCTATCTGTAGTCTCAGATGGGGTATAATCATGGTCACTGAAAACGCTTTGGTTGGTAGGCCAGATTCCAGTTTTGTAAAATTCATTAATTGCTGTGGACATAGTTGCTGCCTTTACAAAAGCGCTTCCATATAGCTTAGATATTTGGAACAAAGAGACAACACGTCCTGGATTCAACCTGAGCCGTCATGATACTTCCTGGTCATAAAAAACACTCAAAGGCTTCATGAAGCTTACACTGAGAGGCTGTAAACGATGAGTGCAATGTGGTGAGAAGCAAACAACACTACGCGATTTTCCCTTGCAAAGTCAATAACATCCATGATTTTCGTGTGGGTAAAATGTCCATCGAGAATCAGGAGAACTGGCCTCTCCTTATTAGCTCGGCTCCAGTCAACAAAAGTCTTAAACCATTAAAAAAAATATCGGATTGCATCCAACCACTTGGATGATATGCTGCCCACGCTCCAGGAGGGCAGTCATTCATTACCTGATAGTTAGCTCGAACCCTTGGAAAAATAAAAAGTAGAGGCATATATGAACCAGCTGCATTGCAGCATACTTCTATTGTTACAGTTTTGCCTCTTTGAGCAGAAGATAACACACCAACTTGTTTTTTACCTTTTAGAGACAGAATTTTTGACCTATGCTTTGGTACTACAGTTAATCCAGTCTCATCACAATTATAGATTCTGTCAGGGGTAAATTTATGTCTACCAATAAGTCAAGTTAACAAACCAAAAAATTTAGTTACGTTCGGTTTGTTGAATGCTGCAGCTCGTGCTGCACTTGTATGCTCTGGTTCTCTGAGGGTTATCTGAGGATGCCTGCGTTTGAAGCCAATGAACCAATCTTTGCCAGCTACTTGTTTTTCTTGAGAGAATGTGTGCTTTTCACACAACATTGAAAGGCATGTTTTCTGAGGTCATATGCCGTCAGACCAAATAACCTTTCCTCCATTTTTAGTACGTATTACACCAACATATTCTCTTCCTCTGGAGTAAAAACGGTTTTAATTGGCCCTAGACTCCTGACCAAAGTTGGAGTTGTTTTATTTGAATAAACACGCCCACTCGATGACGCAGTAAGTATATTTTCCGATTTTTCTGTCTGATCACGAGGTACTTTAACTCTTCTTTCTAGAGTTGTTTGTGGAACACAAAAAGTGTCAGCTGCTCTTTTATATCTCATTTCAACTGTGATAACAGCTTCAATAGCTGATTTCATTGCTTCTGGAGACCATCCACCTCGATCAGTCTTCCTCATGTATGTCCTTACCATCTGAGAAACCCTGTACAAACAACAAGACGAAATTGTAAAATCTGTGGGGTAAGATGGGGTAGTTCCCCATGATGCCCCATACAAAAAATCTCATCTTGCCCCACTGATACATTGTGGAATATATATCGCTAGTTTTTGGTTAGGTTTCGACTAAAAGTATTTATAATATAGGGAACATAACGTCGAAAAATAACAGTTTCCCCCAATATATACAGTGCTTCAGTTAATGAATGTATTTTACCTGTATTCAGCACCAAACTTCAACTTCACTCAGAAACTTTACAGCAAAAATCGCGCCAGCCCAGGGAAACGGACTTACACAAGGCATACTAACAGTTCAGAATGGCTGCCGCTAACACGTGTTCTTTTTCTCCTTCCCTGCTAGCAGTATGAACGTTTTCCGCTAGATTGCAGCACTAACTGAGCCGTAAAACCAAGTACCCCTTCTTACCCTGCTACCCCATCTTACCCCACTTTCCCCTACCTTGTGCAAGCCTTTACACTTCTGCTTAACTATTGCGCCATTCATCCATCTGAAACTGAATATTGTAGTCAAGCCTTGGGGTTTCTTTACTGCTCCTATCCCCTTTCCCCCTACATTTTCTTTCATCACCAAACTGATAATATCTTGATGCCTCTGTTGTGTCCTGTCATGCAACCTCTTCCTTTAGTCAAGTTGTCTCATAAATTTATTTTCTCCCCAGTAAGATTCAGTACCTCCTCACTAGTCATCCGATCCATCCATCTAAACCGCAGCATTCTTATTTAGCACAAAATTTTAAAAACATCTATTCCCTTATTGTTTAACCTGTTCATCGCACACCTTTCACTTCTGTACAGCGCTACGCTCAGACAAACGACTCCACAAAAAACTTCCTAACATTTAAATCTATTTTTAATGTTGATAAGTTTTTGTTTTTTGGAAATGCTTGTCTTGCCGTTGGCAGTCTGCATTTTATATTGTTTCTTCTTCGGCTGTCGACAGTTGTTTTGCTACCCAAGTAACAAAACTCATGTGCTACTATTGATATCTCGCTTCCTCATCTAATTTCCGCAGTAACACCTGATTTAATTCGATCACATTCCATCACACTTATTTGTTTATGATAATATTCGTCTTACAACCTCTTTTCATGATTAGCATCCCGTGCAACTGCACTTCCAAGTCCTTTGCGCTCTCTGAGAGGATTACAGTGTCACCAGCAAACCTCTTATTTTTTATTGTTTTTTTCTAAACTTTAATTCTCTTTCCGGATTTTTCTTTGGTTTTCTTCACATCTTGCTCAACGTACAGATGTAACAAATGAAGAGTAACATATCTCTATGCACACAAAGCAGTCAAGTTGAAAAAACTCTTAATTTTTTTCCCAGTGAAATGAATTCAGATTCTTTCCTTCATACACAAAGGAAGTTGGAACAAAGAACAATCTAAATTAAACGGGCATTTATCAAAGTAGCAGTTACAAAACGACAGGAAAAAATCACCTCATTATCAGTTGAGATTAATTTGATTACTTTTAAAAGCTTCTGATAGCGTTATAAAGTTCGCCATATTCTGAAGTATATATGACTTCAAACAGCGTAGGATTCAATTAAGTGATAACCTAATGTAACATTTTGCACAGACATTTGACTAATTGTCAGGTGTAGATTATGCAATTACGAAATAGCTCTCGAACAACTGTTAGAAATGGAATGCCAAAATATAACTGATATTATAAAACAGTGCCAAATGAGTTTTTCATGTAAACTGGAGCAGAACAAATTCATTTTTGAAAGCATTTTTGCGTATTGTAAGCCTGTAGTATAATAATATAGATGTAAACTGTTGTGGAAGGGCACTGCTAAAAATAATTAAGCCAACAGCATTATAGATGTAGTCGCTAAAAGGTTGCAGAATAAAAGAGGGATATAAATTTACATATTTCTTTCGATCCCTCCATGACAGAAGTCACTTAGAATAAATAGCCCACAACTGTTCTGTATTGTGACAAAATAGCACGAGTTTTACGCTAAAGCTAAATTAGTTTATAACGCTACATATTGTTTGGAAAATAAGGAAAGAAGGTGTGTAGTATCCCGTCGACTGCATGGTCATTAGAGATGGAGTACAAGCTCGGATTATGAAACGATAGGGAAGGAAATCGGCCGAGCCATTTTGAAGGGAATCAGACCTGCATTTTCCAGGAATGAATTAGGCAAATCACGGAAAATCTAGATCTGCATGCCTGGACGGAGATTTGAACGGCCATCCTCCCGAGTGTGACACCAGTGTGCCACCTCGCTCCGCATACAGTCTGCAGAAATTCCCGGAATCGAAAATACACGGAAGAGCTTTATTTAGAGACAGGAACCAACCTCAGTCGCAATTGGGCACTGAAATAATTCAGTGGCGGAAGTTGAAAATTAGTGCCGGACTGGAACTCGAAACAGGATTTCCCGCTTTACACGACTGATCGCCGTAGCCGCTTCGGCTATCCGAGCACGCTCTCTGTCCGATCCAAATTCTCAACTTACCGCGCACTACTAAGTAACGTCCCTGCCTATTTTCCTCATTTGTTCTCAGCGTTTCTTGTATTTCCGCAAGAGGTTCGGACATTATTCTGCATCCGCCCTCAAGATATCATAGCAGTCAAGCTTACAAACACACGATACGCCCACTGACGGAAAAAATCGCAACACCAAAACTAATTAATGTAGATTGATGATATTGCAGGAATACATTTGTCTAGATAACATAGTCAAGTGATTAACAGCGCAAAATCGAAAGTTAACGTAAGCGCGAGATATACTGATGAACCAAAACATAATGGCCACCGGCCTAATAGCTTCTTTGTCCGTCTTTGGAACCAAATACATCACTGATTCTGCGCATTAGGGATCTGACAGTTTGTTGGTAGGTTTGTGGAGATATGTGGCATTAGATATCTACGCACAGTTAGAGTAATTCGCGAAAATAACGGGCGCTAATTTGCATACGTGGTGATGGTGCCCGACAGCGACCCAGAGAGGTTCCACAGGATTTACATCAGACGATTTTGGTAGTCGAGATACCAACATGAGTTCACCACTATAGCACGTTTCTGGGTCCGAGACACGGACGATGATGTTTGGCTTGTGGGGCGCTCAACTGCATGGTCATCAGCGCGTGTACAAAGTCCCAACCTTTACACAGTCCAAACTAGCCACTTTCATGAATGATGATGAAATGAGGACAAGACAAACACCCAGTCCCTATGAAGAGAAAAATCCCCAACCCGGCCAAGAATCGAACCCAGGACTCCGTGGTCCAGAGGCAGCAACGCTAGCCAATAGAAACATGGCGGTGGGCAGTGGTCACAGTGTTTTGGCTTATCAGTGTGAGCCACTGCAAATGTGATATGCTGGTACATTAACAACCGGAAAAGCCACCGGAATTTTGAATGCAAACATGCAGATGTGCGTGTATTGTGTTGAACAGGTGCCGGATGTCAGTTTGTGGGATGGAATTCCTTGCCTGTTGCACTTGGTCGATCAACGCAGGGACGGTTAATGCTGGTTGTGGATGACGGTGGAGTTTGCCAATGATGTTCCATATGTGCTCGACTGGAGACAGATCTAGTGATCGAACACGCCAAGGCAACATGTCGACACTCTGTAAACATGTTGAGTTACAACAGTGGTATGTTGGCGAGCGTTATCCTACTGGAAAACATCCCCTGGAATGTTGATCATGAATCGCAGCTCAGCAGATCGCATCAGGGTGCGCGGTATAACCACGAGACACTTCCTGCTATCATATGAAATCCCTCCCCAAGCAGTAACTCCAGGTGTAGGGCAAGTATGTCTAGAACGCAGACAGACTGGCTGCAGGCCCTCAACTAGCCTCGTTCTGGCCAACACACGGCCATTACGAGCACCGCGGCAGAGCCATCTTTAATCAGCAAACACAACAGACCCCCACCCTGCACTCCAATGAGTCCTCCCTTGACACCGACGAAGTCGCAAATGGTGGTGGTTCGGGGTCAGTGGAATGGACACTAACGGATGTCTGGCTAGAAGCTGTCCTTGAAGGAACCAATTTGTGACAGTTCTTTGTGTGACTGTGGTGCCAACTGCTGCTCAAACCGTTGCTGTAGATTGTCTTCCCTCTCGATAGTGCCATGTGGTCATCCGGAAAAAGTTCTTCTTGCGACTGTAAATTCTCGTGACCACCGCTGACAGCATTCATGTTCAATGGCTAGATTCCTGCCAAGCCTTTATGCAGTATCATCCATCTTCCCGTAGCTCTATTACCCGACCACGTTCAAACACAATGAGATGCTGGCAATACCGTCTTTGTCGCCTTAAAGGCATTCTTGACTAACATCAACTCACCACGACCAATCTCAAAGGTAACTAACACTCGTGAACATTGCAGCGCGTAGTTAAAGCAAACCTGATCTGCATCCTCATACTGGCTCTACTGTCGCCACTCTTATGCGACGTGCGTGAAATCTGAATAGACATCATCTTTCAGCTGGAGAAATGCCTACCACCTTTCATTCGTGTCGTACAACTCCCTCTTAGTGTCGCGATTTTTTTTTCGTCAGTGTATGTGCCGTGTCTCTTCTGTCGGACATGTCCGACAGAATAGACGCCAATGTTTTTGATCCAGCGGCCGCAAGTATCAACATTTCGCTCGCGTAAAGCGGGAATTCTGTGTTCGAGTCCCAGTCCGGCACCAATTTCCAACTTTCGCCATACAGTTATTTCAATGGCCAGTTGCGGCTGACGCCGATACCTCCTTCGAAATACTGATATTTGCAACCGCTGTATCAAAAGTGGTGGCGTCTATTCTGTCGGACATTTCCGTCAGTACAGACATCACACTTTAACATGTAGTACACCCGAAATATTTTGTTTTAATTGCGCCGCCAGCATTACAGCTTTCAGACAGATTGCTAATCAGGGCTTCTTTCATCACTGATGTCGCCAAACATGTAAAATATGCGTTGCACAGCTGGCTTCGTATGTGAAGTGCTTACTACTCTCATGCTCATAAATTAAGGATAATGCTGATACATGGTGAAAGGGCGCTCTGGTGAGCGGTTTTCTGGTTTAAATCACCTCGGGGTATGACCATGCAGTGCATTTGACCTGCGGTCGTCGCACGGTGGCGCTGGCAGCAGTCCACATACGCAGAGGTGTGTTGGTACATTTCAGAGTACGGTGCAGCGAATAAGTGTGCAGAAGTCTTCAGACGTGCTAATGGTGACTCTGTGTTGAAAATGGCTCAAAGAACACATGTTGATGACGTTATGAGGGGTAGAATACTAGGGCAAGTGGAGGCTGGTCAAACACAGCAGTTCGTGTGCCACAAAGTCTGATCTCAAGATTATGGCAACGATTCCAGAAGACAGAAAACGGGTCCAGGCCCTACGGTGCGCAACGTCCACTGTGTACAACGCCACAAGAAGACCGATATCTCACCATCAGTGCTCACAGACGGCCACGAACTACTGCAGGTAGCCTTGCTCGGGACTTTACTGCACCCACTGGAACAATTGTCTCCAGGCACACAGTCTACAGACGACTGAACAGAAACGGATTATTCACTCGGAGACCTACAAGGTGCATTCCACTGGCCCCTGGTCACAGGAGAGTCCGTAAAGCCTGGTGTCAAGAACACAGTACATGGTCATTGGAACAGTGATCCCAGCTTATGTTGACGGACGAGTCCAGGCCTAGTCTGAACAGTGATTCTCGCCGGGTTTTCCTCTGGCGTGAACCAGGAACCAGATACCAGCCCTTTAGTGTCCTTAAAATGGACCTGTATGGAGCTCGTGGTTTGATGGTGTGGGGTGGGATTATGATTGGTGCAGGTACACCCCTGCATGTCTTTGACAGAGGAACTGTAGCAGGTCAGGTGTACCGGGACGTCATTTTTCACCAGTATGTCTCACTTTTCAGGGGTGCAGGGGTAATGGATGATAACGCAAGGCCCCACCGAGCTACCATCGTGGAGGAGTACGTTGAAACAGAAGATATCAGATGAATGGAGTGGCCTGCCTGTCCTCCAGACCTAAACCCCATCGAGCAGGTCTGGGATGCTCTCAGTCGACGTATCGCTGCACATCTTCAAACCCCTACGGTACTTCAGGAGCTACGACATGCACTGGTACAAGAATGGGATACCCCAGCAGCTGCTCGAACACCTGATCCAGAGTACCTCAACCCGTTGTGCGGCCTGTGTACGTGTGCATCGTGATCGTATCCCATATTGATGTCGGGGTACATGTGCAGGAAACAGTAGCGTTTTGTAGCATATGTGTTTCGCGAGGGTTTTCTCAACTTGTCACCAATTCCGTGAACTTACAGATCTGTGTCGTGTGTGTTCGCTATTTGCCTATGCTGTTAGCGCCGGTTTTGTGTAGTGCCACGTTGTGTGGAACCACATTCTGCAGTTATCCTTAATTTATGAGCATGAGTGTTGGACGCTGAAATGGCTTTGGGTTAAATGCAAGCACCAGCTGTAAAGAGAAGGGGGTGATGAGGATTTTTTTAATGTCTGAATATGTAACGCCTATCCTAAAAAATTTCGGGTTGGATGGTGCCTTAAATAAAATATTTATCAAAATTAGAGTCGAAATTCGAGGAGGTGTAGTAGGACAAGAGAAAATGTCCAGCGGTCAGTTTTTTGGAGAAATCATCAGAACGGGAGAAGTCTATGAGAAATAGTTCGTAACATTCTGAGTTTCGCACACGTGAACAGTCCAGTAAACTACTTTTTATTCTTTCCGATGTACCTGACACTTATCCGAGACAACAGGCACGAAAAACGAAAAAGAGGAATGCCTGTGGCTGACGACAAAGATGACGCGCACGGGTAGGAATTTCGCCGCTTTCAATAGCTGTGACGGCAGTGGTGGGAGGTGAGGAAAATGTCATACGCAGGTACCAGCCAGGGTCAGGGCCATGCAATGACTAGGACTCATTTACGAGATGGAAGCTGCAACTGCACACAGAAGCCAAGTGCAGCTCTGCGCGATGCCCTACCAACATCAGATACAATACAGTACAAAAAGGGTGACGTCACTGCGGTGAGTGCGGTCTCTTTTGAACTTTACTGGAGGTATGCAAGCAAAAACTGATGCCAAAGATCGACAGACAAAACCTCACATCAAATATCCACATTTTATAAGGGGCGTTCAAACATTTTCCGTTCGAAGCTTGTACAGTCAAGAATCGATACGTTAAACAGGCAAAATCGCCGCGATCATTGAAGCAATCATCCCACCGACGTACCACGCTGACAATACCTTTTTTGGTAAAGCACCGTGATCTGCTGCTTTAAGAAGTCCGTAAGTGGCTACTGCACATCCTTCAAGGTCTTTTTTAATGGACCGAAGGTGTGATAATCGTATGGGGTGAGATAAGGAGTATAGGCTGGCTGCTCGAGTGTCTTTCACTGGAGATGGCGTAACTTCTGCGTGTTTTTCTACAGACATGCTGCGCTATACACATTCTTCGTTCTTTGTCCATCGGCAGCCAAGAAAAAAATATCAGCACCTTGGTACTGTTTGGACATATTTGGTAATAAAGCCGCCAAAATTCACGTTTCTGCATTTACCGCATGCCCGTCGGAAAGACATGAATGCTGCTCTGATCCCTTGCCTAAATGTCGGTGGTTATATAGCCGCATCCGAGTCGCGTTACATTGCATATTAGTTGAAGCAGTACTCTCAAACGGACACTTCTTAGTCGCCCCTTCTATGTTGTGGATACGTTTGTCGAACAAGCAAACAGCCTTCATTTTTAAGATCACTAACAGAAACAAGTATAAAAATTAATCTTGATAAAAGGGACAAGCGAAAACTGAAGAAATCTTCATCCCTCGAGGTATCTAAAAGTTTGCATCATCCCATGACGCACGGTAACAAAATACTATTCCAGAATATATAATTTATAAGAGATGACTTCACTTAACAAATGAATAAATTGTAGGCTGAAATTTTCAAATATCGTTCTTTTATTTACGGAATAGATATCTACTACATGTATAGAAAAAAAATTCGGCACTTGAAGCTCTGTAAAAAAATTGTTGCCTATTAAACAATACTTCTAGAGAAATGATAGCTTTTTGTGACATTTTAATAAGATCACACCTTCTATAAATAACTTGTTACATTTCAGTTCTTTAGCCCGTCGACAGATTACTGCGTAAATCGCAATGTCTTATTAAGTAAATTACAATACTTTGGTGTAATAGAAGCTGAGACAAAATGGTTCAAATTGTATATGTCTGACAGGAAACGAGTGATATCAATAGGGATGAGTCCTGTATCAAGCTATCAGTAACCAACAAACTGGGAACTAATTGTGCATGCTTCCCTACGAGGTTCCTCTGTCAGTAAATCGTCTCCTACCTATCTTCCTTTTTTTTTTTTTCAAAGAAACAGCTCAGTTCATTGAATCAATACTATAACTAAGAAAAATCTTCATAAAGAATTAGTCATTTTCTTTGGTCCAGAAAAGTGTCCATCATTCAGGAACACAAATTTTCAGTAACTTGGCAGCAACCATAAAAAGTGTATCTACTAATAAGGTGCAGTTTAAGACGAGCTTAAAGATTTTTTACTGGCTAACTCCTACTCCACGCTTGAATTTCTTAGCAGATTGATGTATTATTAACAAACAAATCAAATTACGCGTTTGTAAAGTCTGATTTGTGCGCATCTTCAGTGCAGTAAAGTGATCAGTGTAAATAAGTGTCTTAAAATAATTTCCCTTTGATGATGGGTGGCTTCAATAGTCTAATTACCATATACACCTCAGTGTATTTTACATTTACAACTTCTATAACAAGTTTTTTATTTCCCCAACTTTTTTTTACTTGTCCCTCATGCATTAAAACTATTTCCTATTTTTTTAGCAAATAAGTATTATTTTTTGTGTGTTATAGGGATCTCCTTTCTATGGATCTATGAAAAAAATTGTATCTAAGCCAATTTAATTTTCCTTTCTACTGTCGCAAGGTTTTCACGTTATGTTTTTAAGCCAGGTATTTATGGCAGTATTAGATGTATTTTTTTAACACGAACACACAACATTTGCGGAATAAGCATTGCAAGAAAGTTATAAAAAATATATGGGTTAACAATAAGATTATATATAACCGCTGTGTTGTAGAGAGCACATAAAATAGTTATGTCTTGTACTGGCAGACAGCGTTAACAGTTGAACTCAAAGTAGGCTTGGCGTGCTATACCATTGCATCCTATTGCGCCCAGGTTGTGATAGCCCTTTTCAGGGGTATTTCGGCGCTATCACGTCAACGGTGTACGGAGGGGGGGGGGGGCATCCCCATTGGAGGAACAACCGACAGTCAAACGCCGAGGGCAACAATGATTTAAAGTCAGGTCTGCCGTCGACTATCGTGAAAGTTAACAACAGGTAGACTGGGTGTAGTGCGTCATATCACTCGCCAGTTCAAGGTAGACGTCAAAAATCCGTGATTAGCCGTTTCCTCCAGAACCACCTAGAGACTGTGAACTATTGTAGCCACCGCACCATACGTGTGGGTGACTCTCTAAAGCTTGCAAAGCACAGATATTAATATGGACGGAGGAGCATCATTAGTGTATTCTCGAAACAATAGAAAACCGCCATGGGTCGTGGTAGCGTTGATACGAACCGATAGAAGGACGTGAATTAGCCGAAAACAATACAAGACAATGCATCCGAAATTAGACATCTGGTCAAGGTATTCTAGTGTGGACTGTAACTAATGATATTATGTGGGGATCTTGATATGTCTGTCACCGGTAAATGGCACAGGAACTTGCAGTCTGGTCACATGCAACCGACAAGTCACGTACGGATGGTACAACAGCGAATTATAACAGCAATGACTATATAACCTATGTTTACCGGTTCAGTCGCTATACGAAGCATCATTAAAAATACCATCAACATTTCTCACTGATAGTATATACACAAGATATGTGACATCAGTGACATCATTGCCAGGGATATGATATGTATTAATCTTCAGGAAGCACAGAAATGATACCGGTGATTTACTTGATGATGGACTGCTACTGACAAGTAACTTATTTTGTCTTCAGGCTACCGCACACTTATGGCTTGCTTAGGTGTAATAAAAGTCAACACTTGCTGACCATTACGATAAGTCAGCACACTCGAAACAATCGGTAGCTTTTCCAGTTGATAATAACATCACTATCTGCTTATGATAATCGCAGAAATTAAGCGCTGTAGCGGAAACACAGAACTGTAAACCTACAACGGATCCATATTAGGCATTGGTGAAAATTGTTGCTATCACTGATGTGATAGAAGGCTGTTTTTCTAAAATAATCGCTTTCTGTTACATTTGTACCTCGCTGGTCGAGTTGCAGTTCAAAGGTAGGAGCTACCAGTGTTAAATGAACTGACAAAGAAAGTGGGGGAGGAAACGAAATGAAATTTCGCGGGTTGAGAGAGCATGTAATGTTATTTCAGTGATTAAAAATCGAGACAGTTTTACAAAGAACTTGACAATTTGAATTCACTTATAAGCATCACATTGCACCCCGTCTCGCCTGAATGCAGGCGATGGTTCTTTTGGGAAGGGTTTCATAAAGCCGTTGTATCCTCTTCTGAGGCAAGCTAGACCACAAATGTTTCAAATAATCTTTGATATCTTGACTTCTGGCATTGTGACAGAGTTGACGTCCCAGGTCGTCCCACACAAATTCTGTCAATGGTAGATCTACATCTACATACATACTCTGCAAGCTTGGTGGAGGGCACCTTGTAACACTATTGCTCTTTCCCATTCCTGTTCCACTCGCAAATAGAGTGATGGAAAAACGATTGATTATATGCCTCTGTACAAGTCCTAATTCCTATTATCTTCTCTTCTTGGTCCTTACGTGAAATGGAAGTTGATCTGGGTATCTGGGTAGTACCTGAACATTACCGAGACAGACCTTAGAGACACGTTCCATGAGTGTATGTGCATTGTCCTGTTGGAAAAAGGCATCACGCTACTGACGCATGTGAGGTAACATATGAGGACGCCGAGCTTTCTTGACACATCATAACTATGTCACAGTTCCCTTAATCACTGACAGCACCATAAATCGGAATATGTCACGATTCGGCCATCTGGTCGAATGAAAAAACGCAATGGGGCCTTTTGTGAACGTCTTATGTCCTTCACAGCGCTCATTCGACATTTGACGCTGTTCACGCTCCGTATATACCCCACGAGGCCTGATAACAACATCTTTAGGTTAAAACTCTTCTCCCCGTAGTTGTTTACAAATTTATCTGTTTTTGGAGAGGATCCACTTTGAGCAGCACACAATATTTTACATTTCTTTTTGTTACCCAGACTTGTTTCGCTGCAGTTTCAGCATCATCAGTTGGCTTTTTGTTAACTTCTATGAAACAGAAAAGTTCTCTTTACTACTTGCACATATATAAATTTGAGATTTTGAGACAGTATTAACATTTTTGAAAAACAGACAAAATTTTGTATATGTGCCTTCGAACTAATGCTATGGATTTCGTGGATTTTATGTAATTTAATGCAGATGTTTTATTTCACAGTTCGTCATCTGCAGCCATATGAAACTTAATGTAGAAAATTTATTTACTTCGAAAATTACGACTGGGCATGTTACGGATACGGTTTCCATTATGTAATACTATGTGAAAAATTGTGTGTGTGTGTGTGTGTGTGTGTGTGTGTGTGTGTGTGTGTGTGTGTGTGTGTGTAAGGATATTATTTATTTCATAATTCCTCTTTTACACAAGAGAAGTAGAAAATTGCAAAATGTTACATTTCCTTGACTTCCAAAATTTAGAGACAACAACAAACACCAGCTGCCCTTATTCAGGAAAGTCACCACCAGCAGCACAGCCACACACAGTTACTTTAATTTACCGATTCTGCTCAAATTGGCCAGTTTCCAGTATATGCTGCACAGAGTGAGAAAGACTCCATTCAGTGAAGACAACTAAAAAAATGAATTACAGACAACCACACGAATAGCTATAGAGAATGGATATGATAAAACATCATAAAGAAACTGAATTACACAATTAAAACAAAGGTAAAGAGGACACCCAGCACACAGAAAAAACCTGTCACCAGCTTACAACTGCGGACACACGTAACACAAACACACAGAACACACACACACACAAGCACATATGAGATGATTGCACAGCTGGCCATTTGCTGCATAGTCGACAGGACCAATTGCGGACCTCTGGAACAGAGCCGAGTGGAGGGTCTCAATCAGAGGCTCAGACGGTTCTGTGACCGTGTAGCCTGCACATTCCTCGACTTGCGTCAAAGGCTGGTTGGTTTTTGGGTTTCGCTGATAAGGTCAAAGGTCCACTACATGCAGGAGGTGGCTACATGGGTAGCAGGGGCCGTGTGGCGTGACTGGGCGATTTTTTAGGTTAGAGGGTCTCAGGAAAACACAAGGAGGGCTTCAGTCACAAAGGGAGCAGGCTCAACACAGGAAGAATGTAGATACAGGAACCATCAGTATAACAGTTGTAAATTGTAGTAGCTGTGTTGAGAGCTCCCAGCGCTAATAGAAACCACTTATCTCAAATTGTTATAGGCACTGAAAGCTGGCTAAAACGTGGGATAACCTCAGCTGAAATTTTTGCTAGAAACCTAACGGTGTTCCGAAAGGATAAGCGTGTTTGTTTCTGTTAGAAGTGGTTTATCTTATCGCATAACTGCAGTAGATAGTTCCTGTGTGTTAGTATGGGCACAACCGGAATAAAATAATAACTGGATCCTTTTATCGACCCCGCCCCCCATTCAGATGATACAATTACTGATAGCTTCAAAGAAAACTTGAGTTTGATTTCAAACTTGTACCCGACTCAAGAGATTGAAGTTGTAGTAACGAGAATCAAAACCGATTCAGAGATTAGCGTGACTGAAAATTGTGAACCCCTAATCCCAGCCCAAAAAAAACGAAAAAAACGAAAAATATACCTATTCAAAAAGGCAGAGAAAAATTCACTTGACGCCTTCCTGAGAGACTATCACCACTCCTTCCAAATTAATAATGTAAGTGTAGACCAGATGTGGCTTGAATTCAAAGATATAGTATCGGCAGCAATTAAGAGATTTATACCAAATAAACTAACAAACGATGGAGCTGGTCCTCTTTGGTACACAAAATGGGTCATAACAGTGTTGCACAAACAACGAAACAAACATCCCAAATTTAAACAGATGCAAAATCCCCAACACTGGCGATCTTCCACAGAAGCTCGAAATTTAGCGCGGACTTCAATTCGAGATGTCTATAACAGTTTCCACAACGAAACTTTGTCTCGAAACCTGGTAGAAAATAAAAAGAGATTCTAGTCGTATGTGAAGTGTGCATAGGCAATACGCAATCAATGCCTTCTCTGCGCCATAGCAATGGAGATACTATCGAAGACAGTGCCGCCAAAGCAGAGTTACGAAACAAAGCCTTCCAAAATGCCTTCACAACAACGAAGTAAATATTCCAGAATTAGAACCAAGAACAGCTACCAAAATGAGTAAAGTAGAAGTAAATATCATCGGAGTAGTGAAGCAACTTAAATCACGTAATAAAAGCAAGTCTTCTGGTCAGGACTGCGTACCACTTACGTTCCTTTCAGAGTATGCTGATGCAATAGCTTCATATTTACCAATTATATACAACCGCCCACTCGACAAAAGATCCTTACCGAAAGTCTGGAAAGTTGTACAGGTCGCATCAATATTCAAGACAGGTATTTAATTACAGGCCCGTATCATTAACGCCGATATGCAGCAGGATCCTGGAACAAACACTGTGTTCGAACATTATAATAGAAAACGGTCTATTGATACTCAGTAAACATGTATTTAGAAAACACCGTTCTCGTGATACACAACTAGCTGTTTACTCGCATGAAGTGTTCAGTGCTATTAACAAGGAATTTCAGATTGATTCCCTATTTCTGGATTTCCGGAAGGCTTTTGACACTGTATTACACAAGCGGGTTGTAGTGAAATTGCGTGCTTATGGAATATTGTCTCCGTTATGTGACTGGATTCGTGATTTCCTGTCAGAGAGCTTACAGTTCGTAGTAACTGACGGAAAGTCATCGAGTAAAACAGAAGTGACTTGTGGTGTTCACCAAGCTAGTGTTATAGGCCCTTTACAGTTCTTATGTACATAAAAGATTTAGGAGACAATCTGAGCAGTCGTCTTAGGTTGTTTGCAAATGGCGCTGTAGTTTATCGATTAATTAAGTCATCAGAAGATAAAAACAAATTACAAAACGATTTAGAAAAGACATCAGTATGATGAGAAAATTAGCAATTAACCTTAAATAACGAAAAGTGTGAGGTCTTGCACATGAGTGATAAAAAGAATCCGTTAAACATCGGTTACACGATAAATCGGTCAGATCTAAAGGTTGTAAATTCAACTAAATACCTAGGGAATTACAATTACGAAGAACTTAAATTGGAAGGAACACACAAAAAATGTTGTGGATAAGGCATATCAAAGACTGCGTTTTATTGGCAAAACACTGGGAAAATATAAGATCTACTAAGGAGACTGCCTACATAACGCTCGTTCGTCCTCTTTTGGAATAGTGCTGCGCGACGTGGGATCCTTACCAGATAGGATTGACGGAGTACATCGAAAAAGTTCAACGAAGGGCAGCACGTTTTGTATCAGCGCGAAATAGGGGAGAGAGTGTCACTAAAATGCTACAGGGTTTGGGGTGGACATCATTAACACAATGGCGGTTTTCGTTGCGGGGATAGCTTCTAACGAAAATTCAATCTCCAGCTTTCTCCTCTGGATACGAAAATGTTTTTTGACACTGACCAACATAAGGAGAAACGATCACCAGGATAAAATAAGGGAAATCAGAGCTCGTACGGAAAGATATAGGCGTTCGTTCTTTCAGAGCGCTATACGAGATTGGAATAACAGAGACTTGTGAAAGTGGTTCGATAAACCCTCCGCCAGGCACTTAAATGTCATTTGCAAACTATCCATGAAGATGTAGGTTCACCCGTACAATTTCATGAACAGAAGTTCGAATAGTAAACATAATCCTAGCTTACACCAATAGGGATCCTCCTCTGCATCGGTCCCTTTCCACAATGTTTGGGTCCCGAAATTGTGTTCCACGTTCCTTCCAGATGCGAATCCATCCAGAATCACTATCCAGACTAAATCGCGACACATCTGTGGCAACAAAATTGGCCCACAGTTCCACGGTGCAGGTAGCTTGTGACGACTCCATTCTAGACGTTCCCTTCTTGAAGACGCGTCAGAGGCAGACATACAACAGGTCTCCGACGATGAAGCCTTTTGCACACCATTTCACTCGATACAACACGTGCCTTGGATGCTGCGAGCTCACAATCTAGTTGTCGTGCCGTACTAAGACGGTACTAACGTGCCCTTACAGCCAAATAGCGGTCCTCTCTTCTGTAGTCACGCGGTCCGCCCTGCGCTGGTCTTCGGGATACAGTTTTGGTCTCTATAAAGCGTCGCCACATCTGAGAAACAACAGAACGGTTCACATTAAGCCATAGGGCCAAATCAGTTTCCGACTGTCCTGCTGCCTTAGTTTCTATGGCCCTCCACCGCAGACAGTCAATCAGGCATCTTCTCTGTTCCATACAGCACCGTCTGTGACTGTGTACACAGCGATTGTGGATGTGGAGCTACATGGCAAACACTACCTCGTTTCATAGGTGCCGTGATGACACCGTTGGCATGGTTTCCGTTGACCGGAATGCCATGATCGTACGAACATGTGGTTGAAAGTTTGTATGATTACATTGTGAATTGGACAAAGGACAGGGAAATAGTCGTTTGTTACTTTCATTTTGGACACTAGAGTATTCAAGGCTATGACGGCCAATGATCCCCTCATTCTTCAGTGCAGATGCACGCCAGGCCCGAACTCTTTAGGGGAATCAGCGGGAAGGCACGAATAATGAGACTAATGAGCAGGGCACTACATCAGTAGTGTGTGTGTGTGTGTGTGGTGTAACCTGAGAATTTGGGTCTGATGGGAAGTGTGCTAGGGTAGTCCATGCAGCTAGGGTGGCCACTGTGGCCGAATGGTGTAGTGGTCAGCGCATCTGCCTATAAGCAAAAGACCAGGATTTGAACCCCAGTGTCGCACACTGTGTCTGAACTTACACCATTGATATAAACCAACGCCCTTCGCCATCTAATGTTGTTAATTCCTTTTTGTCTTGATTCGTACTGGCTGCGGCATCAAAATGGTGTCTTCTCTTTTGGATACGTCCGAATGACCTGGGTTTCAGAGAGCATCCCTCATTTCCTATGACGTTGAGGCGTTATTCTAATACAGTTGGAGAGTGTCTGCGGTGTTGTTTGAGTTCAAGGGGACTACCAAGTGGGCTGAGGGATGAATGATAATTTGGATTGAGATGGGAGGCGTGCTAAGATAGTCCGTGCAGATGTGCAAAACCACTGTGCCTGGGTGGCGTAGTGGTTAGTGCATCTGTAGGAGACCCAGATTCGAATCGCAACCTTCATATAAATTTCCGTTTGTGAATTCAGTCTGTATATACACATCATAGATGTTTGAAACTTGTAAAGGTCTCTGAAACCATATAGTTTCATTTGATATAAGTTTATATTCAACGTTAAACGTCTTTTGCTACAAAAACTTTCTTTTACTGTTGCCATTCTGCATTTTACATCCGTTCTACTTCAACCACCATCTGTTACTTTTCTTCTCAACAAACTTTTTTTTTCTTTACAAAACTCGTCTATTACCTTTTGATGTCACATTTGCTAACCTAATTGCTTCAGCACTCCCTGATTTAATTCGATTACATTCCAGTATCCTTGCATAATTTCTATTCATGTTCATCTTTTCACTACTTTCCAAGACACTATCCAATCATTTTAACTGCTCTTCCAAGTCCTTTCCCGAATCTCATAAAAGCACAATGTCATCGGCAAAACGCAATTCTTTTGCTTTCTCCTTGAGCTATAATTGCCTTTCCTAATTTCCCCTTGGATCCGTTGCTCAATGTACAGATTGAAAAACATCGGGGCTAGGTTACAGCAGTACCCCACTTCCTTCTCAACTACCACCTTCTTCTCATGCCCCTGGACTCTGCAAATGCTGTGTGGTTTCTGTACAAGTTGTAGGTAACCTTCATCCCTGTGTTTTATCCTTTGTACTACAGAATTTGAAAGAGTGTAATCCTGTCAAAACTGTCAAAAGCTTTCTCTAAATCTACGGATGATACTTACAGTAAACCCATCAAATTAACCTTACGATGTGAATAATTCCTGATTCCTCGTCACTTTCAGTGCTTGCTTGTTTCGTTTTTCTGCCTTGTCGCAACTACACAACGACTCACACAGTGCTACAAACAATTATTAAATTTATGTGATGAGTCTCTAGGCGACTTGCAACCGACGACGGTATGATAAAAAAATGAATCATAATAAAATATGGCTGGTTGCAGTCATTTCTGAAAACCTTTCCTTCGTTAGCTGCCTACTATAATTCACAAAAGAACAAAATTTCTGTCTTCTGAAAATTTGATTGTAAGATCGTTTATATTGATCAGGAATATATGAAAATCCAAAATAAAAACCTGGTTGTTCTGAATTCTGAGAGCTTATTCTTAAATCAGCGCCGTGGAACTGAAACACTCTCCTTTCTGTCTTACTTATACAGGTAATACATAAACTAAGAACATGTAGTGGCTATTATTCCATAATATTTTAACTTTTTGGCTAAGGATATCATGATTCATGGAATCGAAAGACTTAGCCAAGTCATAAAATACTTCCAAGTGTAATAATTTCTGATTTATTCATTGTAGTATTTCATTTCTCAATATTAGACACAGCCTTTTTAACTGGTAGTATTTTGGATAATCTGGACTGTTTGCAGTGAGTTCATCTTTCTGTCCTACGTGGTCATAAAGTCTGTTGTATATGATCATTTCAAAAATTTCTGGAAAGACTGGAAACAATATTTATTCATTTACTTGTGCTTTTGTTTCCCCTGATCAGATTAGGGCCTTCAGGCAATCTCTTACATTTAAGTAGACATCCTTGGTGAATCAAAATTACAATTTGTACAACATAATAACAAAAATTATTATTATTACTTTCCTATTGACATATAGGTTGTGACTTTCAAATTCCCACCAACCAGCAGTATCAACAGAAATCATACACATGTTCGACCACATAACTGATAGAAGCAGCCGATCTAACTCCTTATTGACGCTACTCACAGTACTGTTTATCTGGAGTCGATCATATCTCCCAAAACAATATCCTATTTTCTCAGTAAGTCATATTTCTGTGCGCACTCGGCGTTTCAGTTTCAATACGTAGTTCCCATTCCATCGACAGTGCTGTGTTTTGAACCAATAACTTTACTGCCACCCATCGGAGAGTCACGCAAATGTAGTGCTTCTGCTCCCATTTTTGGAAGTATTCATAAACATTTTACAGTAGAATAAATAGATATGTGTCAAACGTTTTCTAAATTCCTTAAATAAGTTGAACTCGTCTTGGCTTTTAGTAGGCAGAGAAATTATCAATATTTTCATTTTACTAGATTTGGCACAGAGAACAACATTAGTAGAATTTCTATTTTTTGGACCTGAGCGAGCGCGCAACGAATTTGTTGAAGTTTTAGTATAAGCTGGGAACGTCCCTTCTCACTTCCCCGTACGCTATTCTAAGCAATGCTGAGAATTTGAGAGCGTATTTTACCGTTTACTTCAAACAAAGGAGAAGCTATTTCCGTTCCACCACATCAGCGGGAAAGCGAGCGCAACTTGTGCCACGAGGAACCCCGTTACCAGAATTGCAAGCTAAGCTTCAGTACTTGCTTAGAGCTTACATGTCTTTGCGAGGAGGCACCTTGAGATAGGAGTCACATTAATATCACTGTCGAAGGACCCCTAACTTTAGCGAAAAGAGAATGTAAACAAAGAGGATATGACATAGTTCTCTTGTTTGTTTCGTTCAAGAGAGAGAGAGAATAGCCATCAAAAGCGCCAGGACCAATTTGGATAAGAGAAGAACAACACAGAGCATGAAGGAGGCCTTATTTCCTACCAACAAAGTTTTGAAAAGAAGTCTAATGCTAGGACGAATGCGGCGATTCTGTGAAGGAGCAGAAACTGCAACTCTAAAAAAATCGGACAACGAATGACCTGTACAGGCCATTCTGTTTTACTGAATCATTCTGTACAACGTATGGACCCTTGGTACAAGCTAGACAACTAAGTAGACTTAAGATTAGAACGAATTCAGGAAGAAAGATCTTTAGAAAACACTATAAAAGTACCTTAGTCGTAGTAAACAAGTTACTCAAAATATAGTAAGTGCAATTATTGGTGTTAGAAGAGCATTTGTCAATTTGTAATGGCTTGTTAGAAACTGAATGCAGACATAAAATATCACGTGAAGAAATAAGAAAAAGATCCGGTGAAGAAAGTAATCTATGGAAGATTCGTACTGCAGCTTCCAGTAACTATTAACTTAGCACTGAAATGAGCAGTAAGGGGGGCGGGGTATAGTAGGGTCAGACAAAGAACGGAATGCCACAGGACAGGAACAGAATTAGGGCGGTGACAAACCTTTTCAAACACTGATGACAGCAAAAAGTTGCTTGCCTTCTTCTTGCAGTTCAACGGGAAGAAAACTCCAAAGCCCCCAAATTACAGCTTCGTAACCTGCTGCCACTACAAACATCAAATAGTGAGGTTGCGAACCATGGATGTAGTGCAGCAGACGGATTCGATGTTTCTAAATTTCCGGAAAGTGCTTGACACAGTGCTCCACTGCAGACTGTTAACGAAGGTTCGAGCATACGGAACAGTTTCCCACACATATGAGTGGCTCGAAGACTTCGTAATTAACAGAACCCAGTACTTCGTTCTGTACGGCAAGTGCTCATAAGAAACAAAGGTGTCGTCAGGAGCGCGCCATGGAAATGTGATAGGACTGCTCTTGTTCTCTACAGAGGCTGTCCCATGAGGAATGATCAGTATTCTGAGATACGACAGGAATGCTCAATTGAAGCAAAAAACTGCACATGAACAAGTGTCCTATTCCGAATGTTTTCCGAGATAGAACACATTTACTGAACAGTTGGTGTTGGACTAAGGGTGTGCACGTATGTATCTTACCCACCTAACCTCTTTGACGTTTCATTCTAGTACAGTCTACTTCGCTACTTTCATGCTCTTTGCTCGGGATGTCTTTTTGCCATTAAACTAGCCCGTAGAAAGATCCGTTGTCCATAGCGTGTTGTGAATGAAACAATGCGAGGGTATCAGAGCGTATCAGAGAGAAGCATCGGTTACCTGTGTACTCACACAGTGCTAACTAAATTGCCACACACTTACTCTAATGAAGAATATACATATGTTTACGGATTCCGCGATTGTAGCGCTTCTGTCGCTGTCGAAGAATACCGCCGGGCTGTTTCCGACACGTTGAGTTCTTTATCGCAGAACGTTTGCCAGAATTTTCAGCACAATAGCGAAACACATATTCTTCGAAGTTCTCATCTTTGCTCTAGACATTTCATTCAAAAACCTGTGCAGGTAGAGCAACAATTTGTTGAAATCCTGCAGTGTAGGCATATTACCAGCACACGGCGACATTCTCCACGTATCAGTGTCCTACGAAGACTTCTATGGTAAACATTACATGCGAAAACTTATATCCATTTCACATAAACCGTGTTCACAATCTTCATATTGGCAACAACGGCCCAGGTCTTGAATTTTGTCACTAGATAAATGACCGTCGCCATTTTCTTCCATTAATACTCTTCACTGATGAAACCACCTTTTCACAGAATGGAAGCAACAGCACACGTAATAACCATCGATGGTCGCAGGAAAATCCACTTCAAACCAGTATCCACGTTTCTTTTTTCGATCAATGTTTGTTGACACCATGAAGTTCCTTTGTCCATACACTATGTGATCAAAAGTATCCGGACACCTGGCTGAAAATGACTTACAAGTTCGTGGCACCCTCCATCAGTAATGCTGGAATTCAATACAGTGTTGGCCCACCCTTAGCCTTGATGACAGCTTCCACTCTCGCAAGCATACGTTCAATCAGGTACTGGAAGATTTCTTGGGGATTGGCAACCCGTTATTCACGGAGTGCTGCACTGAGGGGAGGTATCGATATAGGTCGGTGAGGCCTGGCATGAAGTCGGCGTTCCAAAACATCTCAAAGGTGTTCTATCGGATTCAGGTCAGGACTCCGTGCAGGCTTTACAGGGATGTTATTGTCGTGTAACCACTTCGCCATAGGCCGTGCATAATGAACAGGTGTTCGATCGTGTTGAAAGAAGCAATCGCGATCCCCGAATTGCTCTTCAACTGTGGGAAGCAAGAAAGTGCTTAAAACATCGTGCCGTGATAGTGCCACGCAAAACAACAAAGGATGCAAGCCCCCTCCATGAAAAACACGACCACACCGTAACACCACCGCCTCCGAATTTTACTGTTGGCACTACACACGCAGGCAGAAGACGTTCACGGGCATTCGCCGTACCCACACCCTGCCATCGGAACGCCACATTGTGTACCGTGATTCGTCACTCCACACAACGTTTCTCCACTGTTCAATCGTCCAATGTTTATGCTTCTTACACCGAGCGAGGCGTCGTTTGGCATTTACCGGCGTGTTGTGTCACTTAAGAGCAGCCGCTCGACCGTGAAATCCAAGTTTTCTCACCTCCCGCCTAACTGTCATAATACTTGCAGTGGAGCCTCATACAGTTTGGAATTCCTGTGTGATGGTCTGGATAGATGCCTGTCTATTACACATTACGACCCTCTTTGTCGGCGGTCTGCCAGTCAACAGACGAGGTCGGCCTGTACGATTTTGCGCTGTACCTGTCCTTTAACGTTTCCATTTCACTATCACACCGGAAAGAGTGGACCTAGGGATGTTTAGGAGTGTTGAAATCTCGCGTACAGCCGTATGACACAAGTGACACCCAAGCACGTGACCACGTTCGAAGTCCGTGAGTTAGGCAGAGCGCCCCATTCTGCTCTCTCACTATATCTAATGACTACTGAGGTCGCTAATATGAAGCACCTGTCAGCAGCACAATAAACCTAATATGAAAAAGTATGTTTCTGGGTGTGTCCGGATACTTTTGATCACACAGTGTACATTGTAAAATGTATGTTGTAATATTTACTAGCTGTTGTACTTGTGTAAATGTATAAATGTGTAAACCTGAGTAATACAGAAAACAGACAACAACCATTCGGTATAGGGCATACGTCCATGTGAAGCTTTTTGCTTCAAATGACCATTCCTGCCATATGCCTTAATACTGACCATCCCTCAGCAATCAGCAACTGCTTACTGATTATATTGCATTATACGGGAAAAAATGTCGTTGTTGAGTGACCATAGGAGTATACAGGATAACTTAGACAGAATTTCTGTTTGGTATGATGAATGGCAACATGACATAAATGTGTGAAAATGTGATTTACTGTAGATGAGAAGAAAAACAATGCCTTAATTTTGGAGTACGGTACTAGTGGCGTGCTGCTTGCCATAGACGCGTCGATTATACATCTAGCGTAACGCTCTCAGCGATATGAAAATGAACGAGCACGTAAGGTCTGCAGCAGCGAATGCGAATGGTCAGCTTCTGTTCACTGGGAGAATTCTACGAAAATGGAGCTCGTCTTTAAAAGAGACGGCATATAGAGCGCTACTGCGACCCATTATCGAATATTGCTAGAGATTTTGGGATCACCAACTTGTCGGATTAAAGAAAGACATCAAAGCAGTCCAGGGGCGTGTTGCTAGATTTGTCACCGTTAGATTTGATCAACGTAAGAGTTTTACGGAGATGCATCGTGAATTCAAATGGGGATCCCCGGTAGAAACACTATTGCGAAAATTTAAGAACCCACATTTGTAGCCCTCCCCCTCTTCCTCTCCGTCAGTTTGCCGATCACTCCGCCTTCCTCGCCCTCTATCCTAGCCCAAAAATCCCAACGATCTCTCCAGCTCCATCTCAATTAGTTCATCTGCTGGCTCCTCAAAGACAACACTACCAAAACCCAGGCAATAATTATAGGTCGAACCACCTGCACCTTCCACTCCCATGACTTTTACCTTACCAATTAAAACCGTCTTATCCAGTTAACTAACACACTAAAATACCTCGAACTAATGCTTGATCGCCGACTAACATATTCAAAAGAAAGTACGTAAATGTGGCATGGACTTCTGCTCCTCGCTTGTTTTCTATATCTGTATAGACCCTCGAACCCCATGCACTCCACCTAGCATTTCGGACCCACTTAGCCACCCTCAGCCACATCCTCTAACAATTTATAAATTACCCACCCCACTTTCCATCTTGAACAACCCTGAATATCCTATGTTACCCGTAAACTCAACACTACCATCACCTAGTTTCCCTCCAATGCGCACTGATCCCGGTACTCCGCCACGCCTCTACCACATTATTCCCCCAACACTACACCTCCAAATCCTCCCAGACCTCTCCCAAGGAAACTAATCGCCTACCCTTACCCGACCACAAAAACCACTCTGATTTACACCGGTCCTACCAGATCTAAAAGAACCCACCCGTCCTCTTCCATCCCTTCTCTTCACTCCTCTCCACTCATATCCTAAGGTTTCGTACGAAACAGCACCCCTCTTCATTCTCTCAAATCCCTCCTCCAAACATCTGTCCCTACAAATACCCTCTTATGCACTACCCCGAATGCCACGTTCCCATTGTACCTCTCTCCCTAATTGTCTACCCCACCCATCACTTCACTCATCTACGACTGCATCGTAGTCAACACATCAGCTTTTACCTTTTAACTTCTGCAGCTATCCAGCTGTCTTTTATATTTTGTGAAGCATTGATTTGCCGTTTCATATGTGTCAATATTTTTATTAATCAACAAATCAGCATTTTATATTTTTAATTACGCAACTAACAGTCTTTCTTCTAAAAAATTTTGCCAAACATTCAATTAATCAACTGTCGTCTCGAATTCTATAATATGTTTTAAAATTTTTACTGTCATATGGCTAAGGAGCGGCGACTTGTATCTGCTGAGAGCCCATCCCCCACCTAAATAGGGCGAGAGGATGAAATGACAATAAGGAAAGAAATTAAAAAATATAAAATGTAAAATAAAATGGTAAAACATACCAAGTGCTATGGTAAAATAAAGTTAATATACCTGTCCGTTGTCAGTCACCCATGTAAAGAGGGCGCTCTAGATTAATGTAATGTACACTGAACACTGAAGCCTGACCTATTTGACTCCGTCTCACGTGTGAATTCAATTTTCCTATTCGGACCTGATCTTTTCGACAATTGTTTTAACATCTTCGTCATTACCTCTAATGTGTCTGAAATAGCATACTAGTCTAGTCTCGCATGACATACACTAAAGCCATCTGTGTCGTAACTGTAAACACCGGCCGGCCGGGGTGGCCGAGCCGTTCTAGGCGCTACAGCCTGGAACGGCGCACCCGGTACGGTCGCAGGTTTGAATCCTGCCTCGGGCATGGATGTGTGTGATGTCCTTAGGTTAGTTAGGTTTAAGTAGTTCTAAGTTCTAGGGGACTGATGACCTCAGAAGTTAAGTCCTATAGTGCTCAGAGCCTGTAAACACCGACCTCGGTGTGAAGTCAACTTTTTACATGAATAGTGCAGTTGGGACTATGCCATTTCGACTGATTTTGTACCCTTTGCTATTTGATCCTACACGTCATATAAAGACGAGCAGTACTTTGTCTCACGAGAGCGTACAGGGTAACATTAGAGGAAGCTGTTCTCATAGCACTAGGCGCGCTGACCCTAGATCTAGATATCTTAAGTAGACGGCCTAAAGGAACGAGCGCCACAAAAAGTAGAGTACTTAACTGCGAGCACGCATCGTCAAAGCAGAAGCTGAGGAATACCTGGCAATGAAATCGCAAGAGTCATGGGACAATCTGCGTAATGGATGAAGAGTGTCTCAGCTCTTGCTAATCATGTGAGACAGGGAAAACACCGACTCATGGTACACGTTCTGTCCACAATGAGATCATTTCTGTGCCATTGTAACAGAATAAGATGAACAGACGTAGCATTCTGTGAATGCTGACAAGACTGAAAAAAGCTCTGAAAACTAAATGCAATCATTTGTTGCATGCATACTTGTAACCTACACCATTGAAGAGCTGTTCTACACTACATGGGTACAGTACAAACTGTAACAATTCTGAAAGTGCAGCACCATTGTATGGGATTCCTTATCCTGACTGCATGAGTTGTAGGCACTTGCACGCATTTCAACGTTCTATTGGAGACTGGAAGCTGGCACTGCAAAGACGAACCACATGATGACGTCAATTCATTATGACTCCCAGGTGCTGTCTCGCAACTTATTACAGTGGATAGTACGATCAGACATTCCTCTCTGCCATCGACATAGACTCAATTCCTATCACGTGTTATTAAAACAATTACTCAGAGAATTCTTCGCAGATTAAAAATGTGTGCCGGACCGAGACTTGAACTCGGGACCTTTCCCTTTCGCGGGAAAGTGCTCAAGTGGTAGAGCACTTGCCCCCGAAAGGCAAAGGTCCTGATTTCGAGTCTCGGTCCGGCACACAGTTTTAATCTGCCAGGAAGTTTCATATCAGAGCACACTCCGCTGTAGAACGAAAATTTCATTCTAAGTACTCAGAGACCTATAACTTTTTCATTTCACTTTTTAATGACCGAGAGACGATATAACGTATCAAAACAGGCCTTTTTTTAGTGCCAAGGCAGCATTTACCTGCGGTTACTGCATCGATTTAAGACACGCACATAACTGGGCGATAAACAACCCTGGTACATTCGTCGGGGAAAAAGGCACCAGAGGCCGGCGTCTAAGGGCATTTGCCAACATAGTAGTGAGTTAGGGATGAAGTGAATAGGTAGTGCAGGGAAGCCAAGGCAAAACGCTTGCAGGATTGATCTGATAATCAGGAACTTTACGTCACTACTTCGTCTCTAATTGCCGGCCATATCCTGGATGTGAATATTTCGTCCACAAGGCATCTGTTAGCGAATTCGACTACTGAAGCAGTTTTCTTGTTCGGTATTGGTGTGCGACAGATCGTCCATCTTAAAGTGTGTCAGTATGCTGTAACAAGTTTCACCAAAATCAATTAATTCAGAGCGGCAGTAGACGAGTAGTTCACGAAGCTTCTGTAAAATTTGGAAGGTAGGAGACGAGGTACTGGCAGAAGTAAAGCTGTGAGGACGGGGCGTCAGTCGTGCTTGGGTAGCTCAGTTGTTAGAGCACTTGCCCGCGAAAAGCAAAGGTCCCGAGTTCGAGTGTCGGTCCGGCACACACTTTTAATCTGCCAGGAAGTTTCAACGCTTAGAGTACTATCGGCTGGAACAGTACCCAGATGCAACAACCAAAGTAATCATTTCAAATATGGTTTCAAAACAAAGAGATTGTGTAGTGCCGTACAGGGTATGGAATCACACGCCTCGGTATCTTTTGTAGATGCAATATTAAAAGGGCTGCCGTGCCTCATGCGTGTGTACAGCTGGAATGTGAGAAAATTTACTTTAGTGCAGAGTTTCAGCCCCGCCTCGCATGCAATGAAGGAGCTCTGGCCCTGTTTTCTGTTAAAAAGATCGTAAAAAAAGCTCTGCACAGCGTGAACCGCAGAATCCTTGAGGTCTTAGACACTGGACAGGCCCGCTACCGGGTAGAGGGCTCCACAGACGTCAGGCGCCAGTGCTTCCCGTGAATCCGCCGGACGCGGCGCGCGCCTCTGCCGGCGTTTATTTGGACTGTGCTCTCCACACTCGGCGCCGCCTCCGTTCTGCGGAAGGCGTGACGTCAGCAATAGCAGCCGGGGCCGCATTCAGAGCAGAGCGCGCGGCCGGCGGTGCGCACGCATCGCACGCTGCTGTTTGTAAATCGCTCCTAAGCCACAGTGCCTCTTGTTAGCTTTCCGCGGGCCTGCTCACAGAATCGGTAGTCGGCAGCCTCAAACGCGACGTGGTACATCCATTGAATATAGAAAATTATCGTAGTGACCTCGCCTGTTGGTGAAGAACTCGAGTGGGAAAACAATTCGTTGCCACTATTGTTCCAGCAGCTCTTTTTTATCATATCACTCTTTGCTAAAATGGGCCGCTGTAAACTCTCTGATCTTTCCAGCCATATTCCAATGAAATGGGAGCGTGGTAATGTGGAAATATTTGAGAAGGTGCGTGCAGGTGCCACAAAATGGAAAATCCAGAAAAGTTTGGTTGGGCTATAGGATGCCATCTGTCTCAACTTATAAGTGGGGTAAGACTATTCCTTTTACATGTGCACTTACGTAAACATACTTACAGGGTATCTTAGAAGCTAGATTAAGAAAAGGCAAACCTACGTTTCTAGCACTTGTAGACTTATAGAAAAACCTTTTGACAATGTTGCCTGGAATACTCTCTTTCAAATTCTGAAGGTGGCAGGGGTAAAATACAGGGGGCGAAAGGCTATTTACAATTTGTACAGAAACCAGATGGCAGTTATAAGAGTCGAGGGGCATGAAAGGGAAGCAGTGGTTGGGAAGGGAGTGAGACAGGGTTGTAGCCACTCCCCGATGTTATTCAATCTGTATATTGAGCAAGCAATAAAGGAAACAAAAGAAAAATTCGTAGTAGGTATTAAAATCCATGGAGAAGAAATAAAAACGTTGAGGTTCGCCGATAACATTGTAATTATGTCAGAGACAGCAAAGGACTTGGAAGAGCAGTTGAACGGATTGGACAGTGTCTTGAAAGGGGATATAAGATGAACATCAACAAAAGCAAAACGAGGATAATGGAATGTAGTCGAGTTAACTCGAGTGATGCTGAGTGAATTAGATTAGGAAATGAGACACTTAAAGTACTAAATGATTTTGCTATTTGGGGAGCAAAATAACGGATGATGGTCGAAGAAGAGAGGATATAATATATCGACTGGCAATGGCAAGGAAAGTGTTTCTGAAGAAGAGAAATTTGTTAACATCGAGTATAGATTTAAGTGTCAGGAAGTCGTTTCTGAGAGTATTTGTATGGAGTGTAGCCATGTATGTAAGTGAAACATGGACGATAAATAGTTTGGACAGGAAGAGAATACAAGCTTTCGAAATGTGGTGCTCCAGAAGAATGCTGAAGATTAGATGGGTAGATCACATAACTAATGAGGAAGTATTGAATCGGATTGGGGAAAAGAGAAGTTTGTGGCACAACTTGACCAGAAGAAGGGATCGGTTGGTAGGACATGTTCTGAGGCATCAAGGGATCACCAATTTGATGTTGGAGGGCAGCGAGGAGGGTAAAAATCGTAGAGAGAGACCAAGAGATGAATACACTAAACAGATTCAGAAGGATGTAGGTTGCAGTAGGTACTGAGAAATGAAGAAGCTTGCAACAGGATAGAGTAGCATGGAGAGCTGCATCAAACCAGTCTCAGGACTGAAGACCACAACAACAACATTTCAATTGGTGACTGAGGACGGTGTACTGAACAACATTACATCAGTATTTCCGTTACTTATAGAATAATAATTTTAGCTATTAGAATAAGTACGTTTTTAAGTTGGTTAGTATCTCACGTGGCAAGAGCAAGCCATTAATGCTTGAATCCCATAGGCAGCAGGTCAAGTATTGAAGTGTGTCACGTGGAGACAAAACTGTTGTACAGAGAGGTGTAGGCCACTTAGTGATGTAGTTACGACCATCTGAAAACATCAGATAGTAAGTCATATGGCGTGTTTGTGCAAAGACTGTGTGATGTAGAGAAAAATAACCGAAACACTGATGTGCCGGTATTAAGTACACCACGTAAAAATATCTGCACTTACATCCATCACACCTTACCCACGTGTCACTGTTATTCACTGAAAGCACGACCTTCCTTATGTTCTTATTCATCTCTCTCTCTCTCTCTCTCTCTCTCTCTGTCTCACCATCACTAACTGTTTGGCTGCAGCAGTTAAACTTCATTCCACTGATCAATGTTAATACTGTCAGTATTCTGTGCTGCCTCTTGACTTTCTTCCCACAATTTTTCGTCGGCAAATGTTCGTCTTAAATTTGTTTTGTCGCTTCAGGTGTCCAAATAATTAAAATTTTCCTTTTAACAGTGTTAATCTACGTCAATTTTTTCGTTTACTTCTATTACTACTTGCTCACTGGATTCCATTCCAATCCATTTTTTTAGTTCCATCCATCTACATCGCACATTTCTGTTACTGCATTTTTTTCCGATGCCGGTTCTAGTACAGTCAAAGCTTCTCAACAATAGTTTCAAACACTCCAATGTCGCTTTGAAGTTGTGCATGTTGTTGAAAGCATTGTTGAATTCTCACCTGGTATTGTCGGTATTGTGAACTTATTTTCCTGTTTCCCTGGCGTATAAACACTTCAGTCATCATCTCCTTGTATTTCTTCAATATATCCCTTCCATCAATGTGTCATTTTTTCAAAATCGAAGAGAGCGCTACCTTTTTTTCCTAATTAGGTTCCTGCGAACTGCAATAATTTAATTTGTGGATAAAGATTGTCCTTATTTATTTTTATAGGTTTCATTCTATCTAATTATTTATTCGAACTTCTCATCCAATTGTGTTTACCTTTGCGGCACTTAATGCCAACGGCCTTTCCGCTGTAGTAACACCGGTTCCTGTCAGATCATCGAAGTTAAGCGCTGTCGGGCTGGGCTAGCACTCGGATGGATGAGGAGCTACTTGATTGAGAAGTAGCGGCTCTGGTCGTGTAAAATGACATACTGCCGGGAGAGCGGTGTGCTGACCACACTCTCCTCCATATCCGCATCCAGTGACGCCTCTGGGCTGAGGATCACATGGCTGCCGGTCGGTACCGTTGGACCTTCATGGACTGCTGGGGCGGAGTTTAGTCTAGTTTAGTTTTGCGGCACTTAGTGATTATTTAGCTACTCAAAATATGCTGGAGTGTGTACGTCTATGAATGATGTGTGCTTATATGTAATTATATCTCCCTCTACCAATTAGTTAGAAAGCATTAGTACATCTGAGTTACAAAAAATATGTGGAAAATTCTTCATTGTTGTTGCATTACATAGGTAAAGGGTGTTTCAAAAATGACCGGTATATTTGAAACGGCAATACGAACTAAACGAGCAGCGATAGGAATACACGGTTTGTTGCAATATGCTTGGGACAACAGTACATTTTCAGGCAGACAAACTTTCGAAATTACAGTAGTTACAATTGTCAACAACAGATGGCGCTGCGGTCTGGGAAACTCTATAGTACGATATTTTCCACATACCCACCATGCGTAGCAATATAAGGCGTAGTCTCTGAATGAAATTACCCGAAACCTTTGACAACGTGTCTGGCGGAATGGCTTCACATGCAGATGAGATGTACTGCTTCAGCTGTTCAATTGTTTCTGGATTCTGGTGGTACACCTGGTCTTTCAAGTGTCCCCACAGAAAGAAGTCACAGGGGTTCATGTCTGGCGAATAGGGAGCCCAAAGCAATCACACGATCATCGAAATATTCATTCAGGAAATTAAAGACGTCGGCCGTGCGATGTGGCCGGGCACCATCTTGCATAAACCACGAGGTGTTCGCAGTGTCGTCTAAGGCAGTTGTACCGCCACAAATTCACGAAGAATGTCCAGATAGCGTGATGCAGTAATCTTTTCGGATCTGAAAAATGGGCCAATGATTCCTTTGGAAGAAATGGCGACCCAGACCTGTACTTTTTGAGGATGCAGGAACGGTGGGACTGCAACATGGGGATTTTCGGTTCCCCATATGCGCCAGTTCTGTTTATTGACGAAGCCGTCCAGGTAAAAATAAGCTTCGTCAGTAAACCAAATGCTGCCCACATGCATATCGCCGTCATCAATCCTGTGTACTATATCGTTAGCGAATGTCTCTCGTGCAGCAATGGTAGCGGCGCTGAGGGGTTGCCGCGTTTGAATTTTGTATGGATAGAGGTGTAAACTCTGGCGCATGAGACGATACGTGGACGTTGGCGTCATTTGGACCGCAGCTGCAACACGGCGAACGGAAACTCGAGGCCGCTGTTGGATCACCTGCTGCACTAGCTGCGCGTTGCCCTCTGTGGTTGCCGTACGTGGTTGCCCTACCTTTCCAGAACGTTCATCCGTCACGTTCCCAGTCCGTTGAAATTTTTCAAACAGATCCTTTATTGTATCGCTTTTCGGTCCTTTGGTTACATTAAACCTCCGTTGAAAACTTCGTCTTGTTGCAACAACACTGTGTTCTAGGCGGTGGAATTCCAACACCAGAAAAATCCTCTGTTCTAAGGAATAAACCATGTTGTCCACAGCACACTTGCACGTTGTGAACAGCACACGCTTACAGCAGAAAGACGACATACAGAATGGCGCACCCACAGACTGCGTTGTCTTCTATATCTTTCACATTACTTGCAGCGCCATCTGTTGTTGAAAATTGTAACTACTGTAATTTCGAAAGTTTGTCCGCCTGAAAATGTACTGTTGTCCAAGCATATTGCAACAAACGGTGTATTTCTATCGCTGCTCGTTTAGTTTTTATTGCCGTTTCAAATATACCGGTCATTTTTGAAACACCCTGTAAATGGTATGAAGATCTTAAAAGAGAAATGAAGATTCCATATTCTACGTTTCCACTAATTAAAATCATTGAGGCAGTTTTACTACACGGAAGTTACATTAAATAGGTTTCGTCGTTGTTTACTTCAATTTACTACTTTGCAGATAGTCCGTGACTGTCTAAGGTAACAAATATATCCGACTCACCTGAGCGCATTGACTGGAGAATGCTATTTCGTGTTCTCGATACTTCGCGCGTCCTCCGATCATAAAGTTGGAGGCTGTACTTCTTTAACAACTACAGTTTTATTTTTCATACGAAGTTCAAGTCTGCTATTTTTCACTCGTAGCTTCATTTGAACATCACAACGCACCAGTGGCTTCGGTCCATACACTTCTCTCGCATGTGAACTGACATGCCATTCCAGGTGTAGAGCGCCCGCAGCTCCAACGTGAAGGGCGAAACACATTGCAAGCTGGCTTTTTTTCATACCTACAAAGATGAAAGAAAGATAGGACAAAAACCTCTAGGATAGATTGGATATTGACGTCCCATACCTTTTAATTTGTACTAGAACACTTGGTTAACACAACCATCAATCTTCCACCTTACACCTAATATCAATCATAGTATGTCACACATTATCGATGACATCGTATAGAAGAGACAGACGTTGCCACGGAAAACCTATGCCTTCTATGTTTAATGAATAACATCGAAGAAGTCTAACATACCAACGATTGCGTACTATTATAATCATTTAGTTTATTTAGTGCACAGGTACGGTGATGAAGCTTCGGATATTACGTAGCCACAGTTCGGGCCGTATATTTCTCAAAATACAGCTATATTTCAACTAACGGTGTCATTCCTTGTTACCGGCTTAACCTCGTCTCTTCATCCAAAATACTTTCCTCGCGTTTCTCAGGAAACACAATTCCTGAATTAGAGAGTTGGTTCAAATGGCTCTGAACACTATGGGACTTAACAATGGACTTCATCAGTCCCCTAGACTTAGAAACTACTTAAACCTAACTAACCTAACGACATCACACACATCCATGCCCGATGCAGGATTCGAACCTGGGACCGTAGCGGTCACGCCGTTCCAGACTGCAGCGCCTAGAACCGCTCGGCCACATGGGTCGGCAATTCGAGAGTTTCTAAGCATCATAATTAGTACACATCAATAAGATATGAACTATTACTTACTTATTTCTTGAATTGTAGCCTGTTACCTTTACTCGTTGTATTCGTACTCACTTGCACTACGACTATTTTCTATACAGCAACAACTGTCGAAATTACTTCTCTTCTGTAACTAACACACGTAATTCTACTCGCCACCACCATAGTTATTTCCACCATTAGTAAACACTACTTATTTCACCACAGCTATAATATCTGTTTCTACTATTGCAGTACAGCCAGTTTCATTGCTGTCTATCGCTAATGTTCTCTATATCGAAGTGAAATCTGATGTAAACAGTAACACCATTTTCGCGTGCCAAGTTCCACAAAGTCATTCCACTGCTGCAACGTCTGTGTAGTTGCACAGTTACAATCAAAGTCAATGAAATCATCACTCAGTACTACCCGACAAAGAGAACTGTGAACGCAGAGGCGTGTACTGTTGCAACCGTAACGCTACTAGGCACTAAAGAATTAGTCCAGGGGAAGTGGCCAGCGTCAATCCTAAGGGCCCGGGTTCGCTTCCTGGCTGGGTCGGAGATTCTCTCTGCTCAGGGACTGGGTGTTGTGTTGTCCTCATCATCATCATTTCATCCCCATCGACGCGCAAGTCGCCGAAGTGGCGTCAAATCGAAAGACTTGCACCCGGTGAACGGTCTGCCCGGTGGGAGGCCTTAGTCACACAACATTTACATCTATTTTGGTGCCTTTAAGACGGAATATCAATGGAAAAATAATCTTTTCCCTGTTTCTTTGCTCTCTTTGGTACTTCAGAGATCGACAAAGACTTCAGAAAGTTATGTAGAATAGCTAAGTAATTTGGAAGATACGAGAGCAGCACTGAAAGAACAGAAACTCTAAATCAGACAGCGTATACGCCTCGTAGAACATTAAATTAAGCTCGTTTCGTTTTCCGCTATGGAGGGGATATTTAAACTTCATTCACCACTTCGTTTACAAGATCCCCGCGATAATTAGTACTCCCTCTCACAGGGTGGAGGATGTTAACCATGTGCCAGTTATGACATGTCCATTGATTAAATATTCAGTTACAAAACTCATGATTATTAACAAAACGTTACAACTGGAGCATATGACTGTACCGTGCTGTATTGTCATTTCATCGTTATTATTGTTTACATTTACTTCCGCATCAAGTTTGGTAGCTTCATGCACTTTCCTCAGGAAAACGCCGCGCCGCGAGATTGTCGCTTTGTCGGCATAGCCGGCCTTTTCCCTGCCCGGATGCCGCTTTCGACTAACTCGTCCGGTGACTTCTACGTCTAATCATTCCTTACCACTACGCCGTAACCATACAAGCGTTAAAATACTTTAACGCTTCGAAAACGCGTCCCATCGTTTTGTTGCTACTGTTTATTTCCACACTCTTCCCATCTTCTGACCGTCAGCTACTAAAGTCAGTAACTAGAGTCGCAGGTACCCCTGAATAAATTTTCTGAGTTCCTATTATCACTTGACGAGAGCACCACTTAGCACTTGAATTCATGTGTGCCTCCTCCAGTATCAAGCTTAGTGGCTTCAACGGCGAGACTGCACTTTGTTTTCTAGAGTAAATATATTCTCATAAGATCCGGAAAGGTATCAGGTCCTGGAAAGTGTGAGAAATAACAGATAATCTTCACTTTAAAGGTAACGCTGTCACCAACACGAAGGTTGGTCTAAAAATAGCATTGCTTTATTAGGCATGGTCCTATTTCAAGCTGTATGCCGCCCTCCTTCTACCTTTGAACTGATTTACCCACACATCTATTGGGGAAGGGGGTTTTACATTTAAAGCGGAACCTGAATCACCCCGTAACTTGTCGATTATTGGATAACAAATCACTGGTAAATATAAAAGTAAAAATGATACGTGACAGAATTATGTGACCTAGCACTTTTCAACTGAGCCACCAGGGAACGAAAGCCGTTTCGCTTAACAATACACGTCAGAGACACAACTGGTACATGGGACTTTGGGCAACCACTGGAGGTCCTAAAGTCATGGATGTTTTTTCTACTGAAATTAACTGTGTCAAATGTCACAGAATCGTCATTTACTGGAACCAACGGCATGGCAAGCCATTCATGGAATCACAGGTCGGGTACCACCGCTACTGGATTGTCTCAAATTTCAGTTTCACATCCGTCGATTTGTTTTCTCAAAACGGGTGGTATTCCAAGAATGTCAAGGGAAGTATTATAGGGGAGAGCAAAAGCTCGAATTATACAATATACAACCATGGGAAGGCAGCTGGCCCTGTTCTGTTTCAAGGGAGCATCCCAGCATTCACCCTTATCGATGTAAGGTCAAACATGGAAAATCGTAATGGTTGAATGGGGATTTCAACCCCACTCCTCCAAAATGCAACTCCAGTGTGCTCACCATTGCGACATCTACTTCAGCTCAAGAATATAACGACAAGACACTTCGGTTTTATATTTCACGTTTCTCGGTAACACAGATCACAAACAAGACGAATTTTCGACATTATTTAATTATTTTTGGTGCGCTGAGGATTGATTGTTTGAGGAGTAAAGGGGCCAAACTACGGGGTCATCAGTCTGCGCTGAAGACACAATATAATTTTTATCTGGTGCATACTATCAGAATATGGACGGACGGAGACAATTTCATATATTTTCGCCCTCAAAATGTAGTATAACCATGACGTCTTTTACACAAATATGTCGATCAAAATATTGTAGCACTTCGGCAACTTCGTCATATTGACGTGGGAGATGTACCTGGGGGAACCAGTGTAGACATCCTGGACAGTTCTAACGTAAAAAAATGACATTCAAACGGGGATTACCTTGCAGATCAATCAGTTACATCTGCACACGCACAGGGGCGCTTTCAACTGAAATGGCATACGGTCTCGGAAACAGATGTAAGATTGGCAGTGTTCTCAAAACGTTTAGGAAAATATCCTTGTTACTCTTTCAAGGCCACAATGAATTCATCAGATCTCACGATTTCTTTAACTGAAGTGAGCTTAGAATATTCGATCATGTTTGTCAGAATGTGCCGCTTCTATAACGCGATTTGCGTTTTAAATGCATCCGCATTAAATCCACCCAAGAACCATGGATCTTGCCGTTGGTGGGGAGGATTGCGTGCCTCAGCGATACAGATAGCCGTATCGTAGGTGCAACCACAACGGAGGGGTATCTGTTGAGAGGCCAGACAAACGTGTGGTTCCTGAAGAGGGGCAGCACCGTTTTCAGTAGTTGCAGGGGCAACAATCTGCATGATTGACTGATCTGGCCTTGCAACAATAACCAAAATGGCCTTGCTGTGCTGGTACTGCGAACGGCTGAAAGCAAGGGGAAACTACGGCCGTAATTTTTCCCGAGGGCATGCAGCTTTACTGTATGATTAAATGATGATGGCGTCCTCTTGGGTAAAATATTCCGGAGGTAAAATAGTCCCCCATTCGGATCTCCGGGCGGGGACTACTCAAGAGGATGTCGTTATCAGGAGAAAGAAAACTGGCGTTCTACGGATCGGAGCGTGGAATGTCAGATCCCTTAATCGGGCAGGTAGGTTAGAAAATTTGAAAAGGGAAATGGATAGGTTAAAGTTAGATATAGTGGGAATTAGTGAAGTTCGGTGGCAGGAGGAACAAGACTTTTGGTCAGGTGACTACAGGGTTATAAACACAAAATCAAATAGGGTAATGCAGGAGTACGTTCAGTAATGAACAGGAAAATAGGAATGCGGGTAAGCTACTACAAACAGCATAGTGAACGCATTATTGTGGCCAAGATAGATACGAAGCCCACACCTACTACAGTAGTACAAGTTTATATGCCAACTAGCTCTGCAGATGATGAAGAAATTGATGAAATGTATGATGAGATAACAGAAATTATTCAGGTAGTGAAGGGAGACGAAAATTTAATAGTTATGGGTGACTGAAATTCGGTAGTAGGAAAAGGGAGAGAAGGAAACTTAGTAGGTGATTATGGACTGGGGCAAAGAAATGAAAGAGGAAGCCGCCTGGTAGAATTTTGCACAGAGCACAACTTAATCATAGGCAACACTTGGTTCAAGAATCATAAAAGAAGGCTGTATACATGGAAGAAGCCTGGAGATACTAAAAGCTATCAGATAGATTATATATTGGTAAGACAGAGATTTAGGAACCAGGTTTTAAATTGTAAGACATTTCCAGGGGCAGATGTGGACTCTGACCACAATCTATTGGTTATGACCTGTAGATTAAAACTGAAGAAACTGCAAAAGGTGGGAATTTAAGGAGATGGGACATGGATAAACTGACTAAACCAGAGGTTGTACAGAGTTTCAGGGAGAGCATAAGGGAGCAATTGACAGGAATGGGAGAAAGAAATACAGTAGAAGAAGAGTGGGTAGCTTTGAGGGATGAAATAGTGAAGGCAGCAGAGGATCAAGTAGGTAAAAAGACGAGGGCTAGTAGAAATCCTTGGGTAACAGAAGAAATATTGAATTTAATTGATGAAAGGAGAAAATATAAAAATGCAGTAAACAGAGCAGGCAAAAAGGATACAGACGTCTCAAAAATGAGATCGACAGGAAGTGCAAAATGGCTAACCAGGGAAAGCTAGAGGATAAATGTAAGGATGTAGAGGCTTATCTCACTAGGGGTAAGATAGGTACTGCCTACAGGAAAATTAAAGAGACCTTTGGAGATAAGAGAACCACTTGTATGAACATCAAGAACTCAGATGGAAACCCAGTTCTAAGCAAAGAAGGGAAAGCAGAAAGGTGGAAGGAGTATATAGAGGGTCTATACAAGGGCGATGCAATTGAGGACAATATTACGGAAATGGAAGAGGATGTAGATGAATACGAAATGGAAGATAAGATACTGCGTGTAGAGTTTGACAGAGCACTGAAAGACCTGAGTCGAAACAAGGCCCCCGGAGTAGACAACATTCCATTGGAACTACTGACGGCCTTGGGAGAGCCAGTCCTGACAAAACTCTACCATCTGGTGAGCAAGATGTATGAGACAGGTGAAATACCCTCAGACTTCAAGAAGGATATAATAATTCCAATCCCAAAGAAAGCAGGTGAAAATTACCGAACTATCAATTTTATAAGTCACAGCTGAAAAATACTAACGCGAATTCTTTACAGACGAATGGAAAAACTAGTAGAAGCCGACCTCGGGGAAGATCAGTTTGGATTCCGTAGAAATGTTGGAACACGTGAGGCAATACTGACCCCACGACTTATCTTAGAAGCTAGATTGAGGAAGGGCAAACATACGTTTCTAGCATTTGTAGACTTAGAGAAAGCTTTTGACAATGTTGACTGGAATACTCTCTTTCAAATTCTGAAGGTGGAAGGGGTAAAATCTAGGGAGCGAAAGGTTATTTACAATTTGTACAGAAACCAGATGGCAGTTATAAGAGTCGAGGGACATGAAAGGGAAGCAGTGGTTGGGAAGGGAGTGAGACAGGGTTGAGGTCTCTCCCCGATGTTATTCAATCTGTATATTGAGCAAGCAGTAAAGGAAACAAAAAAAAATTTGGAGTGGTTATTGAAGTCCACGGAGAAGAAATAAAAACTTTGAGGTTCGCCGATGACATAGTAATTCTGTCAGAGACAGGAAAGGACTTGGAAGAGCAGTTGAAAGGTATGGACAGTGTCTTGAAAGGAGGATATAAGATGAACATCAACAAAAGCAAAACGAGGATAGTGGAATGTAGTCGAATGAAGTCTGGTGACGCTGAGGGAATTAGATTAGGAAATGAGACACTTAAAGTAGTAAAGGAGTTTTGCTATTTGGGGAGCAAAATAACTGATGATGGTCGAAGTAGAGAGGATATAATGTGTAGACTGGCAATGGCAAGGAAAGCGTTTCTGAAGAAGAGAAATTTGTTAACATCGAGAATAGATTTAAGTGTCAGGAAGTCATTTTTGAAAGTATTTTTATGGAGTGTAGCCATGTATGGAAGTGAAACATGGACGATAAATAGTTTGGACAAGAAGAGAATAGAAGCTTTCGAAATGTGGTGCTCCAGAAGAATGCTGAAGATTAGATGGTTAGATCACATAACTAATGAGTAAGTATTGATTAGGATTGGAGAGAAAAGTTTGTGGCACATCTTGACCAGAAGAAGGGATCGGTTGGTAGCACATGTTGTGAGGCATCAAGGGATCACCAATTTAGTATTGGAGGGCAGCGTAGAGGGTAAAAATCGTAGAGGGAGACCGAGAGATGAGTACACTAAGCAGATTCAGAAGGGTGTGGGTTGCAGTGGGTTCTTGGACATGAAGAAGCTTGCACAGGATAGAGTAGCATGGAGAGCTGCATCAAACCAGTCTCAGGACTGAAGACCACAACAACAACAACTGCATTAAATCAGAATGAAGTTGTTTCTCACCTTGCAGTGTCTTACTGTGGGCTGTGTGCAGCCAGGTCCACTTGAAACACAAGTTCTGCAATGAATCGTGGATAATAAAATTGAATAACATCGAGTTTTGAATCGAACATGGTTCCAGGGATGCCCCTTGATCTACCAACGTACTTTCCAGTAATATATAAGGTCCCCACACTCTTCGTTCAGTCTCATAGAAAACTGTTGCAGCTGACAGTGGAATAATGCGTGCGGCTTCATAAATTTTGCTATTCATACTGCCAGTTTCTTCACGTGTTGCATGCCTGCAAATTTAGCACTGTCTGCTTTTTGATGTTCTGAACGAAGAACCCAGTCTGTCGAGCATTTCAGTTTTTTGCCCTTGCACTGTCAACTTAATTTTTAAATTCCTTATGTATGATATTGTAGTATCGTTTCATAGCAAATTTTCAGTACCTGTCGCTCATGTGTTTGCTTAATAGCCTTGTGACGACAGATCGCTAGACTGTCTCTTTTTGTGCAAACGTCCACTGGTCCTGTGGACGTCCTTCATACTACGAACAAATAGTGATGGGGCAGACAGTGCTGACACTACAGTTCTGCCGAACTGGACAGAATCATGCCGATCCAAAACTGCAACACTGCAGCGCTAATTGAAATTGCGCGCTATGCCGAGTACTTGCCATCGTGAAGTTCGGCACACCGTGGCCGGCCCTGATTTACTTGGAATGTTAGCCCCAAACCATGGTGGCGGACATTGAGATTGGGGATCATACGTGTCTCTATGTCACACATAACATTATTTGAGGGTCTAAGGTCAAAATATGGCGACCTTTCCTCCTACATTATGCTACCATCAATGAAAATTCATTTCAGTCTGCGTACAATAACGCTCGTTATTGTACAGCTTTAAGTTACTAACCAGAGTGCTGAAATCAGATTACATGCATATGTGTATACTGAAACAGCCCTGCATAAGAACGTCCTCTTCTACATAAAGTTCAGACACAAGAAATGATATTTTAACACTATCTGATTATGATTTTTCTTTAAGGATTATAACGAGAGAGGAATAGGAATAGCTTACCTTGCAAAACGAAATAAAGAAGGGTATAAATAATCATTTGTGTGAATTCCATAGACATACTAGCGATAACCTCGTAGTCTGTCTTCAACAATGTGTATGTAAAGCAGTTTTATAGCCAGGTTAGGTGTAGTGAGCATGCTTAGCTCAATCTGTTCATTTAACTTATCTATTTGGAACCTGAAATTTAGAGCAATGAAGAAATCATGTCTTATTTAAAGTGATGAACCGCCAGTTATCTCCGTATCTCAGTCTGAAGACTTACCTTCTGGCATAACAAACATGCAGAGAAATAGCCGAAGTGTACTCCTCACTCCACGTTCAATCTACATTTACATCTACATGATAACTCTGCAGTTCACATTTAAGTAGTTGGCAGAGGGTTCATCAAACCACAATCATACTATCTCTCTACCATTCCACTCCCGAACAGCGCGCGGGAAAAACGAACACCTAAACTTTTCTGTTCGAGCTCTGATTTCTCTTCCTTTATTTTGATGATCATTCCTACCTATAGGTTAGGCTCTACAAAATATTTTCGCATTCGGAAGAGAAAGTTGGTGACTGAAATTTCGTAAATAGATCTCACCGCGACGAAAAAGTCTTTGCTTTAATGACTTCCATCCAAACTCGCGTATCATATTTGCCACACTCTCTCCCCTATTACGTGATAATACAAAACGAGCTGCCCTTTTTTGCAACCTTTCGATGCCCTCCGTCAATCCCACCTGGTAAGGATCCCACACCGCACAGCAACATTCTAACAGAGGACGAACGAGTGTAGTGTAAGCTGACTCTTTAGTGGACTTGTTGCAACTTCTAAGCGTGGTGCCAATGAAACGCAACCTTTGGCTCCCTTCCCCACAATATTATCTATGTGGTCTTTCCAACTGAAGTTGTTCGTAATTTTAACACCCAGGTACTTAGTTGAAATGACAGTCTTGAGAATTGTACTATTTATTGAGTAATCGAATTCCAACGGATTTCTTTTGGAACTCATGTGGATCACCTCACACTTTTCGTTATTTAGCGCCAACTGCCACCTGCCACACCATACAGCAATCTTTTCTAAATCGCTTTGCAACTGATATTGGTCTTCGGATGATCTTACTAGACGATATATTACAGCATCATCTGCGAACAGTCTAAGAGAACTCCTCATATTGTCACCCAGGTCATTTATATAGATCAGGAACAGCAGAGGTCCCAGGACGCTTCCCTGGGGAACACATGATATCACTTCAGTTTTACTCGATGATTTGCCGTCTATTACTACGAACTGCGACTTTCCTGACAGGAAATCACGAATCCAGTCGCACAACTGAGACGATACCCCATAGGCCCGCAGCTTGACTAGAAGTCGCTTGTGAGGAACGGTGTCAAAAGCTTTCCGGAAATCGAGAAATACGGAATCAACTTGAGATCCCCTGTCGATAGCGGCAATTACATCGTGCGAATAAAGAGCTAGCTGCGTTGCACAAGAACGATGTTTTCTGAAACCATGCTGATTACGCATCAATAGATCGTTCCCTTCGAAGTGATTCATAATGTTTGAATACAGTATATGCTCCAAAACCCTATTGCAAACCGACGTCAATGATATAGGTCTGTAGTTCGATGGATTACTCCTACTACCCTTCTTAAACACTGGTGCGACCTGCGCAATTTTCCAATCTGTAGGTACAGATCTATCGGTGAGCGAACGGTTGTAAATGAGTGCTAAGTAGGGAGCTATTGTATCAGTGTAATCTGAAAGGAACCTAATCGGTATACAATCTGAACCTGAAAACTTGCCCGGATCAATCGATTTGAGTTGCTTCGCAACCCCTAAGGTATCTACTTCTAAGAAACTCATGCTAGCAGCTGTTCATGTTTCAAATTCTGGAATATTCCATTCGTCTTCCCTGGTGAAGGAATTTCGGAAAACTGCGTTCAATAACTTCGCTTTAGCGGCACAGTCGTCGGTTATAGTATCATCGGCACTGCGCAGCGAAGGTATTGAAAGAGTCTTACCGCTTGTGTACTTTACATACGATCAGAATTACTTCGTATATTCTACCAAATTTCGAGACAATGTTTCTCGCATTGAAGTCCGTGCCAAATTTCGCGTGTCTGTAAATTTTAGCCAATCTTCGGGATTTTGCGTCCTTCTGAACTTCGCATGCTTTTTCCGTTGCCTCTGCAACAGCGTTCGGACCTGTTTTGTGTACCATGGGGGACCAGTTCTGTTAGACAAATTTATGTAGTTGATGTATCTTCGGCGCATTTAACACTACGTCGTTGTCCCATCTTATGTTCTGGAATCTAACAGAGAGCTTCCTTGATCCAGTTACTATCCCATAGTCTCTCGATACAAAGTGTTTCAGGAGGAATAATAAATAGCTTATATTGACCAGTATTACATCTTAATCTACATCTACATAGGTACTTCGCAATACACCGTACGGTGCGTGGTGGAGGGTACCCTCTACCACTACTAGTCATTTCCATTCCTATTACACTAGCAAATTGAGCGAGGGAAAGACCACTGTTTATATGCCTCTGTATGAACCCATATTTATCGAATCTTATCTTCGTCATCCTTAGGCGCTATGTATGTTGGCGGCAGTAGAATCTTAATCATGGCGTACGCATTTAAAGTTCTAAGTATACCGACATGGTATTTAAGTTTGTGTTTTATAAGGAAACCCTGCTGCTACTTGTACTTAATACGGTTGACTATTTAGTAACAGCAGAGTACCACACTCAAGAACGTTGACTCGTGTTTTCACTAATCAGTTGAAGAATGCAATGCCAAGCAGTCATATCTTATGCGAACGAGCAACTGAACAGAGTACGAATTAAGTAGAAGACATTAATCAGTTGTCAGAACGTAATTCTTCAACGAGCACACTCAAAATACACTACTGGCCATTAAAATTGCTACGCCACGAATAAGTAATGCAATATAGTACTTTCTCAAGGTGGGTTGGTTTCATTCAGGACGCCAATACGTCATATTATTCCCCACTCATCTGGCTACAAAAGCTTATCTTTCAACATAATCTCCGTTAAATGTGACGTCCTTACGCCACCTTAGTGGGAGGGCCTGTACACCCACTTGGTACCACTCTACGGGTAATTGTCAGAGCCAATGTCTTGCTGCATCAATAACTTCCCTATCATCCACGTAGTGCATCTTGTAGGGAGAATCTTTGGGCCAAAAGGAAGTCGGAAGGTGCGAGATTAGTGCAGTAGGGTGAATGAAGTTTTGTGAGCTCCTCTCGGGTGTGGAGAATTGTGTGAAGCCTTGCGTTGTCAAGAGGAGGAGGAGTTCGTCTGCATTTTTGTGGCGATGAACAAGCTGAAGTCGTTTCTTAAGTTTTCTGAGTGTAGCATAATACACTTCAGAGGTGATCGTTACACTGTGAGTGAGTAGATCAAATAAAATAATTCCTTCAGAGTCCAAGACTTCACTGGCTTAGGGTGCGGTTTTGAACCTTTTCTTCGGAGGAGAGGTGGTGTGCTACCACTCCATCGATTGCCGTTTTGTTTCCGGTTCCAAATGATGAGCCCATGTTTCGTCGCCTGTGACGATGTTCGACAAAAAATTGTAACGATTAAACTCGTAACGCGCAAGCATTTCCTCACAGATTGTCCTTCGTTGCTTTTTATGGTTTATTAGACGCCGAAGAACGCACTGGATGCACGCCTATGACTGCCCCAGTTGGTGATCGAGTGTGGCATCACTACCAACTGAGGTGTCCAATTGAGCAGCGAGGTTGTTAACTGTGATCCGTTGATCACCTCGGATGAGAGTGTCTGCACGTCTCAACACTGCATGAATCACAGCTATGTGGGGACCGCCGGAACGTGGAACCATGCTTTTGTCACTGTCAGATCGACATAGACATTCTGCAAGTGTCTATGAATATCTGCGGTGCTCTAGTTTTCTGCCAAAAGAAACTGAATGACAGCTCTCTCGTTAGAACGAACCTCCGTTACAGATGCTATTTTGGAGATTGCGTTATGGCGGCTTCATGAAACTATAGGTTCTGAAGCAGGAATTTTCCACGATGTCCCACAGCAAATTCGCCATTTTTTCAACCGAAATTGGTCGAGAAAAAAAAATGTTGCATTGGTTATTGAACGTCCCTCGAAATAATGACTCAGGAGTGTTTCGCTTGATATGACGCTTTGAGAGATCACTTGGTCGGTTCAGAAACATTTTTATGACGGCCTGCGATTTAATACGCGCTCAAGAAAATTCATTTCTGGAAATTGCGAATGTAGCAGACAACTTTGAACCTCAGGTCTTTGTCGACGCATTTGAATGCCACGGCCAGAAATTTCCCTGGACCTGAATCCTAGCGGAGAGCTCCAGGATCCTCTTTCAAGACTTACTGTAGCTCGGACAGCGGCCACAGCGTCTGGTACACAGACGGAGACGGCGCTTCTTGATGAGTGGCAAACAGTCCCTGAAGCAATCATCAGCAGAGTCCTAGAGCTCTTGGAACAGAATTGCAAAACTGCTTTGGTTGCTGGCACAGATCACACATATCAAAGGACTCTAAATTATTGCACGTGTTTGTTGTGGTTCATATGTGAAATAATTGTTATAGTTTTTTTCCACTTACTGTGCAGCTGTATAGGAAAAGTTGAATATACTGAATTACATGTAGCTGCTCTTTTGTGAGACGACACGCTCCTGTCGATATGACGAAAGTTCGACGAATCACTTGCCTGGGACGATTTAAAAATTATTACTGACCATCTTTGTGCCAATGGAGCACAGTAGACGCAAGGCCGGAAATATCAGCACATTTGATCGTAGGAGACGCCTCTTCGTAAGAACTTGAAGGTACTTTTCACGTATGCTTGTGTCAGCAGAGTAGCATGAGTACCTAGTATCGGAGATAAAAAGTGAGACAGATAAATGAAAGAAACGTAATTATACAAAGTAAAATTTTAAGACACAGGAGAGGCAAGGCCTGCAATATCAGAGCATTTGATCGTAGGAGACGCCTCTTCGTAAGAACTTGCAGGTACTTTTCACGTATGCTTGTGTCAGCAGAGTAGCATGGGTACCTAGTATCGGAGATAGAAAGTGAGACTAAACAGATAAATGAAAGAAACGTAATTATACAAAGTAAAATTTTAAGAGGGCAAGAGAAAATGCAGTAACCGAAATAAAGGGGAAAGAGGGGCATTTGATGAGACTTTTGTTAAGTATGGAACCGTGGATGCTGCGTCGACCAAAGGATAAGGAACAGAAGAGGCCTGTTGGTTTTGTTTCTTTGCCCTGTGCTCGACCCACCACCTCAAGATCTTAATGGTGTGCTGCTCCAAGTTTAGAGAAAGACTCTCCGAATGCAGCCAAATAGCTTAAATCCAAACTTTCAAACCGTAACATACGAAATCACTTGTAATTGGGGCAAATTCTATACAGGTCAGTCTGGCAAAGCTACACAGACCCTCTTGAAAGAACACATAGATGGTGGATACTAAGAAAAGGAGGGATTCTTCTTTTGAAAACCATCTGCTTGGAGAAGGAAACAGTTACAATGTGCAGCATGAAATCATACGTAACATCCATTGGAAAAGGAAGATGAAATACTTCGAAGTAATGGTAATTAGTACACATATGCCCACTTCCTCAAGCTTAGTAACGAATGATCAGACGCAGTTCCCTCACTCACAACGTCTAACTGCAAATCGGTTTAATAATTACATATAGACCACTTTATAAATTTCGCCTCCTCCCCAAATGCCGCATTTTCCCCTTTATTTCAGTTAATATAGTTTCGCTTGCCCTTTTCATATTTTATTTTGTATAATAACAGTTATTTCATTTAGCTACTTAGTCCCACTTGTTGTATTGTACTTTCAACCGCTTATTAACGAAGGCCAATTTTTCTCATTATACGACCCGTTGAGCGACAGATTGATTTTCGTATCTGAGCTCATTGGGAGCAATCTATCTCTCGATCGGTCCAGCTCGAAGAGGTTATTAAAACGGACGAGAGGTTGGTTATCTCAAGTCAGCGTCTCTTAGCCTGTTCGTAACATAGGACCTTCTAAGAACAATGTTACTCTATGCGGTCACCCTCCTATGAGCATGTCCCCAAATTTTATTATACATCGTGCACCAAAGCTAAGTAGTGTGAACCAAAAAAAGAAAAACGTATGTAGTAAACATCGGAATCTAAAACACATACCTTAAGAGCTAGGAGCGCTTGTTCATCTTCGCTATTATGAAATTCTGCTGAACAAGTGTTCATAGTTTTTAAAAATGTTTACTTGACATGTCTTTCTTGTTTTGGTCCAAACCACTTCTCTTTCGGTGAGAACTCTGGTTCACCCTATTTATTGTTCAGTTTAATTTTGCTCTCATTACTATTGCTGTAATTTATCGTGTTGTTCATTATTTACTGTGACAAATATTTTAGCTAACCTAAATATTTTTTCATTACATGTTTTTCTGAAATAATGCCTCTCGTTTCAGCCCTAACTAGTGATCTTTGGAAACCAACTGGGATACTCTGCAGCTGCACAATTTGAAACTCTTCGATCCCAGGAAAATTTCGCAGCCACACGTATTCATCTTTGTACACGATGTAGGCGTAACAACAAAAAACCGATATGAAAAACAATAAATATCATGCGATATTACACTACTGTCGTGTTATGAAGGAACAAGCAGTCTTGGCCGCAGTTGTAAATTTTTTATTCTTTCCCAAGTATGAGTTTCACATTTTTTAGGCGTCTTCGAAGTGGCTGATATTTAGTAGCGATGGGTACATGAGATGCCGCACATAAAAATATCCCAGCAGGTAAATGTCCCTTGTCAAAACTTTAAAAACACCACGTGGCGCCGGCCGTTATGGCCGAGCGGTTCTAGGCGCTTCAGTCCGGAACCGCGCGACTGCTTCGGTCGCAGGTTCGAATCCTGCTTCGGGCATGGATGTGTGTGATATCCTTAGGTTAGTTAGGTTTAAATAGTTCAGTTCTAGGGGACTGATGACCACAGATGTTGAGTCCCATAGTGCTCAGAGAAATGTGAACCACGTGGCGTCCTTGTTACTGCATGTGGAGCAATCTAAAGCAAACCAAAAGGGATGAGGTCTATAGTAAGTCTTTACTTCAATAACATCCCGGAGGTGTAGTGCGTGTTCTAGCTGGCGTTCCGTCTATCATATTACTCGACTTTCCCGGTAATACGACCAAGTTGCCTCCGAGGTTCAATGAACTTCGACCAGACCCTTCCACTAGAAATTGCACTCACTGGTCTGCCTCATTTACAAATTTAAATCGTTTCGCGATATCCAGAAAATTCTCTTAGAACCTGCGGGGCAGTGGTATCGCGTCTAGGCACGAGTTATCAGCGGCCTGCGGCTTGTTGTAGGCAGCTGGCCTGAGGTCGCGACTCGCGACCCACTAGCTGGCCAGGGCCTGGGCCGGCGCCCAACAAGGCAGCACGTCGTGGCGCCTCGTAACGTGACGTAAGCAGCGGTGCCGCCGGGGCGTGCAGACATCCACGGTCAGCGCGCAAGGCTTGGTCGGCGTAGGCTCACTACCCGCCTCTGTACCGCTCGCGCACCGCACTTGCTGCAGTCGGATGCCTATCGGGACGGGCCTGCTGCGTTTTTTGATTAACTGGCATACATTAGCAAGGACTGTGTTTAAACGGTGGGATCTTCACTTAGCATCACAAGTTAACCCATTTTCGCAGCGTTCACACTAATAGATTTTTGTGCTTTGCTTTCTTTTATTCCACGCACGACCGATCTAGGGCTCTTTCTTATACGCCCTTCTTGGTGCTGTGACCCCGAGCGCCGCTGTGGACGTGTACAAGATTCGGTGTGCTTCCAACGAGCGTAGAGCCTTCTTAATCGTTATTTTATTGCCTGCTTTGTTATTGTGTGTATTGAACTTTACTGCGCAGTTTCTCAAAACAGACAACTTGTCCCTTAATATTTTCGAGGTCTTCAAATCTGAGCGAGCTGAAGTGAGAATGACAGTAATGGACGCCAGGCTGGGGAGGTATCATACGATAACCTGGGTTCGGTGTGAGGCGACGGTGAGGTGGGTGGACTGCTGTAGCCTGTTGTGGGGTTGTGAACCACTGAGGCTACGGTGGGACGAAGCCTCTCCGTCATTTCTAGGTCCCCGGTTTAATAAAATGCAATGCAACCAATGCTCAGGACAGTTACAGTGCATATTTAAAGCAATCCTGACTTGCATCATCGTAGTGGAGCTGCTAGAGCCACTGTTATGTGGCTGGCGCGAAATTTGAATAGACACCGTCTTTCAGATGCAGAAAAATGCTTACCAACTTTTGTTTATATCGTGCAATTCCTTCTTGGCGTTGTGATTTTTTTCCGTCAGCGTATATTGAGTTCTCCTACTTGTATTTCATGAGAAGAATATTGGGTTCGAACTCCAAAAGAGGCTTCTCAACAATCTTTCTTCCGTCTAACTATTCGCGACTGTAACAAGGAAGGGGGTAGGGAGTGGGGGTGGGGGGGGGGTGGGGGGGGGATGTCACAGTGATACATCAAGTAGCCTCTGTCACAAGATATAAGCTGTCTTGCACAGTATACATGTGGGAGTAAGTCCAGTTGTGGGAAAGGCCGACGCAAGACTCATATTTACTGAAAGAATCATGAGTAACTGTAACTCAGGCACCAAATATATTTCTTACAAAACCGTCGTTCGAGCTATTCTTGATTATTGGTCTCAGATGCTTGTTGTTGTTTCCTTCAGACCGAAGACTGGTTTAATGCAGCGCCCCATGCTACTCTATCCTACACAAGCCTCTTCATCTCCCAATAACTACTTCAAGCTAAATACAAATGAACCAGCTTACTATATTCGTCTCTTGGTCTCCCTCTAAAATTTTTACCCCCTACACTTCAATGTTACCAATGATTTCTTGATGTCTCACAATGTGTCCTGTCAACCTAACCTTTCTTTTAGTGGTGCCCCACTTCTGTTCTCTGCAACATCATTAGTTACGCTCTCTTTCCATCTAATCTTCAACATTCATCAGTAGCACCACATCGCAAATCATTTATTCTTCTCTAGTCTGGACTGCTTATCGTCCACGTTTCACCTCCACACAAAGTAACTCTCCACACAAATATCTCAAGATAAAGAAAACCTTAAAGTTAAATTTTTATTCGATGTTAAGGGGAGCCGGAGGTTGTCAAATCCAAAAAATTACGATTTTTTTTTTGCTACCGAAAATTAATTGGAACATTCCTCTTTAATGTAAACTTTGAATTATTGTTCTACTCGCCCTAGAAGTGGAGTTATTGCCATTTTCCCCCACGACTGCAGAGGAAATGGGCGTCCGCTGAATGCATCTAACACCCTCTCGTGACTTCATGGCGAACTGCTTGGGATTTTCTCGGCCTGTTACGCATACAGCGCCTTATGTTACGCATACAGCGAGTGTGTAAGGATTGGCTACATTGTTTTCTAAGAGCGCGGAACATCGTCTCTTTGATGTTTACCGTTTCGAATTAGTTCAGTGTTGCGCCTGTTGTTGGTAGTATTATACTTCTTGTGTAAAGTTTTGTTCTGGTTACGATACCACGTTTTAGTAACCGTGTATATAAGAAGAGGAAGGATATAGGGAAAAGAAAATTAACACTAATACCAAGTTGCGATACTACAATTACTGAAACAGTGCGTTCTTCTGCTAAGCAACACATGGCCGGCCATAGCCCTGTGACATCTTCTAGCAAGAAGCTGACTGGTGGAAGTGACAGATTCCGTGAATATGTTAGTGACAGTGATCATATTAACGAAGTACTGAATATTGGATTATTATCTTCTGTGCAAAATGCGTTCAAATGTAGGAGTGGAACTAGAGATAACAAAGCACTTTGGTTTAGCTTGTGAGATGAAGATAATCTATGCATGCTGCAAGTATCAAGTGACTTTCTACAATTCACATGCCAGTCTCTTTGGTGAAAATGGACGATCTAGAGTGTTTGATGTGAATGTTCGACTTGTGTATGGTCTTCGATCCATTGGGAAAGTGTCTGCTGCTGGTAAACTGTTTTGTGGTATTATGAACTTGCCATCGCCTCCAAGCAAATTTGGGTACTACTGTAAACTGGTAGGATCCTCTGTTGAAGATCTGGCTTTGAAAACCATGAAGGAAGCAGTGGAGGAATCAGTAGAAATGAACGGTGGTTCTAGGGATTTGGTAGTGGCATTAGATGGTTCCTGGCAAAAGAGGGGTCATAAATCCCTGAATGGGGCTGTAACTGCTACTTGTGGTGATAGTGCAAAACTGATAGATGTTGCAATATTATCAAAACATTGTAGGTGCGAAAATGAAATCAAAGGAGAGCACAGTCGAACCTGTGAGGCAAATTTTAGTGGATCAAGTGGAGCAATGGAAGTGGATGGAGTGAAACAAATTTTTGAATGTTCAGTTCCCAGATACAACGTTAGGTACAAATACTACCTTGTAGATGGTGACTCCAAAGGTTTCAAGACTATAGAGGAACTGAAACCGTATCGAAATGAACGTGTAGTTGAAAAGTTGGAATGCATTGGGAATGTGCAAAAGCGTATGGGTGCACGGCTTCGAAGGCTCAAACACACTTCGGGTTCAAGTAAGCTCAGTGATGGAAAGACAATAGGAGGGAGAGGCAGGCTTACTGATGAGGTGATTGAAGGTCTACAGAGATACTATGGGTATGCTATACGGTAAAATACTAGTAATGTTAGTGACATGCGAAAAGCAGTGTGGGCATTGTTCCTTCAAACTGCCTCTTCAAATGAATACCATCAACACAGCCTGTCCCCAAAAGATTCCTGGGGCAAATATAATGCAAAAAAGGACTATGATCACAAACATGGTTTGCCAACAGCTGTGATAAATGCAACAAAACCAATTTTTCATGACTTAGCACAGCCAGACAAATGTCTACATGGAAAGACGCAGAATCCTAATGAGAGCGTAAACAATTTAATTTGGAAAGAGATTCCTAAAAGGGTGTATGTAAGCATAAAAACACTGCACTTTGGCATTTATGATGCAATAGCAACCCACAACCAAGGGAACAGTGTGAAGTGTGAAGTTCTGAAGGCATTAGGATTTACAGCTGGGGTGAACACTGTACGAGCACTAAGAAATATTGACAGAGAAAGGATAAGAGGAGCAGAAAGAAGAGAAAGGCATATGAAGTATGATGGAACAACAGGCCAGAAAAGAAGACAGAAGTAGAAGTTTTTGGATGATAAAGAAGAAGACCCTGATAACCCATCCTATAGTGCAGGAATGTATTGAGAAACTTTGATAGCCATTTCCCATAAATTAGAATTTTTCGAATATAACGAACATTTTCTCAAAATCCACTCGAACTAGAGAGATGAAATTTTTATACAGCACTCCTAGTGATCAAACTTACATTGTAACACAGCCATTTGGCAATATGTTCAGTAGTTTCATTTCAGTTTAATTATAAAGCAATTATTTGTAAAAACATTGGGTCATTAATTAAAAAAATTGGAAGGAAACTAGAAAAGATACTCCAAAATCCCTCTGTCATAACTGCAATACGGAACCACTCTATACGTAAAAAAATTCAAATTTTTCTATTTGGTAGTTTATTCATAAATGTTCCTCAAACTTAGTGATTTTAACATGGGCAGCATAGGAACCTCCGGCTCCCCATAACAAATTCCGCTTCTTCAAAAAACTCTTTTCTTTCTATTGCCAGTCTACGTTTTTTATCCTCTCTACTTCGTCCACCGGACGTTATTTTAGAGCCCAAATAGCAAAATTAATCTACTACATTTAGTGTTTCATTTCCTAATCTGACTCCTTCAGTATCGTCTGTTTTAATTATACTACATTATATTATCCCTGTTTTGCTTCTATTGATATGCATCTTATATCCTTTCAGGACGCTACCCATACCGTTCATCTGCTCTTAGAAGTCCTTAGCTATATCTGACAGAATTACCGTGTCGTCAGCAAGCCTCAAAGTTTTGATTTCTTCTCCCTGCACTTCAGTTCCTTCACCGCATATTTATTTGGTTTCCGTTACTGCCTGCTCAATGTTCAAATTAAATAACCTTGGGGATAGGCTACAAAACCTGTCTCACCCCATTCTTAGCTCGTACTCCCCTTTCAAGTGCTTCGAGTCTTATAACTGCCGTCTGGTTTCTGCACAAGTACTTAATAACCTTTTGGTAACTGTATGGTATTCATGCTTCTCTCAGAATTTCAAATCGTGTACTCCAGTCTACATTGTCAAAAGCTTTCTCTAAGTTCACAAATGCTACAAGCGTAGGTTTTCCTTTCCTTAATCTTAAAGAGCGGCCAATGTGTCAGTATTTTTGAACCACGACTTTTTAAACGGGTATTTCGGACTCAGCATGATAATCTGATGGAAGAGAACAGATTCAAAGACAAACTACAGGATTCGTAACAAAGTGGCATTTATGCCCCATGTCGACTCATGTTTTATTACATCTCATCATACAGTTTGGAAAGACTTACGCTGCACGCCAAGTTGTTAGGAAAGGTAGCAATTCCCATTCCGTAAAACGACATATTGTCACTGAGTGTGAGAATGGATGCACAATTAGGAGTCTATTGAAACTTACAAAGAGTGCAATGTTTCACAGTGCGAGGCTTGGCGACAACCACGCCACTTTTTTCATTAATATTAACTGTTTAAATGTTCATAGACTGTCAACATCATTCGCACTGACAGCTTCGAAATCACAATTTTAATAATTCCAAAGTCAAGCTCACTCTTTAATTAGAATGTAATTTAATGTCGCCAATCGCTGGCCGAGTAAACCCACCAATCAGAAACACGTCCTGTGCATCCAGGCTCGAAACACCAGTCTAGCACCCTACGCACTTTGGAACTAGTGTTTCGAGAGACGCCGTGTGTGTGCAGTGGACTGGATACGTTTCCAGCTAAAAACGGTTTGGTGAGTTAAAACTGTCTCGGAGAATGTTTATATGTGAATTCGAGAGCATGCAACTTGGAACAGTTATAAGTTATGAATTTTAAATTTTTTAAATAAGTTATTTAAGTTATAAGTTAGTTAGTTAGATAGTTACGCGTTCCATTGATCAATCTCCCGGTAACCGTTATTATCTGGAACGTGTCAAGTGCATAAAAAATGCACAAAAGAATGAAGGTTTTTTTTATAAAAAAGAGCTTAAAATCTTACGTATATTATACGTATAAATTTATTTATTCCTATTCAAAAATTCATCTATGGTATAGAAGGAGTTGTCAAGGAGATATGATTTCAATTTATTTTTAAAACTGTTAGTGCTGTCTGTCAGACATTTTATTTCAAAAAAAAAAAAAAGGTTCAAATGGCTCTGACCACTGTGGGACTTAACATCTATGGTCATCAGTCCCCTAGAACTTAGAACTACTTAAACCTAACTAACCTAAGGACATCACACACGTCCATGCCCGAGGCATGATTCGAACCTACGACCGTGGCAGTCGCGCGGTTCCGGACTAAGCGCCTAGAACCGCTAGACCACCGCGGCCTGCCATTTTATTTCATCTGGTAATTTATCGAAGAGTTTTACAGCAGTATATTTTACCTCTTTCTGTGTCAAAGATAGGTTAAGTGGAGGATAGTGTAAGTCTATATTTCTTCTGGTTTTATAATCATGAATGTCACTATTGTTTTTAAACTGGTCCATGTTATTGAGAACAAATTTCATTATTGAGTAAATGTACTGTGAGACGTAAGAATTCCTAATCTTTTAAAGACATGCCTACAAGATGTGCGAGTATGAGCCCCTCACATTATTCTAACCACTTTCTTTTGAGCAGTGAGTACTTCTTGCCTAAGAGTTGAGATACTTCAAAATATTATTCCGTATGGCACAAGAGAGTGAAAGTATGCAAAGTGTGTTAGCTTGCTAATTTCTATATCCTCAAAATTAGCAATTATTCTGATTGGAAAAGTTGCTGAACCTAGTAGCTTTAGTAGACCAAAATATGAATTTTCCAATTAAGATTCTCATCTGTATGTACACTCAAAAACTTAGTATGCTCTACCCTGGCTACTCCCTTCCGTTGATGTGTTATATTTATTGAAGGAACTGTACTCCTTGCAGTAGAAAATTGGATGTATTGTGTTTTTTCGAAGTGCAGAACAAGCCCTTTCGCAGAAAACTAATCAATAACTTTTCCAAATACGATATTTGTATCATTTTCTATTGGAGTTTCTTTCACTTGATTAATAATGATGCTTGTATCATCAGCAAACAGTGTCCGTTTAGCTTCTTATTTCAGATAAGAAGGGAGGTCGTTCACATATATCAAGAACAGAAGGGGACGAATGATCGAACCCTGTGGAACACCTAAAACGTGTGCACTCAAAGACGTGTGCATATACTTTTATGGACTTGTAATGATGCTCGACAAGTGAATATTAGACTCTGCGAACATATGTTTTTCCTTATTTTTATTTTAGGGAACTCGCACAAGTGATGGACCTTCTCTTTACGAGATGCCCAACGTAACGTTCCACATACAACATGGACTGTTAGTATATCCGATTCCGTAGTGTGCCGCGCTAGGGATCCTGCATATTAAAACCTAGGTAATTAATTTGTTAGGCAGTGGAATAAAATATAAGAGAAAAGCTACAACGGGTGTGAGACAGTCACAGAAAGGTGAGTACAAGATTTGGACATGTCTGAAGGCTTTTTATATGGGTCGGTTCATCTGTAAAGAAAACTCCATACAACTGACTAGGGTGACAAATTGTAGAGTACTGTTCCAATGTTTGCAGTGTTTATCACACATGACAACAGACATCCTTCAATGCAGAGCCGCGACGTTTCTTACCAGGTCATTACAGACCTTAAGAAAAGTTGACAGTTCATGAATATTCGACGTCGTTGTCGCGAACCTCCTTGCGAACATTTAGAGATCTCTCTCCGTGGAACACTGAGCGAAAATGATGCTGTCTTCATCGTGCATCGGTAGTTGGGCCCACGAGACTAGGAGAAGAGAGGTTAGGGTGCACACCCAGGCTTATAGACAGTCGGCATTTCCTCGTCTCTTTCGAGCATGGAATATGGCAGAAGGTTTGTAACACTACCAAGAAGGACTCTACAATATACACTGCTCAAAAACTTGCGCAGTACATAGGTCGATAATATAAATACTGCAGTCGCTGTCAGTAAGTCGAAGCAACTACGATCGTCCATGATTTGCGCTGGCTGTCCAGATATTACATTAGTTGTTCAACCACTATGCGACTTAAATATGCTATGTCAATCGGCGTATACGGCTACTGAAAGACAGGCGGATTCACGAATATGTGTAATACAACTGAAAGTGAGCTCATTTGTAAAGAGAATTTAATACCAATTAGCACACCAATGTCGATATTGCCGAGATGATTCAAATTATAACTTTATTTGATTTGGAGTCAACAGCACCTATTGCACAGAATCCTTGAATGGACAGGGAAGGTTAGAGCTCAGTATGGAATGGGCAGGGTAGCTGAGTTGCAGAAACGCACAGGCAGGAAATGCCAGCGGATTGTGGGGATGGGCAGCAGTTCACCTATAGCACGTTTCGTGATACATAGCCAGGCTTGCGACTCGTCACAATGTCTCCGACCAATATCTTCCACACATGAGTCACTGGGTTACCACTGAGCACCGTGTGCACCAACAATGCGCCAAATGCCAAACTCCTCAATATTGTCCATGGCAGACAAGGATACACAACTTAAACACAATACGGGCATACAGTGAGCGCTGTTCAGCTTACGCACGCATAAACATTCAGCAATTCTATCCCTTTCCATCTAATAAAGTGCTTTCAGTTTCACGTAACTTTTGTATCGTTTACATACAATGTTCACCGAAAGTACGGTATCACCTAAAAGGAATAATGCAAAGAAAAACAATGAGCAGAAGAACTCAGGAGAAAGGAACGCGTGCTGGAGAGCCGATGGATCCTAATAGACACTGCTGTGACATAGAATACCAGTATTATTTCGGGTCATGCGAAACACCTATCCGATCCTCGTAGGTGATACGAAACTGCTCAAATCCGGTTCTCTTGCCATCGGATACTCCGCGAAGTAAATTAAAAATCTTATATAACACGTAAGGCTGCGCCATGATCAACGTCGGTACGACAGTGTCTGACGGTGCCTTTCTCCATACACGTCCAGAGCAATAACAATATATTCCTTTACTTCATACATGCCAAATGCAATAACAGTATATTCGCAATATTGCATGAATACAAATGACCTATTGAGAAACATTATGATTTTCAAAGTTAATAAATTTGAACAAGATCGACTTGAGTCGTCTTGATGTGTCGCATCTCTTCAGCTCTGAAAGGTAATACAGGAGATGACTGGAAGATAGTGGCTGTACGTTATCTGGTGCACTCTGACTCACAACTATTCTGTATTGGTTGAATGCCACTCCGTCAGACCGAGCAAGGTGGTGCAGTGGTTAGCACACTGGACTCGAATTCGGGAGGATGACGGTTCAATCCCGCGTCCGGTCATCCTGATTGGGTTTTCCGTGATTTCCCTTATCGTTCCAGGCAAATGCCGGGATGGTTCCTTTGAAAGGGCACGACCGACTTCCGTCCCAGTCCTTCCCTAAACCGATGAGACCGATGACCTCACTGTCTGGTCTCTTCCCCCAAAACAACACAACACCCACTCCGCCAGAAGACAAATAGACTGCTGGCCGGCCAGAGTGGCCGAGCGATTCTACGCGCTACAGCCTGGAACCGCGCGACCGCTATGGTCGCAGGTTCGAATCCTGCCTCGGGCATGGATGTGTGTGATGTTCTTAGGTTAGTTAGGTTTAAGTAGTTCCAAGTTCTAGGGGCTGATGACCTCAGAAGTTAAGTCACATAGTGATCAGAGCCATTTGAACCATTTGAAATAGACTTCTCCCATTATTATTTATGAGGAAGATAGAGGTAGACATCACTAAAAAAATTGGTACTTAAGAATAATAAGAAATAAAATATGGAGCCAACTGCGGAAAGAATGAAGGTGATCATTATGTTGAATTAATGATCAGTGTCGTACAAGTAAGCGGACACTTTTAAGGCTCACGATGTTATTTCAGCGTTACAAACGAATAATTTAGTGAGGTACAGCCAGGGACATGATGCCAGTAACAAAATGACTAAATATGGAAGGTGGGGAGTACACAAAACACAATGTGTTTCCTGTTATACAAAGTATGTTGGACAGGCAGAAAGAACATTTTAGGTCAGATGCTGTTTTACATACAGCCGTACTCAGCTGTTACAACACTCCAAACTGACGACAATATCATTTCATAGAATAGCTTTTCCTTCGACGTATACTTCCCTTGGATGACACATTGGTGTTGTGTTATCGGTTAGCATTTTCGCCATCGTTCATCTCGATGGAAAGTTATGTGACAGCAGCACGTTTCGTAGTGGTTGTTCCCAGCAGCTGCGAAGCTTCCTTTGGTCTAATTATGATCAGTGCACTTGTGCTTTTCGTACACCAACATCCCCTGTTAGCTGCCCTCACATTAGCGATTACTTAGAATTACAAATGACGCTTGTCCTTGACGGCCACATTCTGTAGCTCACCCATTAGTATACAATGCCAGGCGTCTATTGGCAGCCTCACTGATATTAGTCGACTCTCGAAAGGTACCACTGATGGTAGTATGTTTCCGTTGTCGTTCTAGCCAAAAGTAGCGCCATAACACTCTCACCTCTGACAAAGTGTCTTAAATCAGGAACGTTTCCCATTCCGTGCACATGAGTCCATGGAATAACTTCTCTGCATTCCCGGCACCTATCGTGGCATCACATGGACACGTCTATACTGGTGTGCACGTGAGAAGAGCGATGTGCAGTGGCGTGGGGCAGTGTACCAAATGGCGCTCCAGCCAATAGCGTAATTCTGCCGCTGGTATCTATAGCATGCACTGCCGCGTGTTCCTACAACATTCAGTATTGATTTTAGTGGTATTTTAGGTACGATAAAGTTTCACTGACCATATACAAGAGGTATGCATATTGACCGAGAAATATAAGGAGTACAATATCCCACTTCACATGATCTTTGCAGACTGCTAGAAGGCGAACAGACGATGGATACCAAAGCAGTAACGGTCGTGATGCTAAGTTCATATGGGACCAAATTGCTGAGGTCATCTACCCTAGGCTTACACACTACTTAATCTAACTTAAATTAACTTACGTTAAGGACAACACATACGCCCATGCCCGAAGGAGGACTCGAACCTCCGGCTTGGGAAGCCGCGCGAACCGTGGCAAGGCACCCAGACTACGCGGCTACCCTGCGCGGCAGAGCAGTAACGAGGGCGAATATAAGGGAGGCGGTCGCGTTCTCGCTTCCCGAGCAAGGGGTCCCGGGTTCGATTCCCGGCGGGGTCAGGGATTTTTCACCTGCCTCGAGATGACTGGGCGTTTGTGTTGTCCTCATCATTTCATCATCATTCATGAAAGTGGCAATACTGGACTGAGCAAAGGTTGGGAATTTGTATGGGTGCTGATAACCGCGCAGTTGAGCGCCCCACAAACCAAACATCATCATCATCACTATAAGGGAGGACTGGATCACTGGTAAGTTTCCCTTGAGAAGACGCGTCAGACAAGGAGATACAATCTGTTATTCACCGCGGCCCTAGAGGACGCCTTCAGCTGTCTATCCCGGGGCACAAAGATTTCGACATAGAAGGAAAACGACTCATCCACCTTCGTTTTGCACATGACATCATCCTCTTCAGCAGTGACACAAACTGACTGTCAAAGATGATTCTCAAGGTGTAGGCCACAAATCAGCTTTCAAAACACCGAAGTCATGAGCCGCGTCAACATTACAGTCTCCAACGAAACCCAGACTATGGAAGTAGATACAAATACATTTATCTCGGACACAAAATCCATCTAGGGAAAGATGAACAGACAGTAGAGCTCACCAGGCGAGTTGGTCTCACCTGAATGGCATTCGGGAAACTAGGTTACATCCTCCTGAAATCAACTATCCCTATAAATCTAAAGAGTAAAGTTTATGACGCGTGCATCCTGTCAGTAAAAACGTACAGACTCGAAACAGTGACACAACAAGTTCCATTGCCCTTTGACAACTGTCAAAGGGCAATAGAGAAAGCAACGCTTGGAATGCGTATGAAAGGTAGGATCAAAAACAAGACATGAGAAGAACTGGGATCCATGACGTTCTCGAGAGGACGGCGAGACTGGAGTGGTGTTGGACACAAACGCTTCCAGGAGAACTTCAAATTGACCAAAAAGCTGATGCAGTGGTCCCCGAAGGAATCAAAGAGAAATGTCGACCTCCTATGGAGAGAAGGAGAGACGATATCCAGCGACATGCGACAGAAACTGGATCCAAACCTCTCAGTGAAGATCGCCATGGAACTTGTGGAAGAGGCCTAAGTTCAGGAGTGAATATCTAGAGGCTCAAGAAGAAGGCAAAAATAGTAATTAGCCATTATAATGCTCATTATGTGTGGCGTAAAGGAAGTACGACTATTGTGAGAGATGCATCAAGTAGTCTTCGGACAGAAGACCGCAACAACAACAAAACAAAAACGGCAAGCATGAAGTTAAGAAACAATAGTTAGAGTTTTCCTTGTGGGATGTAGTCCTGGTCACTGAATGGCTTTTCCGGAGACGGAACGTCCCTTCATTTCTCTTTCGAATGTGCTCTAGTGGATAGAAAGTACAGACAGTTCAAATACGTAGATAGAACTGACTGCCATCGGTTCGACACATTTGGGTATAAATATCTTCAGAAGTAATCGTATATGTCTGTTCTTTACAACAGATTAAAAATACAGAGAAGAAGAAGATTGTTACGATCCACTGCTATCTTTTGAATCCATGTGAATAAAATGCCAAATATCATAATAGTGGATTACGTATAAAACTGTCTTTGCATTTAATAGCATATGAGCGGATTTTCTTTTAGAAGAGGATGAAATTATGAGAAGGGTTTGGAAAGATTCGAAGATCGCAGTTAAATTTAAATCTACAGGAATATTGATACATTTGACGTGGACAGAGAGCAAGTCAAATTACGAACAGTTAAAAAGATATTTTTCTATGTAACAAGAAAAGAATATTAGTGATGGTCAATTATATTAAATGTTACCGACTACTCACTTAACTTATTTTCCATAACATAAAGCGGCCAGTAGTGGTGAATATGTATGGTTCAAATGGTTCTGATCACTATGGGACTTAACTTCTGAGGTCATCAGCCCCCTAGAACTTAGAACTACTTAAACCTAACTAACCTAAGAACATCACACACATACATGCCCGAGGCAGGATTCGAACCTGGGACCGTAGCGGTCTCGCGGATCCAGAATGCAGCGCCTAGAACCGCACGGCCACTTCGGCCGGAGTGAAGATGTAACTACATAATTTTTTTCTCACTTTGTCATTTTGACTATCTCTCATTCGTTGATAATATCCGTCAATTATGAAGAAAATCTTCCACCATTATGAAGAAAATCATTCTTCTCATTCTTCTATTTCCTATTTACGTGCCTCTTTGTTTCTTTTGCTACCACTCGAGGCGGTGTATATTCTCCCTTAAGTTCAGGCAAGCAATACTGAAAATCATTAGCTCACTAAATATCATTTTCGTGAGACTCACTCAAATACCAAAACATTCACTTAATAGCAACGAAATAAATCCGTAATAATTCTTATATACTATCGGAGATCGAAACTTCTAGAACACGGCATGGAGTATTTCCAGTTCACGATCATTCAAGAACTTTCGAGATCCTTCTAAAATATCGTATTTCCAATTCTCGAACATTCAAGGACATGGTAAAAATTTTTAAATCATTCGAGAACTTATTAACGCATTCCCTGAATTTTCAAAAATTCCAGAAATATCTGGATCATTCGAGAACACTTCTGAATTTTCCACAACAATCATATGAAACCATTTACAAAATTTACAATGTATATTACAAGAACGAGATCGTCTCATTATGTTATACAGAGAAAATAAATTAGCAGCAATAAAATCAAGTATGTGCAAACGAGATAGGTGTAATCTCATCCACTTCTCAGCCTCACAACTTGTACGACATTCACACAGACCCCAAACATTCACCACGCCAAGGCCACAGGCCACTGGGGGCAATGTTATGTTGTGAGGGACATTCACCTTTGCTTCCGTGGCATCTGTGCTAGTATTCTAGGGCCCCAAGACAGCTGTGAACTACGACATCATCCACATCCGTCCATGCTTAACATCTTCACCGATGAGCAATGGCATCTTCCAGCGCGAGAACTGTCCGTGGCTTGAGGCTTGAATTGTACGATCACGAAAAATCTGAGGAGCCGCCAGCACCAGCCATAGGAGGCCAAAAAGTTCTGAAGATGGCTTGTAGATAAGCCGAAACCGGTTAATAAAGAAATATTATTGCGATCTCGACTGTTCATTTTTAAATATAGAATCAGGCCGCTGCTCTCCGTGGACTATGTTGTCAAAATGTATGAAAGTTCCTCTGACCACTTGCCGCGTGTTCCTTGTGTGTTGCAGGTTCTGTGGCTGGCGCAGCGTACTGTAAGCAGCAGAATGGTCCGATGCTCAAGTCGGGGACAAGGCGAGATGGTGTTTTTGTTCGGCCAAGCAGATGGATACGGTAGAGAGGCAGAACTCGGTTGTCCAAATCTCGTGTACACACAGTCCGCCGCCTATTTGCGATTTCATCTTTCTGAAAGGGCTCATGAGCTCACAAACGTCCAAAAAGGGCTTGACATCTTGGTGTGGTGCTTGATATCTGTGAGGGTACTTATTTTGGTATAGCTGTGCTGCCTCTCGATCGTTTCCATCTGCTTGTTCGTACACAAACATCATCTCAGCTTGTTCCCGACGTGAATACCGGACCATTCTGGTGCTTACAGTACGTTGCGTCAGTCAAACAGCCTGCAACACACAAGAAACACGCGGCACGTGGTCAGATGAACTTTCATTCGTCAGCGCCATCTAACAAGGCGACAATGGATTTTCGTACACATGTTCATAGGATCTTGCTTCCTCCATTTCCAGACAGGAATCCGTCCCTGCAGTTTGTCGGTTTTATTAACGTTCATACTGTATATTCACTACTGGCTATTAAAACTCCTACACCAAGAAGAGATGCAGGTGATAAACGGGTATTCATTGGACGAATATATTATACTAGAACTCACATGTGATTACATTTTCACGCAATTTGGGTGCATAGATCCTGAGATATCTGTACCCAGAACAACCACCTCTGGCCGTAATAACGGCCTTGATTTGCCTGGGCATTGAGTCAAACAGAGCTTGGATGGCCTGTACCCCTACAGCTGCCCATGCAGCTTCAACACGATACCACAGTTCATCACGAGTAGTGACTGGTGTATTGTGACGAGCCAGTTGCTCGGCCACCATTGACCAGACGTTTTCTACTGGTGAGAGATCTGGACAATGTGCTGGCCAGGGCAGCAGTCGAACATTTTCTGTATCCAGAAAGGCCCATACAGGACCTGCAACATGCGGTCGTGCATTATCCCGCTGAAACGTAGGGTTTCGCAGGGATGGAATGCAGGGTAGAGCTACGGGTCGTAACACATCTAAAATGTAACATCCACTGTTCAAAGTGCCGTCAATGCGAACAAGAGGTGACGAAGACTTGTAACCGATGGCACCCCATACCATCACACCGGGTGATACGCCAGTATGGCGATGACAAATACACTCTTCCAATGTGCGTTCACCACGATGTCACCAAACACGGATGCGACCATCATGATGCTGTAAACAGAACCTGGATTCATCCGAAAAAATGACGTTTTGCCATTCGTGCACCAGGTTCGTCGTTGAGTACACCATCGCGGGCGCTCCTGTCTGTGATGCAGAATCAAGGGTAACCGCAGCCATGGCCTTCGAACTGATAGTCCATGCTGCTGCAAACGTCGACGAACTGTTCGTGCACATGACTGTTGTCTTGCAAACGTCCCCATCTGTTGACTCAGGTACCGAGATGTGGCTCCACGATCCGTTACAGCCTTGCGGATAAAATGCCTGTCATCTCGACTGCTAGTGATACGAGGCCGTTGCGATCCAGCACGGCGTTCCGTATTACCCTCCTGAACCCACCGATTCCATATTCTGCTAACAGTCATTGGATCTCGACCAATGCGATCAGCGACACGATAAGCCGCAATCGGCTACAATCCGACCTTTATCAAAGTGGGAAAAGTGAAGGTACGCATTTCTCCTCCTTACACGAGGCATCACAACGTTTTACCAGGCAACGCCGGTCAACTGCTGTTTGCGTATGAGAAACCGGTTGAAAAATTTCCTCATGTAAGCATAAGGTAGGTGTTGCCACCGGCGCCAATCTTGTGTGAATGCTCTGAAAAGCTAGTCATTTGCATATCACAGCATCTTCTTCCTGTCGGTTAAATTTCGCGTCTGTAGCACGTCGTCTTCGTGGTGTAGCAATTTTAATGGCCAGTAGTGTAGGATGTCTCTCTCTTACCGGATGTCAGGTGCATTTTTCTCTTTGATTTGACAAATATTTGCAGTTTTGTTTTTCCAATGTGTGGCTGGAGTCAGCCCAAACAAATACTGCTCATCATAGGTTTCATGTGACGTACAGTGTCAACGGAAAGCGCCGGTTTGTTTTCTGTTACAAACAACACGATTTCTAAAGCGTAATTTTACGAACAAGTTCGATAGAATCGTTCTAGGGTAGACTAGTAGGATATTTCTTTTATGTATATGTATTAGCAAAATGGTTCAAATGGCTCTGAGCACTATGGGACTCAACTGCTGTGGTCATCAGTCCCCTAGAACTTAGAACTACTTAAACCTAACTAACCTAAGGACATCACACACATCCATGCCCGAGGCAGGATTCGAACCTGCGACCGTAGCAGTCGCGCGGATCCGGACTGCACGCCTAGAACCGCGAGACCACCGCGGCCGGCTATGTATTAGCAGCAACAGTATAACGGGAAGAATAACCAGCACTCTGGCATCGACTGAGTGGCGCTGCTGCATGGCAGTGAAAGACAGTGCGGGAAAGTGCGGCATGCGAGTAACTGCTGGAGTACTGTTATTCACCTTTTTACTGTCCTGTTACTGCATATCGATAAAACGAATATCGCACTAGAGTAATCTGAGATCGCTTTATTGAACTGGCATGTTAAATTCCGCTTTAAAAGTAATTTTGTTAGTATTGGCAAAGAAACCGACGTTTGACGTTGACAATGGGCGTCGCATGAGACACGAGATGAGCAGTATTTGTTAAGGCTGATTACAGCTACACATTGCAAAAAAATTGCAAATATTTGCCGAAACACCAGAAAAAAGCGCCTGACGACTCTAAGAAGAGACACGAGACTCGACTGTAAAAGCTGAAGTACAGGACGACGGCAAGGTAGGTATCAGTAACGTCAAATATAAAACGACAGAAATAGTTCTAGCGTAACATTTACTAATGACAGAAGGACTATAAAAACCAGAATATTATCATGGTAATTGTAAATTGAAATAGAATGAGTACATTACTGTATAGACCTCGCAGTTTATGGAAACTGTACTCAAAAGTGACTGCAGCTCTCTCTGGTATCATCATAGCATTCGTCGCCATAAGGAACGTAAAAATATTTCTCATACTCCATAATGAATGATTATCGTGTTCTCCAATTAACCTTCTTTCTTCATATTTCCTTCACACTTCATAATTTTCATGTAAATAAATGCATACCATGTTAATATTTTTCTTCCCTAGTCTAAACCTTCATGCATTATTCTGCAACTATAATTATTATTACTATTACTTTTTCAGTATAGTTTCATAAACGCTAACGTCTTATGGTGATATTAAGTTAAACTCTGACTTTCATAATTTGTGTTACGCAATATCTAATATCATGTTTATTATTAGTGGAGAAAACTTCTGACACTAGAACTTGTTAATATTGGCTAGCTGGATTTAAGAAATTACTTCATGGTCGCAATGTCGATACGTAAAACAAATAAAGTAAACTGTGTAAAGTAGAAAACGTATCTGTGGAGCAGGGCAGGAAATGTGTTTGATAGCACAGGATGTATTGGAGTGAAAAATCGATTGTAGAAAATGCCGAATAATATGAGAGTTCTAACTTCAATGTTCACAACTATTTATTTACAGCTCGTACAAAATAGATATGTGTAACCTTCGAAGTAGTCACCAGCATTGTGTATAGCCCGCTTCCGGCGAAGTGGAGGTCGTAGGATACTCCTAGCAGTGCCAATTGTATTGACAGTTCAAGTGGCACGGTCTATTGCCCAACGAATTTGTAGCAGTTCTGAAGCGAATGTCGTGCAGTGTGTCCTTCACTTTAGAACTCGAGTTGAAGTTACGCGGGCTTAAGTCCGGGGAGTGCAGTAGGTAGTACAGCACTGTACGTGCTTGAGCATTGTCCTGCAAGATGATGGTCAAGTCCTGCAGGAAGTGTCATCACTTGTGTCTCTTTCTGTTCATTTTTGGAACACAACCTACGACCAGCCTAGAGACAGACGTGATGACACTTTCTGCAGGACCTGACTATCATTTTGCAGGACAATGTTCAAGCACGTACAGTGCAAGCTGTTACTGATTTGTTTGACGCATGGGGCTGCTAAGTGCAGTTACTGTACTCCCCTGACTTAAGCCCACGTAAGTTCAACTCGATTTCTAAACTGAAGGAAACACTGCACGGTATTCGCTTCAGAAGTGCTACAAATTCGTTGGGCAATAGACCTCGCCGTTCGAACTGTCAACACAACTGGCACTGCTAAGAGTATCCTACGACTTCCACATCGCCGGCAGCGGGTTATACATAATGCTGGTAACTACTTTGAAGGTTAGCAAAACTTTGATACACATGTCTATTTTGCACGAGCTGTAAATAAATAGTTCTCACTATAAACGTTCCAACACTCGTAAAAAGAAAGTGGAAGCCTTTCTAATGCTAAAAATTTTGTACGTAGATAAAGTACCAAATGAAAACATACGAGATACCTTACGGCAAGAAAGCACTGCATTTAAAATCGATGAGTGCCACATTAATGAATATGAGATATGGTATAAATAATGTCGCAGAAATTAGTATTAGTTCCTAATTAGGTGTGGAAAACACAAATTGGACAGAGTAATGGGAACAGAAGACGGGACGGAACTAGACAAGGAAGAACTCAATCAGAAAATAAAGCTAGCTAAAATTAGAAGAAGAATGGGTAGCTTTCAGGGACGAATTAGTGAAGGCAGCAGAGGATCAAGTAGGTAAAAAGACGAGGGCTAGTAGAAATCCTTGTGTAACAGAAGAAATATTGAATTTAATTTATGAAAGGAGAAAATATAAAAATGCAGTAAATGAAGCAGGCAAAAAGGAGTACAAACGTCTCAAAAATGAGATCGACAGGAAGTGCAAAATGGCTAAGCAGGGATGGCTAGAGGATAAATGTAAGGATGTAGAGACTTATCTCACTAGGGGTAAGATAGATACTGCCTACAGGAAAATTTTAGAGACCTTTGGAGATAAGAGAACCAATTGTATGAACTTCAAGAGCTCAGATGGAAACCCAGTTCTAAGCAAAGAAGGGAAAGCAGAAAGGTGGAAGGAGTATATAGAGAGTCTATACAAGGGCGATGCACTTGAGGACAATATTATGGAAATGGAAGAGGATGTAGATGAAGATGAAATGGGAGATATGATATTGCGTGAAGAGTTTGCCAGAGCACTGAAAGACCTGAGTCGAAATAAGGCCCCCGGAGTAGACAACATTCCATTGGAACTACTGACGGCCTTGGGAGAGCCAGTCCTGACAAAACTCTACCATCTGGTGAGCAAGATGTATGAAACAGGCGAAATACTCTCAGACTTCAAGAAGAATATAATAATTCCAATCCCAAAGAAAACAGGTGTTGACAGATGTGAAAATTACCGAACAATCAGTTTAATTAACCATAGCTGCAAAATACTAACACGAATTCATTACAGACGAATGGAAAAACTAGTAGAAGCCGACCTCGGGGAAGATCAGTTTGGATTCCGTAGAAACACTGGAACACGTGAGGCAAAACTGACCCTACGACTTATATTAGAAGAAAGATTAAGGAAAGGCAAACCTACGTTTCTAGCATTTGTAGACTTAGAGAAAGCTTTTGACAATGTTGACTGGAATAGTCTCTTTCAATGCCAAAGGTGGCAGGAGTAAAATACAGGGAGCGAAGGCTATTTACAATTTGTACAGAAACCAGATGGCAGTTATAAGAGTCGAGGAACATGAAAGGGAAGCAGTGGTTGGGAAAGGAGTGAGACAGGGTTGTAGCCTGTCCCCCATGTTATTCAATCTGTATATTGAGCAAGCAGTAAAGGAAACAAAAGAAAAATTCGGAGTAGGTATTAAAATCCACGGAGAATAAATAAAAACTCTGAGGTTTGCCGATGACATTGTAATTCTGTCAGAGACGGCAAAGGACTTGGAAGTGCAGTTGAATGGAATGGACAGTGTCTTGAAAGGAGGATATAAGATGAACATCAACAAAAGCAAAACGAGGATAATGGAATGTAGTCGAATTAAGTCGGGTGATGCTGAGGGAATTAGATTAGGAAATGAGACACTTAAAGTAGTAAAGGAGTTTTGCTATTTGGGGAGCAAAATAACTGATGATGGTCGAAGTAGAGAGGATATAAAATGTAGACTGGCAATGGCAAGGAAAGCGTTTCTGAAGAAGAGAAATTTGTTAACATCGAGCATAGATTTAAGTGTCAGGAAGTCATGTCTGAAAGTATTTGTATGGAATGTAGCCATGTATGGAAGTGAAACATGGACGATAAATAGTTTGGACAAGAAGAGAATAGAAGCTTTCGAAATGTGGTGCTACAGAAGAATGCTGAAGATTAGATGGGTATATCACATAACTAATGAGGAAGTATTGAATAGGATTGGGGAGAAGAGAAGTTTGTGGCACAACTTGACCAGAAGAAGGGATCGGTTAGTAGAACATGTTCTGAGGCATCAAGGGATCACCAATTTAGTATTGGAGGGCAGCGTGGAGGGTAAAAAATGTAGAGGGGGACCAAGAGATGAATACACTAAGCAGATTAAGAAGGATGTAGGTTGCAGTAGGTACTGCGAGATGAAGAAGATTGCACAGGATAGAGTAGCATGGAGAGCTGCATCAAACCAGTCTCAGGGCTGAAGACCGCAACATCAACAACAACAAAATTAAAATATTATGAGTCTAGGCGCTTTTCCGCCTTCGAGAAAATTATAAATTTATAGGCCAACTGAATGAAACATATTGATAGCTGTTCACATCTAGGATAACATTTATTATAATCGGCGGAAGCTTTCTTTCCCTTATTACCTACATCGCGTGTATTAACAAAAAAATCTAAAAATAAAGTAAGTTTAAACAAAATACTGGTAGCCTCAAATATTTGTCATAATATGTTTGGATAAGGAAAAGCGTTTTCCATGTTGGTCTTACATTACCTGCGTTTGTGACTATAGTCTGTTTCAATCAGCTTCTTATGTGAATACGTAAAGTTTTGTGATTGAGGATGAAATCCCACATTTCAGATAATGCTACAACCAGCCATCATCAGAATGTAGTCGACGCTTCGAATCACCTTCATAAAAGTCGGAAGGCAACAAAAGTCAAAATTTTGGCGAGCTATACTGACGAAACCTTCCTGCGATGAGGCGGATGGACGTTGACTGACTCTGATGAAGAATGCCTGCGACGGTGGCTGAAACGTCGGTGGCACTTTCCGATAAAGCTTACCCGTTACGACAAGGCTTTTTGCAACAGTAACCGGTAAGTTTATCCACCTCAGCAACTGGCACGTCAGTACCTGCAACACAGCTGAAATGCAGGATTTCGTAACACGCTGTACCGAATCATTTTACTAAATCGAATGCAAAATTAACTCGACAGGACGTACTTTGTTGATGGGATTTTAATAGCGAGTGTGCGAGAAGCTCGGTCATGGACATCGCGCCGGTTCTACATCTACACTCCTGGAAATGGAAAAAAAGAACACATTGACACCGGTGTGTCAGACCCACCATACTTGCTCCGGACACTGCGAGAGGGCTGTACAAGCAATGATCACACGCACGGCACAGCGGACACACCAGGAACCGCGGTATTGGCCGTCGAATGGCGCTAGCTGCGCAGCATTTGTGCACCGCCGCCGTCAGTGTCAGCCAGTTTGCCGTGGCATACGGAGCTCCATCGCAGTCTTTAACACTGGTAGCATGCCGCGACAGCGTGGACGGAACCGTAAGTGCAGTTGACGGACTTTGAGCGAGGGCGTATAGAGGGCATGCGGGAGGCCGGGTGGACGTGCCGCCGAATTGCTCAACACGTGGGGCGTGAGGTCTCCACAGTACATCGATGTTGTCGCCAGTGGTCGGCGGAAGGTGCACGTGCCCGTCGACCTGGGACCGGACCGCAGCGACGCATGGATGCACGCCAAGACCGTAGGATCCTACGCAGTGCCGTAGGGGACCGCATCGCCACTTCCCAGCAAATTAGTGACACTGTTGCTCCTGGGGTATCGGCGAGGACCATTCGCAACCGTCTCCATGAAGCTGGGCTACGGTCCCGCACACCGTTAGGCCGTCTTCCGCTCACGCCCCAACATCGTGCAGCCCGCCTCCAGTGATGTCGCGACAGGCGTGAATGGAGGGACGAATGGAGACGTGTCGTCTTCAGCGATGAGAGTCGCTTCTGCCTTGGTGCCAATGATGGTCGTATGCGTGTTTGGCGCCGTGCAGGTGAGCGCCACAATCAGGACTGCATACGACCGAGGCACACAGGGCCAACACCCGGCATCATGGTGTGGGGAGCGATCTCCTACACTGGCCGTACACCTCTGGTAATCGTCGAGGGGACACTGAATAGTGCACGGTACATCCAAACCGTCATCGAACCCATCGTTCTACCATTCCTAGACCGGCAAGGGAACTTGCTGTTCCAACAGGACAATGCACGTCCGCATGTATCCTGTGCCACCCAACGTGCTCTAGAAGGTGTAAGTCAACTACCCTGGCCAGCAAGATCTCCGGATCTGTCCCCCATTGAGCATGTTTGGGACTGGATGAAGCGTCATCTCACGCGGTCTGCACGTCCAGCACGAACGCTGGTCCAACTGAGGCGCCAGGTGGAAATGGCATGGCAAACCGTTCCACAGGACTACATCCAGCATCTCTACGATCGTCTCCATGGGAGAATAGCAGCCTGCATTGCTGCGAAAGGTGGATATACACTGTACTAGTGCCGACATTGTGCATGCTCTGTTGCCTGTGTCTATGTGCCTGTGGTTCTGTCAGTGTGATCATGTGATGTATCTGACCCCAGGAATGTGTCAATAAAGTTTCCCCTTCCTGGGACAATGAATTCACGGTGTTCTTATTTCAATTTCCAGGAGTGTACATCTTCCTCTATACTCCACAAGTCAGTCTACTGCGTATAGCAGAGGGCGCTTGGTGCACCAGTATCACGTCCCTCATTTTCCTGCTCCCGTCGAGCATGGTTCGCAGGTAGGATGTTTTCTGGTGAGCCTCCGAGTTGGCTCGGATCCCTCTAATTTTCGTGAGATATACGCTAGGGGTTGATTCTTCTAGGAACGTACGCTCTCGGAACTTAAACAGTAGACCATTCCGCGATACAGAACGCCTCTCTTGCAGTGTCTGCCACTGGAATTAGCTGAGCATCTACGTGACGCTTTTGCGCTAACAAAATAAGCCTGTACTGAAACGTGCTGCTCTCCTTTGGATCATCTCTGTTTTCTTTATTAGTCCTATCTGGTATACATCCCGTTTTGACGAGCAATATGCATGTATTGGCCGAACGAGTATTTTGTAAGCTACTTTCTTTGTTGGTTTACTATGTTTACTGAAGATTCTTCGAATGAACCGGTCATCTCACTTTCTCGCGATTAATTTTATGTGTTCGTTCTACCTAAAATCGCTCCTTACGCAGACTCCCAACTACATCACAGAAATAACTGCTTCCAGATATTGTTCTTCAATTTTGTACTCATACGATAAAGGATCTTTGTATGTATTCTCAATACGTCACATATGTTTCCGTTCCATTTCACGTATTTCATAACGACTGTAGTCGCCGCAGTGGCTGTGCCTTTGCACATGCATGCATGTCTGAGGAACAAGGCATCGTAATTCGGAATAACACAGACATTGCTATATCGTATTTATTCCCCGTCACCGGGCAAGCGATTTTCAAGTAAAATTTCTACCCTGTACGGCAATATACATGATGGATGTACAATTACAGGTTGTAGACACATGGTTGGCGACATATAGAAGTTTGGGTCTGACCGTGAGCTGTGCTCGGATAGGCAAATGGTAAGAAGACTGCTCGCGGTACGCTGGAAATCTAGACTCGACCCCCGGTCCGGTACAATTTTCATTGTCGTCATTCCATTACACAACTGATGGCTGTATATTTGCGACTGCGAATACATTTCATGTATTCTGGTATGTTGTTCATGGCACTCCGTCCCCTCCCCCGCACCCCCCCCCCCCCCCCCACGTCGTTCTCCCACCCCTTCCCCACTGAAACTGTACAAAAATTTCCAACTACACTACTCTCGATATTCGACCTTTTCTGTTCTCTATTCTTTGGACTATTACGCCACCAGCGTAATTGGATATTTCGTTAACATCATCAATTTAAACATGGCAATGAGGGTAATGAGACAAAAACGACTTTTGCAAACGTTACTCTAAAACTAATTACGTTGACAATTCGATCCAAACGTAACACTTACAAGCACAGTAGTTTCTTACTCTGAAGGCCTGAGAAATACAACGATGTGACTGTCTATTTTATGCTGTCAAAATTTACAAAATTATTAGGTAACATTTACACAAGAGTTAATTTTACAATTTGTAAGTGCTAGACTAAGCTGGTGGCGTAATGAGCGCACACCTTGAGGACCAAAAAAAGGTGGAATGTGAGAAATAATTCGTGCAGTCGGAAAATTTTGTACAGTGGCAGAAGAGAGTACCATGAACAAAATACTAGAAATCCTGATCGATGGGGTCAGAGTGTGGGAGTAGGGACGTATTTGAAGGTCACTTCTTTTCGTTTTCTTGAATAACTCAAAAACTACGGTCTCTCTAGCGGAAACGTGTCACAGTATCAAACTTAAAAAATATCCTACGAAAAGGTGTTGTTCATTTTTTTCTGTACGACTAATACACTGAGGAGACAGAAGTCGTGGAATACCTCCTAATGTCGTGTCGGACCTACTTTAGCCCAGTGTACTGCAGCAACTCGACGTGGCGTGGACTCCACTGCGGAAGTATTGGGCCATGCTGCCTCCAAAATGGTTCAAATGGCTCTGAGCACTATGGGACTTAACATCTTTGGTCATCAGTCCCCTAGAACTTAGAACTACTTAAACCTAATTAACCTAAGAACATCACACACATCCATGCCCGAGGCAGGATTCGAACCTGCGACCGTAGCAGTCGCGCGGTTCCGGACTGAGCGCCTTAACCGCGAGACCACCGCGGTCGGCACTGCCTCCATGGGCGTCCATAATTGTGAACGTGTTGCCAGTGCAGGACGTTGCGCACGAACTGATCTATCGTTTACGTTCCATGAATGTTCGATGGGATTCATGTCTGGTGAACTGAGTGGACAATTCATAGGCTCGAAGTGTCCAGAATGTTTTTCTTGCACACTCCCTTGTTGACAACTTGGGTTCATGGGTTCGTGGGGTCTGCACCACACTCGGGCCCGACCATCACCTCTTACCAACTGAAGCCGGGACTCGCCTGAGCTGGCCACGGTTTTCCAGTAGTCCAATGTCCAAGCGCTATGGTCGCGTGCTCAGGGGAGGCACTGCAGGCGATGTACTATTATTAGCAAAGCCACTCGCGTCGGTCGTCTACTGCCATATAGCTCATTAACGCTACATTTAGTCGCTTTGTCTACATCTACATCTACATTTATACTCCGCAAGCCACCCAACGGTGTGACCGAGCGAGGTGGCGTAGTGGTTAGCACACTGGACTCGTATTCGGGAGGACGGCGGTTCAATCCCGTCTCCGGCCATGCTGATTTAGGTTTTCCGTGATTTCCCTAAATCGCTTCAGGCAAATGCCGGGATGGTTCCTTTGAAAGGGCACGGCCGATTTCCTTCCCAATCCTTCCCTAACCCGAGCTTGCGCTCCGTCTGTAATGACCTAGTTGTCGACGGGACGTTAAACGCTAACCACCACCACCAACGGTGTGTGGTGGAGGGCACTTTACGTGCCACTGTCATTAACCTCCCTTTCCTGTTCCAGTCGCGTATGCTTCGCGGGAAGAACGACTGCTGGAAAGCTTCCGTGCGCGCTCGAATCTCTCTAATTTTACATTCGTGATTTCCTCGGGAGGTATAAGTAAGGGGGAAGTAATATATTCGATATCTCATCCAGAAACGTACCCTCTCGAAACCTGGACAGCAAGCTACACCGCGATGCAGAGCGCCTCTCTTGCAGAGTCTGCCACTTGAGTTTGCTAAACATCTCCGTAACGCTATCACGCTTACCAAATAACCCTGTGACGAAACGCGCCGCTCTTCTTTGGATCTTCTCTATCTCCTCCGTCAACCCGACCTGGTACGGATCTCACACTGATGAGCAATACTCAAGTATAGGCCGAACGAGTGTTTTGTAAACCACCTCCTTTGTTGGTGGACTACATTTTCTAAGGACTTTCCCAATGAATCTCAGCCTGGTACCCGCCTTACCAACAATTAATTTTATATGATGATTCCACTTCAAATCCTTTTGTTCCGCTATCATATAATCATACAATAAAGGATCCTTCTTTCTATGTATTCGCAGTACATTACATTTGTCTATGTTAAGGGTCAGTTGCCACTCCCTGCACCAAGTGCCTATCCGCTGCAGATCTTCCTGCATTTCGCTGCAATTTTCTATTGCTTCAACTTCTCTGTATACTACAGCATCATCGCGAAAAGCCGCATGGAGCTTCCGACACTATCTACGAGGTAACGGATACGTTGGTTGCACGTCCCACACTGATTGCTGCGATGTAGTTGTTAGCAAAGGGACTCGCGTCGGTCGTCTGCAGTCATAGCCCATTAACGCCACCTTTTCACCGCTTTGTCTTAACGGATACGTTCATCGTACTTCCCACATTGAGTTCTGCGGTTATTTCAAGTAGTGTTGCTTGTGTGTTAGCATTGCCAACTCTAAGCGAACGCCGCTGCTATCAGTCGTTAAGAGAAGGCTCGGCACACTCTTGACACTGTGGGTCTCGGAATATGGAGTTCCCTGGCGATTTCCCAAATGGAATGTCCCATCCGTCTAGCTCCGACTGCCACTCCGCGTTGAAAGTCAGTTAATTCCCGTGCGGCCATAATCCCGTCATGACATGAATCACGTGAGTACAAATGAGAGCTCCGCCAATGCACTAGCCTTTTGTACCCTGTGTTCGTCATACTACCGCAAACTGTATATGTGTACCTCGTTGCCTCGCGACTTTTGTCACTTCAGTGTAGTTCACGTGTAGCAGTCGGGAGAATATGAAACTCTGGCGCGTTGTTTTTGAATGCCAGATATGCGGGTCGCATAAACCGATATCAGTAGGGGCAGCTGAATCACTCTGTATATACAGAAGGGTCCAAAAAATGTACCCAATGTTTAAAAGTCCGTAACTGGCAAACTAATTGACGGAGTTGTCTCATCTTTGGTAGTGTAATAGTTTGTAGTTCCAGCAGTCGCCACACAAGCGTTGTATGGCGTTGTTTTGTTTTGTCAGATGACAATCGCCAAGTGGTCAGTGTTTTGCTCTTAGTTGCACCTAGTTACTCAAGTAAACATGGCTGGCGCAAGGCTTGCATTTTATGAAAGGAAGTCAGTTTTGAAATGGTATTTTAAGCACGAAAACATTAATGAGGTTCAATGGCAATGGCGAAATGAGTATCAAGCAGAGCCACCGACACGTTTTACGATTCGTCGCGTCCGAGACAAATTTTAGCCGAAAGCTGTGTTAAAGATGTACACAAAGAACGATCTGGACGACCTGTAACAGTAACAAGTCCAGCTAACTTCCGTCATGTGTTACAACAATTCTCTCGCTCATTACAAAAGTCTGTGACACAGTGTGCCCGTGAAACTGGAGTGAGTCGCTCAAGTGTTCGGCGAATTTTGAAGACAGCAAAGTGGCATTGCTACATTCGACGATTGCTACACGCAGTGAACAACGACTGTCCAGATCGTAGAATGGAGTACTGTGAGTGGTTTACTAACATGGTTTACAACGATGAAGAGTTTGCAGAGATGATTGTGTGGTCTAATGGGGCACAGTTCAAACTCAATGGTACAGTAAATCGCAACAATTGCATCCACTGGGCAGCCGAAAATCTGAACGTCCGTGTAGACAAAGCCGTGAATTTGCCAGGAGTAAATGTGTGGTGTGGGTTGTCTTACCGGGGCTTGATTGGGCCATTCTTCTTTGACGGCACTGTTACCGGTGAGGTGTACCTTCATAAGCTTTAGGCATCTATTTTACCTGCCATCCGAGACTTGTATGGAGACGGAAGAGTTTACTTTCAACAAGATGGTGCTCCAGCCCACTACCAAAATCGTCTTAGGGCGTATCTCGACGAAAATCTTCCAGGAAGATGGATAGGCCGTAGAGGTTCTGTGGAGTATCCACCACGTTCCCCAGGCCTAACTCCTCTGGACTTTTACCTGTGGGGAACCCTAAAGGACGTCGTTTATCGACAAAAGCCACGCACGTTGGATGAAATTCGAGAATACATCTTACATTCATGTGCAAATATCCAACTGAACACGTTGCAGTCAGTAGTTCGCGCTGCAGTTCGACGGCATCGTTTGTGTGTGGATGTTAATGGTGACCATTTCGAACACCTACAGTGACATCTTTAAATTTGACTTTAAGCTACACTTTCACCAAACATGAGACAACTCCGTCAATTTGTTCGCAAGTTATGGACTTTTAAACAGTGGGTACATGTTTTTGGACCCCTCTGTATTGTGAAAAGTAGTGGTCCTATAGCACTCCCCTGTGGCACACGCGAAGTTACGTCTGTAGATTTCATCCTGTTCAGAATGACGTTCTGTGTTGTGTTTGCTAGGAACTAGGGCTGCTGATAAAACATTGATATGTCGAGATATATATAAATTTTCGATAAGTATCGGCGATTCTTTACACGGATGTAACGATATATCGATATCAAATGAGAATATTACGTGCCGTTATTTTTATTTTACATTATATTTGTTTCGCAATTTTCGATAAATATTTGAAGCTGTTCTTTTGAAATCGTAGTATAACATAATTTTACTTTCACTGTGTGAAGAAGTCTTACTACTTTTTGAGCTTTCATCAGGTTCAGTCTTTCTCTTCGACGGTGTGAAGCAAGTATGTATGGCAGAAAGAAGAAGTCTGATTGCACCGCACGGTGGAGTTGTGAAGGGAATAAAACAATTTTTAACGCAACTCGTGTGCTATTTCTTTACATTGGCATTCTTCAAAAACATTTGCTGAAACTGATGAACAAGAATCTAACCAATTAGTTTGGTCTTTGCGATGGGTGGAGACATGTGAGGGGAAAAGCTGATGTAATCGGCGCTCGGCGCAATGTTTAACTTCGCCACGTAATTTTGACACTACAACTGCTAGGTCGCTCGCGTTAGCAGAAGGAAAAAAAAGGTAAGTCGATATGAAGTGTTCCGGACAAATCCGATATGTGACGATACCGAACGACGAGCCCATCGGGCACTTTTTATTGTGCCACTTAACTGCAGTTACCACTGTTACCAAAGTGATTATCGCCAAGCATGAACGTGCATCGTTTTCGTTTCAGTTCTTGCTCTAAGGGGGATAAGTAGTCTGCTAGCTTGTTGATGTAGAGAATATCTAATAATAAGTCAATACTTATATGTACAGATCTAGGTAGAGTATATACACCGAGCTTGGAGGAGCAGTGGTAGCACACACTGGACTCGCCTTCAGGGAGGACGACGGTTCAAACCTGCGTCCGGTCATCCTGATTTAGGTATTCCGTGATTTCCCTAAAATTAAACTAAACTCTGCCCGCAACACGCTATGAAGGCCCAACGGTACCGACGGCCGCCGTTTCATCTTCAGCCCACAGGCGTCACTGGATGGGGATATGAAGGGGCACGTGGTCAGCACTCCACACTCCCGGCCGTATGTCAATTTACGAGATCGGTACCGTTACTTCTCAATCAAGGAGCTCCTCAGTTTGCCTCACAAAGACTGAATGCACCGCCGGCCGGGGTGGCCGAGCGGTTCTAGGCGCTACAGTCTGGAACCGCGCGACCACTACGGTCGCAAGTTCGAATCCTGCCTCGGGCATGTGTGTGATGTCCTTAGGTTAGTTAGGTTTAAGTAGTTCTACGTTCTAGGGGACTGACGAACTGAGCAGTTATGTCCCATAGTGCTCAGAGCCATTTTTTGAACTGAATGCACTCTGCTTGCCAACAGCGCTCGGCAGACCGGAGGGTCAGCCATCCAAGTGCCAGGCCAGCCTGACAGCGCTTAACTACGGTGATCTGACGGGAACTGGTGATACCACTGCGGCAAGGCTGTTGGAGTGATTTCCCTAAGTCGCTTCAGGCAAATGCTGGGATGGTTCTTTTGAAAGGGCCGACTTCCTTCCCCACCCTTCCCTAATCCGATGGGATCGATGGCCTCGCTGTTTGGTCCCCTCCCTCACATCAACCAACCACTTACAATGTGCAGCCGACACTTGTTTTGGCCGGTACGTCGATATTTTATCCGTCGATATATCGATGTATCGACAATATCTTCCATTTATCGACGACCAATAACGATATTTCTTTAAATATCGAAACACTGGATTTCCGATAGTTTTTAATATATCAACAGTCCTACTAGGAACTCGTCAATTCAATCATACAGTCGGTCTAATATTCCGTATGATCGTATTTTGTTCATTAGGTGGCAGTGCAAAACTGTCTAGAACGCCTTCCGGACGCCAAGGAGCACGGCATCTGCCTGGGCGCCTGTATTTGTTGCGTTCTGAGAGTCGTGTGTTGGCCTGCCCCACGGCGCCGCTTTTTGCCGCAGGTGTGGCCGGCCGCGCGGGGGTGTGGAGGGGGCCAGATGAGCCGCGATAAGCGCTTCCTCTCGCAGGCGCGTGGCGGCGGCGTGTGCGTCAGTCGGCGCGACGCGGACCGAACGGCCCCAGTGGTAGTCGCGGTCGGCCGGCGGCCCAGTGTGTGATCGCGCTTGCGGCCGGGCGGACGGTCGGTGCCTGCTGCAGCCGCGCCTCGCCGGGACACGAGACTCGCCTTCTGTCAGCCAGCCGACGCTCTTCCGCAGTCTACCTGCCGGTGAGTGACAGCCCGCGCGACGCGCCGAACGCATTTTCGCGGCTGAGCAAACGAGTGGGCAGATACCACCCAGCACAGCTGTGTCAGGCTGGGCGAGATTTCAGTGCTATACACTACGAGCGAGTCTGCAACGCTGGTGCGGTACTGCACTCCAAACTATTACTAGTGCGAGAGAGACACGACCGACGCTGATCGGCGGTCACTGCATCTGTGCAGGCATCTCCTTACGTAACTGCTGCCGCCCAGGTGTGAATTTATTTACTCTTCGCAAGTCGCTGCGAAGGCTAGTCCAGATACAGCAGCCTTCGGTTTTGCATGTACACTTATACTCCGCGGGTCACAGTACAGTGCATAGCGGAGGCTACTCCGTACAATATTATCGATTTTCAGTCCTATTCGAATACTAAGCCAAGAGAAAATCACTGTCTATATTACTGTGCATGCGTCCTAATCACTCTTATCTTACACTCGTGATCCCTAAGTGAAACATACGATTACGAATGAAACACAACTGCTGTGTCACATTCTGCAATGCTGCCTACTGTAGGATATTACACAAGTGTGTAAGCGTCTGCAAGGTGGGGTGACGGGTGAGGATTAGAGGGCACTTGTCTCCGCCCCCATGGAAGCTAGAATACAGAGTTTTTACTCATTACGGAATTGTCACACACTTCGAAATTATTTCCTGTAGTTCCAGAAAATCTCTCGTTTAATAGTTCTAGCATTAAGTGGCTGATCGCTATGAGTTTGGCAACTGCCGTATTAATTTAAGTTTGTAGCGTCTTGTCCTTCGTCTTACCTACCCCTCGTGGATAAGTTTCTGTGCTCGTCCATGAATAAGCGTGGCGCGTGTTCGATTCTAATGTATAAAATATTCTGCCAAGCAAGAACGGAACAGTTAGTTAACGAAATGAACTACGGTTGCAGATTAATGGACGCTGACTCTTCTTCGAATACAGGTACTCTAAATTCAGCCAACAAAGTTATCTTTTTCCAGCGATTCTGATTTTAATTCCTCGAACACTTCTGTTAGACTTTCGATGGTCCTATACCCACCTACTACGATTCTAGCTGCCCGCCTCTGAATTAGATGTCTGTTTTAATGTCAAACAGAGTAGTCTAGAATTAATCACACCATCGTCTTGTATGTAATTCCATTCACAGACCGATTGCATTTTCCGTTCCAATATATCTAAAGTTGCCTTTCGCTTCCCGTAACACTAATTTTACACGGTCCTCGCATTTCGTAATGCTACTTATTATTTTCTCTAAATACTTACGCAATATGATGTGCTCAAGACGTCCACCACTAATCTTGCATTCGGCAACAATCGGGATCTTCCTCTTTGGCACACACAGTCTTACACTTATACACATTTAAAGAGAACTAATATTAACTGCACCTAGTGGAATTTTGTCCAACTCGCTGGTCGTCGAAAGAAACATAAACTGAGCACAAGGAGCGGGCTCCGATTTCGAACCTACTACGCTAACACACATGTGACTACATTGACGACATCCGAGAACGCAGTATGTCTTTCTTGGCACATTAATTCAATTTTCTACAGCAATTTCTCTCAGTAGTTGAGAACTTTTATATTTAATGTGTTATTTATTCCTATACTCCGTTACAGTTTTTTCGTGTTTTATTAACTCTTTCGTTTACAAATTTTCTAATCGGCATTTTGTGAACTACGTACTGATTCGTTCCACGACCAAGTTGTGTGGCTAGCATGATCGCACGGAATTTGAAGATTAAATAAACAAATAAAAGGGGAGGCACCGTAAGAACCAAAGCTAGCATACTGCGTGCCTCAAGATAGTGTAAGAGAGCGGCTGCTTTGGCATTGTATGTAAATCACCAGTAGTCCTATGAGGACCTGCACGGTTCCACACAGTGTTGTTTCGTCAGCGTAATGACAACGAGAAAACTACAATAATATTTGTTCACACAAAAGAGTTAGGACAACCCGTCTGTTTAGCCAAGTGCATTAAAGAGCCCGGTTCCGAGACACGAAGAGGCTCACCGGCCCCCAGTTAGAATTCGCGTCGCGGTTTAATGACAAGGGCTGGGGTGCCAGACAGCCCGGATATGGTTTTTAGGCGGTTTTCCAGATCCAGCTCGTCAAATACTGGGCTGGTTCCCACATCCCGTCCCAGCTGGCAGTAGCTCTAAAGCCGGCCGGAGTGGCCATGCGGTTCTAGGCGCTACAGTCTGGAACCGAGCGACCGCTAGTTAGGTTTAATTACTTCTAAGTTCTAGGCGACTGATGATCTCAGAAGTTAAGTCGCATAGTGCTCAGAGCCATTTGAACCATTTAGTAGCTCTACAATGCCTTTAGGAATGGCGACCCCACCGTAATAATAGCCGACATCCGGCTATGCTTGGTTCTCCGATAATTGAGAGAAATAACATACGAGTGTCGACCCAGCACTGACTGGATAAAGGTCACAGGACCGGACAGAAGGGTTACGAGAGTCTTTCTTCCAGGGTACCGTGTGTGAATGAACACTTACAGGGGCGCTGCAGTCATGGAGGGGCATGGATGTGTGTGTTTGTCCTTAGGATAATTTAGGTTAAGTAGTGTGTAAGCTTAGCGACTGATGACCTTCGCAGTTAAGTCCCATAAGATTTCACACACATTTGAAGATTTGAAGCCCGCAACTCGTGGTCGCGCGGGAGCGTTCTCGCTTCCCACGCCCGGGTTCCCCAGTTCGATCCCCGGCGGGGTCAGGGATTTTCTCTGCCTCGTGATGGCTGGATGTTGTGTGATGTCCTTAGGTTAGTTAGGTTTAAGTAGTTCTAAGTTCTACGGGACTGATGACCATAGATGTTAAGTCCCATAGTGCTCAGAGCCACTTGAACCATTTTGAAGATTTGAACTTACAGGAGTTGCGGCGGGAGGGAGGAGTCAGGCTGGTACACTATGTTGTACCCTCCGCAACATATCGTATTGTGGTTGCGGTGTACACGTGTACATGTAGAATTCCGTACGTCACCTTTTAGCAAAGTCCAGTACCACATTTCATTTATTTACTTACCCTGGCAAGATTAGTGCCAGTAGACTCCATCTTGCATAGAAACAGGCCATCTGCATATGTTACAACATGTTTTCGAACCGGCACAGATATTCCAGTAATATCTACATTTAACATGAGATACGACAGTTAGAGGTCAAGCAATAGCAATACGTCTAACAAGTTAATGGAAGAAATTAAGAATCAGCTTAGTGATAATAGCATGTGTTCGTAACTATACTCCAGCAATATTCTACATCTACATAAGTACTCCACAAGCCGAGTGCAGCGGAGGGTACTTTGTAAACGACTTTCACTTCCCCCTTTCCCAGTTCCAGCTGCGAATGATTCACGTGAAGAGCAATTGCAGGTAAGCCTCTGTGTGAATTCGAATCTCTCTAATTTTACCTTCATGTCTTTTCTCGAGATATGGGAGGAGATGCAGGTGAGCGGTATATGTTGGTTGACCCTTCTAGAAACATACACTCCGGGAACTTCAACACTAGCCAAATGCTGATGCAGAATGCTTGAACGCTTCTCTTGCAGCGTCTGTCATTGTAGCGCTTACTAAATGAACGTGTAAAGAAACGCGTTCCTCATCGTGTGGTCTTCTGTATTACCTTTATCAATCCTATCTGGCACGAATCACAGACTTTATGGGTGGACTACACTTTCTGAGCATTCTTCCTACGCTACCGCACTGTCACATCTGTCTTAGCTGCGACTAGTTTTGTGCCCTTTCCAATCGTAAACCTCTCCGTACGCATACTCCTAGATATTTTACGGATGTGACTGCATTCAGTGATCGTTTCTCGTTCGTCTAATCAAACGATAATGGGTGTTACTGCCCATTTATTCAGGAACACTTACTATATGCAGTGTCGATATTATTCTGTTTAGTAGTACATACACTTTCTCCAACATTTCATGATCGACTTATTATGTGAACCATTGCTGTACGTAGATCTTATCTAATCTTTTACTGCTCGCTGCATTGTCTCGAGTGTCCAGTTATTATCGGACTTTTATATCGAAAACGTTGCAACAGCATCACTCACATGTGTCGTCATCGACAAAATTGGCAAGCAGTAGAGTCGATTTCCGCACTTGCTACTTCATAAAAATCCTTAACGAATCTATCAAACTGTATGCGGCACGGTAAGAACTGAAAAGCTCTACACCATCCAGTCATATTAATGAGATAATCCATAAAAAGCCTGAATATGGTCCCAAAGGATAAATGCATACGTGAGTTTTTATTTATTTTACACGTTTAGTTCCGTAGGGCCAAATTGAGGAGCAAATCTCCAAGATCATGGAACGTGTCAGTACATAAATCACAACTTAAATTAATAACATATAAAATAAAATGTTTATGACTCCAAAGAAAGTCAAACCATAAGCAATCAACATTATAACGCAGGAATCAACTTAATTTTTCAAGGAACTCCTCGACAGAATAGAACGTGTGACCCATGAGAAATCTGTTCATCTTCGATTTGAAAGCACGTGGATTATTGCTGAGGTTATCGTATTCTTGTGGTAAATTACTGAAAATGGATGCAGCAGTGTACTCACACCTTTCTACACAAGAGTCAAGGAAATGCGATCCAAACGCAGACTGGATTTTTGCCAAGTATTAACTGAGGGAAAGCTGCTAATTCTTGGAAATAAGCTGATATTGTTAACACGAAATGACAGTAAAAAAGATATACAGGGTATAAATCTTAAGTTGACAAACCAAAATAACTCGAAAAATAGGCTTCACACGAAAAAATGTGTAGAATCCAAAGTTGATTATTTACGAGGGTAACATCTGCTAGTGCTACAATTAGCCCGCCACTCCAGACCCTTGGGGGTGGGGGGCAACTTTAAAATTTCAAATGGGAACCCCCATTTTTTATTGCAGTATCAGATTCTACATTAAAAAAAACTACCTACATTTACTCTAAAACATTTGTTTTGATTCTCGGTTGTTGGCGCTGTAATTCAAGAAAATCCATGATCTCATTTTTGAGTGGAAAATGGTTATGGATAGATAAAAAATACTTATTTACTTCGTAAATTTTGATTCGCTAAAACTAAAACTCTCCCTCTCTCCCCATAGGGTGGGTTTTGTGAGAGAAGAATTAGAGTTTTACAAATGTTGACCCAAATATTACTTTTTTCCGCAGATTGGGATACGTTTTGTTTGTTTCGTGGTCATGAGGCCACACAACTATTAATTATCAAACAAATCATCTGACTGGCTAACTAACTAACTAATTTACGAAGTAAATAAGTATTTTTTATTTATCCGTAACCGTTTTCCACGCAAAAATGAGAGCATGGACTTTCTTGAATTACAGCGCCAACTACCAAGAATCAAAACAAATGTTTAAGACGAAATATACGTAGTTTTTTATGTAGAATCTGATTATGCAATAAAAAAGTGGGGGTCCCCATTTGAAATTTTATAGCTGTCTCCCGCCCCACCCCCAGGGGGCTGGGGTGGCGCGCTAACTTTAGCACTAGCAGATGTCACCCTCTAAAATAATCAACTTTGGATTCTACACATTTTGTCGTGTGATGCTTATTTTTCGAGTTATACTGGTTTGTCAACTTAAAATGTTCACCCTGTATATTGAGAGGCCAATGTCAGAATACCCAGACTAGTGAACAGGGCTCTACATGAGGTTCGCGAACTCACACCACTTATTACCCTAGCCACCCGTTTCTGAACCAAAAGTATCCTTCGGCAATGGGGAGAGTTGCCCCAAATTATCGTACCACACGTCATAAGCGAATGAAAATAAGCAAAGTAGATACTTATCGTGTCGAACTATCACTCAGTTCAGATACTCTTCGAATATTAAAAATGACAGCATGAAGTCTTTGAACAAGACCCTGAACACGGGCTTTCCACGACAGTTTACTATCTATCTGAATACCAAGAAATTTGAATTGTTTATTTCCAATAATCATATGTCCAGTCTGTTAAACTAAAACGTCGGATTTTGTTGAATTGTGTGTTAGAAAATGTAAAAACTGAGTATTATTGCGATTTAGCGTTAATTTATTTTCTACAAGCCATGAACTTACATCATGAACTGCACTATTTGAAACAGTGCCAATGTCGCACACAACAGCCTTTAGAACCAAGGTAGTGTCACGTGCATTTTAAAATTTTCCAGTCGAATTGACTGTTCAAACAAATTTCGGTCTTGCAGCCGGTCGTCGTTCAATACTTTGCACGATATTTCAACTGGGCTCACCTGAAGATGACTGGCAGGTGCCCAGTTGAAATATCGTGCAAAGTATTGAACGACGACCGGCTGAAAGCCCGAAATTTGTTTGAACAAGGTAGTGTCATGTTGATCCACTTTGCCTTCTAGAATGAAGAGCCCACCTCGGGAATACCGCGACAACATTCCCCAGACCACAACACTCCTTCCCCCGACGTGGTCCCTTCCGACGATTGACTTTCAAACGTTTCCCACCATACACGCCGACGGCCATGTGACCGGGAGAGCATAAAACGTGATTCATCTGGAAAGTTGACCTGTCGCCACTCAGTGGACGTCCAGTTGCGACATCGATCTACGAATTCCAGCCTTCGTCGCTGTTGAACAGCAATCAGTACGGGTGCATGAACCAGGCGCCTGCTGCAGAAACACATATGCAGCAACGTTCGCTGAACGATAGTTGAGAAGACCCTATTGGTAGCCCCTTGGTTCATCTGGACGGTTAGTTGCTCAACAGCACGTCTATTCGCTCGGCTCAAATGGCTCTGAGCACTACGGGACTTAACATCTGAGGTCATCAGTCCCCTAGAACTTAGAACTACTTAAGCCTAACTAACCTAAGGACATCACACACATCCATCCCCCAGGCAGGATTCGAACCTGCGACCGTAGCGGTCACGCGGTTCCAGACTGAAGCGCCTCGAACCGCACGGCCACACAGGCCGGCACTATTCGCTCGTACGTATCTTCGCAGCCATAGTTCACCCTTGTTCGCCCCCGGTGCCCCAAAGATGCCTCAGCGCCGGTTTTGGATAGCGCTCTTTTGCCTTGAATGGTGTATTTTAACCAAGGTGTCACCCGAACAGTTTACAAACTTAGCCGTTAATCGGAAATGTATCCACCCTTGGCCCGAAAGAGAATGATTACGCCCTCTTGGAAGCCAGAAAAATCACTCCGATTCCGCACAACGAGTGCATCTACATCTACATCTACATTTATACTCCGCAAGCCACCTAACGGTGTATGGCGGTGGGCACTTTACGTGCCACTGTCATTACCTCCCTTTCCTGTTCCAGTCGCGTGTGGTTCGCGGGAAGAACGACTGTCTGAAAGCCTCCGTGCGCTCTAATCTCTCTAATTTACATTCGTGATCTCCTCGGGATGCATAAGTAGGGGGAAGCAATATATTCGATATCTCATCCAGAAACACACCCTCTCGAAACCTGGACAGCAAGCTACAAAGCGATGCAGAGCGCCTCTCTTGCAGAGTCTGCCACTTGAGTTTGCTAAACATCTCCGTAACGCTATCACGCTTACCAAATAACCCTGTGACGAAACGCGCCGCTCTTCTTTGGATCTTCTCTATGTCCTTGTTTGCCGCGTCCCCCCCCCCCCCCCCCCCTCCCAACCTACCTTTATATACCCTCCACTGCTAGTGCTGCCACCTTCCTTCTGCGAATGATTATTGCACGTCGACACCGGACATAGGCAGTGGTTACATTAATGAGA